>NC_050499.2:2705360-3381420 GCF_012460135.2 Molothrus ater
CCAGGATCTGGAGGAAGTTAATTGATAAATAGCAGAGCTGGACCTAAAGGAAAACTGGGCATTTCCAGCCAAGAAAGCAGAGCTGCTTTAGAAGGAGCCCTGGCCTTTGTTGCACAATGTCCGTGGAAAGCACTCACTGTACTCACAGAGCAAGAGGAGAGCAGGGATAAGCAAACTCACACCCCCTCACTCAGCCCAAAACACAGCTCAGCTCCAGCTTCCCACCTCCCAAAAACCACCCCCTGCAACAGCCAGCACTGCAGCCTGTCCTGTGCAGCTCAGGACCTGCAGAGGCTCAGAGAAGCCCAAGGCACAGAGCATCCTGTGCAGCCAGGGCCCCTAAAGCTCAGTGCCTGGCAGCCCTTGGAGCCTTGGGAGGGTCAGCAGCAAGCAGGACCTTGAGCTCTCCTCACAAAATAATAAATATCCAGCCAACAGTATATTGTATTTACTATAATATTAAATAAATACAATAGTAAATAAAACAGCCACAAACCCTTCAGCTGGGAGCTTCACAACATTCAGCAGCACAACCTTGTGCTTTGCTGGACACTTGCAGTTAGAATTCAGTAAAAGAAAACTCCAGTTGTTTCCCACCACCCATAAGATCAGCTAAACCCTCCCTTATCACACAAACAGTGACTGAGGTGCAGCCAGGACATCCTCTGCTGTCCTGTGGTAGCTCAGGATGCTCTGGTACAGAAAGGACCTGGGAACAGGGAAAAAGAAATGCGCAAGCCTTCAGAAAAATCAGGGTATAACACACTCACATCCTCCTTGCTACTCCTCAAGCCTTTCATCTCTGAGGTCACTACAAGTGTCTTGCCACAAAAAGGACATCAAACAGGCAAGATCTGCCTCTCTCAGTCCTCCCTAGAAAGCTCAGCTCCTCCTGAGCCTGATTTATATGACCTTGTGCCCTCACACACCTGTGGGGACAGGTTAATTGGAGCCATGGGGTCAGCCCTCCTTCTCTTCTGCAGGTGGTACAGTTTACTTTAGTAGCCCTCCTCCTCCTCCTTTCCCAAAGGGATGGCCCAGGGAACTGCCTTTGAGATGCTCTTTAAAGCCTCTGTGTGGCTGATGCTGGAGGATTGGGGAAGTTCTGTATTTTTCCTTTATCTCAGAAGCTCCATAAGGCTCAGAGAGAGAACTCAGGGAATCACTGAGAGGAGAACTCTGAGCCACACTCTGCACCTTAACCCTCCGCAGAGCAGCAGGTTTAATTAACACAGATCACTGCTGTGCACTTCCAGCTGCAGCAGCAGGACACAGCCCTGCACACACACAGAGCCACACGTGCTCAGCCCTGTGTGCAAAGGCTCTGAGCTCCCTCTGTGTTTGCCTTGGCTGCACAGCCTGAGCTCACAGGCCGGGCCAGGAGATATCCAGGCACAGATAAACACCAGACAGCTGCTGGGAGCCAGAGATATTTGGTGATTAACAGCTGTGTGAGCTCCTCAGCAGAGACCCCCGACCCCTGCCAGCCCTCCAGAGCAGCCTGCTTCATTTCAGATTCCTGCTTGTCAGGGAAAGGCTGGGACTGAGCAGAGGAGGCTCCGACAGTCACAGGTGGGGAACCTGGTGAGGAGAATCCTTTGTCCAAAAGCCCATCCTTGCCCAGTGCTGGGGAAGATGAAGCAGGAAAGCCTTATCAATGTGATTGTCTGGCAAAAGATTTTGAGAGTATGGAAACTATAAGGAGATTGAAATGAAAGCAAGCTTTGAGATCCCTCAGTTACTGCACAACTGGAAAACAATGGTGTGGCTGCTGAAGGTGATCCCCTTTTGATGGAACAACACCCTCTGCTTGCAGACAGGCCCAAGGGGCAGAGCAGACCCTGCAGCTTGGCAGAAGGGGCCCAAAGAGGAGTTTGTAGGGTTTAAAATGTAACACAGTGTGGTAATGTAATGATTCTTATAGGCTGTATGGAAATGCTGTAGGATTTGTATCTTGTACTAGATTGGTTAGTGGGAATTTGTCACAGACACATTTTATGAAAAATCCTTTTCTTAGGATTTTTCCTCCTGAGAAGCTGAGAGGCCTCAGGAACAAAATGCAAACAATGGTTATCTGCTGCTGTGGAATGCAACAGGTGCATCTGGGATTGGGCTCATGTGGTTGTTTCTAATTAATGGCCAATCACAGCCCAGCTGGCTCAGACTCTCAGTCAGACACAAGCTTTGTTATCATTCTACTTCTTGCTTTCTGTTAGCCTTCTGATGAAATCCTTTCTTCTATTCTTTTAGTATAGTTTTAATATAATATATATCATAAAATAATAAATCAGCCTTCTGAAACATGGAGTCAGATCCTCGTCTCTTCCCTCATCCTCAGACCCCTGTGAACACCACCACAAGAATCAGAATATTCAACGCAGAAGATGATTTATTGTATTGTAATGAGAACCTCGCTCTCTTGCCCTTCTTACTCTCTCACCCTCTCATCCTCTCTCCCCCTCTCTTCTCTCAGTCCTGCTCTGAGCTGTGCCTGGCAGCTCCCAGCAGGGCCCTGCACCCAGGCCCTCTGCAATAAACCCCAAGTTCCAGCCCTGGCTGCAGAGATCTCTCGTCCCCATCTGTCCCCACTGTCCTACCTCTGACGCTCCCACAGCCCAGCACTCATGCCCAGCCATGATTCATTATTTCAACACTTGTGGAATCGAGGAAGGAATAGCAAAAAGCCCGTTCTGTCCTGGTGTAACCTAACCAAACACTCCAGAACAGGTCCTGGTAGTGTTTCACTTGGAGCTCTTGGCACACAGGCTCTTCTCTCCCAGCACAGGCATCCAGCAATGACAGACCTGTCCTGGGAGAGGAGAAGCTGGGAAAAGGGGATTTGGAATGAGAATGAGGCTGATACATGGGGAAGAAAAAAAAAATTATTTCCCCTTCATACCAAGAGGGAACAGAATCATAGAATCCCAGAGTGGTTTGGGTTGGAAGGGGCCTGAATCACAGAATCAGGGAATCACCAAACCACAGAATCACCAAATCATGGAATCACTGAATCACAATCACAGAATCACTGGGTTGGAAGAGACCTTCAAGATCACAGAGCCCAACCCAGCCCCAACCCCTCAACCAAACCCTGGCACCCAGTGCCACATCCAGGCTTTGTCAGACACACCCAGGGATGGGGACTGCCACCACCTCCCTGGGCAGACAATTCCAAAAGCTCATCCTGTTCCATTTGGCACCAAGGGACACCTTCCACTACCCCAGGTTGCTCCAAGCCCCATCCAGCCTGGCCTTGGAGCACATTTTGGCCTTGGTGCCTGATGGGTGGAGCTGATCTTGTCCAAAGAGCAGCAGGAAGTTCCCAGGTGTGACTTTCCCAGTCAGTTCTGTGGGATTCAGCAGGATTGCTGGATGGGAATTCATCCCCTGCAGCAGCCCAGGATGCCTCACACACCATTCCAGAGTGTTTTGGTGGAGAAAAGGGGAGAGAAGTGGGAAGTTGCTCACAATGTGACTGTAAAAACAAAGTCTGGGGATTAGTTAATAATGTGTGGCCTGAGAAAACAAACACATCTCCCCATAAAGACCCTGGTTCAAATAAACTGGTGCTGTTGTCATCAAACCCCATCATCTGCATGTCTGTTTTCCACTGGGTCTGGTGTGAATTTAAAGGAACCACAATGTGGGGAAATAGCCCCCAAACACCATCCTTTGGGACACTCTGAAATCCAGACGTGGCTGAAAGGTGCCATGGCTTGGACTCATCCCTGCATCCCCTTTGCAGTGAAGCTGAACACACAGAGCTGCAATTCCTTAAGAGTTTATGCAGAAAAGCCCCCACTGAAGGCATCTCATCTTCAAAATGCTGAAGCCTGAAGAGTCTAAGAGGCCAGAAAATGTGAAAATTTTGGAATTCAGGAATCTCAATCTCTCCTCCTTTCCTTACTCTCAGCTTTAGGTAAAGCTCAGACCTGAAAAACCAGGTCTAGTCCTAAACCCCCCAAGCTCCTTGGGGGAGTGGAGACCTCCACAGGCTCAGGTTGCCCTTTCATGCCTGACTGCAGCTCATCAAGGCCCAGACTCTAATAATGAACCAAGGAGGCTGAGAGCTCCCCCTGACAGCTTAACTGATGGGTGTAATTAGGGACTGGCCCACACAGCTTTTCATTAAACACTTGTTAGGGCTGCTGTGGACAGAGGGGCTGCACGGCCAGGAAAAGCCACCCCAGGCTGCAGGAAAGGGGAGCAGGACAGATGGGAGCAGGCAGGGAGCTCTCTGTGCTCCCCTGGATTCCCCCTGGCCATCAGATGTGTCTGGGCACACCCAAGCATGTCCTGATTTCACTGCACAGTTGTTATTTTTAAACCTCTGCAGTGCCCTGGTTCCTGCCCAGATGCTGGGGACTGCACTGAGCAGGGTCTGAGTCTCTGAGTTTGAGGCTGTGCACATCTCCAGATGTGCTGTGTGCCCCTAGAGGAGCCTGAGCCTCTCTTTGCTCAGCCCAGGGCTCCTGGTTTTGGCTGAGATTCCCTCCCCACCCTCCCTGAGTGCTGGGATGTCCCACCAGTGCTGCTACTACAGGTGTCTGTGCCACTTCCTCTCTTTTCCTTCATGGAAAAATTAAAAATATTTACTCACATAACAAAACCAATGCAGACTAAGAAATACACTCATTTTCTAGCTGATAGGTAGAACAGAGTCCTCTGGGCTCCCTTCCTTCCTAGGCACAGGACCTTCTTCTACATTTCAAACAAGATTTTGGGGTCTGTTTGATTCTGCAGCTTCAACTTTTCTTACTCCAGGGTAATGTGTGCTCTTCTCGTGGCTGTTTTATAGAAGAACTTGTGATTCTAAATGGCAAAGTGAAGGAAAAGGAAGTAAACTGGTTATTGTGCCAGAAACACTCCTGGCACTCCTCCCATTTCTGTTTTCCCTTACATTATAAAGCTGGAATAAATCAAAGTGAGCAATTCACTGGCGAGCTGATGAAAGGGGAGCAGAATCAGCACTCTGGTTCCTTGTACTGATATAAAAAAGGTGTAGTCCCATGCAGGCAACAGTTTGCCTGAATTACAAGTGGTGGGGATGGAGAATAGCCCTGGAGTGTTTATTAGCAGTCATAACCTTAATCAAATAACACTCAAGGATATGTAAAGAAATCTGTTCCACTGCAGCCTCCCAAGCCAAATAAAGGAGTAAATGGGACTTCTATCAAAAATCCCTTTTAAAACTCATGCCTGCTGGGTTCTAAAAAAATATCTCCCTGTTTCTTGGGGAGCAGCCAAGGCTCCAGAGGAGCTGCCCCAGATCAAACCAGCTGCCCTAGATCAAACCAGTGCCAGGCATTCAGCCTGTGCTGGAATGGAGAGAGGTGATGCTCCAGGGGGAACCTGCCTGCCTGGGACACGTGTGGGAGGAGGAGGAGGAGGAAGAGGAGGAAGAGGATGCTCTCCCAAAGCACCAAGCCAGGTTGGATGGGGCTCTGAACAACCTGGCCTAGTGGAAGGTGTCCCTGTCTGTGGCACAGGGATGGAATGAGATGACTTTTAGGGTCCCTTCCAATCCAGAAAATTCTGGGATTCCATAACCATCGGCCCTACAGGCATCCCCCAGTTCAGAGATCTTCACTTGGCCCAGCAGGAGCCTCATCCACTCCCTCTCCCCCATCTATGGGGCTGCTTCAATCAAGCTTTGCATATTATGTGGAATTACTTGGGGGAAAAAGAAAGGAAAGAAAAGAAACAGACTCTGTGTAATAGAGGTGCATGTAAATAATCACTGCCCTAATCCCCTCTGACAATGAAAGATATCCAACCAGAAATTGTTCGAGCCTGTAACTCAACCTGAAATTTAAGCACAAGGAAGTCGTGTCAAAAGGGGACTTGGGTTCCCATAAAAGCCTCTCAACTTCCAGACCCTGGGCCCCTTAGCCAAAAAAACAGAGCAAACTTCCAGACATAACATCTGAGAAGTGCAGGCCTCTCAAAGGACTGGCTGCAGAGACAACCAGCAGGAAAACAAGGGGAGAGGAGGAACCTCCAGCCCAGATGAAGTACCTGCCATGGAGCAGGGGCATGCTCTCCATCAGAGCTGGGGCATTATCCAGGAGGGCTGGGGAAAGCCCTCTCAGGGAAACCATTCCAGACTGGACAAAGCCCTGGGGAAATTCCTGGCTGGAGTCTGTTCTCCTTCTCTTGTGCAGCAGCCTTGCAGTTGATGCATGACAGGAGAATCCCAAGTGGTGGAGGAAGAGGAGGCCCTGGCAGAGAGGGGGGCATTGCTGACCTAGCTGTGCTTTCAGTTCTCTGGCTCCATCACTTCCATCTCACTGAGCACTCATGGGCTGTGAGGGCCTGCATGGAAACCCTCCTGAAAACTGCAGATGTCACCCGGAGAGTGGGGGCTCCTCCACTCCTGTCTGTGCAAGGACACCTGAGGTCAGCACCACCCTTGCAGCCAGTGAAGATGTCAGAAGAAGCATCAAGACCCAAATGTTTGGGCTACTTTTAAGAGCAGAGGGCCAGCAGTTTTTGCTTTTTCACAAAGGGAGAGAAGCCCTAGGAGGGCACTGTCTTCTCCAGGGCCAGCAGCAGCCAGCCTGCCCCATTCCCTGTGTGCTCATCCCTGCCCCATTCCCTGCCCCATTCTCTGTGTGCTCACACCTGCCCCATTCCCTGCCCCATTCCCTGTGTGCTCATCCCTGCCCCATTCCCTGCCCCATTCCCTGTGTGCTCACACCTGCCCCATTCCCTGCCCCATTCCCTGTGTGCTCATCCCTGCCCCATTCCCTGCCCCATTCCCTGCCCCATTCCCTGTGTGCTCACACCCTGCCTTGCCTGCCCTACCTCAGCAGCTCCCCATGGACTGCCAGAAACCAACCCAGGTCATTTGTCCAGGTGAGCCCGGAGTGTTTCAGTTCCCCCCTCACAGCAATGTCCCATGGTCCCTCAGAAAGGTCCCTCCCTGTCATTGCTCTGGGGGAACCCCAAAGTCAAAGAAAGAAGAGCTGCCTCCATAGCACACCCAGAAATTCCCTCCAGAGCTGAGGCACAGGTCTAGGGAATTGGTGGGGTTGTGGAAACAGCATCACTGAATAACCAGACCTGTTTGAGAGCAGGTCACAGAAACATGGTTTGTGTTGGAAGGAACCTTAGAGCCCATCCAGTGCCACCCCCTGCCATGGCAGGGACACCTCCCACTGTCCCAGGCTGCTCCAAGCCCTGTCCAGCCTGGCCTTGGACACATCTTGAACTTCAATGCCCAATGGCTGCAGCTGATCTTGTCCAAACCTGGCCTTGAACTGGGACCTCCAGAAATGGGACAGCCACAACTTCTCTGGGCAACATGTGCCTCATTGTCCTCACAACAAAGAACTTCCTCCTAATACCTCAATTTGCTAATATCTAACTTGCTCACCTTGGCTAGAAAGTTTAGAAACCTTGGTTAGAAACCTTGGTTTCTCCCATTATTTCAAGTTTATGACCCCTTTATCTTCAGATAAAGGCTGTGTTCCAGTGCCCCCCAGCTCCAGCTGCTCCTGCCTCTGCTCTGTGCTGCTCTGCCTGCCCTGCGAGCAGCATCGCCCTGATGGAAGAGGAATTCCTAAGAAAAGTGTTTGGAAAACAAGGAGCAGCCCATGGAGAGCAAAGCAGTTCAGCTGCAGGGCTGCACAGCCTCCCTGAGCTGGGAGCAGTTCTGGCTGCCCTTCTCCCCTTTATCCAGACACAGGACTCCCCTGGTGTTGGATTCCTGGTGTTGGATTCCCCCTGTGGGCGGCAGGACCCACCCTGACCCACCAGGGAGCTCCTCTCCTCTCCTCTCCTCTCCTCTCCTCTCCTCTCCTCTCCTCTCTCCTCTCCTCTCCTCTCCTCTCCTCTCCTCTCCTCTCCTCTCCTCTCCTCTCCTCTCCTCTCCTCTCCTCTCCTCTCCTCGGGAATTTCCAGCAGGGTGGGTTCTCATTGGAAAGTGCCAATACACTGAAATCGAAGCCCCGTGTGGGAATGCACCAATTTCAGGGAATCTTTCATGGGAAACTTCTCCTCAAGCCCAGGCTGGAGTTTTCCCCTTGGGCTGTGTGAGCAAGGGCTCTCCACGCCTCACATCTGTCACTTGGCAGAGCTGGGGTCCCTGGGGATGGGGACACCCTCAGCCCCTCTGTATTTTCTCCATCTCCAGGAGTCCCTACCGTGAGGTTCATGGCTTGATTTTACCCCAGATAAATGCTGTAACCCCTGGGACACAGACCCAGGAGCCCTCACCGTGATGTTCACGGCTCCACGGATTGATTTTACCCCCGATAAATGCTGTAACCCCTGGGACACAGACCCAGGAGCCCTCACCGTGATGTTCACGGCTCCACGGATTGATTTTACCCCAGATAAATGCTGTAACCCCTGGGACACAGACCCAGGAGCCCTCACCGTGATGTTCACGGCTCCACAGATTGATTTTACCTCAAATAAATGCTGTAACCTTTGGGACACAGACCCTTCACCTCGAGGGCAGGGCGTTATCTCGGGGTGGATGTGAAGCCACCCTCGCTGGCGTTTCTCCTCTAGGTCGCTGGTCCACCAGCTTGTCCTGAGAAAAACCTTGGGACTGCCCTGAAGGAGGGCTGGGAATGGGCTCAGCTTCGGGAGAAGCTGCCATGCAGGAGCCGTGTCCTGCTCGGAGCTTGCGGGCGGCGCGGGGACAGGCGGGGCTCCCGAGGGTCCCCCGGCCACCGGGGCTGTCCCTGGTCCCTGCCATGGCCGAGCCAACAGCACCATCTGGTGACTCTGCTCTGCCTGCGGGAGGATTTTAGGGATGAGCCCAAGCTCCCTCTCGTGGATCTGCTGCCAGCCCCGATGTTCCCTGCAGGAGCCACCCGGGGCAGTGGAAGGTGTCCCCTGCCCATGGCACAGGACAATTTAATCTCAGAGGAGAGTGCACCTACCCACTTAGTGATGCTTGAGTGAGCAAACTATTTCACTAGTACTGCAGTACATTTGCTTTTGATTGGTCTCCAGGATTAATTAAAGCACTTTGGGTATGTTTTAGACCGTCCTCATGTTCTAGATCTGAGATAATCTTGGTGTCTGTCACATGATGGGAAAAGAGGAAAAGATACACCACACCTGACAAACAGTTCCAATACTGTGGGTTTTCAGATAATGGTGCTCTGTTATTTTGGCCCTCAAGTTTTATTCTGACCAGGCTGATGTTCTATCATGTCATCACTATTTGGTGTTTTATTCTTCAGGAAGTTCAGTGATATTCCATTCCCTAGCTTGGTTCTGCACTCTGCAGAAAAGTGTTTTAAGTCCACCACCATTTAAATATTTTGAAGCTTCCTCTTCTTGTGGGAATGAGATGGGCTCTAAGGTGCTTTCCAACTTAAACAATTCTGTCAGCCCACCATCCTTTGAATTGGAGGGTTGGGAGCAGATCTAAGGGCAAACCAAGCTTTGCAGCTTGCCTGCTACCCAGAACAAAAAATTTTGGAGAAAGGACTCCTGGGCATGGCAGGACATGGCATGGTCACCCCCAAGTCCACCCACAACACCCAGGATCCACCTGGGGACAAGGTGCAAGCAAAGGTTTATCCTTGGGGTGGGCAAGGCTGGGCTGACAGCTCAGAGTGCCCCACGGATTTAGGAGCTCCCAGGTCCCACTTCATTTGTTCCCCCCAAAAATGGGAAGAGCTTGGGTCCCTCCTGAGGAGCTCAAAGCCAGGGGAGGTGTCTCTACCTGTCCCTGCAGTGCTGGGGCCTGCATCACAGCTCTTACAGACAGCTCAGCTTAAACTGACACGTTTTTTGGCAGTTCAAGGCTGTTTCAGGAGGATGCTCCCTGCAAACACACTGTTGCAATGCTGCCAGTGCCTGCCAGGCTTCCACACCTGCAGGATCAGAGCTGGCACTTCAATGGGATTTGGGATGGTGCTAGGGGGGATGATGAGTGCATGAAGCTGTTCCTCCTCTTTCCCATGTGATTTCTTCCCCTGTGCAACCATTTTCTAATTTTGCCTCGTGATGAAATTGGGACCTTCTGAAGTTTTGCCCCAGAAGGACCCGGAGGGCTCAGAGATTGCAAAAGCTCCCGGTGCCACCTTATCTGCCAGTGCTTGTGCTGCACTCCAGGCTAAACACAGCTGCTGCCAGGCACCAGAGATGAACTTGCTCTCAAGGACAATACCAGCCTAAGGAGCTTTTGCAAGGGTATTAGGAGCTTTAGATGCAGCTTTAGTTCCGTGTTTGCCGCCCCAGGGAAGGACTGCAAGTGCTGCTCTCACACCCGGATGTTTCAGGGTCCCTGCTGCGTGCTCCTCTCCCTCAGCCACATCATTTTCCTCTCAGCCACGGCAAAGAAATGCAGATTTTGCATCAATCCACAGAACCATCACAGCTGGAAGAGACCTGCTAGATCATAGAGTCAGCCACCAACCCAGCAACATCCCAATCACCCCTAAACCATGTCCCCAAGTGCCACCTGCACACACCACCACCTTCCTGGGCAACCTATTCCAATGCCCGACTGATTTTTCAGCCACGCTTTTTTTAGATATCTGAACCTCCCCTGATGCAACTTTAGGCTGTTTCCTCTTCTCCTTTTACTTGAGACAGAAGAGCCTGAGCACCACCTCACCACAGCCTCCTGTCAGGGAGTTGTAGGGAGAAATGAGGTGTCCCCTGAGCCTCCTGTTCTCCAGACTGAGCAAACCCAGTTTCCTCAGCTCCTGCAGAGATTTCAGCCCTGTTCCCCTCCTTCCCTCTGTTCAATCTGACTTTTTCTTTCCTAATCATTGTGCTGTGGAGCTGTGGAACTGTGGAACTTCCTGCATCCTCTGCCTCCCTGGCCTCTGCTCCTCTGCAGCTCCATGGAGACACTTTTCCAAGGCTGCCAGGACCTTTCCAAGGCTGCCAGGACCTTTCCACACTGGACTTCAGCCTTGCCCTGTCCCTTGCCACGTGCACTGAACCTCCCAGGGAATATCCTGCCTGATGGCGTGCCAGCCTTGTTGTTGTCCACTATGGATGAGATAATGTCTCTCAAATCTGGATCTCTGACACGAGGGCATCCAACCCCCTTCCTCTTGTGGCTGCATTCCAGTTTCAGGACAGAAATGACCAGGAGAAATATGAGAAGTTAGGGACATTCTTGGCTTGGGAATCGTCAGCCTGGCGTGGAAAGGAACGAGATAAAAAGAGATCAGTGTTATTTTCAAGGCCTTGTTTTGTGATGCACTTTGGTGCTCGCCATTCCAAAGAGGCTTTTGGGCTCCAGGTGAACCCTGCTGAGGAGGGTGGAACTGGTTATTTTTGTTGATGGAGCACACTGGGACAAGAACAGCCTTTAAAAAAGAATTGTGGTGCATTGTGGCTGTTTGTTCCCTGCACGCTGTTCTCCTCGAGACAGAGGAGCCAAGGCAGGGACAGGAATGCATCCTGCTTTTCCAGGCAGGTGCTGGCAGGAATATTGCCAGGAAACATTGTGAGTGCCTGCCTCACAGGATAGGGGATTTTCAGATGGTGCCCATGAATCTGGGATAAACCTCTCAGAACATGCAAGGATGTGTTCGGAAGCACGTTGAGGGTGGCAGCCAGAAAAGCAGTTTCTAGAATTCACTTGCAGAGATGAAAGGAAAAGCTTAATGGTCTTGATGGAGCACTGGAGCCCAGGGCAGCCTTGGTACAACAAAGATAGAGATGAAGTGCAGTGCTGGGAACCACCCAGCAGCCATGCCAGGAACGCTCCAGTGCCTTCATTGTGCCCGTGTTCACAGGGGTCTGAGGGTGAGGGAGGAGGTGAGGATCTGACTCCATGTTTCACAAGGCTTGATTTATTATTTTATGATATATATTATATTAAAACTATACTAAAGGAATAGAAGAAAGGATTTCATCAGAAGGCTGGCTAAGAATAGAAAAAGAAAGAAAGATAACAAAGGCTTGTGGCTCAGACTCTCTCTCTGAGCCAGCTGGGCTGTGATTGGCCATTAATTAGAAACAACCACATGAGCCCAATCCCAGATGCACCTGTTGCATTCCACAGCAGCAGATAACCATTGGTTACATTTTGTTCCTGAGGCCTCTCAGCTTTCAGGAGGAAAAATCCTAAGGAAAGGATTTTTCATAAAATGTGTCTGTGACACATGCTCCTGTCACACAGATGAATTCCTCCAGTGGCCCTGACTGTACAGGAGGCAGATAAGCACCAGAGCTTCTGCTGAGGAGAGGAGATTACCCAGAGCCAATGCTCTAAAGGTGGCTGCAAACACGAGCAGCAAACTGGAGAATACTTTACAGGGAGTTCAGCAGCATTTCTGCAGTAAACAAGACACAGGAGCTCTTGGCCATGGCAGGGAGGGGGGCTCAGCTCTGTTTGCTATGCCAGGACTTGTGTCCTGCACCCTGTGCCAGCCAGGCTCAGAGAGGATGAGCCCCTGGCCTGATGTCACCCCAGCTCAGCTCCCCTGGTTCTTTCACCCCATGCTGTACTGTGGGAGTGCCTGAGGCACCCAGAAATGGCAGCACCTATCAGAGAACCCCAGAAGGGTTTGGGTTGGAGGGGACCTAAAAGATGATCTTGCTCCAAAATCCCTGCCATGGGCAAGGACACCCTCCACCAGCCCAGGTAAGTGGAATTTTAGTCCTTCCAGTGGAATCCAGCGGGTTTCTCCAAGGGCTCATGGCTGCCCTTGGGGCGCTGTGCATGTCTCAGCCTCACAGCAATCAAGTGAAGCTATTAAATATCAATCACTTCCCATGAAGTTGATGTTTTTAATCCCCACGCTGCCTTCTCTTTTCACACACTGCTGACTGGGGCCTCTCCCCACTGTGAGGGCTTTTCCCCCCTTGCCTTATTTCTCCCTCCCACTCGCAGCCAGGAATTAAAAGACATAATAAAGAGCCCTTGAAGCGGATGGGGGGGTGGGAGTGGGGCATAAAAACAAAAAGCAGGTTCCTTGTTGGAGCCAGGGATTCATCTGCCTCTCCCTGTGGAGATGAAGAGGCCCTTTCACCCCAGCAACCAGAAGGTTGAAGCTGGATATGTGCTCAGCAGCAGGGCTGGGGCTGGGAGCTGCCAGCCTGGGGTGTGATGGCAGCGACATTTCTACCTCAGATTAGAGGGCACGGTGCAAAAACCCATTAGAGTTGCTGGGGAGACTGTCCCTTCATCAGGCTGCACGCTTGGGAGAGAGCTGGGGTAGCCATGGAACAGGGCCCAGCGTGGCTCCCAGCCCTGTGTGCAGATGGAGGGATGTTGGGAAAGATGAAAGTTTGACAAGAAAGCCTCACAGATATGTGTGCCTAGCAGAAAGATTTTTAAATGTTAGAGTCTGATGAAAGAATAGAGTTAGAAGCAAGTTTTGATATAGAAAAAAGGAATTGCTGAGCCAGTCTCACTGGATAACCAAGAAAGCAAAAAGTATGTTAGTTAGAAAAAAGTTTTTATGACTTAGAGCAAAAGATGAACCCACCTCAAGAAGATGTTTTTACCAAGCAGAAAGATAGCACAAACAAGGCAGCAAATGTTGCAAGTAGAAAAAAGGTCTCAGAATTTTCCACTGCAAGAAAACTGAAAACAACTTCCAGCTTAAACTGTAATGTACTGACTTTGAGTGATTGGAGAACAGTAACATGAATATGGTAATTACAGTAGTTATGATAGGCTGTAGATAATAGTTAAGGTATAGATTGGTTCTACTGTATTAAGATGCTCAGCAAAGAAAAGTATAGAATGCAATGAACCAAAAGAAAAGTATATAATGCATTGTAGCCAAAAGAAAAGTATAGAATGCATTGTGACCAAAAGAAAAGTATATAATGCAATGTCACCTAAACCAAAGGGCTCCAGGCCTGCCTGCAGCTGGAGCTCACAGCTGTAGGCACAGCTCTGTCACCCACCACCCTGGACTGCTGTAACATCTTAAATAAAATAAACTGGATTTTAGAGAGCTGCCTGGAGTCCCCCATCTCTCATTTAAGCCCTTTCAGGGGGAGGTTGATCAGAGCTGCCCAGCTCACCGTGCCCACCACGCTGGCCCAGGTGGGAGCCCAGCGCCTCCAATATCCCCACCTGGTGCCCCCGCTTTGTTCTCCGCTGCTGCCCGGCGATTTTCATTACAAATATCCTCTTATTATGTGCTCACCGAGGGACAGGGAGGCGGGAGAGGGCCCACACAAAGAGAAAGAAAGGGCTGCTTGCTGGAGAAGCAGTAATTACAGGGCTGGGGGCTCCTGGAGGAGGATTCAGACGGATTCGACATGGCAGAGGTTCACACGTCGGGGGCCTCCAGGGGCAAGCTCCTGGTTTGATTTCATTATCAGCAGGCTGGGCTGCAGGGAGGCTTCTGCCCTGAAATGAGTTCCCAAAAAGGGAAAGTTGCATTTTTTTTTATTAGTGCCTTTGAAAGCAGTTTTGCTGCTGCCCCTAGAAGCCTCTGCATCCCTCTGCATGGGATGGGAGAGCACAAGGGCCACGAGTTGGCCTGGCAGCACCAGTTAGGATGGGAAAATGTCACATATTATAAAATAAGGGCCTTGTTATCCTTGTAAAATCATGGCTCAGGCCTGCTACTTCAGCTAAGTTGAAGAGGACTGTGGGAAAGTGACTCAGCTGCATTGGAGGTAGAAAAACAAGTTATATACACATTGTGGTGTATATAACAATGTGTATAAAATAATAAAACAAGTTATATACACATTGTGGTGGTGTGCTGAATTATGTTGGTTATGATTTCAATCTTTGTAACTGATCATGGGCTGTGTAAACAGGACTGGCCTTTGCAATACAGCATCTCTCCTCTGCACCTGCCTGGGGACTCTGTGTCACTGTGGACCCTCACCCACAGGAAAGCTTCTGACAGGATCCCAGAATGGTTTGGGTTGAGGCCCTCAAAGGCCCAGTTCCAGCCCCTGCCATGGGCAGGATGGGCAGGGACACCTTCCACTATCCCAGCCTGCTCCAAGCTCTGTCCAGCCTGCAGGGATGGGGATCCACATCTCTCTGCTCTGTTATCTATATGTGGTCACCATCTATTTCAGCAACCCTTCAAACATCTCCTAACCCCACACACGTGGAGACTCTGCTCTCTCAGATAAATCAAATCTCTGTCCTTTTATGTTGTAGTGGAGATGTTCACAACACAAAGCAACACACTCCATTTTCAGAAGGCTTCAAACCTGTTTTTATTCTAGCATGCAAGCTTTTTTACATTCTTATAAAACTCTTCAGTTTACTCATTGGTCAGGAAAGACAAACAAAGTGCTTATTGGAACAGGCAGTCACAGGTTTCTCTTATTTATCCTTTTTTCTTTCTTGCTTTCTATGTCAATGACCGTGGTAGGAAATTCTTTCAGGGGTAAATGTGGATCCTCCTATCAAACTTCTCTCTGGCTCACAGAAGTCACTGTAAAATCTCTTTCACACTTTTACAAGGGAGGTAAAACAGCATCCAGGTGTAAATGGATGCAGGTGAAGTCTCCCAGAAGCAAGCTTGACCTGTATGTACTCACCTGGCACAGGTATGGTGTGATTTTCCCCAGCTCAGGGCAGGTGGGGCAGCTCAGCACCCAGAGCATGGCAGTGTTGGGGTGTTTGCACAGCTCTGGGTCGGTAAAAACCCCATTTTTATATGACCATTTATAACCATATAAAAGGCAAGATCCCTGGGTGAAACATTGGCTCAATTAACCAGGCCAAGTCCATGCAGGAGCTCTGAGAGAACCCAAGCTGGCCCCTCCCTGCTCAGAAAGTGTGTTAGATACCTCTCCCCTTCCCCAGTGCATCCCATATATTGGACACAAAGGGGGCCTGATTGGGGCCACTCTGCACCATTTCTCTGGGAAATGCATTTCAGGAGCAGATTTTCACCTTGCTTGGTGCTTTGCCAGCAGCTCTGGGACACCTGTAGGACTCTTAGCAGGGCAGGACTGATGACGAGACAGAAACCTCAAGGGAGGATGTTTCTGCCATTAGAACACACACTTTTAGGCAAGTGACCTTGATCCTTTGTGGTTTTATGACGTGCACAGGACAAGGACCAGCACATCAATCCACTCTGCAGTCCCAGAGGTGAGCACAGTCATTTATTTGATGGCAAACAGCAAGAGAGCTGTTGTCATGGACAGAGCCCCCAGGAGCAGAAGTCACTTCATTCCCTGTAAGCTCACAAACAGCATCTACCTCTGTACCTGTGCGTGTCTGAGTCCATTATTCTTGGAACAAATGCAAACTGAACTCTGGGTTTTGGGTAACCCCAATCTCCTACTAAAAAAAAAAAACCCAAAACCCCCAGAGTGATTTGGATTGGAAGGGACATTAAAGCTCATCTTGTTCCTACCATGGGCAGGGACACGTTCCACTGCCCCAAGGTGCTCCAACCTGGCCTTGGGCACTGCCAGGGATCCAGGGGCAGCCCCAGCTCCTCTGTGCCAGGGCCTGCCCACCCTCACAGGGAGGAATTTCTTCCCAATATTTAATCTGATTATATCCTTCAGCTTAAGGAAGGATAATCATTCCCCCTTATCCTGTCCCTGTATGTCCTTGTGGAAAGTCCTTCTTCAGCCTTCTTAGAAGCTCCCTTAGGTGCTGGAGGGTGAGTTCTGGAAATGAGTCCCAGGTTAATGGTCTGGCTCCTCATAAAGCCAGGCCGACTCCAAAACTCAGACCCCAGCCCAGCATTTCGTTTCCAAACACGCCGAATGTTGCTTTGCTTCTCTCTCTTAATTCCCATCATCTTTTCTTTCTCTCTTTATTTACTTCTTAATTTCCATGGCTCTTAATTTCCTGCCGCCCGAGCCCTGCTGAGCCCAGGCAGCGCCTACATGGGGCTGCCCTGCACAGCCTTTCCCTGCTCAGGGAAAGGTCATGGAGGGAGCTTGGTGTGAGGAGAAGAAAGGCAGCAGCAGACAGACAGACAGACAGACACAGCTCTCATCAGGGTCTGGCTGTGAGCTCTCTGAGAAAATGTCAGCCTGGGGAGGCTGGAGCAGCTTTAATCTGCAGTACAAGGGGATTAAGAGACTCCTTCTCACAGGACAAAAGGGAAGGGAGGGAGCGGAAGGAGCAGGACAAGGGGAGAATGAAGCCTGCAAGGGAGGAAGGGGGAAAGTTAAAGAGCTCAACTCTAAAGAGCATCGGGGCTTAAAGAGGGTAAGAAATGTGAAGTGGCCTGCACAGAAAAGGGGCTCTGGCCAATGGCTTGGCTTTGCTTTTTCACACTAAGCACACACACTTCAGGCTGCTCCAGGCCAGGCAACTTGTTATGTTTGGCTTTGTTGATTTTCGGGGGCAAAGGAGTAGGAGGGGGAAGCAGGAGGTTAATGAGGCTGTGCCAGATGGGGCACTCCAGAGGAGCACTGGGCACTCTGTGTTTTAAACAGTGCTTCAGGGGCTTTGATCCTCACCCCTGCTGTCCCTCCAACCCTCCTTGTCCTCGAGGGCCAGGGTGGAGTGCAGGGGCCTGGGAACAGGAAGGAAGTAGGTGGAATTCCGGGATGCTGTCCTCAAGTACTGCTTGAGCAGCCCTTTCACCCGTCAGCAAGGCTGGGACAGGGAGAGGGGGACTGAAAGGGTAAGGGAAGAAGGGGACTTTAAATACTTTTCACAAAACAAATCAATGCATTAGTTGCAGGAGATGTAAAGGCCAAGGAGCCACCAACACAGAGAAGGAGCTGTGCTCCAGCAGGGAAGGCAGGCACTCCAAACCTCAGAACCATGGGGGCTCTCAGGGCTGCATCTCAAACCAGCACAGGCCTGCTCTGCCTGATCAGCAAGGTTTGGGTATGGCAAATGTCCTTGAAGGCAGGAGGACTTTTCCCCCATCAAGGACATATTTTAGTCTCCCAAAATCTTTGAAGAAATGGCAGGAGAGGAAGGTAAGACATCCATGAGTTGTGAGTTTCTCCCGTGAACACTCACAGCCACTGGCAAAGGAGAAAAGCAGGTTTCCAGCAGGCACTGAATTAACCAGGCTGTAACAAGTTCTCCCACCTTACCCACCTTCCCAGCTGCACAGCCTTACAACCAGAGAGATGCTCCAGGAGAACACCAGGCCCAGTCAAAGAAATATCTGAAGCAGCTTTTCCCTATTTTAGCAGCTCAGCACAATGCTGGGGCCTGGCTGGTGCACAAATTCTACCGAGAGGGGAAAAAAACCAACTCTGTAACATAATAAGCGAGTTCCAGACAGGAATTAAAGTGTATAGCATATCCAGCAGAGACAGGGGCTGCAGTGGCATTAAGGTAGGAAGAATATAATTACCTGAGCTGGACTGTGGCCAGGATAATGGTATTCATTTATTTCAGCAAAGCCAGAAGTGCCAAAACCTGGATTTCCCATTGAAACCCAGCAATGGCAAATCACAGCACCCTGGTTACATTCCTCAGCTCTTGGCTGGACAGAGCAATGCTCCTGATAAGGGTGAAAAATTAACACTGACCCCACGAGGCCACGATGGGAGAGCTCACCCATCATGGTGAGCTTCATTTGGGGAGCCTGGTGGCACCCCAGTGCCATGCCAGTGCCATCCCTGGTGCCACCCCAGTGCTATTCCTGGTGCCATCCCAGTCCCATTCCAGGTGCCACCCCAGTGCTATTCCTGGTGCCATCCCAGTGCCATCCCAGTCCCATTCCTGGTGCCACCCCAGTGCCATCCCAGTGCCATTCCTGGTGGCCTCCCAGTGCCATTCCTGGTGCCATCCCAGTCCCATTCCTGGTGCCACCTCAGTGCCATCCCAGTGCCATTCCTGGTGCCATCCCAGTCCCATTCCTGGTGCCATCCCAGTGCATTCCAGGAGCCATCCCAGTGTATTCCTGGTGCTATCCCAGTGCCATTCCTGGTGGCACTCCAGTGCCATTCCTGGTGCCACCCCAGTGCCATTCCTGGTGCCATCCCAGTGCCATTCCTGGTGCCACCCCAGTGCCATCCCTGGTGTCACTCCAGTCCCATTCCTGGTGCCATCCCAGTGCCATTCCTGGTGCCATCCCAGTGCCATTCCAGGAGCTCAAGGCCATGCCTGCATCTGGCAGCCCCCAGAACATCCTCCCATTGCCCACAGTGAGCACTGAAACCTCGCTCGGGCACAAACCTCGCTCCAGCACAGCCCTGAGTGTGATCTGGTATTAATTATCCTGTTCTGCAGAGATAAATGCTTAATCCTCTGGCTGTTGACACTGGAAATGGCCCAATCTAGCCCAGGGTGGATATTATCCCAGGGAACTTGGCTTCAGCCATGTCCCACATCATGTGCTGTGCAAATGTTCGCTGCCTTGCAGGGAATGGAGTTCTTAGGGTGCATGGGCTCCTCTGTGGCACAGCTAATCCACAAAAATACATGACCCAAGAATTCATTGTATCAGATTTTTCTTATTTCCTCTTTTTTTTTTTTTCCCTTTGACATAATATTACAAATTTCATGTGGAATTCCTTGTTTTCAGACATTCCCTATTTCCTTACAGCTTAGCAGCTTTCCTGCTCCAGCAGTGACAGCAAGAAAAGCTTCCTAAGCAGAGCAGCCCAGGGGATGTGGAGATGGGTTTGAGATCCCTGCTTCTAGGGGAGTCTTCCACTGATTGCCAGAAGAAAGCAAATAATCCACATTGCTTCGCTGGTTTTAGACTCCCTGGAGAGCCTAAATGGAGGAGTTTGTGTCAGGGAGAAAGCAGCAATGCTGATGGGGTGGGAAATTGTTCTGATTCCTGGCCAAGCTTTAAGGACTTTGGTCTCTCCCATGTCTGAGCAGTCCCCCTGTGTGCCAGGAGGGAACACCTGTCCCACCCCCACTGTCCCCTGCCCTGGCCATGCACTTTGTGACACCTGGGAGTCACCTCCCCCCCTTCCCACTCACACCCAGCCTCCTGCCCACTTGTTCTTCTCTACCAAATGTCACACACATCTTCTATGAAAAATCCTTTCCTTAGGATTTTTCCTCCTGAGAAGCTGAGAGGCCTCAGGAACAAAATGCAAACAATGGTTATCTGCTGCTGTGGAATGCAACAGGTGCATCTGGGATTGGGCTCATGTGGTTGTTTCTAATTCATGGCCAATCACAGCCTGGCTGGCTCAGACAGAGAGTCTGAGCCACAAGCCTTTGTTATTCATTCTTTCTTTTTCTATTCTTAGCCAGCCTTCTGATGAAATCCTTTCTTCTATTCTTTTAGTATAGTTTTAATGTAATATATATCATAAAATAATAAATCAGCCTTCTGAAACATGGAGTCAGATCCTCGTCTCCTCCCTCAACCTGAGACCCCTGTAAACACATCACAACCAAAGGCAGACTTTAAACTCTGACAGAGAAGTAAGTTTGAAATAAAGTATTATTGCACACGAGTACATGGGAGTGGAGCTTTGCTCCCCATTTAACAATTAAATGGGTTTTCCAGACAGCAGAATTCCACACAGACTCCAACAGCACCACAAACAGCTGATGCAAAGGGTTGAGTACAGGCAATGGGACAGGCAGTCAGTGCATGGTGGGACTTTTCTCCCCTAAAAACACAATTTAATAGTTATTTAGCTTAGAGTGGTGCCTTGGAGCTCTACACCACTGCACAGTCATACACATCCCTGCTTCCAGGAGCTTCCAGTCAGCTCTGGGAAACTAAGGCAGTGGGAAGGGGAACACTTTACAAACCAGCAAGTGTTGGGCTGGAGGGAGATCACACAGGGCTGAAGGGCCTGGAGAGGCAGAGCTGAGCACCCACCTGAGGCAGGTACTGCTCTTGACCTAATGTGACACAAAGCTGCAACTCCTTCTTGAGGTTAAATCTGGCTGCTCTCACCACCCACCCTTTAGAGAGCTGGCTGGAGCCTTCTGCAAATTCCTTCCACAAATTCCTTCTACAAATTCCTGCAGAAGAAAAGGAGCTTGCTGGGAATATGACACACTGAGCAAGCTTAAGTTTTTTTGTCAACTTTGTTTGTTTTACCAGAGCAGTTTTTTCTAGTCTTAGTCCAATGGAAATAAACTTTCAGCCCACCTGAATGCAGCAGTTTGTATCTGCCACCATTGTGCTCAATTTAATCCCAAAATCACAGTGAGGCAAAGAACTCACAGTAGAAAAAAAAGCTGAGCTTTTTATTGGATTGGTTTTACTCCTTAACAACACCATGCACCATGCAGAGAGGGGCTCCTTGCTCCTGGGCACTTCACCTCAGCTGCAAGGCTGCACTAGGATCTCCCAAGGAGAGGATGGGAATCTGAAGCCCAGTGAGAGCATGAGAAAGGGCTCCAACCCCTCATATCTGAGACAAGAAAGGGAGTTCTGCAGGGCAAAACAACCATTTTGCAATTCAAACTCCTCAGGTCTGTTCCCCACTCCCACTCTGCCTTGAGAGTGCACAGAAATAAATCTCCTTTCTGTCTCTGTCCCAGCTCTTTGTATCTTAACACAGAGGGGGATGGTGCTGCTGGGAGAACCCCAAATCACTGCTGCACCAGCGCAGCAAAGCACCAGCTGCTCCCAAACTGAACTGGCAGAAATCACAGATTATTTCCATCTGGAGGACTGAATATTCAGTCATTTGCATAATTTCACAGATGGGGGTTAAAACCTGGGAGAATTTGGGCTTCCTGGCAAAGGAGAAGTGTCAGCTCATCCTCCCAGTGCACATCCAGTGTGTGTAGGGGCTATCTTAGACTTTTGCCCTAACCTGGAGCTGTCAGTGGATAATTTGTACTCCATGATCCTCTTCAGCAAAGCCTCTTTTAACATTCTCCCTAATCAATGACAGACCTCAGTCCTGGAGCTCCAGAGCCACACAATTCATTGGGAAGCAAGAGCAAACAAGAACAGCAGGAACATCTGGGAAGCCAGCAGGGCTCTGCTGCATCAGCCCTGGCTCAGGGTGCCCTGTCCCCTCCTGACAGCTGGGGTGGCCAATGGAAGCAGGAGGAAAAGGAGGGAAACACAGCCTGGCACTGAAAGACAAGGGGAAGCAGCTATAAACAGATATTTAAGGATTGATCTGAGTCCTGCTTCCCAAAGTGCTGCCTGGCATTTGGGATTATCCCAAAGCATTCTCCACCTCCCTCCTTCTCCAAGCAGGTGGCCAAGCTACCATCTCTGATGAGAAATGGCTCCAATGGTGATGCAGAATTGATTTGCTTCATGACACTGGATTCTGCCTGGTCTTGGGATGTCCTCAGAGCTCCCTAAAAATCGATTTGCTTGCAGCAAAATGATCCCTCTCTGTATTTTCACACCACAGAAGCCCAGAGCAGCTCACAGTGCTGTGTACCCATAATGAAGCAGCTCCTTTGGAAGAGCAGGACAGGCATGTTGGAGTCCCACTGCCTTCTCTCCAAACATGCCATGGAGCATCCAGCTCCAAAAAACTGCAGGCAGTCTGTTCCAGCCTGGAATTCCATGGTTGTGTGGGATGAAAGCGCCTGGTCCTGCAGCACAAACAGCACCTGTGATCCTGCATGGCTCCTGTGTGGAGCCTCCTTTGATCTGCAGAGAACCTTCAGCAGCCCAGGGCAGCACTGCTCAGCCTGTGCTTCTGCCAGAAAATACAGCACAGCAGGTCACCAAGCTGGTCACCAAATGGTCACCAAGCTGGTCAACAATGGTCACCAAGCTGGTCACCAAATGGGTCACCACACTGGTCACCAAGCTGGTCACAAAACTGGGTCACCAAGCTGGTCACCAAGCTGGTCACCAAACTGGGTCACCAAATGGTCACCAGACTGGTCACCAAATGGTCACCAAGTGGGTCACCAAATGGTCACCACACTGGTCACCACGCTGGTCACCACGCTGGTCACCAGACTGGGTCACCAAATGGTCACCAAATGGTCACCAGACTGGGTCACCAAATGGTCACCAAGCTGGTCACCAAGCTGGTCACCAAGCTGGTCACCAAGTGGGTCACCAAACTGGTCACCAAATGGTCACCAGACTGGGTCACCACGCTGGTCACCAGACTGGGTCACCAAATGGTCACCAAATGGTCACCAAATGGTCACCAAGATGGGTCACCAGACTGGGTCACCAAGCTGGTCACCAAACTGGTCACCAAGCTGGTCACCAGACTGGGCTGTGGCTGCATGCCCCGAGTCCTTCAGTACTCCCAGGAACCTGAGACTGCTGAGCAACGTGAAGTGCTCACAAAGCCACTCAAGTCTTGGACAAGCTGGAGAAGCAGCTCCAAATCCCTGGTCCATGAGCTGAGCAGCTTCCCAGAGCCCTGCATGGAGCTGTGGCAGCAGCAGGGACAGCAGAGCAAAGCCCAGTGACACAGCCATGAACAGCAGAGCTCAGGCCGTGCTCCCAGGCCTCACCCACTGCCTGTCCATGACACACACCCACCATTCCCCTGGGCTCAAGGTCCTCAATCCTCTCCCAGAGCTTCCTGTGACAACCAGGCTTGTGTGGGAGCTGATTTACTGCTGTGTCCCACAGGGCTCAGCTCTTCTGGCCTGTGCCTTCCAGGTGATTGTCCCAGGGACTGAAAGGTGACTCAGAAAGCACAACAGAAACGAGTCCTGAAGTCCAGCCAAGCCACCACTCCTCCCTAGCCTGAGGAGTCTCTTTGCCAGGATCCCAGCCTGCCTGCACCTACTGAGAGCCAGAGCAGGGCAGGGAGAAGCAGCTGATCTCTGTCCCTAAGGCAGGGCAGCACCTTTGGCCCCTGCTCTCACCTCCCAGGTATTTGGGCAGTTGGATGCTGAACTTCAGGACATCTCCACACTCCAGGACTTCTCCACACTCCATCCTTTCCCCAGCTTCCTTCTGGTGACACAGCTGGGGCAGAGCAGGCACAGGGCAGGCTGCTCAGACAGCAGGGACAGCCCTGCAGCCCTTCCCTGTCCTGCAGGACCATTCATCAGCAGATCCCAGCACACCAACCCTCAGTGCCACGTGTTCCCTGAAGCCACAAAAGCAGATCTCCTGTGTTCTCTGTAGATGTTAGAGATGTTCAGAAGGGTTTGTGGTTCCTTCTCCAGCTGGTCAGGCTGGTTCATTCCAGGCTCCCCATCAGGTCAGCAATGGAACAGATGCTGCAGAGCATCTCTGGTCCCTCACACTGGGTTTGATCCATCACCCAGCTGACACAGAGAAGCTTGGAAGCAGCTTCATTTAGCACTGGCTGGAGAAATTCCTTACAGGAAGCTCCCAGGCAGGTTCAGTAAAGGATGAAAATCCAATCACTCCATGCCTGTGGCTGCTTCTCTCCTCCACTGCTGGGCCACCAGGCCTGGTTAAAGTGCTGGGACACCTTTGTCTGTGCCACTGCAGGCACATGGTGTGGCAGCTGCAGCCTCAGGCTCCTTGCTGGAGCCCTTCAGAACCAAGAACTCCAGCAGAATGTCCAGGAGGCAGAACACCAGGTGCCTGGAATGGAAAAAAGACAAAGCTTAGGCTGGGCAGGGCGTGGGAGGCAAAGCTCAGCACAAGGAAAGAGTGTTCCAATGCTCAGGGGAGAGAGGAACAATATCAGGCCCCCAGAGAAATGTTTCCAGAGGTGGTTCAGTTTCTTCTCACCTCCCCCAAACCAGTGGGTGTTGAAGTTGCTGAGCAGCACAGAAAACAGAAATGCATCTTCTGGAGCAAAAGATGTTTAACAGGATCACAGGATCACTGGAGGCAGAACAGACCCCTGAGATTCATCAATCCCCACCTTGTCAACCAGCCCAGAGCACTGAGTGCCTTGTCCTGTTGTTCCCTGGACCCTCACAAGATGGGGACTCCAACACCACCCTGGGCAGCCCTTTTCAATGTTTAACAAGCCCTTCAGTAAAGAAATACCTCCTGATGTCCAGCCTGAGCCTCATTTCTCTGCTGTGCATCACCAAACCCTTGCCTTCCAAACTCACAGCACTGGGAATAGACAGAAACACCCCCTACACAGACCTGCAGCTCCTCCAGAACCAAACTAAACCAGGATTTGTCTTACTTCCCTGACATCCACTAACTAAGCAGGCCAAACAACATAATTAACATGACTGGCTTAATAATCTGCAGCCAGACATGCAGATGCCCCCTGATATTGCAAGTCTGGAATAATAAACTGGGTGTTTGGTGCCAAGCAGCACTGGCAAAACCCTGGGCACGGCTCTCAGAGCCCACCAGGGTGAAGAACACAAACACAAACCTGTTTATGACAGCTCTCAGGGCCCACCAGGATGAAGAACACAATCACAAACCTGTTTAGCTCAGAGCCCACCAGGGTGAAGATCACAATGACATACCTGTTTATCACAGGCTCAGAGCCCACCAGGTTGAGGACCACAGTAACAAACCTGTTTATGACAGCTCTCAGAGCCCACCAGGATGAAGAACACAATCACAAACCTGTTTATCACGGGCTCAGAGCCCACCAAGGTGAAGAACACAATCACAAACCTGTTTATGACAGCTCTCAGAGCCCACCAGGGTGAAGACCACAATGACATACCTGTTTATCACAGGCTCAGAGCCCACCAGGTTGAGGACCACAGTAACAAACCTGTTTAGCACAGCTCTCAGAGCCCACCAGGGTGAAGAACACAATCACAAACCTGTTTATGACAGGCTCAGAGCCCACCAGGGTGAAGAACACAATCACAAAGCTGTTTATCATAGCTCTCAGAGCCCACCAGGGTGAAGACCACAATGACATACCTGTTTATCACAGGCTGGCTGAGTGACTCCAGCACCAGGTTCCAGCTCATCTGACACTTACTGGTCCCAAGGATTTCTTGGATCACATCTGGAAGTGTTGGAGACAAAGCTTTGGGCAGTGAATATTTCCACAGCTCAGACTTCTCCTGGTGGGTGCTGGATCAAAGCTCATGATGGTGCTCTGGGGCTGGGAGAGGAGGGAGTGCCAGGAGAGCATTCCTGGCTAGAAGGGCACATACCAGCAGTGCTTTTTCATTCCCAAAGGACAGTGAGGGCCCTTTACACTAATGAAGGAGTTAAAAGTTCAGGCTGCACTCACAGGGATTAGGCAGCAGCTGCTTTAATGCCAAAGGTCCCCGTGTCAAACTTCAAGAGAGGGAAATCCAGTGCAGCTGGGCTTGGGATTTCAGCCCAGTGCAAAAGCCACAGGCTTTGCATGGTGGCTTTGCTCACCATGGGACCCTCTGGCAGCAGGTGGGAGCAGAGCTGTCCTGAGCCCTGCCTCAGTGAGATGGCTCAGAACTGTGAGCACTGAATCATGGCCTGGACTCACATCCCTTCCCTCCGAGCTGGGCTGCTTCCCAAACCCTTACACAAACTATCCAGAACTGGAAAACTCTGGGTTTTGCTTGCAGGAAACCATCAAACCTCAAGGGTCATGAAGGTTTCCCAGTGCCTTGGCACGAGCAGCCTCCATCTCTGTATTTAACCACATTTCCAGAGCTTGAGCGTTCCCCAGCTGCTTTCCTGTCCCAGGGCAGCTGACAAGTCTCTGGGACACACTTACTGGGCAAGATCCCCATCAGGCTCTGCAGGGCCTGCTCTGCTGTTGCCTTCTTCTGCTCCTCTGTCCTGGGGGGTTTAGGCACTGCTGGTAAAACTCCTCCAGGCCAGATGGATTCCTGCAGCAACTGGAGGTACTGGACCCAGCGCTGGGTGCAGGTCAGGGTAACCATCTGCACTTCCAGCCACCTGCAGCAACAGGGAGAGGGACAAAGGTCAGGAAAAGTCCAGCTTGGGAGCCAGCTGGGATATTTCCACCCATCAGGAGGGTTAAATCAGCTTCTTTGGGTTTGTTAACATGCAGTTTTTATGTCTGCGCACCTAAGATTTTCACAAGTATTAATGAGCTGAGTTTTCCATGCACCAAGAGTGGGCTATGTTCCCTGTGTTACTGACAAGTGGGACAAGCAAAGGCCCTACAAAGCCCCATCACCCTGCTAATCACAGGGACCCAGGTGAGTCACTGGTCACTAAAGGAAGCCCAGCTCAGGGATATGACTGGCCTGAAGCTCCTAAGTTATCTCCAAGCACAATCTCAGACAGAGCTGGAGGAACTGGTGCTGAACTCCAAACAACCCCAGGAAGGACTGGAAGGACATGAGCCCCGTTCTGGCAGCCCCTGCTCCTCTCATCAGTCCCTCTGCTACCAAGACAGCCAAGGATGTCTTTCCTGGAGACCAAAACACACTCCAAGGATGACAAGGCATGAATATCCTGATGCTTCACCCCCCTCTCATCCTGCTGTCCATGCTGCCCTGCTGTCCAGTCCTGCTCCATCCACTGACAGCAAGCAATGAAATAACAGAATCCCCAAACTGTTTGATTTTGGGACCTTAAAGCTCATCTCATTCCACCCTGGGCAGGGACACCTTCTACTAGACCAAGCCCCATCCAACCTGCCCTTGGGCACTTCCAAGGATGGGGCAGCCACAGCTTCTCCAGATACCCTGTGCCAGGGTCTGCCCACTCTCACAGCCAAGATTTATTTTTTTTCCCATCCAAAATCCAACAGAACTGCTGATGGTCCCTCCTGCTGGGGCAGGACTGTGCCCTTTCTCAGTAACCACCTGCAAATCCCCAAATCCCTGCTCCCCAGAAGGGCTCAGGGGGTTTGCAGCTGCACTGGATGATGTGTCCCCACCACCCAAGGGCTGGCCAGGCACAGTTTCTAAATCAACCAAATGGATGGACCCTCTTGCCCAGATGTGAAATCACATCCTAGTCACAGCACAGGCCACAGCCATCAGTCACAACTTGCACTGCCTAAAATCTTTGCCCTCAGGATGGGGAGAGGTGTGACCGTGTTCACAGGGGTCTGAGGATGAGGGAAGAGACGAGGATCTGACTCCATGTTTCACAAGGCTTGATTTATCATTTTATGATATATATTACATTAAAACGATACTAAAAGAATAGAAGAAAGGATTTCCTCAGAAGGCTGGCTAAGAATAGAACAGGAAGGAATGATAACAAAGGCTTGTGGCTCGGACTCTCTGTCCGAGCCAGCTGGCTGTGATTGGCCATTAATTAGAAACAACCACATGAGCCCAATCCCAGATGCACCTGTTGCATTCCACAGCAGCAGATAACCATTGGTTACATTTGTTCTTGAGGCCTCTCAGCTTCTTAGGAGGAAAAATCCTAAGGAAAGGATTTTCCATAAAAGATGTCTGCGACAGAGAGGCCGTGGATGAATCCCACAGGAAGGTTTAGCAGGGCTCAGGGTGCAGCCCTGCTGGGGCTGTTGGCCTCACTGGCAGGAGGCTCTGGAGCAAAGCTGGGAGTGTCAGCACAGCACTGGGGTAGGGAAAAGCCTTGTGATTCTGCCAGTTCTTCAAGATTCCCAGAGGACAGGAGGCAGCCAGCAGGGCCAGGAGAGCCGTTCCTCTTGGCAGCTGCTGTTCGTGCTTGCAATTCCGTCACCACTACGCCCCGGCAGCTCCCAGCACAGCCAAGAGCCCTGCCAAGGCAAACTTTATTTAACCTGCACTCTGCCAGACTGTCTGCATTCTTCCTGGGAGAGGCACTCGGGCCAAGGGTGTCCTTCCCCACACAGCTGGGCACTGGGGAACAGCAACACCCCAAGGAAAGCAGGTTGGCATCATGTGGGACAGGACTGAGGAGTGAGCAGGAAATGAGGTGTAAACGGTGATTCTTGAGGGATGCTGTCCTGGTTTAGGGCAAATTTGGGAGAAAACCTCCAAAGGGGACCCCTCCAGAAAGCAAACCCACATGGCCCCTGTGCCCAACCAGTTTGGGAAGGATTCCTCAGACAGAAGTGGAAGGAACCTGTTTATTTAACAGGCAAAGCACCCCCAGCACACAAAATGAACAATACCAGGTGACACCACTCTGTCACCGCTCTGAAAAAGATGGCAAATTCAGAAAGTCTCTCTTGGGGGTGCTCACTCTGATATCAATCCTTCCAGCACTGGGAAAGGCTGCTGCAGCCACAAGGTGCAAACTCTCGGTGCTCCCCAGGTCCCATTCCAGAGCAGGTTCAAATGGTTCCAAGAAAGGGAAAGAAAAACAGTCCAGGGGAAAATTCAGACTGCTTAACTAAACTAATGAGCAGGAGCAAAAGCAAGAGCAAAGCAGGAGCAAGAGCAAAAAGCAAAAGCTGCACTATGTACTGCCCTGTCTCTGTGTCCTGCTGACCACTGAGGGAGTGAGCAGGCTGATAACAAAACAAAATAAAGCTTTGCTCTTCAGAGCCAGTCTTGAAGGCACAGAATAACATCCAGCAAAAACAGAACACAGGACTGGGGATACAAGCATCATAACATCACCCCAGGACAGATGCACACCTAGGAAATGCCAGCTGGAAAGCAAAGGACATGAAAAAACCTGCAAAGGATCTCAGTGCAGTGGTAAGGCCTGGAATGTCTCAGAGCCAGGGACACAGGTGATGTTGCCAGTGCTCCCAGGAAATGGGAAACACATCCTTCATGCTCAGCATTGCCATGGACACAGAGTGTGGATGCTGCTGCCAGGTAAGGCCAGAGGTGCAAACCTCCCACCTGGCTTAGAGGACAAAATGTCATACCCCAGCCCTGCCTGGGAAAAGCCATGTTGGAAATACAATGAAAAGGGTTTTAATCTCCAGCCATCAGCAGATTTTAACACTCTGGATCATGGTAAACCCTCCAGCTATTCCCAAGCAAATTAAAGTGTTAAACTGTGACTTCTCTAGGGGCAAGAGTTTTCATTAACACAGATTTTCATTAACAGGGTTTTTCATTAACATGTTTTCTTACACAACCCCCTCTCCTAGCTGAGAAAACATCTGACAAGCAACAGAAGTTCAGAGACTTGGGGACAGAGCTGCAGAGTCAGCCCTGCACCAAGGGGGATCAGACTGAACATGGACTCCAACCTCATTACAGCAACAGCCACCTTCCAGCCTTTAAAAGGTTGCAGAAAGCAAAGAACAAGCTTTTTATTTTTTCTTAGAGTTCCTAAAATAGCAAAAAAATCAAGCAAATAGTGAACAGAGAGAAAGTTGAACCTACAGAGAACAGCACACATTTCCAGACAGCTCAAGAGCAAGCTGAGAACTGACAAATGCTGGAAGGCCCCACACAAACAACCTCCTGTATGTCCCTAAACCCACCAGAATTAGGCAACAAGGCCCCCAAACAACACCTCTAAATGTGATCTGCACACACTGGGAGCAGGTGAGTGCTTGCAGGTCTGGATTCCCACAGCTGTGAAACACCAGAGATGGGTTTTACTCCTTGGGCTGGCAGCTTTGGGAGGCAGAGGGCAGCACCTGGGAATGGCTCCATGGGTCCTGCACAGCTCCACACAGGCTCCTGTTAGAGGCCAACTTGCCCCATGGTGCTCAGAGAGCTGGGGAAGGAGCAGCCAAACACACAAAGTTTACAAGGAAAAGTCAAGGAACTAAACAGGAAATGGGAGGAGAAAGAAGGAGAAACCAAAGGCAGGTGCAAATGGAACACAGACTAAAGCACCCCTGCTCTGGGCTCCCTTCTGCCTGTGGAGCCATTCCAAAGGCACTGGGAAGAGGAGAATGGGGATTCTGAAGGAGTTTTGAATGAGTTAGAGATGGGATTTCTGAATTGTTTTTGATGATTTGGTTTCTTTTCTTATCTTCTACATAGGCAGGAAGGGTGAGTTTGGCTCACATCTTTACTGTATGGTTCAGGAGGTCACAAGACCTTTAGTTACAAGACCTTTTAAGGATTTATTGACCAATAAAACACTGGTAACAAGGATATTTATGTTTTTGAGTCAATCTTTAAATATTCCATCTTATGGACTCATGCTACAGTGTAAGCTTTCTTAGCTAATCATGTTATGACACACAAACCTACAGTACTGCATTCTAAACTCCTTGTAACTACTTTTATTTTTATATTTTAAACTCTAAAACTCTAAACTTTCTTCTACTTAATTTAATGTGTCTTTGTTTTAAACTATAAATCCACATTGTTGCTTCTGTCATTAAAGTTTGGAAGCCTTTTCCAAGGTCTCAGATCAAATCTTGTGTTTAATTCTAAGCTTTGGCTTACAGGCCCAAAGTTCTGAGAGTTCTTTACATTTCAGATTCTAACAGAGGAGAATCATCAAGACTGGTCCATGTGGCTCTAAATCCATCTGGGAGAACATCTGAGGCTTCAAAAGGAAATCTCAGCACACAGTGACCTGTCATGAAGAGTTTCCTTCCCTCCTCTCAACCACAGTCAATCATCAACACCCATGTTGGGGAATCACACACAGAGGCTGCACCAGCAGCATTAAACTGAGGAGCAAAGTAATTCACAGAATATCCTGAACTGGAAGGGACCCACAAGGAAAGTCAAGTCCAACTGCTGGCCCTGCACAGGACATCCCAAGAATGTCCCCATAACTTCTACACCTGTAGTTGCAACTCAGAGAGAGTCACACCAACTTTATTGAAAATTCCTACCTGAGTAAACCCCAGAAAATGGCAAATTGACCTTTCCATCAGGCAGACTTGCTGCACCAGGATTGGGATTAACCCCTCAGGAACTCCAAATATCTGCAGGTTCAAAGCTGACCTTCACCAGCAGGTCACAGATGATTTTTTGTGCTATTAAAGGCCTAAGCATTTGAGATTCATGTGCCACACTGAAAGCACTCACACACTGCTCTCAGGTAGAAATAAATCCACCACGAAACATAAATAGACCTCTCTTATTTATTTATTATTTTTATTTTTGGATGGTTGATGAGTTACTATTTTCATTCTGCTATTTCATGAAGAAATAGCTTTAATAAGAAAGAAAAAAATAAACCCATCACAGAATCATCTCCTTACACTTCAGAAATAGATAAAGTGACCTCCTGGGCTCAGAATACTTTGATAGTGCCCAATGCAAAGAGCCAGACTGCAAAGGCTACTGAGGCCTGGAAGATAATCTGCAGGGGCATAACTTGCCCATGCTGTAAGGCACCTCTGTTTGAAATAGCTGCTGGTGGAGGAATGAAATGGCTGCTAAAAAAGAGCCAAATTAATGCCATGGTTCAAGCTGGAACTCCAAGGTCAGCTGAAGGGGTCCATTAGGATAAGAAGGGCTGGGAATGAAAAACAAGGGCTGGGGGTGCAAACCTTGGCCTTCCTCGGGCTCCCAGGAGGGAGGAAAGGCAGGCTGAGAGTCAGGAACAGGTAAATGGGCTTGGTTTTACCTGGCTGGAGCCTCTCACTTAACTGGACTGTCCAGAGAGCTCAGCCCAGCAAGTAAAGCCTGGACAGGCTGGATTTGCTTAGTCTGGACATCAAAGATGTACTAAGAATGAAGAAAGAGATGCAATACTCTGCAGATTTACACCCACCTGCCAGGAATGGGTAAAGCTCTGCTTGTTTTGTCCATCAAGGTGAGGATAAAAACTGAGATCACTTCAGCTAAGGAACAGTCAAGTGAAGTATGCTGACTGTAACTGAAACCTGAAACAATAGCAATTGTGATTTCCTCAAACCCAGGGCTTTTAAGGATTTAGATAAACACAAACTGAAGGCCAGGCTAGAAGATGACAGAGAGGAGAAAGCCTCTCTGCTTTAGCTGCAGAAATACAAACAGCTCTACAAATATACATGAACTAGCATGTCCAGCTCAAGCCTGACTGCTGCCCACCCCAGAACATGGCCCCCCTGCCCTAAGGAATACAGTGTGGAGATCCAGAAGCTCAAAAAGGCCTCTGGGACCAACGCAGTGAAAAGGATTGAAGAAAAAAAGCAACATCTGGAAAACACGAGGCATTCAAGCATGACTCTGAAATTAAGAAAGTCTGGTGCTTGAATCACCAGACCATCCCTGCCTTACCAGCCCTTGTTCCCCAAATTCCTCCTCAGATAATGCACGAGATTATCCTTAACTCAAGGGTTCAAGAGGAGGAACATTGCAGTGCTTTGACAGCAAAACTTTCCTGAGGAAACCTTGTAAAAATGAAGCAGCAGCTGCAGTGGGCACAGCAAGAATAGAAAAACACAAGTGGAGAATTTTTGCCCTGAGGCTCAGCTTTCAGCACCTGCTACCTGAGCCTAAATCCACCTTCTCCACACAGCAGAAATGTGCAGCATGCTCATCTCAGCACCTTCAATGCAACCTCACACTTGGTCCATGGGTAAACCCTGTGCTGAGGAAAGAAAAGGCAAAAAAACCTCCATAAATGAAAGGACAAGAAGCATCCTGAGGTCTTTTAAACTCCTGCACGAGTTCTCCTTCTTGAAATGTTCCTCTCCTGCTGCCCTGTGAAGGTTTAGAGCTGCAAAGAACCTGTCCTGGACCTGGCTGGCTTCCCACCTTTCCTACCTGCTTGACCCAGGCAGAAACCCTGGGAGATGTGGGGCAGAGAGGAAGAAAAAGAAATCCTTCTCTTCTGCAGGCAATCATTCAGCCCTGCAGGGAGGAAAGCACCCCTTGGTGCTGGGATTTCTGTGCCATTTCATGTGTTGCTCCCTCAAAACACACCTGCTGCATGAAGAAATCGTGGAAACTCACAGGGCTGCAATGGCTTCACCCTGCAGGGAATGAAGCATTGCTTTTCCCAGCTAGATCTTCCTGAGATGCCCTGGGGCTCAGGGAAGGGGGGGAAAGGTATGTGATTAAAATAATCATCCCCAAACTCTCTTGATTTCTCACAAAGCATCCTGGCTTTTGATAACATCTTCTTCAAGTATTTATTGAGCCAATTAAGCTCTCAGTGGTGCCCCAGGGAGAGGCCAGGCTGTCTCAGCCAGACCCTGCTTGGAACAATTGCTTCATTAGCCCACTTCAGAATCAAAATACATAGATCCACTATTAACCCTTCTAAAACCAGGCAAAACTAAAACCAACAGGGAGACATTACTTCCACTCAATCCTTTTCTTCTTTGTTCTATTTGAACTAGGAAGTTGTTGAGCTTTTTTAAATCCAGGAAGAAAGCTGGCATGTGCAACCGTTGAAACAGAATCAGAGTTAGAATAATGTTGCAATTATTATCAAAGCATGGAGTGCTGGCTTCATTCTAGTGGCTGTTTTTGGAAGAATGCTGCTTCTAGAAGAGGGAAAAAAATTTTGTTTGGGACAGAGATTCAAAGCCAGATCCAAAATTTCCAGGTGCTTGGAGACAACTGAATCGAGGCCCATTTCCAAGCTGATTTTATTTACTTTGCATATACACACACCAAGACACACAGAGTCCTGAAATCACTTTTACTGACATACCACAGGCTGCAGTTCCTGCTGCTCCTCACGGCTACAACACAAACAGCCAAACCCAGAAATGAGGAGTAAGATGCCATGGGTTGGTTCCCTAAATTGCCAACTCTGGTGCTGCTTTTAGGCTTGTTTTTGGGGACAGGGACTTTGCTGCCACATACCTGGGCCTGCCAGCACAGCCTCTCTGTGTGCAGCAGCAAAGATCCTCATCAAACATGCCCAAATCCACTCCCCAGGTAACAAAGCAGGAGAATGAGTGGATTCAGATGGCCCAGCTGCACTGATATTGCATTTCTGCCAGCAAAACTCAGAGGCACCGCCTGAGGCTGCAGTGGTACCTGGCAGCCAGGAAGCCAAAGGGAAGCAGGAGCACAGTCTCAGCTGTCAGACATGGCCCCTCCATGGCCCCAGGGCTGGCAGAGCTCCCTGCCCATGGGCACTGTGCTCCCAGGGGTGCTTGGCTGCTCCAGGGTTACTCAGGGACACTGAAGAGGGGCAGGCATCACTCTCTGCTGGTGGCACTTTCCAGTCAAGAGGATCAAGGTGGCTGCCAAGGGTCTTTGTGCCAGTTCTGTTGGCACAGGGATCAAAGAAAACCAAAGAGAAAATCAGAACAAAGCACTCAGGCAGGAGCTCTCTGAAGCTCCAGACCTCCTTGACTTACAAGTGCCTGTGACACTCAGCCTGACACCAGCAGAGCCCAACACCAAGGTGACAGCATGAACTTGCAGGAACCAGTTCTCCAAGGCATGATGGCCACCTGCAACCAGTCTCAAAGCATCTCTGCCTCTCCACCTGCAGCTCACACAGTCTGGAATGTCACCTCCTCAAATCTTCCAGTTTGGCCAAGGGATGAGGGGACACGGAGGAGCATGGGAATGACCCAAAGCACACAGCAAGTGCTGAGCTCGTGGGTCAGGCAGGGATGATTTGCATTTATTTTAACTCATGCTCAGTGGAACATGACACCAGCAAAGCTGCCTGAGTAGTTCCACATGCTCCTTCCAGGGACAGCCACTTCCGAGCCTGGCACAGACTCTGTGCCCAGCCCTGCTCAGGTTCCAGGGCACAGACAGCCGGGGTGTGCTGAGACACCTTCCCCCCACTCAGTGCTTGGTGGCCATGGCTTGCTGTTGTGCTGCATGGGAAGGAGCCAGGAAAAGCTTACAGACCAGGATCTGCCCCTCAAATCCTCCCAGGTCCATCCTTGGGGTGCTGGCACTCCCCTCTGGAAAGCAGAGGTGGTGGCTGTCACCCTGGCCCCAGCACTGCAGGGCACTGACAGACCCCAGACCTGTGGCCACTGTGGGGACAACTGAGGGCAGGGTGTGGGGTCCCAGCACGCGTGGTTCTCGTGTTTACTGCGTGGTTCTCGTGTTTGCTGTATATTTTTAACACCTCATTGACTCACAAGGCTCTAAAAAGCACCCAGGTTCTCCAAATGCTTCCACCGGAGGCCAGAATAGCCCCACCTCCTCCCCTGTGCCAGCAGGTTCCTGCTGCAGGCTCCCAGGGCAAGAGGAGCTGATCCCTGCAGGGCAGGAGGGAAGGGAGCCGGACAGAGGCGGGAGGGGGCACGGGGTTTGTTTACAGGCACGGACCCAGCACGCAGAGAGGCTGCTGGAAGCAATCCCCGGCCCCAGGGTCATTCCCACTCCCAGCCCCTCCATCCTCCTCTCCTTTCAGCTCCAAAAAAGGCTCACTCCCTGTTACATAATGGGATGGGCTCAGTGCAGACCCGGCTCGCACACGCGGCCGCCCTTTCCTCAACAATCCCTTTTTCGGTCATGGAGCCTTCCTCTCCCACTGCCACCGGCCTGACAGGCAGGAGACTGATGGGGGCTGGCTCCAGGCAGCCCTGCTGGGGAGAACAGGGAAGGAGCAGTGTGCTGGGATGGTCCTTGCACAGAACTGGAGCAGTGTGCTGGGATGGTCCCTGCACAGAACAGGGAATGGAGCAGTGTGCTGGGATGGTCCATGCACAGAACAGGCAATGGAGCAGTGTGCTGGGATGGTCCTTAGACAGAACTGGGAATGGAGCAGTGTGCTGGGATGCTCCTTGAACAGAACTGGAGCAGTGTGCTGGGATGGTCCATGCACAGAACCGGGAATGGAGCAGTGTGCTGGGATGGTCCTTGAACAGAACTGGAGCAGTGTGCTGGGATGGTCCTTAGACAGAACTGGGAATGGAGCAGTGTGCTGGGATGGTCCTTAGAACAGGGAATGGAGCAGTGTGCTGGGATGGTCCTTGCACAGAACTGGAGCAGTGTGCTGGGATGGTCCATGCACAGAACAGGCAATGGAGCAGGTTGGGAGGCCCCACCACCAGTAACAGTGTGCTCACAGCAATCATCTGTGAGCACACTGAATCAATCACCTGAATCATCTTGGGCACTGCCAGCCCAGGGGAGAAAGTCCTCCAAGAGGAGGGGGACTGGCTCTTGGGAGAAACTGGATCTCGTTTCTTGGTGTGAGTTTTGTTGGTTGGTGGTCATTTCTATCACTCTGCACCCACTGTCTCATGCCAGAGCAGAATCCTCATCTGGCAGCTGCAAGAGGGCAGCAGGATCAGCACCTACCCTCCAAATACAGCTGGCAGAGGAGTATCCAGCAGCAGCCCCTCCAAACACTGCCAGGACACCTCCTTTTCATCCCCTACCACTGGCAGGAACAGGGCAGGGTTGAATCTCCTGAAGGGATGATGCTCACTCATACTTTGTGACCAGCAATGGTTGAAGACACAATGCAAATCCATTTGCTGTCCCCTGTTTGTCTGCCTGTTCTCAGAGGCAGGAGCATCAATTCCTTGAACACAGATGCTCCCAGAAGAGTTTCTGGTACTTTCCCCACCTGTAAAGGGTTCCCAGACACAGTGCCAGCCAGAATGGCAGTGCCAGGTCTGGCTGAGCAGTGATCAAGTTGTAAATATTTAAATGGAAGAGAAATATAACCAAATTCACACTGTGTCCCTGGACAGGCAGGTCTGAGCTAGAGACCTTCAGGTCTGCTCAGGACAGCAGTGACCACCTGGGCCAGGAGTGAGTCCAAGTCTCAGGGCCAGGATGAATGGCAAACTGCAGGAAGGCTCCCCATTCCCAGATCTCCACTGTGGAGGTAACTACAGGCAGCAGAAATGGCAGGAAAATGTTCCCTGCAGCAATCCAGGTGCAACACCATTCTGGTGACAGGTCAGCTCTTTCCCCTGTCCCCTGGGATTCCTGACTGTCCCACAAGAGCAGAGCCAGCCTCAACACGTGGATTTCAGCATGGACATGGGGTTTGTTCAAGAGGTTGCAGTTGCACCCTGAACTGATGGAGACACCAAGAAGTCCCAGGGCTTCCCCGTATCAGCCCCAGCCAGAGCTCTGCCTGCAGCACATGTGGGCTCACTCTGAGCTGGTCAAGTGGAGCAGCTACAAACACACATTCCTCCTCACTCTAATCCACCACACAACCCAGGGAGCTCCTCCACCTTCCAGCTCCAGGATGTGCTGTGTGTATCCCAGCTTCTCTAGTGGAAAATGCCAATGCCACGTGTGGGTGCTGCAGGCTCCCTGGGTGACCAGGACACAGCTTATTAGGAGGTGATGATGTGCCTGTTGAAGCTCTCATACCTCTGTGCTTACATACACAGATTGGGTTGCAGCTTGTTCCCCAGAGGCCAGAGCCCCATTCTGGAGAAGTGGGAGCAGCCCCCACCTCCTGCCACTGAAGGAACAGGCCAGGACTGAAGGGACAGCAGTCCCTGACCTCAAAGCACTTTGGCAATCTCTGCTGAGGGCAGCTCAGGTTACCAGCTCTGTTATAATGAGCTGCCCTGCACATTCTGATGCTGGCTCTGGATGCCTGCAGGAGAAGAAAGGGCACAGGAGTGGGAAAAGCACTGCTCCAAGACTCTCCCAAGCCCTTTAGGGAAGGCTTTCCTTGTGCTCTAAAAAACCACATCCTCAGCTAGTGATAGTCACCAACCTACACCAAAAAACAGGAATTCTCTGTTTGTGTGTCTTGGCCTTGAGCCTTACCACCCAGAGGCCCTGGCCCCAGGAAAGCTTGGCAAGTCCAGCCCAGCTGGAAAGGAAGCCTGTCCCCACTCCATGTGTGGGTCCCTGCCCCAGGCACAGGCAGAGCAGAGGGTGCAGCAGTGAGAGCAGAGACCACACTCTGAGCTGTCACTGTCACTGTCACAGGCCAGGCTCTCCCTGAGCCTGTTTATTCTACTTCTGCAGAAGGAACAAGCTGAAGCCCTGGGCTGCACAGAGCAGGAGGCCAATCCTCCCCAGAGAGCCCCAGAGCTGGGCACTGCTGCCCTTGCATGAGCCAAGACTCCCACTCCCAGGGCTGGATCTTCCCTTTCCCTGATTTCAAGGGACAGGAGGCTGCCCATTAGAGCTGCTGACAGAGAAAACAGCTCCTGGTGCAGACCTCTAAGGTGTTAACTCCCCATTCATGGAGCACCTGCTTTACAGAACCTTGTTGGCTGGTGCACACACAGCATTTATCTGCATTCAGACACAAGCTCCACTTCCAGCTGTGACTCCAAAGGGAATGCCTCTCACAGAGCAGCCAGGCTGGTCACTCTGGCCTTACCTTTGAACAAGGGTCCCAAAGAGCACGTTGAAAACCTTCTGGATGTTCTCTGTGCACAGCCAGCCCCAGTGATCCACCAGCACCAGACGAAGCACGTCCAGGGCCAGGTCAGCCAAAGCTGTCTCGGAGTCTGCCAGGAGGAAGAGGAGGGGCAGATGAAGAAACCACCTCAGGGCAAATCTGGTGAAAAGCATCATCCCAAACTCACTCATTTCTCCCCAGCCTGGCCCTTTGCCCACACACAATGACCTGCTGCAGCCTAGCCAGCCTGGGACCTGCCCTCCCCACTCTGATTTCCACCTCATCCAGGCTGCCCCAGTCTCCCACCAAGGGATGCACCAAAGGCTCAGTTCCTCCTCAATTAAACAGTGCGATTATCAAATCCCAGTCCACGTGTCCAAAACAGGTGACAGAGCAGGTGGTGACTGCAGCCAGGAAGAGGTGCACTGCTGAGGACGATCATTCTGCTCTTGCCCATTCCTTCCCCTTCTTCCAGCAGTTTTCCAGGCCCTGGGCTCTGTTGGTGGCTGTGGGCTGCCATCGTGTGGCACATCCCAGGCTTGGCAGGAAGGGGGATGAAACACATCTGGATAAACCAGATTTACCAGTTAAAGCACAAACCCACACACCTACCCAAATATCTCTGCTGTCATGAGCCTGGGACACCAAACCTCCCTCTGAGCCTCAGGGGGATGTCAGAGCCTTCAGCAAAAACAGTTTCTACTTACTAAGGAATTACTTTCATGCTGTTTGGCCCTGAGGTGTTCTGCTGAACAAGCTCAATGATGTGCCACAAAACTGCCCCAGACTGCCACTCCCAGGCCACCACCCCGGCCTGAGGCTGCTGCCTCAGCTCTGTTGTCCAGGTGAGATCCTGTGCAGCAGCTTTTCCTAATTTGGCTCCCCTCATGCCTCATCTTCCAACCTCTCTGTCTACAGAGACAATTACACTCACAATTTACTGCTGGAAATAAAGGGAAGAGGGATTCTGGACCCCACACCTCTCCTCCTCTGCTCTTCCTTTTCCTAAAAGCTGGACTAATTAATTCCAGGATTTCACTTGGAAAAGACAGGGCAGTTGGCATCTCTTGCTCTGGGCCATGCATAAGTTACTGCCCACTTGCTCTGCCCCCTGAGACTTCCCAGTGCAGTCTGGAGCTTCCCCAGAGCCTCACACACGGAGCATCCTCAGCAAGCTGTTTATTCCCACAGCATCCAAATCCTCTTCCTCAGAGAGCTGCTGGCCAACCACTTCCCAGAAGTCACTCCATGAGCAGATATGGACATGGGTTTGCCTTTTTATCCAAACATTTGTTTTCCTCACCCTGCCAGTCCAGCCTGAAGCATCCCAGACCTGCAAGCATTTGAGATCACTGACATTCCATTTCCCTCGGAGTTCAGCTAACTTGGCCTGCCCTGTGCAGAACCCTGGCCTCCAACTCCAGTCCTGCTTCCCCAGAACCACGGGCATGTGCTCCAAGATTACAGGCAAAGCTGGTAGCACAGGCTGGGTTTCAGAACACCAGGCCTGTCCTGTCACAAACACGTGCTTTCAGTCAGAGCCTGCCAAACTTGAATCACTGGAGAGAAGGTTTTTGGGAAGTTCCAGTTGATACAGCTCAGCTATTCCAAGAAAAAAAGATTGGGGAACATATTTTTGCATGTGTCCAGGATAATCTTGTAACTGTTCTGGGGCAGCCCTGTGCTTCAGAGGAAGATTCTAGAAGCAGAAAGGGAACATCATTCCTTGAACTGAGATTACATTTGTGCCACTCCCATCAAATCTATCTGAACCTAATCTCAGAGGTCCTTTTACAGTGTATAGACATATCAAGGCTAACTGGAAACTACCAGGAAACTGTAATTTGGCCCATTTTTAGTTTGTAAGAGCTTGATTTTAGAACACTGCCAGTTTAAGCAGCATGTCCTTAAGAAACCTCTTTGTGCAGTGACTGTGCTGAGCACACCAGGGTGAAGATCTGCACTGACACAACTGAGCCAAAACCCAGTTTGCTCCCACCAGCCACAATACCCAGAGCAATCACCAAACAGCACTGGAAAACCTAATTTGCTTTCCCTTCAATCAAGATACTACAGTCAGGAGATCAGGTCCTGAAGACTTTTCAAGCTGAACCTGCAGATGTTGGAGCTGCTGTGGTACCGAGGGGGAGAAATTCAAGCACTGAGAGAGGGGCTGAGCTCACCAGAGTCAGTGTCTGGATGTCCTCCCTGCTCTGCTGTGCTCAGCCCATCCATTTCTTCCTGCACAGAGATTTCCTTGGCTTCTCTGCCTCCCTGGCCTTCAGGAGCTTTGCTGGGGACTGCTTCCAACAGCTTCTCCTGCTTCTGGATGAAGGATTCCATAGCAGCCAGTGACAGGGTGCCAGAGACCTACAAAAGTGGGTTAGTGCCACAGAGCTTGGGGTCTGCAGTGCCCAGACAGCCTCCACCTCTTGGTTTGCACCCAGGTGTAGCCAACAGCACAGCCAGGGCTGCTTATTGTTCTTCTGCCAAGAGCTGGCATGTGGCAACAAGGCTGCAGCAGCCGCAGCCCTGGTGGATGGGATTATTCCCAAACAGGGCAGTGGTTGGGGTTCTGAAAGGATTAGAAGAGGATCTGAACTTACAGCATTGCCCTCCCTGATGGAGTACACGATCCTGTCATGAGCTTCACTCACACTCAGCACTGGAGTGATTTTACTGGATGAGAACCTCAGCCTGGACCTGAAAAGCAGAGCCATGGCACAGTCAGTTTTCTCTGCAAGCTGTGAGTCATGAGTTTTCCAGCCAGCTAAGATATCTGATTAGACCTGAAGTGGTTCAAAAAAAGCATCTGCCTCCAGGATAACTCAGAGCTGACAGTGAAACCCCACAACAAAAGCTGTAAAGCACTTTTTCTCTCGCACACCTGAGCTGAGCCAAGGTTTTCCAGCATTCCATAAGGAGCTGTAACACAGATGCTGATAGGGAGATGTAGGCAGATGTCAGCAAGGTGTGAGCACTGCAGCACACACAGGGAAGTGTTCAGAAAAGCCTCTGAGATGAAATACACTCAGCAGGATTGTGAAATGCAATTATAAACACTGACAAAAAGAAGGATAAAAAAGGACATCGGGATTTTGGGACAAATTGTAAAATAGCCTGTTTATCAGTAAGGAATGTCCTTTTCAGCCAAAATGGTTCGAAACTTGTACTTTTTGAGTTTGTCTTTCTGTCCAAAGCAGCTTTTTCCAGCAAAACATCACTTTTTGGAAAGAAATAGCCATACTCGTGCAGAATCTTCCTTCCTTGGTGAGGGAAGAACCACTGATGAGACAATCACAATGAGACTGGGCACTGTCAGCAGCACCAACATTTGGTGAGGAACATACATGAAACTATCTTAAATATTACTCATAAACAGCTATTTAAATGTTTTCTGGGCAGGGCCACTGCTGGAACATATGGGAGAGGCAGGAGGGAACTTTCAGGTAGATAATTTACAGCTGTATTTTGCAATTACTCTCTGCATATATTTAAGGTTAAAAAGCAATTCCTCAGGACCATTAGCGGCTCTGCTGGCAAATGGCAACACCTCAGAGCTCCTTTAGGAAGAAACCTATCTTCTGTGGAAACCTGAGCATTCCTGGGAAACCCTTTAGATAAACTGGAGCTCAAATAGTTGTGTTCAGCACGGGAAGGAGGAAGTAATTCAGCTTCAGAACAGAATTTACTGCCCGACACAGAATTTACTACCCAACACATAAAGCCCCAAGTCGGTTCTTCCCCACCATGGGCTCAATTTGTGCATTAATCCCTTGTCCTGCAAAGCTGAGGGAGCCCTTACTTGCTTTTCTTCCCGTCTGTTTGGGATTTCCCATCCACTTCTGACTCACTCAGATCCTCCGTGGGGCTCTGGGGCTCTGACCTGGGGAACGCTGTCTTCAAGGTGTCCACGATAGCATTGACAACAATCTGCAAAGCCAGCCTTTAATTACTGCCTTTAATTAGTGCCTTGATCCTCGTTACTTACACACATCAAGAGTTTTGAGACTTGCACTGGATTTTCTATTAAATAGAAAGAACTGGATTTTCTATTAAATAGTAAGAACCTATTAATCAGTTCTTTAACACGAACTCTGACCCTTTATGGGTTTCTGGGCAAGCTCAGCTCCAAAGAAAGGGTTTTGCCTTCCAGGAGACACTGAAGCCTAGGAAGCGTCTCTGGAGGCAGCTGGAAAGGGCTCAGGTAAGCAGCTCCCCATTTTTCCCACCTTGTCTATCCTGGAGACAAGGATATTATTACTGCCTCTAATTACTGCACTGATCCTTGTTACTTACATACGTCAGGAGTTCTGAGACTTGCACTGGATTTTCTATTAAATAGGTTCCTTAACACAAACTCTGACCCCTTATGGGTTTCTGGGCAAGCTGAGCCCAGCTCCAAAGGGCTCAGGTAAGCAGCCCCCAACTTAGGAAGCATCTCTGGGGGCAGCAGGAAAGGGCTCAGTAAGCAGCTCCCCATTTTCCCCACCTTGTCTATCCTGGAGACAACGAAAGGCTTCTTGACAAAAGCGATCCTGGCGTCGGTGTTGAGGGCCAGGAATTCCTGCACCTCCTCACTGTTTGCAATCTCAGGGACTGCACACAATTGCTGCAAGGACAGATGGAGATTCAGATCATTTCAGAGTCAAGCTCCCAGCCTGATTGTGTAATGTGGAAGAGACATGGTATGCTCCACTGTCAGCACAAAGCTGTCCTGAGCTCTGCTTTTAGCTCACAAGGGCACACGAACATCTCACCTTCAGGAAAGATTCCAGCAGACTTTTCCTGGCTTCCACTTTATCGCTGTCCATGTTTCCAAATGGCAGATCAGGGAACAGTTTCTTTGGTCCTTTGATGTCTACAAAGGAAACAAACCCACAGCTTGAGAGAACTGCAAAATTACAGTAACCTTAATTTAAAAGACTTTTAGATAATAATATAAAAAAAAATCAAAATTCAAAATTAAAATTTTAAAATCTAAATATAGATTTTTTTCTTTATTAAAACCTGAATATTCTAATGATTAGGCTATCCCCACACACTGCCTGGCATCAGCCCAAGGTAATACACAGACACCAGTGTTGTATGCACTGTTAAGGTGCTAAACTGCAAAGCCAACTGTCATGGAATGGGAAGAGGAATGGTTTGAAATTCCAGAAAAGATTAATCATTCCTCCAGCCAGCTCTGCACAGAAGACTGGAGGATGTGGGCAGGAGACACAGCCCAGCATCCAGAGCTGCACGAGCAGGGCAGGAAACCCTGGGAGCAGAGGGACAGGGAATGGGAGAGAGGGAGAAGGATTTGCTGGGGGCCACTGCAGGCACTGACTTTTCAGGAACTTGCGGAGCTCCGGCTTCTCCTCCAGCCGCGTCTGCAGGTTGAGGAACTCGCGGTAGCGGCGGTTCACGGTGTGATAAGCCACCTGCTGCAGGCTGCCTGCTGCCTCGCCCTCCAGGGCTGTCTCATACTGAGGAGGAAGGCAAAGGCATCATCCTGACACATCCTAAAACAGCCCTGCTCCCCACTCAGTCCCCAGGCCCCCCCCAGCAGTTCCACAGTCAGCCCTTCCCTGAAGAGGAAGGAACCAATCATGAGGGAACAAAAGCAGGAAAAGATTCAACCAGCCCCACGGGAATCCCAAACAGCCACGGTGCCTGGTATTTCCCCACTACCAGACTGTCCAAGTGAGTTTTTTGGGAGTTTGTGGTCAAACCAATCAGTGCTGAAATTTGAATATTGGCACTTGGTGTGGCTGCTGAGGACATGGATATGCCTCTGGGAACACAGGGGGTTAAAAGTCGCATCCTTCTGGTCACATCTCATAGCAGAAACTAGGGAGAATATATTTTCATGGGGGCACTGGCACTGCACCAGCGCCAAACCATGACACAGACAAAATTTATTGTTCAGACCCACAAAGAGCAAGTCCTCACTGCAAACAGCAGCCCAGGTGGTGGCAGGGATGTGGGGAGGTGGTGGTGCTCGGGGAGCCCTTACCTTGACAGTGTACAGGGTGTAGGGGTGGAAGCCAGTCCCGCTGTGCTCCCGGGCAGTGATGGTCCCGGTGATCCGCAGGTTCTGGATGACCACCGGCCCCTCGGGGCTGCTCAGGGGCTCGAAGCTGAAGGTGCTCATGGAAGCTGTTGGGGAGGATGACAGCAGGGGCAGGCTCTGCCCGGGCTCTGGGGGAAATGGTGCTGGGCCCTCTGCTGCGCCCAGATCTCTCCCCAGGCTGGAGGGTCTTTGTGAGGAGAACCTCCTGGGGACAGCTGGGCTTTCCTCCTCCTTCTCAGCTGCTGGCTCGATCTGGATGTCAGGGCAGGAGCTCAAAGCAGAGGTGGGGAGCAGGCCAACATCTGAGCTGGGGCCAGGGCCGTGGTCCAGGTCCCCCGTGCCATCCTCCGAGGCAGGTGCTCCCTCTGGCACAGGAGGGTCCTGGGGGGGCTCATCAAGGAGCTCTCCAGCAGGCGAAGGAGCCAGCAGCTCCACGTCCTGCCCCACATCAGGCGCTGGGGATTCCGGCTCCAAACCCTCACAGGGGAAGAGGGATCCCAAGGCCTGGGGGCGCAGGAAGGGTTCCTCTGCATGGCATGACCTGCCCGCCTCCTCTCCCTCCTCTCCAGCAGCCCCTGCCTCTCTCCTGAGCCCCTCGGCAGCCCTTGGGGAGGGGGAGAGCCTGGCGAGAGCTGTGTCCGTCTGTGCCGGGAAAGGCAAGGAATCCGGCACTGGGGGTGCAGGGTGGGGCTTCCCACCCCGGGGCTTCTTGGAAAACGCCCCAATGAGCAGCAGGTTGATCCAGTCGGGATCAGACATCTTCCTAATGGCCGGCAGCAGCACGTTGCAGGCCACCAGCTCCACCACCACGAAACGTCCCGTCCGTGTCTCCAGGTGCGGCCAGGGCACCAGCGCCCGCAGCAGCGCGTCCACGGCGGCGCGGGCAGAGCCCACCTCGGCCGCGGGGCTCAGCAGCGCGGGGTGCGGCCCTGCCAGCCGGCTGTACTCCTTCCACAGCGTCCGGCCGCCCTTGGGGTCAGCCCTCAGGGCATCCCGAGCCCGCAGGAAGCTCTGCAGGTGCTGCCCGCAGAGCAGGAGCAGGCGGCGGGCCAGGGCTCGCCGGTCCACCCGCTTCATCCGCCGCCGCAGCTCCGCCGCCAGCCCCAGCATGGCCTTCTCCACCTCGGCCTCGAAGGCCGGCTCTCTGCTCACCGTGCGGTACCACGAGGCCACGAAATCCCGCACCACCTTGCGGACGGTGCTGGCGATCTCCTTCTCCAGGCGGGCCTCGTCCGCAGGGCTGCCGGCCGGGGCCCGCAGGGAGCTGAAGAAGCGCTCCAGGCGCAGGCGGCGGCCGCGGGGAAGCAGGGCCGGGGGGCCCAGCCAGCCCCCCAGCACGGCCAGCGCCCCGCACAGCAGCCCCAGCGCCCGCAGGTCCAGCAGCAGCTGCAGCGCCAGCAGCCAGCCCAGGGCCACCAGCAGGGCCAGCAGCGGCCGGCGGGACCCCGAGGGGCCGCGGGCGGGCATGGCGGGGCGGGCAGCGGCTGTCACAGCCGGGAGGGTGGGCAGCGCTGCACGGCGCAAACCCCACCGGGCGCGGCAGGGCCCGGCCTGGGCTGCTCGAGCGGGGATCGGGGGCTCAACCACCCCGAAACCTCGGCGGGCACTGGCGCTCAGAGCCCAGCGGACAGCGGGGCTCGCACAGCCCAGCAGACCGGGAACCCTGACTGGGCTCCGCGGCGCTGCCTCCCGGGCCCCCACACCGGGCTCCTCATCAAGCACTGAGACCGAGCAGAGCCCCCAGGCCGGGCCCTCGCCGAGCGCTGGGGCTGGGCACAGCCGAGCCTCTTACCGGGCACCGGGGAGAGGCACGGATCCCGCCAAGCCCAGTTCCTCTGGGGCTGACAGAGCCCAGCAAACCGGGAGCCGTGATCGGCTATCCACAAGGGGACGGGTCCCTCACCGCGTACCTCAAGCCCCACCGCCCAGACCCCCTCCCGAGCAGCGGCACCCGGCACACCGGGAGCCCCGGGCCGCACTCACCGCCCGAGCCCTCCGCCGGCACCGCCACCGCTTCCGCCCGCGCTTCCGCTTCCGTGCGGCCTCCACACAGCGCCGCCCAGCGGGCCGGAGGTCTCACCGCAGTGTCCCATTGTAAGCGATAAAATATTATTATTATTATTATTATTATTATTATTATTATTATTATTATTATTATTAGTAGTAGTAGTAGTAGTAGTAGTAGTAGTAGTAGTAGTAGTAGTAGTAGTAGTATTAATACTATTAATAATAGTAATCCTCTGTTGGAGAGCTGGGAAAGGGGAAGGATGAGTTGTCCTTGCACTTTCCAGGTTTATGTGCCCCACCTTGAGGATTCCTGGTGTCCCATTATTTGAACATGGACAATCACTGCACCCAAGCTTGTCAGCTGCCCCATGGCTCGGGATCCTTGGTCCACAGAGGGAACACGCTTCATCAAATCCTGTATCCCATGTCCCTCAAACCCTCCATGTGGGGATCTCACTCCATCCAATCCTATATCCCATGTCCCTCAAACCCTCCACAAAGGGATCACACTTCTTATCCTATATCCCACATCGAGGGATCCCACTTCATCAAATCCTATATCCCATGTCCCTTAAACATTCCACAGAAGGGTCACATTTCTTCTTATCCTATATCCCATGTCCCTCAAACCCTCCTCACAGTCTGTGCCCTTCTGTGATGCAGCATCAGCTTGTGTTGATTAACGTACTCCAGACTCATAAATCGAAGGAAGTGGATTTGGGGAAGAACTTTCCTGCCTCCAGTGAAACTTGCCTTTAAATTATTTAATGAGCTGCTTAAGCGACTCAGCCATTTTGCATGGAATTTGTCAAGGCTCCACTGGCACAACCCAGAGCAATGTGACAGCCATACTTTTATTATGAGCAGCTTATTAATCTTGGAATAGTGCTATTTGTTTTCCTCTCTTGCTTTTATGGTGCTTAAAAGCATGTATCTTCTGCTGAAAATCAATAACTAAAGCTATGAATAATAAAAAACACTGCAGTGAATGGCTCGTAGAGATCCTACGGATGGAAGTTGCAGCAGTAATGACTCTGTTTGCTATCCATTAAGTATGTGAACTCAGAAGAATTATGCAGATTATAATAGCTGTATCAACATAAGTATGTTTTGCTGATAGACTTTGCTGATTGGATCCACGGGATATAAGCCTGCTAATCCCTTGTGCAGAGGACCTGATTATGTTAGAGTGCTCTGCAGATTTGCAGATAAGAAGTTAAGGAACAATTAAAAAAAGAAAAAATGTTGGCTGTTGCGTGGGGCTTCTCAAAAACATTGTGTTTGGGTTTATTTGTCAGGCCAAGCTGGGTTTTTCCATGGCTTTGGTGGAAGCTAAAAGCCCAACTCAGAGCTCAGGTGTAAATGTAGACATTTTATGTACAGTGAGTTGCTGTGTACTGAGCATTAAATGTCCCTGCAGTGTTTCACAGAGAGGCTTGAGCAGTGATTTGGGGCTGAGAGGGGACCCCAAGTGCCCACGTGGTGGTGCTCAGCCAGGTGAGCAAGCCCTGACTGCACGTGGGTGTTGGATGCTGTCATGGACCCCTCCTCCCTTCAGCTTTTCAGTGATGTGGCTGCAGCTCATAATGGAACTGGCAATGGGGAAGGAAAAAAAACCAACAAAAATCCCACCCTGTAATTAAAATAATCAGCTTGCTGCGCACTTGGCACAAGGTTAAACGTCACTGCAGTTCCGTGGGTGAAATTCTGCACGGAGGATCTGCCTATTAATATCACCTTGTTAATGCAGTGTGTCACCTCAGGAGGTGACAGTGCCTTCTCAGGAGGTGACTGTGCGCTCTTGTAAATGACAACGTGCTCCACAAATCCTGCTTCCTTCTTCTTTTCACAGTGCTCCAGCACTCTTAGAGCTGGACAAGCTGAGGCTGTGCCCCAGGGAAGTGATGGATCCTCCTTGCCTGGCTGGGCTTTCACTGGGGAGGTGCCTCAATGGCTTGGTTTGGAAAGCTGAGGAAGGCAGGAGCCTCCCCTGGAATGGAAAATGTAAACCCCCTCCCTCCGAATTGCTATAAATTTGAAATTAAGGGTCTCAGGCAAAAATATGGGAGCAGGAATAACAGTTCATTGACATTCAATAGCCCATTATTAGCAGATGTCACCCCTCACCCTGAGGGAGGAGTGGGTGTGGAAGAGATAAGGAAAACTGCCCACTGAACAGAAGACAGCTGCCATACAGATGGCAAACAGAACACAATGTGCTTGGCAATCCAGGACACTCCAGTGCTGCGTCCAGGTGTGGCCCCTCACTGTTAGGGAAGAAATTAAAAGATAAAATAAACAATGCAGTGAACCAAACCAACACTGCCAGAGTCAGAACCCAGCCTGACACCCTGTGGGTCAGGGCGCTGGCAGCAGTCCCATTGGAATTGTGGCTCAGCCCTCCTGCAGTGTCAGGGCTGGTTCTGCTGGAGCAGGGATCCTGGAGAAAGGTGCAGTCTCTGCCTCTGGAGATCCAGGGCAAGAGGCAGCTGCTGTTCCTCTGGAAATCCAGTGCAGAAGCTGTGCTGGTGTTCCAGAATCTCAGATTATATCCAGGTAGGAATGCTTGGCTGGTGTTCCAGAATCTCAGATTATATCCAGGTAGGAATGCTTGGCTGGTGTTCCAGAATCTCCAGATTATATCCAGGTAGGAATGCTTGGCTCCTCCCTCTGGGCTCACATCTCCCAATGGGATGCTGTAGTTCTTATCAGCCATGCAGTGACATTCAATTGCTGTTATCAGCAGGTGTCCCCTGGAGGGAGGAGTGGGTGTGGCAGAGATATGGAAAAACTGCCCACTGAACACAAGACAGCTGCCATACAGATGGCAAACAGAACACAATGTGCTTGGCAAACCAGGACACTCAAGTGCTGTGTCCCTGTGTGTCCCCCACTGGAAGAGGGAGTACAACCAGGGATGGGGAAGGGATGGGAGAGTCAGTTCTGTAAGGAGAGGCTGGGGGGGCTCAGCCTGCAGAAAATGGGGCTCAGGGGCCACCTCCTTGCTCTCTACAACTCCCTGAGCAGGGGGCAGCCAGGTGGGGGTCAGGCTCTGCTCCCAGGGAGCAGGGACAGCACAAGGGGAAACGCCTCAAATTGCACCAGGAGAAGTTTAGGCTGGATGTTAGGAGGGATTTCTTCATGGAAAGGTTGTTGGACATTGGCTGGTGCTGCCCAGGGGGGTTTGGAGTGCCCATCCCTGGAGGTGTCCAAGGAAGGCCTGGAGGTGGTGGCACTCAGAGCTCTGGGCTGGGGACAAGGTGGGGATTGAGCACAGCTCGGACTTGATCTTGGAAGGCTTTTCCAACCTCAGTGATTCTCTGGAGGTGCCTTGCTTTGCAGCAGCTGAGCCATTCCTACTCCCTGTGGGATGCACAGCCACGTGTAAGGTGTGCAGATCCCCCATCCCTGCACTCCTTGGCCCTGTCCTTCCTTGGGGACTCTGATCCTGAGCTCCTGGTGCCTGGCAGACACCTTGGCTTCCCTCTGCCTTTTGCATCAGTGTGGCAGCTGGAGGAATGAGTGGAAAGGACTCAGCAGAAAAAGATCTCCCAGTCAGCAGAGAGGAATACAAAATGGAAATATGCTTCTTTTTTTCTTTGGTTTTTTTACTTTGAGTCATGAAAGCACCTTTCCACCAGAATATCTTTTCAAGCATCTCTGATCCATGCTGAGGGAGGAGGAGCAGCATCACAGCTTGTCAGAGTTTTGGGGATTGCAGTGGGAACTTCTGCTCGGTGAACTGGATGAGTCTGTGACAGTGTTTCCTCCAAAACTTATGTTTTTTGGGAGAAATCAGCCCTGAGATGAATGGCTTCAGCTGTCTTTCCATGTGGGGGAGGTTTGCAGGTGGCAGTGCTGCCTGGAGTGGACCTTTTGTCCTTAGTCCCCACTCAGCTTGAATTTTGCCTCAACTATGGCCAAAGAAAGGAAATTCATAGCTTAATGGTGCTTCAGGATCCACGGGGCAATCATTTATAGCTTGAATTCCATCTGGGATCTGCATGCACCTAATTCTGGTGGGGAAACTCCAAGAAGGGATCTGTGTCTATGTTACAACATCAACCATAGGGCTGCCCTCATCTTTTCCATTCAGCAAGAGTGGAAGAGCAACGCTATGGATTGGGTTAGATCAGGAATTTGTAATCAATTCTGGTAATTTACTGGCTGGGGAACCCATTTTGCTTCATGCCACGGAGGTGTTGCCTCATGCAGCAGCCTGCCCTACCCCAACCAGCATCTCATTAGCAAATAAAATTGTTATTTTCGGGCTAATGCTGTGAGTTAATGTGATGTGAGCATCGCCAAACCCCAAACGTGCCGCACGCAGAGCGGGGCGAGCTGCAGTGATGAATGTCATGCAAAACTCAGAGGCACTAATTGAAGGTGGTTTCAACAGAATATTCAATTAATGCTCTCTGCGTCGCAGACAGTCTGGAAAAGGAGCTGTTTTCTCCCGAGGATCTGTGTTACTGTGCAACAAACAGATGAAAATGAACCGTTTTACGGCCTTCTAATTGAAAGTCGATGCAGCAGTTTTATTAAAATTTTCATGGTGGGGGGAGCTGGATGCCCCAAGGGCCCAGTAACGGGATGAATAAGCTCCCTCTCCTCTGCTGCCTCCCATCCAGCCTTGGGCAGAAGTGAGTGGAAATAAATTCCTGAGAAATCCCTGGTGGGATCTGTGGCCTCGGCATCTCTTGTGCGCGTGGATCCATTTTCTGTGTCCTCTGCAGGATCCTGGGAATCATTGCCTTGTGGGGACTGGTGGGTAAGGAGAAGGAAAAGGCTTTCCCCATCATTTTTTTTGTAGTAAAAAACTTGATTTCTTCCAGCTTTGAGTCTTTTTCCCTCTTCCCTCTTTCTTGGTGCCATGTATTCAGGAGTTGAAGCTTATTCAGGAGTATGGAGCTTCTCTGTTATTCCCTTTCACCTCTCCAGGGCAGACTGTCCCTTAGTGTGGGGAAGGAAATAATTAAATGGGGAATAAAGGAACATTTTTCTGGTTTTTTTGTTGGTTTTTTTTTTTTTCCCCCTCTTGTCACCCTCCTCCTCTGCATTTTCCAGCCAGTGTTTGGCTGCCGGGGTAGCTGGGTAGCTGCAACTCTTCCCAGCCTGCCTGAGGAACCATGGATGTTCTTGAGGACATGACTGCAATTGATTTGTTTCCTCCCTCTATTATTTTAACAGCTCCTCTTTTGCCTGATCTATCAATTTCCAAAGGTTATTGGCAGGGATTTGTGATATATTTTAAGCAAAATGCCTGGACCTGTGTGGTTGCAACTTCTGGGTGCTGGGAGGCAGCAAAAGGAAGATGTTTTCCATGCAGCTTCTGAAAATCCGTGTACTTGATGAATGGAAGCTGTTATCTGAGCCATTCCATGGGGCTTCATCTGACTATTAATTTATATTCTCACCCCCAATGATGATTTAACTCTTTTAAAGCCTTATTTATGACGAGTTCCTATCCCCTTTTTGTCATGGTGATGTTGTTGTGACAATGGGAATTTACAGTTCTTCCTGACAGGAGCCTGCAAGCCAACCGGCTGGATATTTTTTGTATTCCTACAGGCCTAATTTGTAACATAAAGCACTTAATAATTGTTATTAATGAACCTGCTGTGGTCGGTCTATAGACCCAGCTGGAAATCACATCTGCCATCAGATTTGCAGCAAACTCTTGGAGTTGAGGGAGGTGTGAGCAGCCAATGTGGTGCCCGAGGATCAGCGGGAGCTCTGCTTGGCCTTTGTTTTTTTGGGGAGAATCCTGGAAATTTAAAATCTGAATGGCTGCTGCATGAGGTAAGGAGGATCATAATCACGAGGATTAAAACCCCAACTGCTGGTTTCTTAGGGACAGGGTTGCTGGGACAATTAAATCCGTGCTGATAAACAATTGCTGGGGACTTTAGTAAACATCCTTAGGGATTTTCAGACCCATTCCTCATTTGAACAGAAAGCAGCCAAGATTTTTACAGCCAGTCAGGGATTTCTGACCAGTTCCAGTCTTGGAAATCCAACCTGGGATGGGAAGATAACAGATGCTTCTCATTTATCCCCATCTCTCCCACTCGGTTGTGTGTGACCTTGAGAAAGGTGTTTAATCTTCATTCCTGGCTGGAATGAGGTGATGCTGTATTCCTTTGGGTTATGGCCAAAATAGTGCAAAGGTACAGGCAGCACAAGCTTTACTGGTATTATCTTTGATTAAACCATGCAAATCTCATTCCTGGTAGTCCCTCCTGCTTCAGGATGTTGGCTGACTTGGGATAACAGGCTCGGCTCTGAGTGGAAGCATCTTCATTACAAACAGCAAATTAAAACGTTGTTTGGAAGTGCACAGATGCTTTGGAGCCATGGTGTCAGTAATTAGATGACTTCAGAGGGTTTAATCATCTGAGCACCCCCCAGCTAAGCCCTCCTTTCCCAATCCACATCCCCGTGCCTTGACCATGCTGCTGGAAACGAGGTAATCCTTTGAAGTATCACGAGCAGATCTTGGTGAGGAGGATATTTTGCATAATTGGTTTCTGACAAGGCCTAAAATACTATTTAGAGTTACACGGCTGAGTGTTAATTTATGCCTGCTCTCCTCAGCGTAACTTCGTTACACGAAATGTTATTTATGATGCTGGCTCAGATCTATTGTGTGTTGGTGAGAGTGCTGGGATAATGGAGATGTATTGCTCGTTGTGGCAAGAAGCTATAAAAGAAATGGGTAGATGCTTCTCTGCAGTTATGGACTTAATTTTTTAATGTGAGCTATGGTAGCGATTGAGAGTGATGTGATCTGGTAGTCAATGGGAAGCAGGATGGCTGAGGGCTTTTATTCTTCTTTTTTTTGGAGGAATAACTTTCTTCTCTGAGATGTTTCTGAGCCTTGTCACTTCTACCAGCATTTGAAGTGATTTGAAATCAAAATAGCAGGCATTGACATGTCGCTGCTTTGTTTCTCTTTAATTAAATGTGAGAATTATACTTAAGCTTAAATCATATGAAAATTTAGTTCTATATATTTAATATGATACAACAGCCTAGAAGAGGTGAATAAATGGTGTTTTGCTGTCATCAATTTGATGCTTCTTGACTACTTCAAGCACTTCCACTTGATGGAAAGGGTGACTCTATCCTCATCCAATTTTGAAATACATTTGAAACACATTTTTATGCCCTTCAACTAGTGAAATTCTGTCTTCTGCTGTGAGTTTTGGTGGCTTTGATTTGAATAGGAGCGAAAAGCTGCGTTTCCTCACTCCTTTAAAACATTACAGGCAGGAACATATCTTGGGTTTGCATTACCTTATTTATGTCTTTGTTGCAAAAGCACAACAGGGAAACAATTGAGGGAAAACAAGACTGAGGTTAAAGTTGTTTTGAAACAATGCAAATACCGGATTTGAGGAGTATCAAAGCGGGATGATTCAAAGTTGTCAGATGTGATTTTTTTCTCCCTCTTCTGTGAAATGAAATTTCTGCAGAAAAAGACCTGACTCTGCAAAGTGCTTCTCTTCCAACAAATCTCATTTCTCTGACGGAAAGTGGTTCCATCCCAGCTGTTTCCAGTCAAACTCGCAACTTACCCTTTCCTGGGCCAGATTTATTCCTTTGCTCAACATGTTTCCTTGTAATCGAGACATCCCCAAAGCTCTGGGAAAGGAATCAAAACAGCTCCGGGTACTTCAAAGGGTGGAAGTCGCTCTAGCACGCCGTGTTAGATGTCCTGCCACAACTAATCCTGTGTGTGATGTGACCCCTTTCCAGGTGTCCCTGCCTCTCTCAAAGACCTTGAAAAGAGCCCTGATAGACTGAACTCAACTCCTGCTTAAGTCACCTGCCTATGCCTCTGTCCCTGTGAAAATGCAGGGGACTGGGGGATATGAAAGGCAGATGAAATGAGAAACGAGGGGAAAGCAGGAAACACGCACGGGCAGGGAAGGTGTGAGTGAGAGGGAGGGAGTGAAGGCTTCACTGCAAAAGGGAAAAGCCAAAATGAAACATTCAGGCTGGACATGAAGCCAACAATTTACCCAGAGTCCTGCTGCGGTAAATCACAGCTGAGCTCCTTCTGATGTCTGTGCTGATGTGAGCAGAGGGAGCTCGGGATGGGGAGCAAAGGAAAGCAAAGGAGGGGGAGGGTGTGGGGGCTGGATATGTGTAAAACACATCCCTCCAGCCTGGAGAAGATACTGAGGTCAGACCCTGTCTGGTGTGCAACTTTCCCCAGAGGGGCAGCTGTGATCGTTGCCCTCTGGGACAGGGACAGGAGCAGAGGGAACGGCTGGAGCTGTGCCCGGGGAAGTTTTGCTGGATGTCAGAGAAAGGTTCTTCCCCAGAGGGTGCTGGCACTGCCCAGGCTCCCCAGGGAATGGGCACGGTCCTGAGGCCGCCAGAGCTGCAGGAGAGTTTGGACAGAGCTGCCAGGAATGCCCAGGGTGGGGTTGCTGGGGGGTCTGGGCAGGGCCAGGGGCTGGACTCAATACTTGCAGGTCCCTTCCCCTTCAGGATATTCTATAATTCTGTGAAAACTATGGCTCATCCTGGCTCAGTTCATGAAAGGCAGATGATCAGCTTCATGGGACAGCCTGGAGAATGCAGTGAAACTGCTCATTCTTGGCTTCCCTGTGGGTTTTCCTGCAAAGCCATTAATTCCTGGGAGCTACTTGAAGGAGTAAAACCCCACGGGGATTCAGTCCATTGAGGCTTAGAGTAACACCCATCAGAAATGGAAGGAATCTATTGTTTAGTCTTGAAATCCCTAAATGATGTAGAGGATCCTTGTTAATACTCTCTTGGATGGCTATTTGTGATGATTCTTCACTTTTCACATTGCATTGAAAAATTTTTCTTTAAGGGCTATCACTTAAAATATTCTTTGCAATTATGGTTGTTAAAAAAAAAAACCACCACAACTTAAAATCCCCAAGGTCAAAGCAGTCTCTTCTTTATATGGCTCACAATAAATTACTTGAAGTCTATTCATAGCATAGGGAAGACCTTTTTATGTAGAAAGGATCATTATAGAGTTGCCAGGTCGTTAATTACATTGGGTTCTTCTACTTGCTATGTGAGTCATTTCCTTGAAGCAGCGAAGATCCTGGTGAGAGATAATGCAGTAAAAAGTGCATTAAAATGCTTCAAATGTCCTTTTGCTCATATCTGTACATCAGTCAGAACGACAACTGATTCCAAAAGGGCACCGCCAATTTAAATCAATAATTTTTTACTGGTGTGGCTGTGACCCGTAGAGATATTGGGAGTCCAGGCAGGGGGCTGGTGGCACACTCATTGTTGATGCTCAAAGTATTAAAGTTTAATAGACTCTCCAGTCCTGCCCTGGCTGTCTGTCACTTGGTGCAAATCCAGAGCTGCTGCCAATGGAGAAATGCAGGTGCAGGAGCAGAATCTGACCCTCGGTGCCTTGTTTACCAGCCCAACCACCTGCTTGAGGAGATAAAGCAGCTGCTATCTCTGCAGCTTTAAATGTGACATTCAGCCAGTGAGACGCCTGGGCCCCTCATCACTTGAGATGCTTGTTGATTTTTCTTAAATGTCAGAAGAGTTTTCAAACACGATTTGAATGCAGTTGCCCGGCTTGGGTGGCAGTGCTGTCACCTCCTGCATGGCTCTCCCACATGGTCCTCTCAGTGTGTGGGTGTTGATTAAAATGTTGGGGTGAGGGGAAATTAGCCCCTTTCTACCTACAGGAAGAAAGTTTTTGGTGTGATTTACTTCCCTTACCCTGTCCCTTTCCATAGGCATTGGTGTGGGGCTGAGTTGTTCCCACTCTCTTTTCCTTCAATCCTATAATGGTCAGACATGGGCCAGTAAATAAGTGCAGTCTGGCATTTCCTGAGGTGTTTTGGGTTTTTTTAATGAAATGTTTTGCAAGGGCAAACTCAGTCCTTTTACTCTAAGTTTTTCTCCTCCAGTGCACTTCCCTGACCCTCTTCCACTTGCCTTGGAGATGATGGCATCACGTGGTGGTGATGGCATCTGGAGGAAGAGGAGGTTTCATCTTTCAATCTTGCTTCCCAGAGGGATCCCTCAGGTTTTTGGGGGGAAAGAGCTGAGGGAGAGCCCTTGGAAGGTGTCAGCTCTGTCTCTGCCTGCTCTCTGTTCATCTGAGCTGTCCCTTTAAGCCTGTGCAGGAGCACAGATTGTCAGACACTAATTCTGGTTGGAATTAAATACAAGTATCAGCTTGTCCAAGCACACCCGAGGGTCAGACCATGTGAAGTGGATCATTCTAGGTTAGGTTACCATAATTTCTTGGCTGTGTAAGGTGGTTCCAGGTAAAGCCAGGCAGGATTCCTGCTGCCTCCATTGGCTCTGAGCAAGGTGGGTTGTGGCTGGGGAGACCATCCATGCCCTCCCAAGGTCTCCAAGCCCTCCAAGCTTGTCAAGCTCTCAGCAGGTCTTTGAACCTGGAGGGAAAAACCCCCTGCATTGGAAGGACCATTGCCATCATCACTGTGGCTCTTTAGGACAATTGACACTTTGGATTATTGAGGTCTTCAGAACATGGAGCTGATCAGCTGCTCTAAATCAGCTTTGTCAGCTGGAGATCACCCCAAAGCTGGAAAAAGGCGTTTGTTCAAAAGCTGTGGAGACAGAAATGTTCAAGGCCAGGCTGGACAGGGCTTGGACCAATTTGTTTTAGTGGGAGGTGTCACAGCCATGGCAAGGGGTTGCAATGAGATGTTTTTTGGGGTCACTCCCAACCCAGACCCTTCTGGGCTTCTATGACGTGGGTTGTGAGGAACAGGAGGAAGAAGTGTGCAGCCACAGAACCCTGGGCAGTGCTTTCTGCAGGTTGAGCAGCATTTTCAGCACTCAGAGAGCCTGACAGGAGATTTGCTCTCCCCTTTTGAAGGGGCCAGGGTGGCCGTGGGGCAGGACAAATGTGCTGTGTCTAATCATGAGCTCCAAGCCTTCGCTATCAAACCTTCAGCCTTTCACAGCCTAATTACAACTTGCCTGGTGCATTGGTTACGACGAGCAATGAAGATATAATCACTGCTGCTATCTGTCCTTTCCTGGCTGCAGCTGTTAAAACAATTCCTCCTTCATAGCCCAGACAATTTCATGGCTTTAATGTGTCCCCACCGCTCCCCAGCGCTGGGTGTGAGGAGCCATGCACCAGAATCTCCATGAAAAGCAGCCTATTTCCTGCGTGAAGCCCGTGAAATTGGGGAAGATAATATTTTCAGAGCTGCTGGTACCCTGATTGCATGTTTGTTTGAAATGACAGTTTATGTTGTCTCTCTCTTTCATTAGGGAGGTTCAGCGATCGCGATGTTATTAACTAACAACAGCACTCACTGCATATAAACATGATTCTGCAGAGACACTCCAAGGAGCACTTGAAGGCAGAGGGGAGGGAGATGGAGAAGGAAGAGAGATGTGATGTTTCTTGCTTCTTTTTCTTTTTTTTTTTCCTTTCCAGAGGAGGGAAGGTTTGGAAGAGATTTTTAACTTGATTAGAAGCTCGTAAGAGTTTCATTTTGTGCTGAAAGCAATGGGGAAGAGTAGCACTGACTCCAGGGTGGGATGTCTGGCATTCCTGCAGTGCTTGTTCTTCCAGGCCTTCAGACGGAACACTGGGAAGCTCCTTTCTGTGCAGCCCAGTGTCTTAAAGATGGGTCTTGTTAGGAAAATTCATCCACAAACACCAGAGGTTTATGTCCAAAAAGGAGACAGAGGAGTCCTTTTACTTTATTCAAATAAAGGGAGAGGCCATGGGGCATTCCCCTGGGGTCTCTCCAATTTTTGGAGGATGCAGCTTCATTTTTATCCCAATTTCCCAGCCACATTTCCCTTCTCTCTCTTCCCCATTGGCTGAGGTACTTGAGAGGTTCAGACTTCCCAAAACACCTGATACCAGAGATTCCCCTCTCATGTATAACCCTCCCTTTTAATTATTAATTCTTATGGAATTTAGGGGTTTTCCCCATTGTTTCTTTCATCTTTCAATGTCTAATTTCACTTATCAGCAAACCTACAGTTTATTTGTAAAAGCAAATATCTTTTTGCATTCATCAATCAGTGGAATCCTTCCCATTGTTTCTTTTCTCTCCCAGTGCTGGTTTTATCTACCACCAGACCCACAGCTTGTTGGGAAAGACAAATCTGCTATTCCTCTCAGTCTGAAACAGAACTTTCCATTTCCAGATACTTGATCTTGTATCCTTGGTTGCTCCTACCACACATCAATCTATACACTAAAATTACTCCAGCAGTCATGTCATGTAATAATGACACGTTAACCATCTGCATTACAGCAAATTGTATAAAAACAGGTATTTCCCCAAACTTGGATGGGTTGGAAAATTCAGTGGTTTGTATCGATGCACGGTGACCCCAGGGAAGGGGGTAGGGAATAATGTGCTCTGACTCCATGATTTCAGAAGGCTGAACAATTGCTTTATTAAGCTATGTTATATTACACTAATGCTATACTATATTAAAGAGATAATATACTAAAAAGATACTATACTAAAGAGATACTAAAGAAAAACCCATGACTGTCTCAGACATGACACAGCTTTGACCTAACTGGCCAATCAATCCAAACAATCATCAGCAGAGTGCCAATTAACAAATCACTCTTGGTAAACAATCTCCATAACACATTCCACATGTGCCAAACAACAGGCGCAGCAAGTAGACATAAGAATTGTTTTCCTTCCTCTTTCTCTGAGCTTTCTCACTGCCTTCTCTAGGGAAAATCCTGGAGAAGAGAATTAGGAAAAATCCTGGAGAGAGAATTGTCTCTCTCTGTTCGGAGAATGTGAATGCCACAGGTTTGCTCTTGAAAGACTTTCTAAAACTTTTTTGGGGAAAAAAAAATTAATCTGCCTCCAGACCCTCTAACACAGTGGATGGTCCACTTTATTGTGATTTTTTTCACAACAGAAAGTAGCAAAACTTGTATTATGTGGCACTTTCCTGCCTAATTTTTTCCCCCTTGTGCCATCAGTTTGGACAGGGCCAGGTGTCATTCTCCATCAGGGTGGAGATGAGGGTCTTGTGTTGCCTGAGCAGATCCTTTCCAGCTTTGAGCTGCAGCCAAGGTTCTGTGCTGCAGCTGTATCCCCCTCCCAGGCTCTGCAGCATGTGCTGGAGTGGCTCCTTCCTCCTCTCCCAGCTCCAGCTCAGCGTCAGGCAAATGCTGTCACTTAATTACCAGCCCGTGACTCCATCCCAGCAGTCCCTGTCCAAAGGCTCATCGCAGTCCTGACAGCTCCTGTGACAACTCCTGTGACAAGGCTGCTCTGCCAGGGGAGCCAGGCCTGCAGGATTGTCTTCCCCTGATGCAATTTAGAGCTGGGGATCCGTGTGGGATAATGAAAATGTTGCTGGGGGGAGGCAGAGGAAGCACACAGCCTTTCAGATTTTGTAAGGGTGTTATTGGGTGATGAGTTGCTGGAGTTTTCATGGGCAGAGGCTTCTGCAGCTAAAATATCCCACTCAAAATTCCAGCAGCACCTCAGAACACCCCTGCTCAAGGCTTGCTGTGCAACCTAGGGTGACTGGACTGTAAAGATAGCATTTTCCCCAGGGTCTCCTGGGCTCCATGTGGAAAACCAGCAGTGTCTGGGGGCTGAGAGTGAGGATGAAACAGCTCAGCTGTGGCATTTGCCCTTGGAAATAGCAGAAGGGCAGCTCTGGCTGTGGGGCCAAGTGGTGGGATCTGTTGTTTCATCCCTTGCTGGGATTGCTGGGACAAGAGGAGCTGGTTGTCCTGGACTGGGGAGACTCACTGCCCCTAAATCTGTGCTGTCTGTGATGGAGGAAAAAGATAAATTGGTTTAGCGTGTGCACCAGCACCCAACCTGCATGGTGGATGTGCTGCTGATTTCCCATGCTGCTGGTGCTGCCTCTTATTAAACATAAATAGCTGTGAAATGGACTTCGGGAGAGGCAGGGGGGGCAGATCTATCCTGAGGTATGAACTTGCTTAAAATGAAGCCAGGCAAGTTGTTTATAGCCAAGAGTGCCCATTATAGGATCCTGTTTGCAGCCAGTTAACTCTCTGCCAAGCAGTAATTGTTCAGGCTAAAAATTTCCATGCTGTAAGCCTGCCTGGGGCTATGTGAAATTGGGGGGGAGGGAGTGGATTTTGTCTGGTTTAAGGCAAAAAAAGTAACTCAGTGAAGCTGAAGAGATCCAGTCTCTCCATGAGATGGAGGCAGAGACTTGGAGTTTGGCAGGGGGAGGCAGAGGCTCTGCAGGATTGAACAGGGAGAGAAGTGATGGGTCTAGAGAGAGATAAGTGTCTATTTTCATTTCGAGCCCCTCGTAAACAGCAGACTTTGTGTCTGTAATCGCTGTTGTTGTGTTCAGCCCTGGGTGGGCTGGTTGGTTAATGTGGATCTCCTGGCTAGACAGAGAAAAGGTTCAGAGAGATTGTTAAAGGGGTTTGATGAAAGGTATAACAATTTAGGAAATGGCAGAAGGCTCCTTTGAAGCCTTAATTTGGCCATTTGCATGGGTTTGTTCACTGTGATTGCTCGAAATGATGTAATTGGGTGTTATTTTCTCCATGGGAGAGCTTTGTCTCCTGCCAGGAAGTGTGAGCTCCAGTGCAAACACAGCTCCCGGGTTCTGCTGTGTGTCCATCCTGCCTGCTGGCAAAACCAGGGACAACAAAAGGACAGGAAAAGCTGCAGATGTCCTTGGATGCTGGTTTCCAGCAGCCTGTGCTGAGGGAATTCTGAGCTGCCTGTGTGAGACTGCTCTTGCTCCAAATCCCTTTTCTCCCTTGGATTTGATTTCTTACAGATTTTTCCCACTCTTGTGCCTCTCACAGCACTGTGGCGCAACAAGTTTGAGCTAATTAATGAATTAATGTGCGTGTGCACAGAGAAAACTCTTCGGTTTTGAACTGGAAGCCTGCAAAACCCCAGTACCTCAACTTCAGAGCTGCTCATCACCCGTGATGCTGCTGGAGGAAGAGGCAGCTGCATCCTTTCCCTCTCCCTGGGAGGAATTCTGGGCTGGGGTGGTACCCAAACCTCCTCTGAGGGGTGGGCTGCCACTGTGGGTCCCTCCCTGCGTGTGCCAGCTGATTAGGAAGCAGAAGAATGGCAAGAGAAAATGAAAATGGGAAGGAGCTTGACAGCCCATGGAGAGGTATTTCAGCTGCAACACAAAACATTTGGTGGTAATTATAGAATAACCTTCATTTAAATGCAAATAAGCCTGTAATTAAGATAAGGGCTCTGTCATTTGCCAGCATTCCTCCTTCCTTCCCGTGCCAGCCATGGCTTTGGAGATGTTCCCCACCTGGCTCTGGTGCTGCCTGTTTGTCCAGGGGCTCCTGTGGTGAGGGTGAATGACAAAGGAATCCAGTTCTGCTGCCCTTGGAGCCATCCCAGCTGAGTCTGTGCTGTGGCTGTGTCCTGCTTGGACCCTGTGGCTGACAGTTTCTGCTAAAACCCTCACTCAAACTCATCCCTCTGAGGCTTCAAAGCTGGATTTGGGCTGTGTGTCCTGGATTAGGGCAAATTGGGGAGAAAACCTCCAAAAGGGGGCCCCTCTAGAAAGCAAACCCACACAGCCCCTCCCTTCAACTGGTTCAGGAAGGATTCCTCAGAGAGAAGTGGAAAGAACCTGTTTATTTAACAGGCACAGCACCCCCCAGCACACAGAATGAACAATACCAGATGACACCACTCTTTCACTGCTCTGAAAAAGATGGCAAATTCAGAAAGTCTCCTCCTGTGGGTGCTCGCTCTGTTCTCAGTCCCTCTGGCACTGGGAAAGGCTGCGGCCCAGAGTAGGCCCCGCTAGGCCACAAGGTGCAAACTCTTGGTGCTCCCCAGGTCCCAGTCCGGAGCAGGTTCAAACAGTTCCAAGAAAGGGAAAGAAAAACAGTCCAGGGAAAATTCAGACTGCTTACTAAACTAACTAACAAGTAAAAGCAAGAGCAAAGCAGGAGCAAGAGCAAAAAAGCAAAAGCAGCACTATGTACTGCCCCATCTGTGTCCCACCAGCCGTGGGGGAGTGGCTGATAACAAAACCAAACAAAACTTCACTTTTCAGAGCCAGGCTTGAAGGCACAGAACATAATATCCAGCATAAACAGAACAACAACTAGAGACACAAGCATCATAACGTCACCCTGGGATAAGGGGTTTGGAGCAAGATCCTCAGTGTCCCTTCGTCCTGGTTTAGGGCAAATTTGGGAGAAAATCTCCAAAGGGGCCCCTCCAGAAAGCAAACCCACATGGCCCTCCCCACAACCAGGTTGGGAAGGATTCCTTGGAGAGAAGTGGAAGGAACCTGTTTATTTAACAGGCACAGCACCCCCCAGCACACAGAATGAACAATACCAAGTGACACCACTCTTCACTGCTCTGAAAAAGATGACAAATACAGAAAGTCTCTCTTGGGAGTGCTCACTCTGTTATCAGTCCCTCCTGTGCTGGGGCAGCTGCTGCAGCCACAAGGTGCAAACTCTCAGTGTTTCCCAGGTCCCAGTCTGGAGCAGGTTTGAGTTGGTCTAAAAAGGGGAAAGGAGAAACAGTCCAGCTAAACTAACTAAAACTCCTCCTAATAGATATGCATTAAAAAAAAAATATATATATATATGTATGTAAATATATTGAAACAAACACAGGCAGGAGATCTTTCTCCTTTTTAATGCCTTTATTAAAGGCAATCAGCTCAGGTGGGGAGAACTGACAGGGAGTGACTTGGAGGAAGAGTGCAGCTTTGTCCACTGGTCTGTGGGCAGAGCTGGGGGCTCCATCCTCAGGAGAGCATCAGGAAATCCCTTGCTCTTCAGTTCAACATTCGAGGTCCTCTGTCCAGCCAACATCTTTAGGTTAGGGGTGAAAAGGTCTTGGTGGATACTAGATTCTGTTCCTCATGTCTAGTCATCGCTTTGATTCATCAGTTTTGTGTTGGCTCGTTGTTTTAGGGGTTTTTGGCTAGGTTTGGTGACGGGTCTCTCCTGCTGCACGCTGGATCTGATGTCATTTGCCTGCTGACTCGATGTCCCCTCCTCTTCACCATCCGGGTGCCATCCTCCAGGAAGCAGCAGGGTGCCACTCGACAAAAGGGAGAATTCTTAACCATCAAGGACAGGTAGTTAACGAAAACTACAGGTGATCACAACAACAAACAGAACTCCTCCCTGGCAGCAACTGGCCCAACCTGTTAACTCTGCAACCTTTTAAAAAAAATGGGCAGCTTTTTCTACTCATAACAAATATCATATACATATTTTCCTTTCAATTGTGAGAGCCAACCATGGCATTCCTCATCTCTCACAGAAGCGTCAGTGTCACAGAGCTGACAAAACTCAGGTGATGCTTTGGAAACACCAGGTGGGGGAGGCAGCAGCCTGCCCTAACTCTCTGGAAATGCTGGGACAGGAGCTGGGCTGGCACAGGCTCTGCTCAGTGGGGAGGGAAACCTGAGCGCAGGAAAAGCCACTGCTGGAAAGGTTAACCAGCAACCTTTGCTTAAACTGTCTCAATCTGTATGAAATGTTATCTCTCTGCCTGACTAAAGATATGTGAGCCGAGGGAGCGGAGATGCTCCCAGATTGTATTTATCTGGCCCTTTGAAAGGGCGTTTGAGGAATTAACTCGGCGGCTCAGGAGAACTTTAATGTTCCGATAAGTGGCTGGGGCTGCGTCTCCACCTGCCGTGTGTGAAACCTGCACTGGAGCAGCTCCACGGCTGCTTAAGAGGGGGAAAACTCTTCATCCCAGCTGTAAAAAAGCTCCCCAGGACCTCTGGTGGCACTTCCTTCCAGGGTTGTCCCCCTTCCATCCTGCTGAGAGCCAGCAGTGCTGTCTGGACCCATCCCTCGGGTGCTGCTGGGGCTGGACTGGCTCCTCCAAGTCCATCTGCACTGCAGATCCCTGTGGAAATGGTGCCTGGTATTCCCTTATTCTTGTCCTTCTTGATATTCCCTTTTTCTTATACTTCTAACTTCTAGTCCCTTTTTCAAATCCTTCCTGGGAGCTGCAGGAGTCAGAGGGAGGAAAGGTGGGCTCAGACCCCGTTGGGTCGGAAGTGGAGGTGACTCCAGCCTGCTCCAGCCGCCTGGGATGCTTTTTTGGGATGGTTTGGGACTTGGAGCTGAGGGTTTTCCATTCCAAATTTCCAAGATTTCCATTCCAAATTTCCAAGATTTCCATTCCAATTTCCAGAGCAGTTGGAAGAGGTTGATGGTAATAGATGATTTCCTCTGGGTTTCCCCTGGGCAGAACACAAGACTTTGTGTGATACTGAAGAGGTCGCATTTCTCTCAAATGCTGGCAGCAGGATTTGCTCTTTGGTTGCTGAGCTGAGCAGGGCAGCTGGGAGAAGCTGGACTGAAGGTTTTCCTTGATGGAGAATTTACAGCCTGCTGGCCCAGGTGATTTCTGTGCTTCCAGAAAGTTCCAGCTGGAGAGTGTGAGGGAGTGTAAAGATGCAATTACACAGCAAGATGCAGCAGCAAGCCCTCAGGCTGCTCAGGAGAGACTCCAAAGGAGCAGAGTAAAAAAAGAAAAGACTAAGGAAAGGGCAGTTTGCTGGTAAAAGCATTGAATATACAAAGAATATGTCGATACAACTCTGCTTTTAATATTTGATACTGGCCTATGAATAATTCCCCTCCATGTAGAGGCAGCTCAGTGACCTATGAAGTGATGCTGGGGGAGCCTGGACACGGGATAAATGCTTGATGAGGACAAAGGAGAGGAAGAAACCCTGCGGGAAAATCTTCCAGTGCCCACGAGATGGCAGACGGTGCCCATGCAGCACCTGAGCCCCTCCGGGCTGGGCTGGGGGTGAACTGCCAGCCTGGCCAAAAACTCCGTGTTTGGGGCTTTTTGAGCACGTCTGTGAAAAACGCCAATCACTTGTTTATAAGATTTTGGAAGTTTAATTGTAATAAAATGGTTATAAAAATAGTAATATAATTAGAGTAATAATAATTTGGACAAATTGAATTAGGACAATATGAGACAATAAAGGCAAAGAGTTACGGACAGTCCAGGTACCTTTTTCTGGGCAGCATGGGCCGAAAAAGGACCCACGTTTACAGAGGATTAACCCTTAAGCCTGTTGCATATTCATACACCTCTTACATGATGCATAAATTCCACTCAAGCTCAGGATTCTGTCTGGTCATCATCAACTTCTTCCTTCTAATCCTAACAGCGTCTTAGAGGCAGGAAGAAGTTCGTTTCTTCTGATAAGAGGGCAATAAATTCTCTTTCTCTGAAAGATTCAGGTGTCCTGGGGCTGCTGTCTGGTGTGAGTGCCTCATTCCTTTCTTAAAAAAAATCTCACTAACATAGTTCTTATTTTAACTACAAAAGTTACCTTTTAATTACAAGACTACGTTTATCATATTATTAAAATGTTAATACAGCACTACTAATCAATACATCAAAATACATATGGTAAATATGTAATATCTGCGTAGATCATTATATTATTATATGCACTTTTCACAACGTCCAAAGCCATGAGTTGCTGTGGGAGAAGCTGAAGAGTCATGGGATGGTTTGGGTGGGGAGGGACATTTAAAGCTCATCTCGTTGTTCCCCAGCTCCCACCACAGGCAGGGACACCTTCCACAGACCAGGCTGCTCCAAGCCCTGTCCAGCCTGGCCTTGGGCACTCCCAGGGGTGGAAGGAGACAGAGAGGACCTTCCTTCCATCCCTTTCTTTTCTCTAAGATGAAGCTGATGCCCCTTCCCTCTGGCAGCCTGGCCTTGGGCACTCCCAGGGGTGGAAGGAGACAGAGGACCTGCCTTCCATCCCTTTCTTTTCTCTAAGATGAAGCTGATGCCCCCCCTTGGACACTCCAGGGGTGGAAGGAGACAGAGAGGACCTTCCTTCCATCCCTTTCTTTTCTCTAAGATGAAGCTGATGCCCCCTCCCTCTGGCAGCCTGGCTGGTGGGCCCGCTCAGCAATTCTGACCTGGCAATGTCAGTGTCCCCTCCCCATCCCCTGTCTGCAGGGGGGTTCCCTCATCAGCTCCTGATGCTGCCCCAGGCTGAGTGCAGGGCCGGTGTCAGCTCCTGATGCTTTATTGATCGCTGCCACCTGTAAATTCTTAATTTCCTTTGTTTCCTCGCAGTCCAAGCAGCTGTTGGGTTTTCTCCTCCCTCCTCCCTGCCTCTTTGAAACCAATTTGACATTTGCTCTGTGTAAATGTGTTTTTAAGCTGAAAAGAGAGGACTCCAGCCCTTTACCTGCCTGCAGAGGGGATGTGGGGGACTCACCTGGCACAGGAGGGGGGACAGTAGGGTTTGCAGTGCTCCCTGATGGTGCATTTGGGATGCAATCCCATCTCCATCCCCCATCCCAAAAGCAGCAAAGGAGGCCCCCACAGCACAGCAGAGGGCAGCAAGGCCCTGCTCAGCCAGTCCCTCCTGTTCCCCACTCCCTGCCCCAATTGCTACAATAGCTCATGTGCTACAAACAGCCCCAATTACAGTATTGATCTCCCACACGCTGGGAGCTGCTGGTGGGTCCCTCCCCAGCTGGCCTGGTAAACAGAGCTCTCCATCAGCAGAATGTCACAGAGCCACGTCCTCCTCATCCAGAGCACTGCAAGGAAAGGATGGGCCCTTTTGAGGGGGGTAGGAAGAATTTGTGCCACCCCTTGCACACCCACTGTGATTTTTTTTTTTTTTTTTGTGGTCCTAAAGCTGGATTTGTTCAGCACAAATATCCTGGGAGGCTGCAGGTGATCATGTCCTGTTTATGCTGTAGGCTGGAGACTTGCTGGTGGTGCTTTATGGGGCTTCCCATCAAATGTGCTCCTAAGAAAAGTGAGTTCTACACGCCAGAGGGGTGGAAGATTCACAGAATTATTTTGTTTGGTTTAAGATATTGAGTAGAACTGCCAAGGCCACCACTAACCCCCATCCCCAAGTGCCACTTCCATGTGGCTTTTTGAATCCCTCCAGGAATGGGGACTCCCCACAGCCTGTGCCAGAAGTCACTGGCCCTTTGGGAGATCCCTGCTCCAGTTCAGGAGGAAAATGGGATGTGATTCATGCTGCAAATTGAGGGATCCATCTTTTGGGGTTGTTTTTTTTGCATTCCATCACATACCTGAAAACCAAATTATTTTGTCTACCCTCATGGGATTTCATCCCCATCAATCTCATGTTTAGTTCTGGTGAGGAGAAAGTTGGTTTGGTTTGGTTTGTTGTGTGCCAGCCTTTGTAGCTTTCATGGCTGAGCCAAAATAATCCATCACTTGCAAAGCTCTGGCTGCAGGTCCTTGAGGACAGGGAGCAGAATATCCTTCCTGGAATGTGGCAGGTTCAGGTGGATGTGAGCAGAGACCTGTGATGGATAACAGCAGGTCAGGAGTGGATGAGATCTGCATTTTTTCTGGCTGGTAATGCAGTGTAAGGCATGGAATGTTTTACTCTGCAGAAGCCAGCAGTGTGTGGGGCATATTAATTTGCCAAACCTCTGACTGGAACCCTCTGTGCTCGTGGGAGCTGAATCACAGCTCAGGAGGGTGCTGCTGTCTCTGCAAGTTCAGGACAAGTGATTTGATTTTTTTCCCCCTCATTTTACCCATCTGGTCACCCTGTAGTGCTGATATGGGTGAAAATGAGCAGAGTGCAGTGTTTGCTTTGGAGCTGATTCCCTGTGCTGTGGGAAAGCTGCTCCCTGCTCTGTCCCCATGCAGGGGACACTGAGCTGAGCGAGTGCAGGGTTCCAAACTCTGCTGGAGCTGCCCACATGAAATTCCCTGTCCATCCTAGCCAGGGAAAACCCTGTCTGTTAGGAAATGGAGTCCACAGCAGCGTTTTCACTGTCTTGGACTCAAATATTGTGGAAGGACCCAGGGACATCCATCTCTCCTTGGGGTGAGGAGCAGGATCTTGTTCCTTGGCAGGGCAGGGTGACCAGATGGGACGTCACAGACACATTTTATGAAAAATCCTTTCCTTAGGATTTTTTCTCCTGAGAAGCTGAGAGGCCTCAGGAATAACATGGAAACAATGGTTATCTGCTGCTGTGGAATGCAACAGGTGCATCTGGGATTGGGCTCATGTGGTTGTTTCTAATTAATGGCCAATCACAGTCAGCTGGCTCAGACTCTCTGTCCGAGACACAAGCTTTTGTTATTCATTCTTTCTTTTTCTATTCTTAGCCAGCCTTCTGATGAAATCCTTTCTTTTATTCTTTTAGTATAGTTTTACTATAATATATATCATAAAATAATGAATCAGCCTTCTGAAACATGGAGTCAGATCCTTGTCTCTTCCCTCATCCTCAGGACCCCTGTGAACATGGTCACACTGGGTAAAGTGAGGGTGAAAAAAAAAAAATCACTTGTCCTGAACCTGCAGAGGCAGCAGCACCCTCCTGAGCTGTGATCCAGCTCCCAAGAGCACGGAGGGTTCCACTCAGAGGTTTGGCAAATTAATTTTACCTGGTACTTGCTGCAAGAGTCAGCCTGACATCCCTGAGCTGCGCAAATCCATTATCTGAGTGTGCCCCAGGGGATGAGGACAGAGAGGGAAGGGAAGGGAAGGGAAGGGAAGGGAAGGGAAGGGAAGGGAAGCCCTTGGTTTGGCCTCCTAGCTGTGCTTTTGCATCAGCTGAAAAAAGCGACCCCGAGCTTGGCTGCGCAGTCCTGCTGGAGCACCCATCCTCACCTGGAACGGTGGAATTGCCTTTAGCCCAACTCCTGGAGTGTGTCTGGCTTAAATTATTCCTCAGCAGCTGTGGGGAGCAGTGTCCCAGCAGGGGTGAGCTGCAGAGGGGGATATTGTACGTTATTGTACATTATTTTGTTTGGTTTAAGATATTGCATATCATGTGCATTAATGTCTGCTCAGTGAGGAGTCCTGCTCGTGCCCCCTTGGGCTGGGAGTCTGGAATGTGGCATTCCCCACCCACCCTGGCATTCTGAGGGCTCTGCAGGCTCCCTGAGCAGCCTCAATCCCATCAAGCCAGCAGGGCAGCTCTTGCATTGTGGGGGGATTTACCAGGAAGCTTGGCAAGAAAGGAGGATTTAAAACTCTATTTGTATTCGTCCACTGTTGCAATATTACAGCCAAATTGTGAGAGTTGGGACGCCGAGAGAAATCTGTGGTTGCCATAACAACCAACAAACTATAATTAGTCAAAGAGTTGAGGAGAGGGGTCCAAAGAATGGATGGAAAAAGGAGCTGCTCTTTGAGGGATGCTGATAGAGATCAGAAAGCCTGGGCACGAGCATGTTACAGGAGAACTAATCTCTCTAGAAGCTGTTCTGACTTCAGGCCCCCAGTAGAGTTGTTTGAAGTCCTATAAACTCTGGGTTTTCTGATGTTTCCACTTCTGGAGGATTAGAAACACCCCATGTGCTGAGGCTGTTGCTCTTGGAGCGTGACTGGGTTGTACTGGTGGAGCTGGGTACGCTGATTAAAGGGGCTGCAGAGTTTTTCCTTGACCTGGAGAGGTGGGGTGTGAGCTGAGCAGAGCTCAGGGAACCATGCTGAGCTGCAGGAAGGGCTCCTTCAGCTTGGCAGAGAGGTGAGGAGGGAAGTTTTGGCACTGCTGAGTGACTAAAATGTGTGTTCTTGATGGGTGATGGGGTGTGACGGTGTTCACAGGGGTCTGAGGATGAGGGAAGAGATGAGGATCTGACTCCATGTTTCAGAAGGCTTGATTTATTATTTTATGACATATATTATATTAAGACTATACTAAAAGAATAGAAGAAAGGATTTCATCAGAAGGCTGGCTAAGAATAGAAAAGGAATGATAACAAAGGCTTGTGACTGACCAAGACAGCCTGGACAGCTGGGCTGTGGTTGGCCATTAATTAGAAACAACCACATGAGCCCAATCCCAGATGCACCTGTTGCATTCCACAGCAGCAGATAACCATTGGTTCCATTTTGTTCCTGAGGCCTCTCAGCTTCTCAGGAGAAAAAAATCCTAAGGAAAGGATTTTTCATAAAAGATGTCTGTGACCAATGGGGTTTTTAAATCCCTCCAGGATTGGGGACTCCCCACTTACCTGGGCAGAACTCACCAGCCCTTTGGGAGATCCCTGCTCCAGTTCAGGAGGAAAATGGGATGTGATCCAAGCTCCAAGCTGGGGGATCAATCTTTTTGGGAACCTTTTACTGGGTTCAGCATCCCAGTTTGACTGGGGAGACAGAGGAGGCTGTGATGGATGGGGATTCCTGGGCTCTGCTCTGCCTCATTCCCCCCTTGGCTTTCCTAAAACCACATTTTCTCTTTTGTTTTGCTCATCTGGATTTTACTGTTCTGAGGACTGAAATCTGCTAGTGAAGTTGCCTGAAGAGGTGAATTTTAGCAGAAGAAAATCCAGTGGCTGTTTAGATCAGGATTAGTGGCAATGTCCTTTCATGGACCCAGGAACCAAAATCTTATTTTACTTTGGTTTTTTTTTTGGGGTCATAGTTGTATCCTGACGTGGCATAAACCACTCTGCTGTTCCCCGTCCCAGTTCTGCAAAGGGAATGATGGCAACAAGCCATGTGTAATGTGGGGAGAGAGAATTCCATTGTGTCCCTGGGCAGTGCTGTCCCAGCTCCTGCCCTCCTACCCCTTCTCATGCTCATTTCTGAGGATGCTGCTCCCGTGTGCACAGGGGCAAAGAGCAAGGCAGGCAGCATCCACATGGGAAAAGTCATGCCAGCATGGGAAAAAAAAAACCCATGGAACACCTCAGAGACAGTATAGAACAAAAAAAAATAATATTAAAAAAAAACCCCTTATAATATGTCTGGAATACAATAGAAGCAAAATCTCCTGGCAGCAAACATTCATACACTTGACTGCCAAGAAAAAAGGACTTTACAGAAGACGAGACATGAAAGGGATCCCTGCACAAAAACTAAAAGTCAGAACACAATGGTGTGTATTTCAGGCATATGAAAAGGAAGTGCGACAGTAATACTGAGGAGACAAGATACTCTAACAGAACCAGGAGGTGAGGAGGGAACAAACTCAATCAACAGTGACACAGGAGGCCTGGAGAAGGCAGCTCTTTGAATGGATCAGAGGCCCTAAAAAGCAAAAAAAAAAAAAAAAAAAAAGGCAGCAATTCTGCTTTTATTTATTTATTTTATTTGTTTATTTTATTTTATTTTGTGTTTCTTTTCCTCGGGAATTAATCTTTCTCCACTTTTCTCAGCTGGTGCAGGAGCAAATGAGTGCTTGAATAATAAACACATTGCTAAGGCCAAAGAGATACAAGGGGCTGTGTGCATGGGGACTGTGGTATGGATAAAATAGTCTGTGTGATAAAATAGAGGGTGCTGCTGGATTTTATCTGTGCAAGGGTGTGCAGAGCTGCAGACTGGGGAGATGAGGAGTGGCTCTGTTTTTTGGGGAGACTGGGAACAGGTGGAGAATTATTGTATTTGGGTTTGTTTTAGGGTTGCCCCCAGATGAAGGCAGGAATGATGAATCTGACTCCATGCTCTCAGAAGGTTAATTTATAATTTTATGATACTATATTATATTAAGAATGCTATACTAAACTATACTAAATAATACAGAAAGGATACTTACAGAAGGCTAAAAAGATAATAATGAAAACTTGTGACTCTCTCCAGAATCCTGACACAGCTTGGCTCTAATTGGGCATTGAGTCAAAACAATTCACAGAAAACCAGTAAAACAATCACCTGTGGGTAAACAATCTCCAACCACATTCCAGAGGAGCAAAACACAAGAGAAGCAAATGAGATAATTATTGTTTTCATTTTTCTCTGAGGCTTCTCAGCTTCCCAGGAGAAAAATCCTGGGCAAAGGGATTTTTCAGAAAATATGAACGCCACAGAGAAGGAGTGGAGGAATGAGGGGCTGGGTGCAGGGGTGTGCAGGAGCTTGTTTGTCCCTATCAAAAATCACAGGAACCCAAAATGATTTGGGTTGGAAAGGAGCTGAAAGCTCATCTCACCCATCCTCTGAGGTCCTCCCACATCTCCCACTGTCCCAGCCCTGTCCAGCCTGGCCTGGAACACTCCCAGGGATGGGGAAGCCACAGCTGCTCTGAGCAGTGAAAAATTGGGGTTTTTTTCAGCCAGCGAAGATTCACAGCAGCTCTTACAGCAGTCCCAAGGATTTGGGACTCTCTCCAGCTCCCAACAACTTTGTCATCCCAAACTGCTGTTCAGAGGGGCTACATGTGGATGTGACAGCCTGGTCAGAGAGAGAAGCCAGATAAACTTCCCTGTCACAGACATCTTTTATGAAAAATCCTTTCCTTAGGATTTTTCCTCCTGAGAAGCTGAGAGGCCTCAGGAACAAAATGGAAACAATGGTTATCTGCTGCTGTGGAATGCAACAGGTGCATCTGGGATTGGCCCATGTTGGATGTTTCTAATTAATGGCCAATCACAGTCAGCTGGCTCGGACTCTCTGTCTGAGCCACAAGCCTTTGTTATCATTCTTTCTATTCTTAGCCAGCCTTCTGATGAAATCCTTTCTTCTATTCTTTTAGTATAGTTTTAATATAATATATATATCATAAAATAATAAATCAAGCCTTGTGAAACATGGAGTCAGATCCTCGTCTCTTCCCTCATCCTGGGACCCCTGTGAACACTCACACTTCCCCAGGAATTGTTCTGGGGAGTTTTGAGAAGGCTGAGAGAAACAATTAAAACAATCTTGTAGCTGGTGTTTTGAACAGTTGTTTTCTCATAAGATGTTTACCAAGGGGTGTCTCCTTAATTAACCAGTGGTGTGAGGGGTGTTGATTAAATGACCAATCAGGTCCACCTGTATCAGAACAGTGTATAGAAGAATGGGTTTCTAATAAACTCAGATTAGCCTGCTGAATCTCAGGTTTTGGTTGTTAATTTCTGCCCCGAGATGTGCAGGATGTCTCTGTTCTGGCCCGTGTGTCTGAAGAAAGAGTCAGAGCTCTTCAGTTTTTGGTCTTGAGGTTGTTTATTAATTTTTTTCTATAAAATTTTCTTTCTGCCCAGCCGAGATCTGCTCAGCAGGGCAGCCACAGGCACTCTGACTGCCCCTGAGGTGGTGTTGTCCTTTTATACTACAAACTACATAGAACATATTGACACTGAATTCCCAATACCCATCACCTATGTTAGACAGTGAGCTTCTATTCTAAATATAACATATTTACAATTACTTTCCAATACCCATCACCTATGTTAGACAGTGAGTTTCTACTCTAAACCAGTCCCAAAGTGCCAGCATCACAGCAGAAAATGGAGACCAAGAAGAAGAAGAAATGGGTTAGGATGGATTTTGCAACCAAATCAAAGGTAGTTTATTGTATCTTTGGGGGGAAAGAATAGTGTTTGGAAAAGGGGTACACACAGTCCATGTTCGGCAGTGGGCGTGAGCCATTGTTTTCCATCTGGCTTTGGTCAGCTTGCCTCCCCCACACACCTGCCCCTGGGCTGGGGGTTTCAGTCCCAGTCCTTGGGAGGAGCAGAGGGGCCTTTTCACATGGGGGTTCCATGTCTCAGTCCTTGATGGAGAGGCTCCTTACATCTCAGTCTGTCTGTCATGGTGGTTGCAAAGGAGTGAGAGGGGTCTTCTGTGGGAGATCACCCAGAACTCAGGAGAAGCCCAGCCAGGCTGAGAGGTGGGACAGCTTCCAAGGCTATTGTTGCAAAAAGGGCACGGTGCCCCCTTCTTCTCATTGGGCTCAGTGTAGCACACAGCAAACAACACCTGTGAAAACAATAACCCAGCACTGTGCTCTCAGGGCCTGGGGCCTTGTTGGCATGTGTCTCCTATGGAGCCAGAGATTTTAGACAGGGGGGGTCTTCTCTTCAGTGGTCCCCCAATGACGGTTGTGAGGCAGATGAGGGATATTTTGGACAGACTCACAAGGTGCTGAGGGAGGGAGGCTGAGAGAGGAATCCCTGAGCTGCCTCCTCGCTGTCATCCCTGTGACAAGGAGGGAATTCCCAGCTGGGCGCCTTGTACATCTCTCCTCTGTCAAACCTCAGTGAGAATTTCAGCCTTAGAAGTTTTTTTTTTTTTGTATATTTAACAAAAGAGATTATTTCTGTTCCACTGGAGTGACTGGGGCTGGTGCTTCAAGGGGAAGATACTATCACTGACTAAAGCTGCAGGAGCTGCCAGGGCCTCAGCTCTCCTGGTCAAATGAGTTGGTGTCAAAGCACTACAAGAGCTGACTTTAAAAAAAAATTAAATATTCAAATACAGCAGAAGGGCTTAAACCTGGAGTTTTGCTGTCCTTGAAAGGGACAAGAGCTCGAGGCAGAGAGCAGAGCTTTCCAAGGGTTTGATAGCTCTACATGAGAACTAAATTCCTCTTTAATAGGTTGTTCTCTCTTTCCAAGATCAGAGAACTCTCCTTTCCCCTTGCTCATCCCTGGCATGGCCCTGCTGACTGCAGTTCAAGCACATACATTATTTTTAATGATGTCCTGTAACGAGAAGCCTCCTGCAATCATCCCATTTAGATCTGGAACCTCTAAAGGATGGCTTGCAAAATCTGAAGGGCTGAAGCACCTTGGGAAGAAATAAAAAATTCCTGCCAGGCATTTCCATGCTATGGCTGTGCTGGCTCTGAAGCCCTGATGCCACAGTTGAAAGCTGGAAGGGGGAAACAATTTGATTATCTGTGATTTTTCCAACTGAGCATCGTTTTGGGGCCCAGAGGGCAGCCAGGAAGGTTTTGGGTCTGGTGCTGCTTGCCCTAAAACATGTTTGTCTCCATTCTTGAGGCTGGCTGGTCTCAGGAACCAAATCCTTGGCTCAGGGTGGTCTTTTATTCCTGCTTTTTGCCTGTTTTGTCAGGAGTGAAAAAAATAAACCCCAGCCTGGTGCCAGTTTAGTCAAATTTATCCCTGAGGACAGAAAGGGTGTAGGTAAGGATGAAAGCATCCCAATCCCAATGTGCAGAGATAAAACCCAGAGAAGCTGTGGCTGCTCCACTCCCAGGAGTGTGCAAGGCCCTTTTAGGTGGGATGGAACAGCCCAGCCTAGTGGAAGGTGTCCCTGCTCATTTTGGGATGTGGAACTAAGTTATCTTTATGATCCTTCCAACCCAAACCTTTCCAGGATTCTAAATTCACTGTGCCTCTCACCAAGGCTGACTGGGAGTTAAATCTGAATAATCCTGTGGATAAATCTGCAAGGAATGTGAGGAGCTGGCAAAGGCAAGCCCAGCTTGTAGGAGCACGGGACCTTGTTGATCTGCCTGGCTGTTCCTGTGTTTACCTGTCCTAATGCTTTTTATGGGGCTGCCATAAAAAACACTCATTAGTGTTGATTTTCATTAATGGTGATGCACCAAAAGCTTAATCAATCTTCTGTGACCAGCAACCCCCATTCCCAAGGGGGAACAAAGCTGTTGAGCAAATTAGCCTTACAGATTGGAGGCAGAGCTTGCAGATGTGACAGCCTGGGTACCAAAGCATGGGAATTCCTATGAAATGCCAAAGAAAAATGACACTCAGAGGCCTTTCCCCTCCTTTTTTTGCAATTTACACCTTGGCTAAATCATGCTGGCAAGGCAGCTCAGCCCTTCCTTGCCTCAGCATCCCTGGTATGAGCTGTGCTGCCTGGGGAGTTGGAAAGAGGAGGAAAGTTGTTCATGGAGCAGGATGAAACGTGGCTGTTCTCTGATGGCTGTGAGGTCTCTCATCCCTTGCTGCTGTGGTTCCTTGTCCTTGATGAATTCAGAGCTTTGCCACCTCCCAGGGTGCTGAGAGGGTGTGAGCACATCAGTTGAGGAGGGGAGGGCTTTGCAGTGAGAGGTTGTTAGAAAGAGCCAGCATCAAAGTGTGTCCTTCATCTCTGCAGGACCAGAGTGAGGCAGCACCCTTGCTGGGAGAGGAGTGTAAATATTCCAGTGTTTTCCATAAATAGGAGGGACTATCCTCAGGCTGTAGCCAGGGTGGGGGCGAGATGCTCTGCAGATCCCTGCTGGCAGAAAGTGCTGGAGCTGAGGGGCTGCTCTCTCCAGCTCCTAAGGACTTTGTCACCCCAAACTGCTGTTCAGAGGGGCTACAACCCACCTACAACAGCCTGGTTAGAGAGAGAAGCCAGATCAACTTCCCCAGGAATTGTTCTGGGGAGTTTTGAGAAGGCTGAGAGAAACAATTAAAACAATCTTGCAGCTGCTGTTTTGAACAGTTGTTTTCACAGAATCACAGAATAATGAGGTTGGAAGGGACCTCTAAGATTGAGTCCAACCTGTCCCTAACACCTCAACCAGACTCTAGCACCAAGTGCCATGTCCAGTTTTATTTTAAACACATCCAGAGATGGTGATTCTACCACCTCCCTGGGAAGAGCATCCCAGTGCTCTATTATTCTTTCAGTGAAAAATTTCTTCCTAATATCTCATAAGATGTTTACCAAAGGGTAATTAAGGTCTCCTTAATTAGCCAGTGGTGTGAGGGGTGTTGATTAAATGACCAATCAGGTCACCTGTATCAGAATAGTGTATAAAATAATTAATTTCTAATAAACTCAGTATTAGCCTGCTGAAGAGACCTAGAGTCTGTGCGTTGTTCACTCACCTGTCCCTAACTCAACAGTGACACACACTCTGTCACAGACACATTTTATGGAAAAGTCCTTTCCTTAGGATTTTCTCTCCTGAGAAGCTGAGAGGCCTCAGGAACAAAATGCAAACAATGGTTATCTGCTGCTGTGGAATGCAACAGGTGCATCTGGGATTGGCCCAGGTTGGATGCTTCTAATTAATGGCCAATCAGAGTCAGCTGGCTCAGACTCTGTCCAAGACACAAGCTTTTGTTATTTTTCTTTCTTTTTCTACTCTTAGCTAGCCTTCTGATGAAATTATTTTAGTATAGTTTTAATATAATATATATAATAAAATAATAAATCAAGCCTTCTAAAACATGGAGTGAGATCCTCATCTCTTCCCTCATCCTCGGACCCCTGTGAACACGGTCACACCACTCCTCATTTTCCTTGTGCTTTGCAGCCCCACCAAGTCACTCCAGCCCGGCCATCAGGTTGGTAATGACTTTCCTTCTCCCTCCTGGACTGGATGTGAATGGCTGGGCTGGAGGTGAAAGGCCCCCGTTCCCATTACTGATCCAATTTCCTGGACTTTTCCCGGCTAGATGGGAATTGCCAGAGCGGAACAGCCTGATGGGCCATCGAGCCCCTGTCTCCTCTCTGACAGCAGCTTGTGTTTGGCGTGTAATTAAAAGCCTTTGTACTATTTGACTTGTAATTTAATATCATGCTGCCACATCCATATCTCATTCAGGAAAGAATAAGCCCTGACATTTGCAAAGACAGAGACGAGCCCTCAGCCGTGCTGAGCATCGCTCGGGGAGCTCGGCCAGGGACTCTGTGCCCTGAGCATGTGGTACCTGTAAGGTTCAGCACAAGCAGCAGGGATACTTCCTTCTGGAATGGGGGAAAACCTGGGAAGAGCAGCATTCGCAGGGATTGCTTCCCTCTGGCATGGGGAAAACCTGGGAAGAGCAGCATTTGCAGGGATGCATTGCTCTAGTATTAGGGAAAAACCTGGGAAGAGCAGCATTTTCATGAGTGCTTCCTTCTGGAATGGGGGAAAACCTGGGAAGAGCAGCATTTGCAGGGATTGCTTCCAGGAAAACTTGGGAAGAGCAGCATTTGCAGGGATGCTTCCAGGAAAACTTGGGAAGAGCAGCATTTGCAGGGATTGTTTCCTTCTGGAATGGGGGAAAACCTGGGAAGAGCAGCATTTGCAGGGATGCATCTCTCTGGCATTAAGGAAAAACCTGGGAAGAGCAGCATTTGCAGGGATGCTTTCTTCTGGAATGGGGGAAAAAGCTGGGAAGAGCAGCATCTGCAGGGATGCTTCCAGGAAAACCTGGGAAAAGCAGCATTTGTAGGGATGCTTCCTTCTGGAATGGAGGGAAACCTGGGAAATACAGTATTTGCAGGGATGCATCACGCTGGCGTGGGGGAAAAAGCTTGGGAAGAGCAGCATTTGCAGGGATCCTTCCCTCTAGCATTAGGGAAAAAACCTGTCAAGAGCAGCATTTGCAGGGATGTTTCCAGGAAAACTGGGAAGAGCAGCATTTGCAGGGAGCAGCGTTGTGGCTGCCGGTGGGGGACTTGTGCTGTGATTTATTTGGCTCTGCTGCAAACTGAGATTTAGGAAAGTGCCTTAAATGGTCCTTAAGAGCTGGGTTTGGGAGCAGAGATGAGCCCCTGTGATTGCACCCTGCGTGCCTCAGCCTGGGCCTCCCCAGCCCCAGGGCTGCCTGGGCTGGAGCTGGAGCAGATAAGGAGAGGGCACAGCAGGGCCAGGACAGCACCAAGCCGTGCTCAGAGGTTTGCTGGCAGTGTGTGCCTGTCCCCTGTCCCCAGCAGAGGGGCTCTGCCATTGCTGGCTGTTTTGTGAGGAGAAATCTCACCTCAGCAGGGTTGCTCAGTGAGGTTTTGCATTGGCACCAGGGCTTGCCAAGCCCCTCTACATGGGCAGGCTCTACTTAAGGCTGATTAATTTACCCACCTGAGTGCTACTCCTAATTGACTGAACCTACAACAAAACAACCCTGGGCTGATCAATAGAGGAATAATTTGGCAAATTGTGGTCATAAATCATTCCTGATCGACGTGTTAATGAATAAACCAAACTAAATCAATTTTCTTTATTAAAACACATTTCTTTCATCCAGTATTACTTTAGGCAGGTGGTGTGAGGAGGGGGATGGGGTCATTTGCCTACCACAAGCTGCTTGTACTGAGATGTGATCAGGGAACTGCTGGGTCTGGTGTGTGATCCCAGACAGGCAGGTGGAGTGAGGAGCATATTCTGGGAAGCTGCATGTCCAGCCAGGTGTTGGGGTGTTAATTAGCCTCATTAGTGCAATGTTTCTGTCTGCAAGGAGGAGGCACAGGTGACTGTGTCGCTGTCCTGTCACTGCTGTTGTCACCCATTGCTCACACTCCTGGCGTGCTCTTCTACCTCTGACACTTTTGATCCTCCAGCTCTGATATTTTGGGTGGGTGTCCCACTACTCCCTTTCCCTCTGGGAGATTTCCCTCCTTGCTCTGTGAATTTTGTTGCTGCCAGAGCTGAAATTGGTGCCTTGTCCTGTGCTCAGACCTTTTCCATGACCAAACACTGGTGATTTTTTCTCGCAGTTCCAGGCACAAAGGGGCTCTGATGTGTGTGTGAACATCCAGACTGTTGGGGAAGATGAAACAGGAAAGCCTTATCAATGTGATTGCCTGGCAAAAGATTTGGAGAATATGGAAACTATAAGCGAGATTGAAATGAAAGCAAGCTTTGAGATCCCTCAGTTACTGAACAACTGGACAACAATGGTGTGGCTGCTGAAGGTGATCCCCTTTTGATGGAACAACACCCTCTGCTTGCAGACAGGCCCAAGGGGCAGAGCAGACCCTACAGCTTGGCAGAAGGGGCCCAAAGAGGAGTTTTTAGGGTTTAAAATGTAACACATGATGGTAATGTAATGATTCTTATAGGCTGTATGGAAATGCTATAGGATTTGTATCTTGTACTAGATTGGTTAGTGAGAATCAGAATATTCAACACAGAAGAAGATTTATGTGGGAATCTATAAAAACCAGAGGGTTTGGGGAAGGTGGTAAAAAAGACAGGCCTCAGATGCAGCAGGAATTGTGAAGCACGAACACAGCACAAAAAGATAACTAAGAGGTAGAGAAGATGTGAGAAATAGAACAATAGAGCTGTGTAGTTTGGCTTTCTAAGTTGCAACAAGTTTATTTAGTATTTATCTAGAAGGTTATGCTTATGAATAGAGCTTTATTCATTGTCTCTTATAAACAAACCATTGCGTTTGAGAATAGGCCACTATTATTTTAACCAAAGCTACTTGTGCTTAAGGTGATTAGCTAGAACTGCTGTCAGTATGTTTTTACTCTATGTAATTGGCGGAGACGCATTTATCGTATGTTGTAACATTCAGTTTCTTTAGCTTCCTGCCGGACCAGCGAGCTGTTAGCATCTCTCCTCTCCACTGTCATAACCATGTAATGAGACTGATGCTGAAAATAAATTGCTCACAACGCTGATCCCAGTAGCCCCGTCCCGTTTGTGTCTGTATATAAACTGCTGGCATCAATTTATTGTATTGTAACGGGAACCTCGCTCTCTTACGCTCCTGCTCTCTTGCCCTTCTTACTCTCTTACCCCTCTCATCCTCTCTCCCCCTCTCTTCTCTCAGTCCTGCTCTCAGCTGTGGCTGGCAGCTCCCAGCAGGGCCCTGCACCCAGGCCCTTTGCAATAAACCCCAAGTTCCAGCCCTGGCTGCAGAGATCTCTCGTCTCCGTCCATCCCGACCGTCCTACCCCTGATTCTCCGACACCAAACTGCTCCCCTACACTGAGCTAGAAAGCAATTTGCTACTCCCTCACCAAGAGGAGCAGGAGCAGGGCTGCTTTGTGCCCTGATTTACAGCCCTCCTGACCAGGAGAAGAGCTGCTCTGGGTGATTTGCCTCTTGCTATGTGTGATAAGCACCTTGGAGAGCCATGTGGGTGCCCCAAGTGCCTGTTCAGGGACCCCCATCTTTTTATTGATTTTTGACTAGTAGAAATGAACAAATAACAGTGCAGCAATAAAAAGGGGGGATAAATAACCTGGTACTTTGCTCATGGAGCTGTGTGCAGCCGAGTGAAATGTGACACAGACACACGCTCAGAGAAGGTCAAGTTTTTAAATCTAAACTGGAGTTAAGTAAAATATTGGCTAACTAACTGGATTCCAAAGCTCATAAAATGTTGATAGTGCCGAATGTCAGCTGGAATATATCTCCTCATCTTTTAGACAGAGAGCTGGTGCTTTCCATGATCTTCCTTTCCTGGGGAAATGTTCCTCTGGAGCAGAAGGGAGCCTGTCAAGTGGCTTGTTTTCCTCTGTGTTGGCAGGGCAGAGCTGGAGAGGTCGCTGGGGTTAAGAGCAGCAGTGAGAGCCAAGCTGGAAGCAGCCCTTGAGTGGCCGTGCTTTGCTTTCCTAAACTGAGCAGCGGGTTGGAACAGCTGGGGAGTGTTGCAGTGTGATTTCATGGTTTACCTCAGAACCCCGGGTCCCTCCCCTGCAGATTCCCTGCCAGGTGTGTCAGTCACCTCTCCTTTCCCCTCCCTGACCCCTCCCAGCACTGTCTGTCAGTCCTGGCATTCCAGAAGGGCATCAGTGATTGGCAGATCCAAAGGATGCCCTCTGTCCCTGGGGGGCATTGGGCCATCCAGGTGTCCTTTGTCCCTTTGTCCCTCCCCTCCTGTCCCTGCTTGGTGCCTCCCTGCCCCTTCCCTGCCCTCTCCCCGGGGTTAAAGGAGCAGCAGCCACGGGCTCAGGGAGTTCTGTTGGAGCTGGTGCTGCATTCAGAGGCCTGAGGGCCAGAATAAAGCTCTGGATCCAAACCCTCCATCAGAACCGACTCCTTTCCTTCACCATCGCCTCAAAGCTTCTCCACAGAGGGAAACCTGAGGAGCAGCCCCTGTTATGGGGGGAAGCTCCATCCCAGCAGCACCAGAGCTCCTGCAGGCCTGGACTTGTCTGCAGTGCCCAGCTGCAGCACCCAGGCAGCCAAAAGTGTCTGTGGGGTGAAACACCACACACCCAGCCAGGCAAAAGTGTCTGTGGGGTGAAACACCACACACCCAGCCAGGCAAAAGTGTCTGTGGGGTGAAACACCACACACCCAGGCAGGCAAAAGTGTCTGTGGGGTGAAACACCACACACCCAGCAGCCAAAAGTGTCTGTGGGGTGAAACACCACACACCCAGCAGCCAAAAGTGTCTGTGGGGTGAAACACCACAGTGCTGCTGTTTGGTTCAGCAGCAGGGCCAGACAAGCCAAGGCACACCCCATCCCCAATATATTGGTATTTATTCCAATAGGGGAGGATGTCTGGGAGAGGAGCCCCGGGCTCAGACCCTGCCTGGGCATTTCCTGCTGCAAGGAGCGTTTGGTGTCCTGTGCTCCTGCAATGCAGGACAGCACTCTGGCAGTTCAGGTCTTGGAATTTGCCTGGCAGGGACTCACTGGGAGGATGGATGTTGCTCCATGTGAGATTTCCCACTGGATCTGCCACAGCTCAATCCCAGAAAGGTTTGGGTTAGGAGGGACATTAAAGCCCATCTTGTCCCACCCTGTGCCATGGGCAGGGACACCTTCTGCTAGCTCAGGGTGCTCCAAGCTTCCTCCAGCCTGGCCTTGGACACTTCCAGGGATCCAGGGGCAGCCACAGCTTCTCTGGGCACCCTGTGTCAGGGCCTCTCCACCCCTACAGGAAAGAATTCCTTCCCAATATCCCATCTAGCCCTGATGTCTGGCAGTGGGAGCCATTCCCCCTTGTGCTGTCCCTCCATCCCTTGTCCAAAGTTTCTCTCCAGCTCTCCTGAAGCCCCTTTAGTTATGGGGAAGGTGCTATAAATTAAATAATAAACTCAAGGGTTTAGATGGAGGAAGAAACAGCTTGTACTGCCTGTTTTCCAGGCTGGCATTGCCCACCAGCTCCCAGGGCAGGGCAGGATTGATACAAAGGGTCTCCTTGAGCCAGGTCTCATAAGCTCTTGGAGATCCATATCACACCTGAGATGGCTCAGCCACCTCAGATGGCATAAAATCAGCAGGATGGCTTCTGTGGCAGTGCTGGAAACAAAAAAGTTTTAATAAAAGGCAAAATAACAAAGCTGTCTACAGAGAAAAGCCGAGCCAGGGCAAGAGGTTCTTGCTGCTGATAAAACACCCCACAAAAGCCATTAGTTCCTTTGTTCTCTTCTTTTTCCATGAAATTGCTTAGGTGGGACTTTCTGGCTTCTGTCCAATTAGCTATCCTTAAGTTTGAGGTGAAGTCCCCAAGGTCCTGTGAGGTGTCTTTTTACCTAATTGAGGAGAGCAACTTCTGGGCTTTTTTCCTTTTTAAGGAGACAAAGGATAATTTTGTCACTCCATCAACAAGGGGCACATTCCTACCCAGGATGGCACCCAAGGACTCACTTGGCTGCCACAAACCTCAAACCACAGAGCCCACAAAGCTCTGGGTTGGGGCCTGAACTGAGCTGCTCCTTCAGCACAGAAAACAACAGTGCTACCACAAAGGGGTGTTGGTGTGAAAAACACCAATCACTTGTTTATAAAATTTCAAAAGTTTAATAGTAATAAAATGGTTATAAAAGTAGTATTATGATTAGAGTAATAATAATTTGGACAATTTGATAATAAGAGAGACAATAAGAACAAAGAGTTACAGATGGTCCGGGTACCTTTTCTGGGCAAAATAAACCCCAAAAAAGCCTCACGTTTACAGAGGATTAACCCTTAAAAGCAACAGCCTATTGCATATTCATACATCTCATCCATGATGCATAAATTCCATTCAAACAAAGGATTCTGTCTGGTCAGTGTCAGCTTCTTCCTCTTCTTCATGGCTGAGCAAGGTGGGAAGAAGTTCATTTCTTCTGATAATGGGGCAATAAATTCCTTTTCTCTGAAAGATTTCGGTGTCCTGTGGCTGCTATCTCGGGGTGCAAGTACCTCATTCCTTTCTTAAAAAAATATCCCACATACATAGGTCCTGTTTAAACTCCAAAAGTTACCTTTTAACTACAAAACTACATTTACCATACTGTTAAAATGTTAATACAGCACTACTAATCAATACAACATAATACACACAGTAAATATCTGTGTAGAGCCATACAATAGGCACTTTTCACATTGGGAAGACAAGCCAGTTCATGTTTGTGCCACGCTTTGAAAAGGGGAGGCTTTTGAAGTGGGGATTGGGTTCTTTGCTTTCCTTTTTCCTTTGTTCCCGTCAGCGCTCTGTGAGCAGCGCGGCTCAGCGCCGTGCTGGTACCAGGGTTTGATGGCCTCCTGCTCCCTGGGAGAATTACCTCCCCTCCCCATGGCTTCACTTCAAGGCAGCCTCTTCAATTGGTATTCTCTGTATGGCATTTGTCTTGTACATAGTGCATTTTTATTCAAATAATGGTATTGATCGCGGGGAAAGTAATGGGGAAAATAAATGGAAACAAATAAACACAGAAGATTTGTGCTGAACTTCTTCAAGGTCTGGCCCTGAAAGTCAAGGAAGCGTCTGTGTCCTCTGTAGGGTGATGCAGCTCCTGCCTCCTCTGGCAGCCTGGAGGTGGAAGATGATTATGGCAGTGGGAGGGGTTTCAATATGCAAATAGTCCTTCCCTGGGAGGGGAGGAGGCCCTGGCACAGGGTGCCCTGGGGAGCTGTGGCTGCCCCATCCCTGGAAGCAGCCAAGGCCAGGCTGAACGGGGCTTGGAGCACCCTGGGACAGTGGAAGGTGGGACAGGGATGACCTTTAAGGTCCTTTCCAGCCCAAACCACCCTGGGATTCTGCTGCTGGGCTGGAACCTACCTGTAGATACTGATCACAACCACCTCCTATGGACATAACTGGCAAATATGCCTGGAAAATCTGTATTGCACCAGCTCAGCTCGTGGAAAGGCTGTGGAAGGCTGCATTACTCCTTCTTCCCTAGAAATGACATTTTGCTGCTGTTTCTTGCTCCTTTGAGAGTTTTGTGGTGGGGACAGAATCTCCTTTTTTATTAGAGATATTTTCAGGCCTTGTGATTGATATGAAGGCAGAAGGTATTGCCAGATGCTATTGGAAAGACTTTAATTTTCAACTTGTTTGTGGTTTTGATCTTTTATTGTTTTATTTTCTTGTTTTGTTTTTTTTTTAAACCAGCCTGACAGAGGGAGAGTGTTTAATGATGAGTTGCTTACACAGTTCTCTGTCCTCACACCTAAAGGACAGGAATTCCTTTCTCATTCTGCACTCCAACCTGTTCCCCACCGTTGGGAACTGTCCTCTCCCAGATCAGATGTGGCCCTCAGGTGGTCCAGGTGGTCATTTTACCTGGAGTGGCTCCTGCAGGGATTTGGGAGTGATGGAGTGTGCTGTGGGAGCTGGCCGGTTCCAGCTGACAAGATAATGAACTACTAAATAAAGCATGGGAGAAAGGGAAATCCGTGATAAATCCACCTCTCATGTGCCGCAGAGGAGACAGATAAACTCCCTCTCCTCTCCTGACAGAGGGATTTGTCTCTCCTGTGGCTGCTGCTGGAGATGTGGTGAGGATGCTGCTCCATCCCTGCCCTCCTCTGCTGCTGGCGGACAGACAGACAGACAGACAGACACAGGGGTGATGCATTGTGTCCTCCTGGGAGGCTGGGCACAGCTGGGGATGTGTCCCCTTGCCCCTTTGTAGAGCTGTGTGGCTAAATGCTGGTAAATGACTGTAAAGCAGCAAGGATTCATTCTGGGGCCATGGGTCTTGTCCCTCTCCTCTGGGATGGGAGGGTCCTTCCCCCCTGCCCCCATTGCATTCCAGCTCAATGTCACACACTGCAACCCTGTGACCGTGTTCACAGGGGTCCCAGGATGAGGGAAGAGACGAGGATCTGACTCCATGTTTCAGAAGGCTTGATTTGTTATTTTATGATATATATTATATTAAAACTATACTAAAAAAATAGAAGAAAGGATTTCATCAGAAGGCTGGCTAAGAATAGAAAAAGAAAGAATGATAACAAAGGCTTGTGTCTTAGACAGAGGGTCCAAGACAGCTGGGCTGTGATTGGCCATTAATTAGAAACAACCACTTGAGCCCAATCCCAGATGCACCTGTTGCATTCCACAGCAGCAGATAACCATTGGTTCCATTTTGTTCCTGAGGCCTCTCAGCTTCTCAGGAGGAAAAATCCTAAGTAAAGGAGTTTTCATAAAATGCATCTGTAACACAACTTTAATCCCAGCTCCCAAATCCAGACCCTTCTTCCCGCTTCTTCCCGTGCTCCCTCCATGGGGATGAGGTTTAGCTTCTCTCTGGGATCACTGGAAGGGCCCTGCTGGGTTGGAGCAGCGTTGGGGGGGGAGAGCTGGGGCTTTGGGGTGCAGATTGCTCACCACTCTGGCTGTGCTGGCAGTGCATTAATGGAGAGGCAGGGAAGGAGTTGAGGTGTGTCAGAAAAGCACTTTAATGTGCGGGTCAGGGGCTGGAATAACGGGGAGGTGACAGGCCAGCGCTGGGATGTGTCACTGGAGCCCAGCAGCCCCAGCACTGTGCCATTAGGGACGCTCTCCAAAGCGTGACAGAGCCGGCCTGGGGTCACGCTGCCTCCCAGCCTTGCCCAGCAGCTCGGAAGGAGTTGGCTCCTTCTTGCCAGTGCACTCCCTCTCCCAACTCTTTTTTCCATGTTTGATTAATAAATCATGCAGTTTGCCCAAGACTCCCTCCGTCCCCACCCAAATACAAACATTCCCCCTCACCACCACCTTGCGCCTGGCAGAGCTGCTCCCTCTGACAATCAATTACCCTCCGGAGATGAAATTATTGTTTAATGGCTTTTGGAACAGGCTCCTGCTCTGACATTCATCACAATCAATAATGCATCAGCGGGGACAAAAGAAATTACCTGCCTCCTGCTAAGTGAAAGAGTCCATTTGTATTCCACACGGCCCCTTCACGCCCACTGAGCCGGCAGCCGCAGGTGGATCGTGCCGGCGGCACCGAGGGCAGCTGGCTCTGCCTGAACCCTGCAAAACTTGGCTGCAACTCCATCACTGGGGCTGCTTCTTGCTGTGTTGTGATCTCAGGGTTTACCTCAGAACCCCGGGTCCCTCCCCTGCAGATTCCCTGCCAGGTGTGTCAGTCCCCTCTCCTTTCCCCTCCCTGACCCCTCCCAGCACTGTCTGTCAGTCCTGAATTCCCGAGGGGCATCAGTGATTGGCAGATCCAAAGGATGCCCTCTGTCCCTGGGGGCATTGGGCCATCCAGGTGTCCTTTGTCCCTTTGTCCCTCCCCTCCTGTCCCTGCTTGGTGGCTCCCTGCCCCTTCCCTGCCCCTCTCCCCGGGGTTAAAGGAGCAGCAACCACGGGCTCAGGGAGTTCTGTTGGAGCTGGTGCTGCATTCAGAGGCCTGAGGGCCAGAATAAAGCTCTGGATCCAAACCCTCCATCAGAACCGACTCCTTTCCTTCACCATCACCTTAAAGCTTCTCTGGCAGAGGGAAACCCGAGGAGCAGCCCCTGTTATGGGGGGAAGCTCCATCCCAGCACCACCAGAGCTCCTGCAGGCCTGGACTTGTCTGCAGTGCCCAGCTGCAGCACCCAGCCAGGAAAGAGTGTCTGTGGGGTGAAACACCACACACCCAGCCAGCCAAAAGTGTCTGTGGGGTGAAACACCACACACCCAGCCAGGCAAAAGTGTCTGTGGGGTGAAACACCACACACCCAGCCAGGCAAAAGTGTCTGTGGGGTGAAACACCACACACCCAGCCAGGCAAAAGTGTCTGTGGGGTGAAACACCACACACCCAGCCAGGCAAAAGTGTCTGTGGGGTGAAACACCACACACCCAGGCAGGCAAAAGCGTCTGTGGAGTGAAACACCACACACCCAGGCAGGCAAAAGTGTCTGTGGGGTGAAACACCACACAATTCCCAATTCCCAATCTCTCATCCATCCCTGCCCTCTGGCACTGGGAGCCATTCCCTGTGTCCTGTCCCTCCATCCTTGTCCCCAGTCCCTCTCCAGCTCTCCTGGAGCCCGTTCAGGCCCTGGAAGGGCTCTGAGCTCTCCCTCCAGCCCTCTCCTCTCCAGGTGAGCACCCCCACACCACAGGAAGGCTCCTCCTCAGCCCAGTCTGTGGTGCCACCCTCCCCTAGCAGAGCTGTGGGGTCACTCAGAGCCCCAGTGCTGCACACAAGGACCTTCAGGGCTTGCTCCTCTGGTGCCAAAGGCAATAAAACAGCAGGAATGAGCCCCACGAGGAGCCAGACTGGGCACATTGATGCCTTCAGTGCTTTTGGTCACACACCATGTCCCAGTGGGAGCCAGTTATGTCCTGGGAAGCCCCAGGGGCTGACAAATTCCCAAAGTCTTTGTGAAAACAGGTTCCCTATAAAAGATATTTATTATTTATCTTTCAAGCAATAAAGGAACAAATTAGGGAATTTGGGTTTTTCTGCCTCTCAGAATTCTACAGCAGGGACTCACCTTGCTCAGAGCCCTGCAGGAACAAGGACCTGCCTGCTCAGAACATTTGATCCCAGCTGATCCATCACCACCTTGATCCCGACTCCCACAAAACCATGAGGAGAAAGCAGCAGATGAGCTGGGAAAACAATAGGGATCAAGTGGCTCTAAGGCAAGAGGTGCTCAGGGCACTGAGCTGATGAGTTCATCGCTAATTGGGATGGATTTTTAAAATAAAATAATGCTGCCTAATCACCCTGAGAGCCTCCCAGGCACAGCCATGGCATCCTCTGGGAGACTGATACCTCAAAAGTCACCTTAAAGGAAGCAGCACCAGGATTATCCTCTGCCTAGTGAATATTTGGGATTTTAGCTGATTATTTAGAGGCAGAAAACACAAAGTGTTCCCTGCTGACACCCAGCTTGCTGCAACAACTGGGTTTTTTGGGGCTGCTGGGACACAGCCCTGCTCCCTAAGACTGCAGCTTCACATGCCAGACCCTCTTGGGATGACTGGGGAGCTGCAGGGACATGAAGGGACAGGCTGCTCACACCGCGGCTGCATCGATCCCACCCAGCCCTGCTCAGGGACACGCCCATGGCACAGCCCAGCTGGGGGAGCAGCTGGATGGATCAGAGCCAGCCCTCAGCGCCCTCTGCGCTCTAGGTAAAAACCAAAGCAGCTTCCTGACATCAAGGACCACGGGACAGGGATCCCTGCAGGGGATAATGATGCCCAGGGATACCTGCCCCATCCCTCCTGATGCCTTGGGAAGGTGATCTAGAACAGAGGCTGGACAGAGTTACAGGATAAAGCAGGGATTTATTCAAAGGATCTCCTCCAAGGATGCGCCTTGGGCAGCACAAGAGCTGCTCCAGGGCTGGAGCCCCTCTGGAGCCAGGCTGGGAGAGCTGAGGGTGCTCACCTGGAGAGGAAAAGCTCCAGGGAGAGCTCAGAGCCCCTGCCAGGGCCTGAAGGGGCTCCAGGAGAGCTGGAGAGGGACTGGGGACAAGGGATGGAGGGACAGGACACAGGGAATGGCTCCCAGTGCCAGAGGGCAGGGCTGGACGGGATATTGGGAATTGGGAATTGTTCCCTGGGAGTGTGGCACAGAGTGTCCAGAGCAGCTGTGGCTGCCCCTGACCCCTGGCTGGATTGTCCCCTGGCCAGAGTAGAAAACAAGAGAAGGGAGGAGAAGCCTCTGTGCTCCCTGTGCAACAGGCAGAGAGCAGGAAAAGTCCTTTTCTTCCCTCAGGGCGAATTTGAACCTGGCCAGGGAGAGGAAATCCCTGGATTTCCATGCACTGGTGTGTTTTAGATGGATACACAGCCACCAGCTGAGCCTGCAGGCCAGCACCAGCTCTCTCCTGAACCTCACCTGCCTGGTGCTGCTCCTGCTGGTCGTTCCTTCAACCTGGAGCTGCTACAGACTTGTGTGTCCAGGCAGCCGAAACTCAAAAAGCCCAAGCCTCCCACATCCCTTTTGGAGTGCAAGTCTGGTGAGGAGAGGCTGAGGGAGCTGGGAGGCTCAGCCTGGAGAAGAGGAGGCTCAGAGGGAACCTCCTCCCTCTCTGGGATCAGGTGGGGTTCAGGCTTTGCTCCCAGGGAACAGCGACAGGATGAAAGAAAACGGCCTCGAGTTGCACCAAGGGAGGTTTAGCTTGGATATTGGGAAAATTTCCTCATGGAAAGGGTCGGTAAACACTGGGAAAGGCTGCCCAGGGTGGCAGTGGAGTCCCATACTGGAGGGATTTAAAAGCCCCATGGATGTGGTACCTGGGGACAAGGGTCAGTGGTGGGCTGGGCAGTGCTGGGGGAATGGTTGGACCTGATTTCACAGAATTTAATGATCCTGTGGTGCTCCCCCTGTGTAAAATAATGCACCTTTGTCCTGCCTTCCCCAGGCTGAGGCTCCTGCACCTGCCCAGCCTTTGCCCAAAGCCCCATTGATCCCCTGGGTGATGAAGCTGTTGAATCAGCACTGCTGTATTTGTTGTGTGGAGCTGTCATTTTTCTCCCAAGATCTTAAAAGGATTTTTAACTGTCAGCTCCATCCCGCATCTTTGCTGCTAATAATCAATATTGATTTTCCTGTAATCCCGTCCATCTCCATGCCATGCCTTATTTGCTGGAAGATTAGAATCTCCATGAGCTTGTAAAATAGAGCACAGGTTTTCCTCATGTCCCTGCACGTGTGCATATGCAGAAAACACCCTGGGAAGATGATTATCTGCTGGGAAAAAGAAAAAAAAAATGGAGTCATGCTCTGCAGCTGCAACAAATATCCATTTTGGTCACTTTGCTCTGCATTAATATGTGGAGAGAGATCCCCTGCAGCTGGGATGCTGCTCAGGGATGCTGCTGTCATTTTCTTGTACATTTTATCCTGTCCAGGGAAGATTTTGGCTGCTAGAATTCAAGCTGGGCTTTGTAAAGGCTTTTTAAACAGATCTTCCCTCCGTGAAGGGACTGAGTTTCCCAATTATCATCCCAACATTAATTCCTGCTGCAAGTTTGTGCTTCTAAGTGATTTTTTTTTTCCAATGGGAAGTGGTGTGTTGTTGTTAGAAACCATCAAACTGGTTTTACTGGTGGTCTTTAATCCCCCAGTGCCTTGGGGTTGGCCAAGAATCCAATTGTTGTGCTGAACAATGAACACAAGACATAAACTTTACCCTAAATATGTGGCTGATATTTCCTGCACGGCATCACCTGCCTAAGCAAAAAGTGATTTTTCTGCACTGGGTGTGTTATTCCAGGAATCTTGTTTATTAGTGTTTTAGGTCAGAGTATTGTAGGATTTGACTGCAGACAAACTCCTGTTTCCTGAGCAGGAAAAGATTTTCTACAAAGAGTCTCAGCAGAGATAACATGAAAACAAAAGGTGATTGAATGTGACTGAAAATGGGCCTGAGAAATATAGGGTTTTACCAAAACTGTTGGAAGAAAAAGTCGATTTTCCCATTTTTGACAGAGGCCTGCCAGATAAGGTGCTTCAAATCGGCTTATTGAATTATAAACCACCGACATTTTGAAGCAGAACACTTTGCTTTGAAGTGAAATGCTGAGATTTTTCATTCTGACATCTCCCAATTGATGTTTTTGGTAACTTTCTGCACACCTGGTAAAAGTGAGATTGGGGGGGAAAAGTTCAAGGCATTAAAATACTGAATTGCTGAAGGGGTAAAAAAAATACCTTTTTGTAGATAATTCTCATTAAAACCAATGTGGCCAGCTTCCACTTCATCTATTCCTATTTATGATCCCAAATGCCCATTACCTTGTTTTTTGGGGGATTATTTGTACTGAATGTGGCAAAGATCCCTCTGAGTTTTGCATCTGTAATTTATTGAGGAGGGCTTTCTTTCATATGATGCTTTTTGCTCCATTCCACTCAAAACTTCAGGATTATTGAAATGAGTTTCCAAGGTGGGGAGGTTTCAATAGATGGTTCCAAAATATAAATATATAAATATATAACTATAAGTATAACTATAAATATAAGCATGAATATAAATATAAATATAAATATTAAAAGGATTTCTAATATATAAAGATATTTTATATTTATATTTTTATATATATTTATATATATAAAATATAAATATTTTATTTATATATATATATATATCTTTAGCTGTTATAAATAAATATTTTCTCCTCCTGGACTTGCTGAAAGAAGGATTTCTAGAAGAAAGCTTGATATATTTATTTTTTATTCCACACAATTCAGTTTGGATAATAAAGTTGCTGTTCTTGCTGGAAATAGCTGCTGCAGTTGAGACAGGGACACCTTCCAGTAGACCAGGTTGCTCCAAGCCCTTTCCAAGCTGGCTTTGTTTGGATTTTATCCACATTGCCTTTGCTATGAATTCTTGGCTATGGGATGGGGTTTGTCTCCCCACTTTTGCATCCTAAAGAGGGGAATGTGCACGGAGAGAAAGCTGGAGGGCTGTAATATGCACCAAAATGTGCCTTATAAAATAAATATAAAAGAATAAATAAAGCTAAGGAGGGAAGGAAAACGAAACATCAAAAGAAATGAAACGGCAGCAAAAGCCAAAGTGAAACTGCTCCTGAAGCACCTTTTGTGGCTCTCCCTGCACGTCCCTGCTTGGATTTCCTCTTGGTTTGGGGCTGCGGGAGGGGGCAGAAAGCTGTGGCTGAGCAAAGCTGAGCCAAGGATGCTTCATATGGTAATAACCCCTCCTGAGAGTCCTCACATGAAAGCCCTGCCCCTGGCACTGCTGATTAGACAGCTCTAATTGTCTGCCATGCCTGGAATACTGGAGCGGGGAGAAACCCAGATCCTGTTTGCTGAGCTGGCCAAGCTTCTAAAATAAACCCCTGGTGCTTTTGGGAGGGAAGAGTGGGGTACAGAGAGCCACAGGTGGAGAGGAGGATGGGCTGGGGGTGATGCTGAGGATCCTCGCAGCCTGGTGCCTGCAGGGAAAGGATTTCTGCTTGGCTTGGTTTTGGGAAAAGCCTCAGCTTTAGCTGCATGTGCTCAATAAAGCTTTTAGTTCAATACCTCTTAATGCTGAGCCTCAGTGTATTAACTCAGGACTTCCCTGGGATCGGGGCATAAACATACAGGAGCTCTTCCTGCAAGGGAAATCATGTGATAAAAGTGGGAGATACCTTATCTTCTTCTGGATATTGTGTAGGGAAGCTGCCTCTTTGCTCCAGCTTAAATCTTGGACCTTTTATGGTCCCTAAAAACAGCATAAACCCAGAATGGTTTGGGTTGGAAGGGACCTTAAAGTTCTCCTTCCACCCCTGCCATGGGCAGGAACACCTTCCACGAGCCCAGGCTGCTCCAAGCCCCATCCTGGGGGCTCCTCACTGCCAGGGTCTGTTTGCAGCACTCAGCTCCTCACCACAAATATTTCAGCCAAGTGTTGCTCTCACGTTGCGTGCATTTGCAAAGGAGCAATTTATCAGAGTGATTTTTACTCTCATTAAGGCAAATTAAGCCCACAAAGCTGGCAATGGATGGGGAGAGAGGTGGAAAAAAATGGATAAAAATTGGTGTTCATGAAATATTTATTAAAAACAGCCATTGTAATAAATATTTGAAACCTGGTTATTAATGTTAAATCATATCAACGTCAAGCGTGTGTTTCACATGGTCTGTTCTGCTAATTGGGTGCAGGGGTTGGCAGACCCGTGGTGCCATGGGGTTAGCTGGCACCAGGACCAGAGGAAAAGTCTAAAATGCAGGAGTTGGAAATAAACTGATTTAAAAAATAAATATAAAATAAACTGGAGGAAGAGCAAGTGCAAGGGCTTGCCATGAGCTCGTGCTCTCGTGTCCCCTGATTGTAACCTGAGTGCCTCCTCCTAAAAGCTGATGATTATTTTCCAATATGGAATGAGCTCCCTGGCCTGTCAATGGGGCAAGGTAATGATCCTGAGGAGCAGGGAAATAAGGGCTCCTGCTCCAAACCACACGCTGCAAAGTAAGGAAATAAATCTTTAAGCTGGGATAATAGCACAGGCAGTAAAATCAATATTGATTATTAGGAGAGAGGGGGGCAGAAGGCTGTAAAACTGCCTGTGAGGCAAAGGGAAGGGTTCTGTGGAGGGAGAGCAGCTGGGTAAGGGAGGACAGGCAGGTGGGGCTGAGGGAGGGATTTTCCTGGGGCATGCAGGGCTTGGCTCTTCACTGGCATCTTTGCAGGAATCTGTTGTGCTGGTTCAGGGCAAATCTGGGAGATGGAAGGATGTAAAGGATGTAAAGGATGTAAAGCACGAGAGTGAGGAGAAGGAGGGGCAGTGTTTGATCCAGGAGGTTCACAGCAGGTTTGGGATATCCCCACTTCTTCAGTGTTAACCCTTGGAAGGAGACAGGAATCAGGTGAGGATTTTCAGAGGGAAATCTCAAACATTTGTGTGGTTTTCTTGGTTTGTCTGGGAAAAATCGGTCTAAAAATGAAAAAAAACCCAACTCCATTATTAATGGAAGCAGTCTTTGGTTCTCTCCATTATTAATGGAAGCAGTCTTTGGTTCAACTGACCTTTTGTTTGAAACATTGCTTTTGCCTTTTCCAACAATTGGAAAAGATAAAAGCTTGAAAGGGAAGCAAAGCACTTGGTAAAATCCCAAACCTGATTCCCCTCTTCCTGCAATGGATGTGAATGTGCTGCCTCAAAGGGATGGGATAGAGATAAGGGCAAAGCTATTCCTCCCTTACAGTAAGGATTTTGGTGAGTGAAACTCTGTGCCTCAGTTTCCCTGCCTTGGAGGTAGTTATTGAACTCATAATTATTCCAAGACTGGTGCTAATTATTTCAAGTGCAATTATTCAGAGAGTGTGGGAGCACGGAGCAGGCAGAGCAGCTGGATGGGCACCCTGGAGCTGCAGGGATGAAGCTGCTGGCTCCACATCCTGTATCCTCCTGTCCCAGATTGCAAGGCAAGATGTATTCCATTACCATCTGGATGGCAGTTGTCTCCTGCAAGTGGGCAGTTTGCCTTATCTCTGCCACACCCACTCCTCCCTCCAGGGGGACATCTGCTGATAACAGCTATTGAATGTCCCTGCATGGCTGATAAGAACTACAGCATCCCATTGGGAGATGTGAGCCCAGAGGGAGGAGCCAAGCATTCCTACCCAGATATAATATGAGATTCTGGCACACCAGCCAAGCATTCCTACCTGGATATAATCTGGAGATTCTGGAACACCAGCCAAGCATTCCTGCCTGGATATAATCTGGAGACTCTGGAACACCAGCACGGCTTCTGCACTGGATTTCCCAGAGGAACAGCAGCTGCCTCTTGCCCTGGATCTTCAGAGGCAGAGACTGCACCTTTCTCCAGGATCCCTGCTCCAGCAGAACCAGCCCTGACACTGCAGGAGGGCTGAGCCACAATTCCAATGGGACTGCTGCCAACAGCCTGACCCACAGGGTGTCAGGCTGGGTTCTGACTCTGGCAGTGTTGGTTTAGTTCACTGCATTGTTTATTTTATCCTTTTATTTTCTTCCCTATTAAAGAACTGTTATTTCCTGCTCCCATATTTTTGCCTGAGAGCTCCTTAATTTCAAATTTATAGCAATTTGGAGGGGGAGGAGGTTCACATTCCCCATTTCAGGGGAGGCTCCTGTCTTCCTTAGCAGACACCCAGCTTTCCAAACCAAGACCCCTCCTCATCCCTCACGGGCTCTGGGAGGGTGGGTCCCACTGATGGATCAGCTCAGCTCAGCCTCCTCCTGTCAGAGGTGGGACCTGCTCCATCCAGCCCACTCTGAACACACATTTAGGGATGCCAGCCCTCCACTCTGAGCAGCCGTGGCGTTTTATAAAAATATTGGAGGCAAACAAATAAATAAATGGTAATTTAATCGTGGACCCAACCCAGCCTCCCATAAAAGCTGGCGCAGACCAGATTTACAGCACCGTGCTGAGATGTTTTTATGTGTAACAGAGCTTCAGAAGGGAAGCCATCTATCAGGCAAGGAGCCCGAGTGAATGAGATTTAAAAGGCAGCTTCCTTTTGTTCCCTAATAGTTTGAACAATTCGGTGTGAAAGTGGAGGAGGCGGGAAGGGGGAAATCAGGAGGTGTTAGGGATGACATTCATAATGGCAACACCGTGCACCTATTTTGGTAATAGGCTTTAAACTTCTAAGAAGGTGAATCCTCTTATTTCCAGCGTTTATTTTCTCCTTTGCTGTAAATTTATCAGTTGGGGTCGAGTCTGCTGCAAGCTGTGAGGAGCCTGATGGGAAACGAAAGCCCTGGGTCCTCGTTAGTGCAGGGAACCTGTAATTTCCCAGCTTTCAAACCCTCCTGGGTTAATCTGAGTTTGCTTTTTAAACTTAGTCATCGCTGCCTGGTGAGCATGGGCACTTCTGCTCCTTGGCATTCCTGCTCCTGGAATCCCTGCTCTCATCTTCCCTGGAATCCCTGCTCTCCTTCTTCATGGAATCCCAGCTCTTCTCCTCCCTGGGATCCTTGCTCTCATGTTGCCTGGGATCCCTGCTCTCCTGTTCCCTGGAATCCCTGCTCTCATGTTGCCTGGAATCCCTGTTCTCCTTCTTCGTGGAATCCCAGCTCCCCTATTCCCTGCAGTCCCTGCTCTCTTCTTCCCTGGAATGCCTGCTCTTCTCCCTGGAGCCCCTGCTCCCCTGTTCCCTGGAATCCCTGTTCTCCTTCTTCCTTGGAATCCCTGCTCTCCTGTTCCCTGGAATCCCTGTTCTCCTTCTTCTTTGGAATCCCTGCTTTCCTGTTCCCTGGAATCCCTGTTCCCTGGAATCCCTGTTCTCCTTCTTCTTTGGAATCCCTGCTTTCCTGTTCCCTGGAATCCCTGCTCTCCTGCTGCCCTGTTCCCTGGAATTCCTGCTCCCCCATTCCCTGCAGTCCCTGCTCTCCTTCTCCCTGGGATCCCTTCTCCCCTGTTCTCTGGAATCCCTGCTTTTCTGCTTCCTGAAATCCCTGCTCTCCTTCACCCTGCAGTTCCTGCTCCCCTGTTCCCTGGACTTCCTCCTCCCCTGTTCCCTGGACTTCCTGCTCCCCGATTCCTTGCAGTCCCTGCTCCCATTCCCTGGAATCCCTGCTCTCCTTCTCCCTGGAATCCCTGCTCTTCTGTTCTCTGGAATCCCTGCTCTCCTTCTCCCTTCTCTCCTGCTCCCCTGTTCCCTGGAGTCCCTGACATTCCTGTTCCCTGCTCTCTCCTCCCTGTTCCTGGCAGGTGAGATCCCTTGGCTGGGGGTGTCTGGCACACCAAGGCTGGGCTCAGCCTCTCCCCAACATTTACCAGCAAATCTCCTTCTCCTGCTTTAACCTGGGAATTCAAGTTCTCTCATTTAAATACAAAACGACTCTCCCCAGACTATTTCACTGCCTCGTTTTTGTCCTGAGGTTGGGGCAGCGCTGGTCCCCCCTTCCTGAAGCCACCATTTCCCCTTCCCAAAGAGGAGTTCCAATGCCATTTGCAGTTGCTTTTTCCTCCCAAGAAGTGCAGGCCAGCAATTGCAGCCTGCCAAAGAGGGGAAAAAAAACCCTCAGCTTTAATCTTTGTGAAGGGAGAGCAGGTGAGGGAACAAAGGAATGGGGAAAGCAAGGGAAGAAAAGGGTGGACAAGAGGCTGTGGAGGGAAGCTGGTGTGTGGAGAGATCAGCTGGAAAAGGCATCTTTCGTGGGCAGGGATGTGAGGAGGAGGACAAAGGGCTGAAGGCAGACACTGATGGTGTGTGGGGTGGCAAAGCTTCAAGCAGGAGCCTCCTGGGATCTCATTTTGGGGGAGCTCTGTCCCACCCACACAGGCATCACCTTCCCAGGAGGTGGGAATCTGACAGGAGCCAAACCCTGTGGGCATCGCTGCCTCTGAGCTCTGCTGACTCCCAGGCCTGTTCCCAAACTGCTGTCGTTCCTAAAATCCCTGGGATAAAGCTGGAGTTATTTATTCCACATTCCCTGGTCATGCCAAAGAAAGGAGTGGGGAAATTGATGTCCTGGCATTCCTACTAGGAGGGAAGTTGTGGATTGTGAAACTTTGTTCTCTTCATCTCTGCTGTGATGGGAACATCTTGTGTCACCCTGATTTTTTAAGTTTTTCTAAGCCTTCTGATGTTTACATTCTTGTAATGAACTTTTTCACACACTTTATGTAAATAACTCATTGTTTTGCATTCTTTTATGGAGGAGGAGAAATTCGATGGACTGTTGGTTTGTCCAGTGTCATTGGAGAGGTGGCACTGTCACCCTCCAATCCACTGCCACTTTTGGAAATCTATAAATGTTGGAGTCAGAAAATAAACTTCCCTTTTTTCTCCTTGAGAGCAGTGGTGTGTGCACGTGGTGTTGTTTCGTGTCCTATAGTGACAATCTTGCATTGCCCTCAGCCCTCAGGGTGGTTCTGCAGAGCTGCTCCCTCTCATCCCTTCTTCCACAGACCTGGTGTTCAAGGAAAAATCATTCTCATGTGCCTCTCCCCAGGGAAAGGATGGGAAAACCAAAACAAGCCTGGATGTGGCCCTGGGTGCCATGTAAGGTGTTTGGGCTGAGTTGGACTCAATGGTTTTAAAGTCTCTTCCAGCCTGGTCATTCTGGGATTCTGTGAACTCTGAATTTCTCTTGGATGTCCCATGTGTCCAAGGCACAGCTGAAAGGTGCTGGGGTGTGTCAGGGATAGCCATGTTCCAAGAGTCTCTGTTAAAGGGAAGGTCTTTTCCAGCAAGATCTGCTGGGAAATGAGTTATCCCTACATAGGAAACCCAGGAGATGCAGATTGACACAAATCAACTCCCTGGATGAACAAAAAGCTTCTAAAAAGACAAAATGCATTGGCTTTATAGCTCGGATTTGAAATGACTCAGCAGTGCAGGTGCCTGGTTTTTCTTTGCTGGAGAAGAGATCAGAAGAGGACACAAAAAGGTGGTGGAAATGTGACATTTTGGGGTGATCAGAGGCTACTCCTGGCTGCCCTGTGGTTTTCCCTTTCTCCCCACTCCGACACGTGCCAGAAATGTATCATTTTTACAGGATTTGTCTGGTTTGGGTTATGTCTGCCCTGGGATCAGGGTCTCTGAGGGCAAAGCAATTCCTCATTCAGCTCAGAGGAAAAGGCTGGAGCTACGTCTGGAGGTGGCTGAACATTTATAGGATATGATTTCAACTATTAACATAACTATCCTGTATTGCATCGTCTAATAAAGACATCAATTTAAACCCCTTACAAGTGGCAATTACCTAATAAAATGCAGTAAGGATCTTCCAGGTTGGCAGTAAAATTAGCATTACTGGGTTTTAATTAATAGCCCAAGCCTGAATGGCTCTTCCACGTCCTGTGCAGGAGGAATGGCTGCGTGACTGTTTGTGTGAATGGGACCAGAGTGGGAGAAGGAGATCAGTGAGCCCTGAAGGGGCTCCAGACCTGGAGAGTTCGAGTGGTGGAGGGGGTGTGTAGGGCCAGCCCATGCTGGGGGGAGCAATGGGGCTGCTGTGCTGTTGTGGAATCCCAGAATTGTTTGGGTTGGAAGGAAGCTGAAAGCTCATCTCATCCCACCCCTGCCATGGTCAGGGACACCTTCCACTGTCCCAGGGTGCTCCAAGCCCTGTCCAGCCTGGCCTTGGACACTTCCAGGGATCCAGGGTGTTCGAGATTGCAATGCAAGATGTTTTCCATTACCATCTGTATGGCAGATTATCCCTGTCAAGTGGGCAGTTTCTCTTATCTCTCTCTCTGAGTGACCACAATCACTCCTCCCTTGGGAGGGGACATTGCTGATAAGAGCTTTGAATGTCCCTGCATGGCTGATAAGCACTACAGCATCCCATTGGGAGATGTGAGCCCAGAGGGACAAGCCAAGCATTCCTGCCTGGATATAATCTGGGGACTCTGGAACACCAGCCAAGCATTCCTGCCTGGATATAATCTGAGATTCTGGAACACCAGCCAAGCATTCCTACCTGGATATAATCCTGAGATTCTGGAACACCAGCCAAGCATTCCTGCCTGGATATAATCTGGAGATTCTGGAACACCAGCACGGCTTCTGCACTGGATTTCCCAGAGGAGCAGCAGCTGCCTCTTGCCCTGGATCTCCAGAGGCAGAGACTGCACCTTTCTCCAGGATCCCTGCTCCAGCAGAACCAGCCCTGACACTGCAGGAGGGCTGAGCCACAATTCCAATGGTTCTGCTGCCAGCACCCTGACCCACAGCGTGTCAGGCTGGGTTCTGACTCTGGCAGTGTTGGTTTAGTTCACTGCATTGTTTATTTTATCCTTTTTTTTTCTTCCTTATTAAAGAACTGCTATTTCCTGCTCCCATATTTTTGCCGGAGAGCCCCTTAATTTAAATTTCATAGCAATTCAGAGGGGAGGGGAGGGTTCACATTCTCCATTTCAGGGGAGGCTCCTGTCTTCCTTAGCAGGCACCTGGCTTTCCAAACCAAGACACAGGGGCAGCCACAGCTGCTCTGGGCACCCTGTGCCAGGGCCTCACCACCCTCACAGTGAGGATTTTTTTTCAGGTCTCTAATTCAAATCTCCCTTCTTCAGCTTAAAGCCATTCCCCCTTGTCCTGTCCTGATGCCAGTGCCCCACAGACTGAGCAGCAATGCTGTTACCATCACAGCTCCCTGGCACAAGAAATCCCTGTGAGAGCCCAAAAGCTCCTTGTGCCCGAGCTTGGGACTCTTTTCAAAACCCTTTTTGGAAACAATTTGGCTTTGCCATCGCCCCTTCTCCCCTGCAAGGGGGTTGATGTCCTCTTGCAGCTATTTTCCCCAGGTTTATTCAATATCCTTGGTGCCCCCAGGGTGCTGAGCTGTGTGAGGAGGCTGCCCCTGGGGAAGCAGGTGAGATCTGCCTCCCCCTGCAGCCAGATCTGCCTCCCCCTGCAGCCACAGGCATGGACACTGTTTGATCTGGGCTGTGACAAAGTCAACGTGTCAGAAACCAGTGAGCACATTTGTGATGGCAAAGTGACTTTATTCCTCAGTGGCAGAGTGCCTTCATTCCTTGCAAATTTGTGATGGCACACTGACTTTATTCCTCGATGGCAGAGTGACTTTACTGCTCCTTCCTGGCTTTTATGGTGTAACTGCAGGATTTTTGATGTGCTACAAGGAGCCCTAGAGCGAGGCTGCCTTGTGCTGTCATCCCCCATCCTCTCTGCCCTTTTCTCCCTGCTCCCCTTCCCATTTTCCTCTGCTTGCTGGCAAGCTGCCTGGTGGAAGCAAATAGCAGGGATGCTGCACTGATGGAGGGAAGGACCCCCGGTGTGCTTCCCAGGAGGGTGTCTCCATCAGCCAGAGAAATCTCAATGCTCCTGCAAGATTGCTTTTCCGGGGAGGGGAGGGGAGAGCCCAATCTGCCTGCAAATGTGCTGTTGGAGAGGGGGAAAATCAAACCCTGGCGTTTAGCAGAGCCAATTTCCTCCAGGAACAGGGAGAGGGAAGTGGTGGCTCAGATTGGTGCTTCCCGAGCTAATTGTATTGACAAAATAATGAAAGTATTTGTATGCACTTGTTCTTGTTGTGTATAAACTGCAGCAAATAGAAATCCACAGGATTATTTTTTTTTGGTGTTGCTATTTCTCAGGCTGTTCAGAGCTGGGAAATGATGGGAATTCACTGCACTGGCAGGTCGGTCTGGCTCCGTGTCCCACCCTTCTCCTGCCCCTGATGCCCAGGGAGGGAGGGATGGGGTTCAGGCCTGCCTGAGCCACAGCTCACACACCATCTGTTGTCTCCTGGGCTGCTCCTTAATTTAAAGGGTGGCTTTTGACTAAGGAGCAGAGCTGGGGGATGTGATGGCTCCCAGGCTGTCCCAGTGTGCTGGGAGCAGCTTACTGAGCCTGTGGGATCTGTGGGAGCGTGGGGCTGCAGGGTTTCCAGCAGAGCTGCAGGACACTTCATCCCAAAACACACAGTTCCCCTCCAGCAGCTGTGCTCCTTCCCTCTGGCAGGAAACCTGGCTGTAGCCATGATATTTTATGGAAAATCCTTTCCTTAGGATTTTTCCTCCTGAGAAGCTGACAGGCCTCAGGAACAAAATGCAAACAATGGTTATCTGCTGCTGTGGAATGCAACAGGTGCATCTGGGATTGGTCTCATGTGGTTGTTTCTAATTCATGGCCAATCACAGCCCAGCTGGCTCGGACTCTCTGTCCGAGCCACAAGCCTTTGTTATTCATTCTTTCTTTTTCTATTCTTAGCCAGCCTTCTGATGAAATCCTTTCTTCTATTCTTTTAGTATAGTTTTAATATAATATATATCATAAAATAATAAATCAAGCCTTCTGAAACATGGAGTCAGATCCTCGTCTCTTCCCTCATCCTCAGACGCCTGTGAACACGGTCACACCTGGCCACTTCTGCTGAGCCTGTACTACAGTGGGATTTTTTATGTGGTTTTTCTTCTTTTTTGGCAAATCTGCTCCTTTAACCCATTTCCAGTCCAAACTGAAATTGTAGGATGCCAGATTGCTTTGGGTTGGAGGGTGTTGCCCTGTTTTTTTAAAGTTTTTCTAAGCCCTCTGATGTTTACATTCTTTAACAAACTTTCTCACGTGCTTTATGTAAATAACTCATTGTTTTGCATTCTTTCATGGAGGAGGAGAAATTTGATAAGCTATTGGTTTGTCCAGTGTCATTGGAGAGGTGGCACTGTCACCCTCCAATCCACCGTCACTTTTAGAAATCTATAAATGTTAGAGTCAGAAATTAAAAGTTCTCTTTTTTACCTTAAGAAAGGTGCGTGTCCATGCCGTGTTATTTTGTGTCCTATAGTGACAGGAGGGGACCTTAATGCTTCTGTCATTGCACCCCTGCCATGGGCAGGGATGTGGGAACCCAGGAAATTCCTCTGGCTGCCCTGGAGGACTTGAGCCCCTGCCCAGAGACCTTGGCACAGAGCCCCAGACCCCTGTGCCTTTGATTTATCCCTTGGAAAAAATAATTACCAACCTTATATGAAGGATTACCAGCCATGACAGTTTAAGTAGAATGATAGTGAATTTATCACAGGGTGAAAAATCGATTTTTTGGGGTTTTTAGCATGGGGGTTCAGGGGGCAAGATGGAGGGAACTGGGTGTGTCCAGCCTTTCTCCTTCTTGGCCTCCATCTTCTGCTGTGATGGTGGCACTTACAGATTGGTTTAGAGTAGAAGCTCACTGTCTAACATAGGTGATGGGTATTGGGAAGTAATTGTAAATATTGTACAGGTAGTTTTTAGTATAAAGACATAACCCTGCCCTGGGGGCAGGCAGAGTGCCTGGAACTGTCCTGCTGAATGGACCTCGGCAGGGCAGGAGAAAGAATTTTATAGATAAGGAACAATAAACAACCTTGAGACTGAGAAGTGAAGAGCTCTGACTCCTTCTTCAAGCACCAGTCTGGGAAAAGAGACTTTCTGACACATTTTGGGGTCACTGTGAGCAGCATAGACCCCGAGACAGGGACACCTTCCACCATCCCAGGCAGCTCCAAGCCCCATCCAACCCTTGGCCACTTCCAGCGATGCAGCAGCCACAGCTTCTCTGGAATCCCTGCCCTTCAGCTTCCCCTGTTTTATGGAGTGGTTCATCACCTGCTCATGTGTGAGTGAGATGATGGAGAGCAGTGCTGCTGAAAAGTAATTGTTTAACGTGCCTGCTGATCCCACATCTGGGAGCAAGCTGCCAATATTCCAGCACTTTGGAGATGGGGCTTGATCCTGCAGCTATTTATGGTCTGTTTAGGGCTGTGCATCACTTGCTGTTTGTTACCAGAGCTGCAAGTGTAGCTTCATGGGGAGGGCCTGGTAGTTTTGGCTCATTCAGAGTTGTGGAATCCTGACTGGAGACTCCAGGCTGTGGATGAGATGAAGAAAAGCCTTACAGGCACTTGAACAAGGGGGTCACTGTGAATGCCTCAGGTTTGTGGATGAGGGGATGGAGAGGAGTGTTGGGGAAAATGAAACAGGAAAGCCTTATCAATATGATTGTCTGGCAAAAGATTTGGAGAATATAGAAACTATAAGCGATATTGAAATGAAAGCAAGCTTTGAGATCCCTCAGTTACTGAACAACTGGAAAACAATGGTGTGGCTGGCTGAAGGTGATCCCCTTTTGATGGAACAACACCCTCTGCTTGCAGACAGGCCCAAGGTCAGAGCAGACCCTGCCAGCTTGGCAGAAGGGGCCCAAAGAGGAGTTTTTAGGGTTTAAAATGTAACACAGGATGGTGATGTAATGATTCTTATAAGCTGTATGTAAATGCTGTAGGATTTGTATCTTGTACTGGATTGGTTAGTGAGAATTAGAATATTCAACACAGAAGAAGATTTATGGTATTGGAATGGGAACCTCGCTCTCTTACCCTTTTACTCTCTCACCCTCTCATCCTCTCTCCCCCTCTCTTCTCTCAGTCCTGCTCCAGCTGTGCCTGGCAGCTCCCAGCAGGGCCCTGCACCCAGGCCCTTTGCAATAAACCCCAAGTTCCAAGCCCTGGCTGCAGAGATCTCTCATCTCCATCTGTCCCCACTGTCCTACCCCCTGACACTCCTACAGAGGAGAGGAGGAATGAATGACCTCTGCTGCTGCTTTTCAGCTGCTTTTTGGTCTTCTTTTCTGAGTTCCCAGTTATCCTCAGCCAGTGCTGCCCAGGAGCGCTGGCTGCTGCCAAACACCCTTTTGGCAATTCCAGCCACCCAGCTTGTCCAAGCCTGCACTGGCAGAAGAGGGACCAGCAGCTCTGGAGAGAGTGCAGAGAACCAGAAGCCCTTCATGAAGTGTCACTGATGTGGAAATACAAGATCAAATGAGTAGCAATTCGTGTGTCACTGCATGACAGAACAAAACCCTCTACCGAGGAATTAAAGCCATAAATATCCTACAGGGCCCCTTCCTGCTAACATGTTCCTGACATCTGGAGTGGCAGCCCACTGGAACCTATCTGCTGTCAAAGAGCTGTTGCAATTAAGTCGTGAATGCAGAGGGGAGAAGGGGGAAAACAATTTTTTAAATGACTTGGCAGGTGATGGAAAACCAAAATACCCTTTTCCATTAACGTGAGCAAATTTACCTTAAAAGGAATTGGGTTAGAGACTCAGGAAGTTAATTGCCAGAGTCATTCAGTCAGGTTTTGGTCTCCTTGGGGCCGGTGTGGGAGCGATGGAGTGGTTGGGCTCCCACCTGGCTCTGTGCTGCTGCAATATTTAACACTTTCTTGGCCTCCTGTGCTCCAGCGTGGCTTGGTGGGCACGTGGTGGTGTGGGGATCCAGCTGGGCCCAGCAATGGGGATGGTTTTGGGGAGGCAGTGATGGGATTCACTGTGCCAGGCAGGAGCTGTTGGGGTTTTGGTGTGGGGCAGCACCACAGCCTGGTGCTCCCATTTGTGTGGCTGATTGAGGGGCTTAGGAGATCACAGAATGATTAAGGTTGGACTTTCATCTTCCCCAACACTCCTCTCCATCCCCTCATCCACAACCAGCACTGGTGTGCTCACTAAACCATGTAGACATAGATACAGGGCCATTTTGTAGCTTGTTAGTAGAATGCTGTAGAACTCACAGCTTGTAAGACTGTGATATAGATAATAAATAATAAACATCTGAGTCTGAACACAAAATATCATCTCGAGCTCTTTCAATCCTGACCCTGACTCAGGCAGAACAGAAGATAAAGAATTGACACCCAGCTGCTGGTGATGTGCTGGCTCTGGATGTTGTTAGGTGGGACTAGAAGGAGAAGGGTTCAGGGTGGGAGTTGTGTAATTAGCTTGGGCTGAGCCCTCAGAATATCCTGGAGGACACTTCCCAGATCTTGGGCTTTCCAGGAGCTTGGTGGGTGCCAACAGCCCAGGGATTCCTCTGTGGGTGAGCAGTACCCTTGCTTCAGTGGGAAGCTGAGCTTGGAGATGGGAAGGGCCATGTGGAGGGCCTGAGTTGCTGTTCTCAGCTCTGTTTTTTCCCTGCCAGCCTTAGGAGGTGCCAGGCAGCCCCTTGCAGGTGATCTTCACACCCACCCCTCACACCCTGCAGGACTTTGGATGCCTCAGCCAGGCATTAGAATCCTTTAGCACCCCACAGGGCACCACCAGCACGCCCCTGCAGGAAACAGGACCCCTAGACAGCTGACCAATAGGATTAAGCAGAAGTAATTTATTGTTTTTATGCACTTATTTATACATTCTAACTCTCTGCACATGCTGATCATGCTCTTCTTCATTGGTGCTTTTGTCTTGTCCACGTGTCCTGTGTGCACCTCTCACAATATGTGTTTGGTCACAGTCCAGGTGCTTTGCTGTCCCCCATTATTGACTTCTTGTGGTCTTGGAATTCTGTTTCTCAGCTTCTCCTTTCTTCTTTTAGAACAGTTTATATCTTAGAAACCTTGATGAATTCCACAGTGCCCTGAAAAAATCCTGATAAGAACAGTTCCAATCAGGATGGCTGGTGCACCCTGAGGCCCAGGTTGCTCAGATACATTCCCCACCCAGTGTGAGCCATCCCTGCACCCCAACCATCATCCAGGGCTGCAGGATCAGTGCCTGGGGAGCTCATTGGGATTCTGGGCACTGCTTGGTGCCATCCTGCTCGTTGCCTCTCCGCAGAGGTGGCTGTGATTTGCATTTTGGAGTTCGCAGGAGGTGTCACCCAGCAGAGATCCTGGCAAGCTGCGTCTCGCAGAGAATTCATTTTCAGGGGGTTTCACTCCCTCCTTCCCAATCTGGCTGGCTTGATCTCCACTAAAGCATGCAGCTCCTTTGATTCATTGCAAGACACACCAAACCCAGTGCAGGCTGTGCTGGGCTGGGTTTTCCTCCTCATGGCTCCGTGTTTGGCTCCTCTCCAAAGGGCCAGCACTTGGGAGACTGCCACCTCCATGCCTGTACTGGAAATTGTCCTCTCTGGTTATCTAAAAATCAGGAAATTTCCAGTACTGCCACCTCCATGCCTGTACTGGAAATTGTCCTCTCTGGTTATCTAAAAATCAGGAAATTTCCAGTACTGCCACCTCCATGCCTGTACTGGAAATTGTCCTCTCTGGTTATCTAAAAATCAGGAAATTTCCAGTACTGCCACCTCCATGCCTGTACTGGAAATTGTCCTCTCTGGTTATCTAAAAATCAGGAAATTTCCAGTACTGCCACCTCCATGCCTGTACTGGAAATTGTCCTCTCTGGTTATCTAAAAATCAGAAAGCAGAATTGTTCCCAAATGCCTCCAGCTGACCATGGCAAACTCAGAAAATAAAGGATCATGGCTGACAAGAGGCTGAGAATTTCAGATTGTGTCAATGACTTTTTTGCAAGGTTTTATTTAAGGTACTTCTGAGTGGACCTGATTTTCAGAAGGGCCCTGATTGAAGATTGATTCTTGTAAGAGACTATTTCAAAATTACCCATCACTTTTGGCTGCGGGTTTGCTAAATATGCAATTATTCCACCAGCAACTTAGTCTTGAGCAAACTGTTTTCTGTAATATTTTTTCCCTCTATAATTTACACAAATGGGGGAAAAAGACCTAAACTGAATAACCTGTGGCCAGTGATTGGAGCTGTGCCTGTGTTCACTCTTTTTGCTTAAAAATGAGATTTTCTCCCCTAGGTGATTCAGCACATCCTGTTTGGGTTTCTTGTATCAGAAATAAGGGCTGAGAATCAACTGGAGAGGAGGGATGTTCTTGCCCTCCTCCTGAATTTGGGTTTAACTCTTAAAAGTAGGGAAGAAAGCCATCCCTTCTCCTTGAAGTTCCTAGGAGACCTTCCCTCTCCATCCCTGCTGCCCTGCCTGAGGTTTGATGCACTTTGAACACTTATATTTGCTTTAAAAATGGGCAAATTGTGGCCTCAGAGGAGTTTCTTCATGGTTTTGCAGGAGGAACAGGTGGAGCAGCTCCCACTGAGTCCTGCCGTGGGTGCTCATGGCATGAAGGGGCTGAGCAAGGAGCAGGGATGGGGAGAGGGGATTTCAAGGATGATTCCTCCACACTATCCAAACTCTCCCTCACCATAAGCACCTGAGCATCCCTAAGCTCCAAACACCCACCAAAATCAGGCAGGAATTTTCCCTCCTTCAAACCTCACCCTGCAGTGCCTGTGCTGGAGCAGCAGCCAGGTTACCTGGGCTACACAACCATCCTCTTGGATTATTCCTAGTAAATAATATTTGGTTTTTCACTCTGAGCAAATGGCCTCCAAGTCCATGGAGTAATTTTGGGCCAGCTTGCAGAGCCTGTGAGTTTAACTCTCCAATTTGGCCTGCAGCAGTGCTGGGCAAATTGCTCCCAGCAACTACTTTATTCATCCAAAACGTGGTTTTGTGCTGACCCAAGCGGTCGACTCAGCACATGTTTTCAGCCAGGAAAAAAGAAATTAAAAAAAGGAGGCAAATTGTTTCCAAATGCTGCGTGTTTTCTATAAAGGCAGCTATACAGGGTGTTTTTGAAGGGATGGTGGAAGAAAAAAGCCATCTGAAAGGGGGGTGTTTCAGCTGGTTCAACTGTTCTGCTCATGTTTGCAGCACTGGGAACACAGGTGCGTGTTTTTAACTGACCTGTTGTGCTGGGTGCTTGCTCTTTGGAGTTTTATCAGGAGGCCAAACATCCTGGATGTATTCCCTGCATGGGAAAACTGGGGGGAAAGATTTTAAATAGGAACTTTGGAGTTTTATCAGGAGGCCAAACATCCTGGATGTCTTCCCTGCATGGGAAAATTGGGGGGAAAGATTTTAAATAGGAACTATCTCATTTTGTGCTATTGGAGAACACTTAAGACCAACTTAGACCTGGGTGTTGCAGGTCTCCAGGCATCACCTTGTCTTTTTCTCCATGTGAAGACCCACTGACTGCCAAGGAATAGCTTAACCCTTTCCCTTCAGCTGCAGAGACTGAGGTTCATTCCTTCTCCTGCTGTTTGCCAGACCAGAACCAGCCTTGACTGTCACAGGAGCCTCCCCAGGAGCCACTCTTGGGTGGGTGTTTGGCCATGTAAAGGTGGAGAACATCCCTGTCTTCTCCCCACAGCCCTCAGGCTCATACCACACCAGGTGGGCTGTCTGGGAGATGGGGAACAGTGGCATTCACATTCTCTGAACAGACAGAGACATAATTCTCTCTCCCAGGATTTTTCCTGGGGAGGCAGTGAGAAGCACAGAGAGAAGAAGAGAAAACAATTCTTATCTCTATTCACCGCTCCTGTTGTTTGGCACATGTGGAATGTGTTATGGAGATTGTTTACCCAAAGTGATTTGTCAGTTGGATTCTGCTGAGAATTGTTTTGTTTCCTTGGCCAGTTGGGTCAAAACTGTGTCCTGACTGTCTCAGAGAGTCAGGGGTTTTTCTTTAGTATCTTTTGTATAGTATAGTACCTTTTTAGTATCTCTTTAATATAGTATAGTTATTATATGGTATTAATGTAATATAGAAGAGTGTTAATAAAGCATTTGTTCAGCATTCTGAATCATGGAGTCAGAGCCCATTATTCCCTGGCCTGTTTCTTCAATAGGGAACTGGCAGATCCTTATGGGAAAAGACCTGGGAATGTGGATTATTGGGACTGTGGTATATGGCAGAGTGACTGCACTCCTCAGTGGCAGGGTGCCTTGTGTTGGGGTGGTTATTTTTTTCTCTTCCATTCATGAACAGGACAGGGCTGCTGGGGTATGTTCCTTGAGCTCTATTTACAGCCTCAGTACATGGCTGAGACAATAGGAAGGTGGCAAAACTTATGTACAGCCAGCAGCAGCCAAAGATTTCTTTGTTACAGAGCACTTGAAAAACTTTCTAGCCAATAGCAAATTGCTAAAGCTTACAGACAATTGTTTTAGCCAATATTAAAAGTACACATACACCTACTTCACACAATTCTTGCTTATCTTCTTTCCATTAACAATACACAGTACGCCATTATTAAGCTTAAAATCGAATAATTACTAAGCTGAAAATCTTCCCTTTACTATTTATCACATGCCTTTATTCCTTGCAAATTTGTGGTGACACAGTGACTTTATTTCTTGATGGCAGAGTGACTTTACTGCTCCTTTTATGGTGTAGCTGCAGGATTTTTGATGCATGGTTTTGTGCTGGGCATGGTTTCGTGCTGACCCTGATTATTTACAGGCAGCTCTGGAATTCTTTTGCTGATGTTTCCTCCAAGAAGGGCTGCTCAGGCACATCTCAGGGCCACAGCTGGCAGTGGGGGCTCTTCCCATGCCACAGGCTGTGATCCCTGTCCCAGGCGCTGCTCCCAAACCTGGGCCATGCTTCACCTGCGGGTCCATGAATTCATCTGTGGGACTCTGAGCTCTGGGGGATGCTCCTCAGCACGGAGGGGGCTGCCTAAGCGGCACTTGCAGCTGCTCCTGGAATTTTCTGGGTGTCCTACAGCAAACAGGCTCCCCTGAGAGACACAACTGCAGAGATGAGGCGCTTTGAAATGGGCAAAACACGGCGACAACGCCTCTGATGAAAGAAGGGGAGGGTGGCTGATGGTTTTGTCTTATTTAATGCTGACATCCTGAGGTCAAACCATTCCCCCCAAGGAAAGCACAGCCCCATTAGTCAAACACAGCAATCTCTAGCTTTGTAGTTTTGTTGCATGATTTATAAGCCACTGGGGTAAAAAAAAAGTTTTTTTCTCTGAAAATACCAGGGAACATTTCTATCCTTGTTGCGTTCCCTTGCTCATTTTAACTTCAGTTTTACAACATCAAAGCTGGAGTTGAGCTCTCCTGGTACCAGTTTGCAGGATTCAGTATCTTACCACGTCTGGCTGCTGGCTCTCACCAGTTGTATGGCAGGAATTCATCCCACATCCCTCTGGAATTCTGTAAATGAGCACCTCCTGTTCAAAGAGGTGGAACAGGAACAAGGAGTCAATTTTTGAGCTCTGTGGCAGTGAGAGCCATGAGCTCTGGGATGTTTAGAGTGGGGTAGCTGAAATCCAGGTCTCAGCCAGCATTGGGACAGAGGATAATTTTCCGGTCCTTATTCCTGTTGGGAAATGTCAGATCACCCCTGCCTGGGACCTCAAAAATGGGTGTTTTAGGGACTAAAACACCTCTCTGCTGCTCTCAGCTAGGCCTGGCATTTCGGCTCTGTGTGAACTCTTGATCAGGTCAAAAAGTAAAACTCCCTTTTAGGAAAGATTTTAAGATGATGGAGGGCTTTGTTTCATTTTGCATTTGCAACTCTAATGTGTTCTTCCCCTGTGCTCCCACCCACTCCTCACAGTCAACCCCAGACTCTCTACTCACATGGCTATCAGTGTCACTTCTCAAACATGTCTTTCCTTGGAAATCCAGCTTTTCATCAATTAAACATTTTTGACAGCTTTTCTGAAACAAATCTTAAAAAAAAAAGTAAAAATAATTAAAAAAATTAATCTTTTCTTTCCCACAAAGTTTTGGTGGCTTTACCTTAAAAGACTCAAGCAGCCCTGCGGTGAAGGTGACCCCAGAAGGATTTTGGGGCAGCTTTGGGCTGCTCCCATGGGTGGTGTGGGGCACAGCCTGCAGCTTGTCACTGTTGCTGTTAAGAGAATTCTGAATTCTACTCAATGCTTGTGTGAGTTCCTGGCAGGAAAGGCTGGAGTGGGTTGGGATGGAAGTGCATGTGCCAGGTGTGTCCCTGTGTCCCAGCCAGGTCCTTTGCAGGATGTTTGATTTTTGCTTCCCCCTCCCCAGAAGCCCCAGGTGTGGCCGTGTTCACAGGGGTCTGAGGATGAGGGAAGAGACGAGGATCTGACTCCATGTTTCAGAAGGCTGATTCATTATTTTATGATATAAATTATATTAAAACTATACTAAAAGAATAGAAGAAAGGATTTCATCAGAAGGCTGGCTAAGAATAGAAAAAGAAAGAATGATAACAAAGGCTTGTGTCTGGGACAGAGAGTCTGAGCCAGCCGGGCTGTGATTGGCCATTAATTAGAAACAACCACACGAGACCAATCCCAGATGCACCTGTTGCATTCCACAGCAGCAGATAACCATTGGTTACATTTTGTTCCTGAGGCCTGTCAGCTTCTCAGGAGGAAAAATCCTAAAGAAAGGATTTTCATAAAAAGATGTCTGTGACACTCAGGTAACAACCCATCATGTAGCTGAAGGTCCTTTCCTCATCCCTTGCTCCCACCTCTGGGTCCCTTGGCCTCACTGCTCTGCCTAGTTGGGGTCTGGCCTTTTCCCAGTCCAGCCCAGTTCCCCCTGGATGCTCCTTGCAGGGATTCCAAGCACAGACAGATATCAAGGGTGCATCATTCAGAATGAGGGACACATGTCTGGATCCAGACTGCCACGGCATGAGCCTTGTGCAGGTGTGAGCCTTGCCCAGGGCTTGGATGGGCTGGTGAGCTGTTTTTTCTGGAAAAACAGGTGAATCTATTGTTTGCTTCATCACCTTTATCCTCTTCTGCTGCCAGATTTCAGCCCCTCACTGTGACAGAAGACTTGGAGCTGAAATCAGTTTCAGCGTCAGTGACCTCCTCATGGGTCCCTCCTGTGCTTGGGGAGCAGGGCTTGAGAATCTCATCCCAAACACAGCAAATGCCTCATAAACCACAAATGCAGCAATCACATCCTTTTGCTAAAAAGCACGAAATCTATAAATAAACCTGCAAATGTAACTTCTGTGGCCAGCTTTGCCCAGACCTCGGCCTTTTGCCTCAGAATAGGCCCCATATGTTTTATCTTCTCTAAATGCAGTGTAAAACAGTCTGTTCCCTTCCCTGAAAACTCTTGTCTTTGTCATCCATCCTTCTCCTCCCATCTGAATCAGATTTAATTTTCTTGCCTAGTGCCACTTAGAAGCCCCTAATGAACAGAAGGTCCCATCCCTTAGTGCCAATCATACAAAATTGGTTTCGTGGGCATACAAATGCTTCAGTGCTGAGACTGAACTGGCAGGACATGATGGCTTTGCAATGACTTGCAGACTCCTTTAATTAAGGTGAACATGTTTAGCTGGGGAGAAAAAAGAACACAGTCCATGAAAGTATGCTAAGCATGTTGATTTAATTGGCAATTACTGAATTTGAAATAAGCATTCAAGTGTAGCCAAACCCCTTGTAAGACAAAAGTTCGGCCCCGAAGTCCTCTGAGGCAAAACACCAAGAAAATGAGGCAGAGAAGGATTAAATGTCTTGCCCAAGGTCATGTGGGAAGCCATGGTGGAGTTGGGAACTGAGCTGGCTTTTCCTGTGGCCATCCTTCCTCCACAGCATCCCTCACATCCAGGACAAGGGGGTGCCCTCAGGCTGAGGTAGGGCAGGGATGGATGGGATATTGGGAGGGAATTCTTCCCTGTGAGGGTGGGCAGGCCCTGGCACAGGGTGCCCAGAGCAGCTGGGGCTGCCCCTGGATCACTGGCAGTGCCCAAAGCCAGGCTGGATGGGGCTGGGAGCAGCCTGGGACAGTGGAAGGTGTCCTTGCCCATGGAATGGTGTGGAGCTTTAAGTTCCTTTCCAACCCAAATGCCTTTGGGATTTTGTGATTCTCCTCATCAAGCTGTGCTGCTCTGTCAGCATCGTGGTGCTCAGAACGGCTTTTTTAACATAATCTCCTGTGCCTTGGCTCAAATGTCTTGCTGATCTTTCCTTCCCTCTTTCCAGGGACATTGGGAATGTCATTGAGCAGCTGGGACAGGGCTCGAATCCATCTGGATCTGCCCTTTGCGCACCTGAACACCCTCCTGCCACCCTCCCCCAAATTCCATCAGTGTTTGGGGTCTGGGGATCCATTGGGGTTTGGGGTCTAGGGATCCATTGGGGTTTGGGGTCTAGGGATCCATCAGTGTTCAGGATCTGGGGATCCATCGGTGTTTGGGATCTGAGGATCCATCAGTGCTTTGGGATCTGGGGATCCATCAGTGTTTGAGATCCAGGAATCCATCTGTGTTTTGGGATCTGGGGATCCATTTTGGATCTGCAGTGGGCACAGAGAATCCTTGGGCACACACAAATCCTGGCCCCTTCACCTTTCCCGTGCTTTGCTCACCAGCAGCATCTGCAGAATTTTAATTACACTCATTAGGAGTGGTTATGCTCCCCTCAGTTTCCGAGCATCCTTCTGCATTAAAAATCCCTCCCAAAGCAGGTGGGGAGAGCTGCTGGTCCTTTTCATTCCCTGAAACACAATCATCTCCCAGCATGGCTGTGATGCTGTGGCACTGGCCATGTTTGGAGGGACATGTGGAGCCAAGCCGGGGCCTGAGCAGCAGCCAAGGACTGGCAGAGCCTGTTGGCACTGGCCAGAAAGAAGCACTTGTGGTTTTTATTCAAATATGGATTTTTTTTTTTTGCTATAAACCAGATTATTTTGTGAGTTTTCTTTTGCCACAACTCCTCTTTGTGGAGGAAATTTTAAGAAGTTTTTGGCAACTCCAGACCTGTGATACCAAACCATTTATATCTGCAGAGGAACATTTAAATTCTGCTTTTTTAGTGCTTCCCTAAGCTTTTCAGGGAGGGAAACTTCCTCCAAAAACAGGGAAACTTGACTTTTCTGGTTTCTAAGACTGCCTTAATGCTTGCTAAAATAAATGTAAACCCTTGCCCTATGTGCCAAGGTGTGGGACAGCCCTCCCACAGCTGCTCCTCTGCATCCATTGTGCTTCTGACTTTCCCTGCTGAGCTTCCATTGAAGAAAAGTGGAGAAATCAATTAAATCCAGCACTGTTTAAATTTGTTTTCTTGTTCCTCCAAAGAGCAATAAGTCACGGCGTGGCTGGGGAAAGCTCTTTGCATTTTGAAGCTTTGCATCCTGCACCTGGCTGGAGTGGGAATTGTGGATAGCAGCGGGCTAGAAAGTGTTGTGGAGATGGACCAGGGTCAGACAGGGACAGGGATAATGGAAAGGCTTCTGAAATGTAGTTACTCCTGGAATTACCCACTTGGGACCTAAAGGAATGAGGGGTTTGGCTGGAGGTGATGATGTGAGGAGGGAGAGGGGACTTTGGGCAGGGGGACTTCCAGCCTGGTGAGGAGGTGTGCCAGGGAAAGGGCCAGAAATCCAGGGAACAACACCAGGGCAGGGTGCTTATAATCCCCCGGAGGACTGATTTGCCAGCTCCTAGCAAAGGACAGCAGGACCCTGAAATGGAGACCAGCTCTGTGACAGCAGTTGGGTGTCACTGCCCTCTGTGATTTAAAAGGGCAAATTGAGGGGCAGGGGAGGAGAATGCCTGGCTTGGCTTGGGGTGGGCTGCTTGAACCCCTTGCTGGTTTGTTGGGAATGTCCATCAGCTGGGGGTGTCCATCAGATGAGGATGGCTTTGTGGAGAGGATGTGCATTGTACAAGACCCAATGCAGCCTTTGGAGAGGAGGAGGCTCTCACTGCCCTCCAAAGGGAGGAGCTGCCACAGGATGCTGGACGAGATGATTTGAGGTCTCTGTGGGCCTGCAGATGGACAGTAGCCAGGCATGGGGACCCTCAAATTCATAAATCAGAGCCTGCTTGGTGAGATCCTGGGCATCAGTGAGGGAAGGTGTCTCGGGGCCCCTCGCTGCTCACAGTGACCCCGAGATGTGTTCCAAAGTCTCTTTTCCCAGCCTGGTGCTTGAAGAAGGAGTCAGAGCTCTTCAGTTCTCACTCTCAAGGTTGTTTATTGTTCCTTATCTATAAAATTCTTTCTCCTGCCCTGCCGAGGTCCATTCAGCAGGACAGTTCCAGGCACTCTGCCTGCCCCTGGGGCTGTGTTATGTCTTTATACCAAAAATGACTTATACAATATTTACAATTACTTCTCAATACCCATCACCTGTGTTAGACAGTGAGCTTCTACTCTAAACCAATCAAGAAGTGCCAACATCACAGCGGAAGATGGAGGCCAAGAAGAAGAAGAAGGAGAAAGGCTGGACACACCCAGCTCCCTCCATCTTGCCCCCTGAACCCCCATTCTAAAAACCCCAAAATTTTACGTTTTCACCCCATGATAAATTCTCTATTATTCTACTTAACTGTCATGGCTTGCCAATCTTCATCTAAGGTTGGTAACTTTCCTCCATGGGTCATAATCAAACCCACAGGGGCATCTTGGGCTCTGTGCCAGGGTCTCTGAGCCCCCTGGCAGGGGTCTTGGCCATCCTGGACAGCCAGAGGGATGTGCTGGGTTCCGACAGGAAGGGATGCTGCTCCAGCCTGCAAGGGCTCCTCTCCCTTCAGGACCCTTAAAACCAGCACCTCCAGCAAGCCAGGAGTTAAACAAACAGGAATTCCTGCAAGATGCCTACTACAAACACATTGTTACTGCAAGATGCCAGCTACAAGTGCAACATATTTTTCTATATGTGCCACTTATGTTTTCCACGCTGACTGTGCACATGGGGAAGGTGTCGGTGCCTCGGTGTGGAGCTGCTGGGGAGGGAGGCACGGGATGAGGGGGTTGATGGGGGCAGGAGGCTGATGGCAGGAGTCTCTTCTTTTCACAGAAAGTGAAAAATCAATCCTTGACCTTTAAAGGAGTTTATGAATTCCTGGCTTAGGGATCGATGTGCATTGATTTTTGTGTGTCTGCGTGGGCTCGCCGTGTACACGATCAGGTGATGGAAGCCAAGTTTTGCTGAGTCTGGAGCAGGCAGAAGCAGGTGTTGTCTCTGTTGAGCTGCCAGGAGTGAAAACATTATTTTTCCTCCTTTTTCTCTACATTTTCTGCGTGGCAGCTGGAGGTGGAGGTCACTCAGAGACACTGTGTTTGGTATTTTGGTGACAGCACCTCCCTGCCTCCTGCCCTGCTGCTCTCCATCACCCTGTGGAGCACCCCTGTGTCTCCCAGCCCTTCCCAGGGATGTTGCTGCCTGTCTGTCCTCATTGGAATGTCCTGGAGCATCCCTGTGTCTCCCAGCCCTTCCCAGGGATGTTGCTGCCTGTCTGTCCTCATTGGAATGTTCTAGAGCATCCCTGTGTCTCCCAGCTCTGCCCAGGATGTCACAGCCTGTCCCAGGCCATTTAAAGCTTCTGCTTTTGCAATTTCAATGGGCATCAATGGAGCAAGCTTTGGTCCATGTCCCTGCTCTTCATGGCACCCCATGCCTTTTGATGCCTTTCACTTTGGCAAAGATTTTTTTTCCACTATCAATGCCATGTCACTCATATCTTCCCCTCAATGTTGTGTCTTCCTCCTTGATTTTTTCCCCTGATTTTACAGCACCTGTGAGGTTAGGTTTTGCATGTTTTGGTCCTTTGCACTGCACATCATTTCCTCCCAGACCATTTTCTTGTAGTCACTAAATGTCTCAATTTTATGGTTTTTAGGGTTTTTTTGTTTAATTGCATTTCATTTGATCATATCTCCTTTCCAGAGTGTTTGTGAGCCCTTCTTTCCTGTTTTGCAAGATTTCATTTCCCTTCCCAAAAGGAATTGAAGGCTCCTGGCTGGTTTTGGGGGGCAGCATCACTGTCCATCCCTGTCACAGACTCATTTTATGAAAAATCCTTTCCTTAGGATTTTTCCCCCTGAGAAGCTGAGAGGCCTCAGGAACAAAATGCAAACAATGGTTATCTGCTGCTGTGGAATGCAACAGGTGCATCTGGGATTGGTCTCATGTGGTTGTTTCTAATTAATGGCCAATCACAGTCAGCTGTCTCGGACTCTCTGTCCAGACACAAGCCTTTGTTATTTTTCTTTCTTTTTCTATTCTTAGCCAGCCTTCTGATGAAATCCTTTCTTCTATTCTTTTAGTATAGTTTTAATATAATATATATCATAAAATGATAAATCAAGCCTTCTGAAACATGGAGTCAGATCCTCGTCTCTTCCCTCATCCTCAGACCCCTGTGACACGGTCACACATCCCCCCAGATCACTCAGGACGAGGCTACAGCTGCTTGTTCAAGGGGTGATTTTTGGCAGAGCTGGCGCTGTGGGTGTAGAGATTTAGTGGCAGTCAGGTTTGTCACCCCTGGGTGAAGCCCCCGAGCCCAGACTGGCACAGAAGGTGCTGTGAGAACCCAGATTCCTGCAGCAGCAAGCCAAGCTTTCCCATTTCCACTCCAATAAAATAGCAATTTCCTCAAGACTGCAGACTCAGCCAGCACAGAAGTTAGCTTAATGAATTAAAACTCAAGCGTGGCTTGACCTCGGAGGTGTGACGTTCCTCTTGTGAATGAGGATTTAAGGGAGGAGACGTGCTGGCAGCCCAGCCCCGACGTGTGAGCAGAAGCAGAGCCCTCCTGTGCACATTTCTATATATATTTCCATATATATTTGGTGTGTGTTCATGTCCTCCCACTGATCTGCTGAGATGGAGCCGTGTGAGCTGACAGCTGCCGGGGAGCTGAGAGGTGCTGGGGGTGGGAGGGAACAGAAGGCTCCAAAGGCTGTTCAGCTGCCACGGGCTGGGGAGGGGGGCAAGCAAACAGAAAGGCTGACGTGTTTCAACTCACAAATGCTGCAAGAAAAGTGGTACCAAATAGCAGCTACCACAGTGTGACCGTGTTCACAGGGGTCTGAGGATGAGGGGAGAGATGAGGATCTGACTCCATGTTTCAAAAGGCTTGATTTATTATTTTATGATATATATTATATTAAAACTATACTAAAAGAATAGAAGAAAGGATTTCATCAGAAGGCTGGCTAAGAATAGAAAAAGAAGGAATGATAACAAAGGTTTGTGGCTCGGGCTCTCTGTCTGAGCCAGCTGGGCTGTGATTGGCCATTAATTAGAAACAACCAAGTGAGGCCAGTCCCAGATGCACCTGTTGCATTCCACAGCAGCAGATAACCATTGTTTGCATTTTGTTCCTGAGGCCTCTCAGCTTCTCAGGAGGAAAAACCCTAAGGAAAGGATTTTTCATAGAAGATGTCTGTGACACCCACAGCACAGGCCTGAGCCCAGTCTCTGGAGCAGTGAGGGGATAATTGCTGGTTTTTCTGCAGCAAACCCCAAATGGGCCAAAAGCAGCAGCTGATGTTGCAGAATTCCAGAATTGGTCAGGAAAGGGAGCACTGAGGCTCGTCTGGTCCAGCTCCCTGCTCCAGCAGGGCCATCCCAGAGCACAGGGCACAGGAGTGTGTCCAGAATGTTCTGGAGCATCCCCAGTGAGGGACACTCTGCTCTCTCCCTGGATGATCTGCAGTGCTCAGTCACTGCACAGGGCAGGAGTTCTGCCTCCTGTGAGAGAATTCCCAGGATCAATCCCTGCCTGTGGCTCTGGGGCCATCGCTGGGCCTGGAGCAGAGCCTGGGCCTGCTCTGACCTCTGCACACAGGGACAGACAGGGGGACACAGGGACAGACAGGACAGACAGGGATGGACAGGGACACACAGGGAGAGACAGGGACACACAGGGAGAGACAGACAGGGACAGCAAGGGACAGACAGGGGCAGACAGACAGGGACAGACAGGGACCAGGACAGACAGGGACACACAGTGACACCTGGGGACACCCAGGGATGGACAGACAGGGACAGACAGGGGGACACAGGGCCACCTACAGACACACAGGGACACCCAGAGACAGCCAGGGACAGACAGGACAGACAGAGACAGACTGGGACACCCAGGGATACCCAGTGACTCACAGGGACACACAGCAACACCCAGGACACCTGTGGACACTTGGGGACACTTGAGGACACCCAGAACACACAGGGACACACAGGGCCAGGCAGGGCTGAGGCTCCTCTCTCTCCCTGGGGCTCCTCTCCAGGCTGAGCAGCCCCAGCTCCCTCAGCCTTTCCTGGGCATGGAGCTGCTCCAGGCCCTGCCCCAGCTCCAGGAGCTCCTGGCCCTGCTGTGCTGAGAATCCAGGGCTGGACACTGCACCCAGAGGTGCCCCCAGAGCTGGACACAGCAGCCAGAGCTGGACACAGCAGCCAGAGGTGCCCCCAGGGCTGGACACAGGGGTAGGATCACCCCTGACCTGCTGGGAATGCTCTTTGTGAAAAACGCCAATCACTTGGTTTTAAAATTTTGAAAGTTTAATAGTAATAAAATGGTTATAAAAATAGCAATATAATTAGAGTAATAATAATTTGGACAATTTGAATTAGGACAATATGAGACAATAGAAACAAAGAGTTATGGACAGTCTGGGTACCTTTTCTGGGCACCACAGGCCCGAAAAAGGACCCACGTTAACAGAGGATTAACTCTTAAAAACAATAAACCTGTTGCATATTCATACACCTCATCCATGATGCATAAATTCCATTCAAACACAGGATTCTGTCTGGTCATCATCAACTTCTTCCTCTGAATCCTAACAGTGCCTTCGAGGCAGGAAGAAGTTCATTTCTTCTGATAATGGGGCAACAAATTCTCTTTCTCTGAAAGATTCAGGTGTCCTGTGGCTGCTATCTCTGTTTTTTTGTATTTTTTATAACCTAAAACTATTCCTATTTTTTATAACCTAAAACTATATTTAACTATATCTAACACACTACTTTAGAAAATTAATACAGCAAAACTTTCTAACACAACACATATAATATTAATTTTATATTTGCAAAAAGCCAATCATAAAATATGCATTTTTCACACTCTTCCTAATGCATCCCTGCATCCCTTTGGCCTCCTCACCCCCAGGGCACAGGGGGACAGCTCAGTTCTCCCTTCTCTGCAGAGCTGCTCTCCAGGTATGGTGTCCAGGATTTCCCTCCCCAGGAGCAGGACCTGCATTTGTCCTTGCTGCCCAATCCTGCCCACCTCTCCAGCCTGCCCAGGTCCTTCTGGAGGGCTGCTCTGGCCCTTGCCCCAGCTCTGAACAGCTCCACCTGCATCCCACGGGGTCCATTGGAAATTAGGAAACATTTGGAAATTAGGAAACATTTGTTCACTGCAAGGCTGTTCAAGTCTGGGTATGGTGGAATCCCTGTCCCTGGAAGTGAGGGAATGATTAAATTAATTCCCTTTTAGTGAAGTGTGTGGGCGTGGTGCTCAGGGATGTGGGTTAGTGGTGGCCTTGGGTTAATGGCTGGGCTCATCCAAGAGCTCAATTCCAACTTTTATGATTCTAAGTGTGGGAAAAGAAGGTTGTGAGGCTTGCTGATGGAGTGGGGAAACTGAGGCACAGAGCAAGAATGAGCCCGTGGATTCTGCAGCAGAGTGAGGAAGCAAATTCAGGCCCATCTTAAGATATTTTTTTTCCAGAAGATCCATCTCTTCCCCTTGCACCATCTCCTTTGGCTTGTGTTCCACATCTTTGATCTGTAATGCAATCCAGTAGGGAAGATACTCCCCTTTGCTTTAGAAATCGAGGGATTTAGAAACCAAGGGATGGGAAGTGGCTCCTGCAGCCAGCAGGGGCCGCATTCCCCAGCCCAGGCCCCTGCTGCCCTCTCCATGGGTGATGATGCCTGGGCAGGTCCATGGGGTGGGAGCTGTGAGGGAAAGCCACCCCCTGGTCCCACTTTATTGATCCAGCAGCTTCTCCAGCCTCTCCCACTGTCTCTCCTAATGTATTCCTATTTGTTTGATCTCCTACAAACTTCCCCTCTCTGATCTTCTGATGAAATAATAAATCTGGGGCCCTCGAAGACACTTCACGGCAGGAGGCTCTAAACGAGAGCCCCTTTAAGCATTTAGAGGTTTTTTAATGTGACAATTCCCTCCTGCAAGGGCACAGGATATCCTGGATTGCTCCTGGCTGCTCCCTGGGCAGCACAGGGCCATAAAACTCCTGTCAGTGGGAACGTGAGGATGTGGAATATCCTCCTGCCATGTGCCTGAGGAGCTGAGGAGCAGATGCAGAGGATCTTTGTACCTTTGGAAAGGTGCACAGCTGGATCCAGGCTGTGCTGAGCATAACGTGGGTGTGCTGTGTGCCACTGGGATGGGGAGGAAGGAGGACTTGGAGGGGAGGTATTGCTTATTTTCACTCCTTAAAAGATGTAAAAAGAATCACCACAAAGTGTGTAGGAATGTTTTTTTTGGTGATAGCTGGCTGGAGAATGTGAGGAATGGGGGTCATTATGGGCAGCTGTGCTTGTTATCAATAGGGGTATATATCAAAGGGATGTAGGGATATCAACCTGTGGTCTGATCTCTTTGCAATCCTTTCTACTCCAATTCTAAGTCAGGAATTAATTAAGTCCAATAGCCTGGGCACACAGACAAGCTGGATCCATGTGCTGGGTTTTACTGAGAGCTCCTTAATGGAATCAAAGCTCTTGGAGTGCCCCCAGGTGAATTAAAGGAGATTTTGGTCCCAAATAGAGACAGTAGGAAATGCTCTTGCAAGGATGCTGAGTGCTTGGTGAGACATGGGAAATGGTTCTCCAGAGGAGCTGTGGCTGCCCCTGGATCCCTGGAAGCGTCCCAAGCCAGGCTGGACAGGGCTTGGAGCAGCCTGGGACAGTGGAAGCTGTCTCTGTCCATGGCAGGGAGTGAAACAAGATGGGCTTTAAGGTCTCTTTCAGCTAAAAGCATTCTGGGGTTCTGGGGTTCAGTGCCCTGCCCACAGTGTGATGGAGAGCCCCTCTGCCCTGGGCTGAAACTGAATTCATTTGGTGCAGTTAGAGCCGGGGCTGGAGCTGGGATCATCAGAGCTGCTGAGAGGTGACCCCAGCACAGGGGCAGGGATGCTCTGCAAAGCCTTTCCTGAGCCCTCTGTGCTGAGCTGGCAGTGGCTGGTGAGGTCTTTGCAGTTTTCCTGTAGAACCTGAACTATTTTGTGCACAGGGAAACGCTGCACCGGCTCCGGCAGGTCCGGGCACTGCTGCAGAACCCGCAGGAATTGGCGAGCTCTGGCAAACACAGTGCCATCGTGTGGCTTTGGTGACAGAGGGACAGAGCCCGGGTGTCCCCAGCAGCTGGGCAGGGAGGTGCTGCCTGTCCCTGATCTCTTTATGAGGTGTAATGATGTTTGTCTCTTTAGCGGGTTTGGCTGCTGCTGCTCCTCATTGCATCGGATCCCTGATCTGATCACATCAGAGCTCCCTAAGTGAGTTTGCTGCTGCTGAGGATTTGTGTGGGAGGAGAGAGGGAGGGGAGGGCAGCTTTGGGGGATCTGGCAGCTGAAGAGCATCTAGCTGGGAAATGCAGTGTCTCTGCTGCACGGCCAGGGCACAGGAATGTTTAGGGAGGCTGGATGTGACTCATGGAATGGTTTGGGCTGGAAAAACTTCCAAGATCATTGAGCCCGACTGTTAAGCCAGAACTGCCAAGCCCATCCCTAAAGCACGTCCTCAAGTGCCACATCCATGTGGGTTTTAGATCCCTCCAGGGATGGGGAGTCCGCCACCGCCCTGGGCAACATGTGCCAGGGCTGGGCAGCCCTTTCCATGGAGAAATTTTCCCCAATATTCAACATAAACCTCCTCTGGCACAACTTGAGAGGTTGTTTCCTCTCATCCTGTCCCCGTTCCCTGGGAGCAGAGCTCAGTGCCCCTCCTGTCAGGAGCTGTGCAGAGCCAGAAGGTCCCCCCTGAGCCTCCTTTACTCCAGGCTGAGCCCCTCAGCTGCTCCTGGGGCTCCAGCCCCTTCCCTGGACCCTTCCTTGTGGTTGGGATCCCTGTTTCACTTAGGAGAAAGCAGAGAGGATGAAATGGGGGGTTTAAAACCCCGGTATCCAGCCTGTCCAGATCCCTCTGTGGACTCCCTCATGCCCTTTCACTGGAGGATGGCACAGCTCAAAAGTGCATGAAAATGACAAATCCTTCATTTCTGGTGAAGGGGGAGGCTCCTTCCCTCCTCCTGCCTTGGGCTGGGGGTGATAACTCCCTTTCCCATGCTAATGGATGTCTCTAAGTGCTTTCCAAACGCATGCATGGCTGCAGCAGTGCCAAGCTGTCATTCCCCCATCCCAGTGGCGTCGGGAAAGTTCGGTCAGGAGCAGGAAGGATCCTTTGTGCTGGATTCTGCACAGAGAGGAGGGGAGGCAACAGAGAAAAAGCTTCACCCAAGGTCACTGAAGGAGAGAACAGCCCAGGTATTTTATTTCCAGGACCAATAACCTCTCCTTGTGCTTCTTTTTGTCATTCTAGTTCTTTTTTTCCCCTTTTCCAGTGCTGGCACTTGCTGTTTCGATCCCATCCATCGCGAATATTCGGGCAGTCAAACACCCGGGCTGGCTAAACATCCTTAAGTGATTTTAAAACGAGGGGAAAAACATGAGCTAGGAAGAAAATAATGAAGTTTGTGGCTCTGAATCCTAAGCAGTCGCTCTGGTCGGGGCTCTGTGGTGTGCAGGGATGAACTCATCCTGTGCCAGCCAATTGGAGGTTCCCTCAAGCCAAGCTGCTTTATAATTAAGTGATAATTGTTTTTGCTGGGGAGCACACAAGAAAGATAAACAGCTTGAGGAATCAATAAGCATCAAGGTCATAGGCTGAGTTATTTACTGAATCATCTGCAATTTATCTCCCAACTTTTCTGTACAAAAGAAAACAGTGGCTCTGTTTCACAGAGGGTTTGGAAGTGCAGCGTGAGTGTCGTTACTTGAAAACAAAACAAAACACTGCAAATTTGGGCTTTCATCTGAAAAATCTTCAGGATGAACCAAGGAAGGTTTGGGGGCAAACTGCCAAAGAGCAGTGCAGCATCCCCACACACACATCCCCAGATCCACACGTGCACTTGCTCTCTTACATTGGTTGAACCAAATCGATGCAAAGCCCTGCCTGGACATTTCCTTCTCATTAACTTAAATTTATCCCTAATTGACATGGACCAAGCTGCCCTGGACTCCGTGTGCTCTGAGTGTGAGCAGCCCCTCACATCCATGGATTTGCAGCCCTTTGAAGCTGAACTCGTGCTTGGCAGAGGTGGGAGTGCAGCACAGGGGTGGAAGGAGCAGGAGCAGCCTCAGTGAGGGTCCTTTTCCAGCTGGTGACAGCTAGAAGTGGCCTCTCTGTGCTGTGGTGCTCCCAGCTGCGCTCTTGGCCTGGTCCAGTGGCAAAGAACAACAGGGAATGGCTTCAGTCTGACAGGGGGGAGGTTTGGATTAGATATTAGGAAAGAATTGTTCCCTGTGAGGGTGGGGACTCCCTGGCACAGGCTGCCCAGAGAAGCTGTGGCTGCTCCTGGATCCCTGGAAGTGTTTAAAATGTCAAGTCTTAACCTGGTCTAGTGGAAGGTGTCCCTGTCCATGGCAAGGGGGTTGCACTGAGGTGAGTTTTACATCCTTTCCATCCCGAACCATTCTACGATTCCACCCTCAGCCGAGGGTGCTCCTGCACTGTAGCTGATTTATTGGTGCTTGTAGCTCCAGGTTAGTCATCCCCTCCCTTGTGGTGTCTCAGGCTTTGCTATAGACCCTTCTATATGTTCCTCAATCCGTAAAATAATGATTGTGGGATGCTTTTCACTGGGAGACCTCAATTCTGCTTGGTATCCCTATTTCACTTAGGAGAGAGCAGAGAGGACGAATTGAGGGGTTTAAAACCCTCAAGATTTTCTACTGAACCAGCACCAGAGCAGGGACCCCAGGTCCCAGTCTGGTGTATTATCCTCTGAACAGCACTGACCCCTTGCACCAAAGAGAATATTTAACTTATACAGCCTCAAGTGAGTGCAGGAAAGGCTTTTCCCTGGACAGAGATTGCAGTATCCCCATTTCCTCACATGAAATCCAAATCAGCTCTGAGCTGCAGAACTGATAAATGAATTAATAGCACAGATATGGAATTGTGCAGTCAGGAATTGTTTGGCTTGGAAGTGACCCTAAAGCCCATCTTGTTCCACTCCCTTCCCATGTCAGGGATGCCTTCCAGCAGCCTGCATTGCTCCAAGCTCTGCCCAGCCTGGCCTTGTAACCTCCAGGGATGGGACAGCCACTCCTCTGGCCATCTATGACCCCATTCCCAGCACCTGGGTGCCTGAAGTGAACATTTCTGTGTGGAATCTTCCCCTTTTTCCAAGGCTCTGGAGGAAGGTGTCGCGTGCCCCTTCGCCCACGGCAGCCCTGTGCTGCTGGCTGGCCCCAAAACAGATTAATGAGATCAAAATCCATCTGGCAGCTCACTTGCTGCTGTGGGAGGGCTTTGGCAGCTCCGTGGCTGTGAGCAGCTCTCCTGCCATGGTAATCTCCTCATGCTGAGTTCCTCCTGCCTGCATTGATCAGGTTTGGTTTGGATCAGGTAATCTGTAATCTCATTTTTTTTTAATCTCCTCCCTATATTGATCAGGTCTGGTTTGGATCAGGTAATCTCCTCATGCTGAGCTCCTCCTGCCTGTATTGATCAGGTTTGGTTTGGATCAAGTAAACTCCTCAAGTTGAGTTCCTCCTCCCTGTATTGATCAGGTTTAGGTCAGGTAATCTCCTCATGCTGAGTTCCTCCTCTGTGTGTTAATCAGGTTTGGTTTGGATCAGGTAATCTGTAATCTCATTTTTTTAATCTCCTCCCTACATTGATCAGGTTTGGTTTGGATCAGGTAATCTCTTCATACTGAGTTTCTCCTCCCTGTATTGATCCGGTTTGGTTTGGATCAGGCAATCTCCAGGCTGAGTCCCTCCTCCCTGTATTGATCAGCTTTGGTTTGGGTCAAGTAAACTCAAGTTGAGTTCCTCCTCCCTGTATTGATCAGCTTTGGTTTGGATCAGGTAATCTCCTCAGGCTGAGTTCCTGTATTGATTAGGTTTTCCTCCCTGCGTTGATCAGGTTTGGTTTGGATCAGGTAACCTGGGGATGGCAGAGCTGGGAGGGCACAGGTGTTCCTGGCTGTATCCTGGCAGGGGCTCTGGAAAAGCTTGAGCTTGTCCTGCTGCTCTCTGATCACAGAGCTCACTTGGCCCCAGGGCCCCTCTCTGAGGTTTCTCTTTTCTGTGGGCTTCCTGCAGTGCCCGTGGAGATGGTGCTGGACCTTCCAAACCCTCCAGTTTGTAGCATCACTGATCTCTTGCTGGCTTTCCATGCTCCTTCCCCTTCTCCTCCATGAGAGAATTCCTCCCATACTTCACTCTTCTGCTTTGTGATGCCCTCTTGATCCCCATTGCTTTGCTCCCCTCTCCAATGTTTATTGGTCTCCTTTGTGTGGCTGCCAGAGCATCCTCCCATTTCTTTGTCCTGGTTCTCTGTGAGCCAAACCATCAGAGCAGATCCTTGGAGCCTGCTGTGCTCCTTTCCCTGTGGCAGTGGAGCTGAATTTAAGCAGGCTGGAGAGGCCTGGCTCAGTGAGCTCCCAGATCCCAGCGCCAGCACTCGCAGTGCTCGCAGGTGGGAGTGCCAGGAGCTGGTGGGACAGCAGGGATCACCCACCCTGTGTCTCTGTTACTCCCCCTGCCCCATGCTCTGCACCCAGCCTGCACAGCACAGCAGATTTCTGGTGTCAATTTTTGCACCTCTACCAGCCACACTGCAGACAAGATCTGGGGTTCTCCTCTGCTTAGGGGCATGATATTTCATTTTTCCCACAGTCTTCCTGGTTGGCATTTAGAGATGCTTTCCATGGGATGGCATTCACAGGTTCAAGCAGCTGTTGAATTATGATGTGGTTATCTCAGAGAGGAAAAAGTAGGAGTGCTTGACCCAGAGGGCCCTTCCATTCCCCTGCACAAGTCTCTTTTGTTCAGTTCTCTGCTCTGATGCAAACCATGAGAGCAGAGCTGTGACCCCCTTCCCTGCACATCCGTGCCACCAGATGCATTCCAAGTGCTGCTCCTGTTATCTCGGGTTCCTTTATCTAATGTATTTATCATACTGAGGAAGCAATCCACACACCTCCTCCTCCTCCTCTCTGCAAGGGCTGCAGTGCATTAACTGCCACGCCACCAGCCCAAATTACAGCTTGGCATAGATCAGCCCTGGCTTTTGAAATCTATTTAAATGGATGGAGCGATCTCCAGTGAGAGGCTGGAGAGAAGAGATGCTGTGTTAATCTGTAATGAAACATGAACTAACCCTGAAGGAAAGACAAGAGCGTGTGAATGGGGCCCTTGTTGCAATGAGCATTTCCCATGATGTTCTCATTCTCTTTCCATTTTTGCCATATATGCTCTGCTCTCTCTCCCCTTTTTCCTTTTCCCTTTGGAGATGCTCTCTATAATGATCCCGTCACTGGAGTTTTCACGAACAGAAATGAGTTCTTTTATTTCATTTGCTCACGACCTGAAGAAACTTTAAATGGAACTGGTGGTAGTGAAAAGCAAGCTGTAAGCGTGGAGATGACAACCTTATATTATATTTATAAAGTCTGCCTTCAGATGAGTTGGAAAATACTTTCTGTACTTCAGGAAAGAAACTTTTGAAATTACTCTCCCACATTACTATTAATTTAATTTCTTAAAGTTGAAGTGTTTGCAAAGTCAAAAAGTGCTTCCATTCGCTGTATCTGTGTCATAAACTTTGCTGCTTTATAACACAAATGAAATTGTTTTGAAGCTCGGGACTGAAATTTTCAAAAATGCCTAGAGCACTTTGATTAGAGCTGCTTGGAAAAAAAATTCTAATGAATCAGTTTTTCAAAATGGAAACACAGATTCACCGAAATCAAATCATTTTGTGGGGGCTATCACCATTTTCTCATTTAAAATTTCATCAAAATGTTTTATTTCAATGAAGCCAAATCCCCTTGGTTCAGTTTTGTGTGTGGTTATGCTGCAATTTGTCATAGGGAGCGGTGTTAGGAGAGGAAAACAAAGCCTTTGATGAGGCTCTTGTCAAAGAGGTCAACTCTTTGTTAAAAAAATGTATTGGAGGTGGGAAACTTGCTTTTCCTGGTTAATGAAGAAGATGAGGCGGGTTGGAATTTCCCAAGGACAAAGAGGTGGTGGTTGCTCCAGCTGTGGTTTCTGTGGAGGTTCCTCCTGGCACTGACCCCATCCAGCCAATGCTCCCCATCTCCCGTGTCAGGGGATCTCAGCTGTTGCCTCAACTCATAAATCAAAACTTGTTCTGCTGGGGTGAGATTGCTTCGAAGATTAATTCCTTTGAAAGGTTAGGGCTGAGGGCAAGAAGGGGACCTTTCTCACCCCTGGAAATGGCAGCAGTGCTGTGAAATGTCTCGGTCTGAAGGAAAAGTCAGAGCTGAGTGGTTGGGGACATGGCTGTGGTTGTGTTTGGGGATGGCTCCCCTGGAGCTGTGGGGCCCCAGGTCTCCAAAAAGAAGAGCTGGTGCTCTGTTCTGGGTCACCACAGGCCATGAATCTCTGCCTTCCTCCTCTCCATCTGCTCTTGAGGAACATGATTCCATTGGAAATTTGGGAATTACAAGCAGGGGGATGTGCTCCTCCCAATCCCACCCCCGTGGGAGGCACCTGCTCTCCTGAGCAGTCACATTCATCCCAGTGGTGCTTCTCCAGGTGTCCTTTGGTTAAAACCCAACCATGTGACTCCACCAGTCGTGCACCACAGTCTCTGCGTGCAACACCAATCTCTGATTCCCTTTAAACACAGAATATTCTGTCCTGGGTATGGCCTGTGTGGTGGGACTCCACCTGACATCAAATCCTCCTGTTGTCAAAAAAAAAAAATGAAATTATCCATGTCCTGAGGAATTTTTTGTCTTAGTAGGTGACTAAGGAGGAATGAGGGTATTGCAGTCTCTACCATGCCCCATGAAACAGCACTGAGCTGACTCAGGCAGAAGCCACAATCCCAATAAAAGGCTTTCCTGGTTTCTTCAGAGCTCAGCACTGCTCCCACTTGTTGCATGCCCAGTTCTGGTACACTTCTCATGCCCGCACATTGATGTTTGCTAATTTCCCCCATTTTTTGCATGATGCAGGGTTGGAAGAATTGAAGTGAGTGCCCCATCCCTGAGAACCTTTCCTACTACAGCTTCTGGTGGACCTTGACACCCTTGTGCTACAAAATCCCATGAGCACTGGGCTGGTCAGGAAGGTTTTCCATTCCCAGTGTTGGCAGGTGCAGTGGGAGGGTTGGAATTTGGGGATTGGCACAACCATTTCTCCTGCCTGCTTGCCAATTAATCCCCTGCCGAGCAAATACCTTCCCTGTGCTTTATCATCTTGAAAAGAGTCTTAAAGACAAACAGAAAAGCAAGAAAGAAACAAACCAAGGCACCCGCCAGTAAATTCAATGCACTGAGGAAAACACAGAAAACACTAAGCAAACTCCAAACAGCCCCTTCCTCTGAGTTAATTAATTGGAGCCCTGTTTGAGAACAAGCACCCTCTTAAATCCCCCATTGCTGGATGCAATTTTCTCTGTACAATCACTCGGTGTCCCTGACAGACAGGAGCCCAATCACTTCTCGGCAGAAGGCGAGCGCTGCTGCAGTGCCCAAGTGAAAATAATGGATTTTTAACATTGCTGCAAGGCTTGTAAATACCCAATGGGAACCAGTTCCAACCCTCCACGACTGCCTTGTGGTCCCTCCAAGCTGACAGGAGGTGGTGTTGGGCTCCAGCTAGGGTTTCCTACAACAAGAGACACAGTGCTGGTGATGGGGATAGGGATAAGATGATTTTTAAGGTTAGTTGCAAACCCAAACCATGCTATGATTCCATGATTTTTTGAAGTTCTATGGCTTCTCCCACCAGTGCTTGCAACGAGTGCAGGAACCTGTAAATGGCTGGGCTGTGGGATGTGGAAGATGATTTTTAGTGGGGGGCAAAGACCTGGAAGGATGCTGGAGCTGCTGGAGCAAGTCCAGAGGAGCCAGGAGCTGCTCCAGGGCTGGAGCCCCTCTCCTCTGGAGCCAGGCTGGGAGAGCTGGGGGTGCTCACCTGGAGAGGAGAAGGCTCCAGGGAGAGCTCAGAGCCCCTGCCAGGGCCTGAAGGGGCTCCAGGAGAGCTGGAGAGGGACTGGGGACAAGGGATGGAGGGACAGGACCCAGGGAATGGCTCCCAGTGCAGAGGGCAGGGCTGGATGGGATATTGGGATGGGAATTGTTGCCTGTGAGGGATGGGCAGGCCCTGGCACAGGGTGCCCAGAGCAGCTGGGCTGCCCCTGGATCCCTGGGAATGTCCAAGGCCAGGCTGGACAGGGCTGGGAGCACCTGGGGTAATGGAAGGTGTCTCTGCCCACGGCAGGGATGGGATGAGATGAGCTTCAAGACCCCTTCAAGCCCAACCCATCCCAGGATTCTAAGATGAGACAAGCTGGGCTCAGAGGGCTGAATGCAAAGCCTTGCAGGTTTGAATCCCTCTGCTTGTGATGGGAAGCAGAACCAACTTTTGAAATCAGGTTTTATTGGGACAGGTGATGCTGAACACCTTTTGCTGGCTGTTTTGGATGGGAGCAAGCTGGGAGGCTGGAGCTAGATGAATTTCAAGTTGCCTTCCAACCCAACCCAGCCTGAGTTTCTGTGCCACTGCTCCTGCCATCCCTGGGGTGGGAGTTCAACACCTTGGGGTGTGCAAAAAGCTGGGGAAGGAGACAGACTGGGCAGGATGTGAGCAAATGGATGGAGCAGAACTCAGGATGAGCTTTGCTCAGCTCTGAGCAGCTTTTAGCTGTTAAATTGCTGTCTGCGTCCTTGAGCATGAAGCAGCCCTGAAGATTTTGGTGGCTGCTGGTGCTGGCCAGCTGGCTCAGGCCATGGGGTCAGTGCTATTAAAGGCCTAATTCCCAGGCACTGCGCTAACAACTTAACTATGTTTATAATATCAGCGAGAACCCATGTCAAATCCATTGTTGCATGATGTGACCAAATCCATTACTGCACACATGGAAATCAATTACTGCACATTAGGGAACATTTAACACTTGAGCCTTTTCCGCTGCCTTGTTTGCACGCCGTGGCCGGAGGAATCGTTATCTGCCACTCTGGAAATGGATTTGCTTCTTATTTTTTGTAACATCTGCAGGGGATGTGTGCAGGTACGGAGTGAAACACATGCACAGTGCTTGGTTAATGGTGAGGAGCTCGAGCAGAGCTGGGTGGTGCTGAGCTGAAGTTACTACCTGATGGGTTTTATCCCAAATGTGTGGGAATAAATGTTTTCCTCTGCTGGATTCACACATACTCCTCTAGCTGATGCTTCTGTCTCCTGGAGCCACCTCTCCCACGCAAGCAGAGCTCGTTGGCCCACACTGCTGCATTCCTTCTCTGTTTTCTCTGCATTTAACACAAAAAAAACCCCTCTGTGAAGTAGAAAACTGCATGTTTACTCTGGAATCACAGAGGATCAGGCAAGAAAAGGTGTTCTGGGATGTGCTGTGGTGGCAGCAGGGAGAGAGCTCATGCTGACTGAGATTTGGCTTCACCTTCCTCCTTAAACAAGCTCACCCCCTGAGGTTTTCATGGGATTTGAGGACAGGGATAGACAAAATCAATGTGTAATAATAGCTGGAAAAGAGCATCTCCCTCCTGTGTAATGGGATAGAGCAGAAATGTCTCCTACCCCTTTCCATCTCGGGGGTGGGCTGATGCACCTCTCCTCCTGCAACTGCCCCAATCCTGCACCCTCTCCCAAACAGTCAGGATTTTCCTGCCAGGAGCTGCTTGCACATCCCACCTTTCCCCCAGCTCCGTGCCCTCACTTAGCAGGTGCTCTCCACTTTCCTTCTCCTGTGCACCCGCTGCGAGATGAAGGAAATGGATGAAGGTTAATTTTTTCGGTCCCTCTCATAATGACTCATCCATAACGATTTCCATTGGTTATATTTCCTTGTGTGACAGAAACAATTTACTGCATTCCTGCAAAGCCTATTTTCTCTGCATGATCTGCTTGTGCGGAGGTTTGGGGAAGTAATTTACAGATATTTTGCCTCAAAATAGCTTACAAAGACAAAAGAGTCCTGTTGACACCAAGGTGCTCTCCTCATGAGCTGGGGAAACGGCATAAAACAGCTCAAAAATAAAAACACTTTATGGTAGTCACTCAAAGTCAAATTCTACACCACACACTGTGGTCAAAAGCTCTTTTTGCTGGTGGGGAGGCACAGGAGTGCTTTGATTCAGGTTTGCCTTGTAGGAGGATCCTCAGTGACATAAATCAGCAGGAGTTTCAGTGTAGGGGGTTGGGATGCTGCTGATGGATTTGGCCCTGGATATTTTGTGATGGGGAAAGGCAGCCATGGGGCTGCCATGAGGTGTGAGAGCACAGAACTCTTGAGCATTTTCCAGGTAGGATTTTGGTGGTTTTGCTGTGGGATCAGGGCCAGAAGTCCCAGGAGGAGGCAGAGGGTCAGGGGGCAATGCATTTTGGCAGAGTCCAGGTTTTCTCTGGGTGTCAGTGCCCTGCTGGAACCTCCCTGCCCAGCCAAACTGCTGCCTCTGCCAGCAGCACTCAGATCGTGACTATTCAAGGGAATTTGCTCAGGCAAATGTTTCTCCTAATGCCAGTGTTCTCCAGCTACTCAGGATATTCTGAGTGGTGTGCTCAGTGCTCTGCAATGGATAGCTCTGTTATTTCCTAGGTGCCCACTATTCCAGGACATGATGCCCCCTCCCTGCTTGCTCCCATTGCCCCACAAGCTCAGCATCTCCTGAGCCTGGCAGGGCATGGGAATCACCTGTGGCTGATTCAAATGGGAGCAGTGGGGGGAAAAGTTTCACGCTCGTGTCTCCATCTGCTCACTTGGTTTGAATCTTGTCAGCAGACACGGTGGCAGAAGGTGAGGAGTGTCATCCATGAGAGCAGGCACAGTTTTGCCTTCCCCTGCAGTCTCTGGTGTAGATAGCACAGATAACACCCTGCAGGCTGGGAGCAAAGGCCACTGGCACACCAGAAGCTGCAGGGTGAGGGCAAGGCTGTGTGCCAGGCATGGGGGATAAATTAGAGACGGTGAGTGGAGGGGAAAAGTTTTTATGCCAAGGAGTTGGGCTGTGCTGCAGTCACAGCTCATCCAAAGGAAGCAGTTCATGCAAGGCATAGGAAAATTGGGAGCTGGAGCAAGAATATGGGGCTGAGAACATGGGCTTTGAGTGAGCACAGCAGAGAGGCTCTGGTTTAACTCAAGATGGGTGACACATGGGGTGATACCAACTGGTCTCAACTTTCTGCCCTGCCCCCATGCTGAATCCCTTCCAGATGCTGGTACCCACCTCCAAATTGCTTGGGATTTACTGGGAGCTCTTAGTTCCATTTTTGCTTTCCCTCTTTGTCCTTGCTCTGCTGTTTATTTTGGAAAGCAAATGCTTGTTCTGTGAAAGATTTGGTGCTGAGAAACCAAAACCAACCAGAAATCTCTTAACACATGCTGTTCTAACACCTGATGCTCTTAGACCTCCAAGCTATTGCAGCTCTTGAGGTGAGGACAATTATCAAAGCTGTGATGTTCGAGGGCAGTGCTTGTGCTGCTGTCCTGGTATCCTGGGGAGCCTGAATCACAGACCTGAGCTTGGTACCTGCCTCCTTCCAGCACCCATGAGACCCCTGGTGTCCCCTCTCAGCAGGGCTGGGGAGTCAGGACAGTCGCAGATCTGGGGGTGGGAAAGGCAGGTGGCTGTTGGTGGGCACGGGACAGCTGGCAACATCCAACAGTGGCTCTTTATCCCCCTCCCACCCCAGGAACACCAGGGAGCACAAGGGAACATCAGGGAACACAAAGGAGCAAAAAGGAGCACAAGGGAACATCAAGGAACACCACGGAGCAGAAAGGAGCACCAGGGAGCACAAGGGAGCACAAGGGAACATCAGGGAACATCAGGGAACACCAGGGAACATAAGGGAGCACCAGGGAACACCAGGGAAAACAAGGGAGCACCAGGGAGCCCCAGGGAAAACAAGGGAGCACCAGGGAACATGAAGGAGCACCAGGGAGCATAAGGGAGCGCAGGGGAACATCAGGGAGAACCAGGGGACACAAGGGAGAACCAGGGAGCCCCAGAGAACACAGGGGAGCACCAGGAACACCAGGGAACACAAGGGAACAGAAGGGAGCCCCAGGGAACACAAGGGAACAGAAGGGAGCACCAGGAACACCAGGGAACACCAGGGAACACAAGGGAACACAAGGGAGCCCCAGGGAGCCCCAGGGAACATGAAGGAGCACCAGGGAGCATGAGGGAGCGCAGGAGAACATCAGGGAGAACCGGGGGACACAAGGGAGAACCAGGGAGCCCCAGGGAGCCCCAGGGAACACAAGGCCCCTTGTGCTGCCCACGGCGGCGCTGCCTGCAGCGTGGGCTGCGGCGCTGGGGCCGAAGGCCGTGTCTGGCCCAGCTGTCAAGGGGCCCTTTGTGCAGGCAGCCAGGGCAGATGGCTGCCACGTCAGGCCCGCTGTCCCTCTGTGTGCTGCGGGTGCCATGGCTTTGTCACATCAGCCCCCTGCAGCACGGGCTCCGCGGGGATTTGGTGACACTGAGTGCCCCCAGCCCTGGCTGTGCTCAGTGAGCTGGGGAGGGCAGGCAGCAGCGTCCTCACCCTCCAGATCTCCCCAGTAATGTGTTTTTCTTCCTTTCCTTGGCTACTCAGTCTTCCCTGAGGGTCAGGAGCTGCCTTTGCAGCTCAGGAGGATCTGTGCATGTGTCCCTTCCTGAGGGCTGCAGAGCAAAGGCTTGGGCACCTCAGGAGCTTCCTGGAGGTGAGAGAAGGGGGTGCTTCTCCTGAGAGCAACCAGGGAGACCACAGCAAGGTTTTAACCCCTTGAGGAAGGGATGGATAAGTGCCAGCCCACGTGAGCGGCAGCAGAAGAGGCTCTGGAGCAGGTCCCTCCTGGCTGTGGTTGCAATGGTGAGGCACTTGCAGCCCCTCTGGTGGCTGCATGGCTGTGTTAACCTGCTGCAGGCCCCATCCCATGGCAGAGGGTGTCCCCAGAGCACCAGCGGAATCTGTCTGCTGGAACAGAGCCCCCAGAAACCATGGGGTCTGTGCCAGCACATGGATAAGCCCCATCCCTCTGAAGGCAGGGGGCTGTTGGCATTAAGTTCTGGTGCAAGTGTACAAGTGTCAGCAGCAGCTTCTACCAGATCTAGGTTGAGGCATGAAAACAAGACCATTTCAGGCTCCAGGTTAATAATACTGCCTTTGATTTGTTTTTTTTTTTTTATTGTATACCATCCATCCAGCACTGATATGAAACTTTCACCTGAAATCACAGCTATTGAAAACTCCTCTTTTGAAAATACAAAGCGAATTCCCTGGATGCTGAACACGTTTGTTGCAAATGTGGTTCAAGCTCGTTTCTATTCAGGGCCCTTTTCAAAAATGTTGCCCACAAATCTGGAGGGTCTCTTCTTCCTTGAGCCATCCCAACCCACTGTGAGGATTCAGCACAGTCCCAGATAATGCCTTGGGGCAGTTTAAACTCCACCTCTCTGCAGAGCTCTGCTCCTGTACTCCTCCCTTTTAAGTCTTCAGGGAAGGATTTTAGGGATGCACACACCTTTTGAAGGTTTGTTGGTAAAAGGCTGAATTTCTCCCTAATTTCACAGAATCACAGAATATTTTGGGCTGGAAGGGACCTTAAAGCTCATCTCATTCCACCCCTTGCCATGGCCAGCAGCACTTTCCACTATCCCACATTGTCCAAGCCCCATCCAACCTGGCCTTGGACACTTTGGCCACATTCCAGGGTCTGCATTTAATCTCCAGTTTTTCCCAATTCCTGTTGCAGCAGAACAAACCAGCGTGTGGAGCAGGGCTCTTGTGTAAGAGCCCCAAAAGAGCAGCTCGGCCGACAAGGTTTCTCTCTGTGCTAATTTGAAATGAGGTGAGCGATGGCAAATTGAGTTTCAAGGGCAGCAGAGACAACTTGTCAATTTAGCCTGGGCTCCTCTCCGCCAGTGCAATCCTTGGGAGCTGGAGCTGAGGCTTGTTTACGGCAGTGGATATAATAGCTGCAATCCCCCAGGTAGATTAAGCAATTGCTTCATTTAGGACTCGCAAAACTCGATGACATTTTGAGGGATTTTTGTTGACCTTGCGAAGGGCGAGTGCTGACTTCCCCTCGCTGCCCTCGTGGGTTTTTCTAATGACTCCAGAGGGGGAAACAGAGCTTGTCAGGGTGGGAATTGCCATGGGATTGGGTTTGTTGGGGAGGTGAGGGTCTCAGCTCTGTGTTCCCACCACCCCTCTGTTGGGTTTTCATGGTTACATTCCTAGATAGGGATGTGGCTCTTTCTGGAGTGATGTGTGAGCAGGTCCTGTGTTCTTGGTGGGCCTCAGTTTCTCCTCTATAAAATCAGTCTAATGGAAGGTATCCCTTGGAACAATATGAACTTTGAAGTCCTTCCCAGCACAAATCATTCAGGGATTCTATGATTCCTTGTTTAAAAAAAAAAAAACCAAAACAAAACAAAATAAAATGCAGAGATTTACTGGCAACACATGTTGGGCAAAAGGAAGGAAAGATGATTTTCTCTTGTGTACCATCCAAAGTCAAACAGGTGATTTGTAGCCCCAGACTTAGCAGCAAAACACTTCAAACAGGTGATGTGGCACTGAGTGGGATGTGGAGGCACCAGGAGTTCTGGCAGTGCTGGAGCAGGTGATGCATTTATGTCCTGTGGGTTTCCACACCTCTTCAGCTGCTGTCTGCTGGAATGCCACCAGGCACAGGATCCACATCTCCAGGTGTCTGAAGGCCTCTGCAGACCTGGCAATCCCAGCAATGGTGTGTCCAGCACAGGAGGCAGCTGCTGGCACCTCTGGCTGCCCAGGGAAAGCTGGAAGGAGAGTTTTCTCTGGAGCAGGAGACAAGATCAGGGTTCTCAGAATCCCTGCTGGTCAGAGTGACTCTGGGATATGTACAAGCCTCTTTTCCCAGCCCAGCAATTGAAGAAGGAGTCAGGATTCTTCTGTTTTTGTTCTCAAGGTTGTTTATTATTTCTTATCTATAAAATTCTTTCTCTGACCCACCGAGGTCTGTCTGGCAGGTTGGGTTGAGGCACACTGGTGTTATCTTTTATACTAAAAATTATGTGTACAATATTTACCATAACTTCCCAATATCCATCACCTATGTTAGACAGTGAGCTTCTACTCTAAACCAATCTAAAAATGCCAACATCACCCAGAAGATGGAAGCTAAAAAGAAGGAAAAAGGACAAGGCACACCCAAATTCCTCCATCTTGGGACCCCGAGCCCCCATTCTAAAAACCTCAAAAATCTGTTTTTCGCCCTGTGACAAAATAACTATCATTCTACTTAAACTCTCTTGACTTGTAATTCTCCATATAAAGGTTGGTAATTGTTTTCCCATGGGTAAAGATCACAGTCACAGGGGTCTGGGGCTCTGTGCCAAGGTCTCTGAGCCCCCTGGGCAGGGGCTCGAGTCCTCCAGGGCAGCCCGAGGGATTTCCTGGGTTCCAATAAGGTAAGGGGTGAATCACCTTCAGCAGGGGCCACGGTGGGATAAACGGGCAATGGCAACTCTCTGCTTGGCTGCTGAAACTCCTCAAGCAGAGAAAACCAATGGAAACTTCTGAACTATTAAGGAAAAAACCCCACAACCTTGACAAGCTGAAAGCTTTGAAGGCAGGAGCGTGGCGGGTGCCATCCCTGCTCCCCATCCCGCGGCTGATCCGTGTCTGTCGGCACTGGAGCGTTCACAGCTGCATGCAGGACATGGGAAGTGCCTAATGACTGCTGCAGCTGGCGTAATTCCTAAGTAGCTGTGGCATGTGGCTGCTGGGGAAAGGATTTGGGGACTGACAGGCTGTGAAAAGTGATAGAGGAGGGAAATGCCAGGGTGTAGGGAATTAAACACATGCACGGATTAAATGAGCTCGGGACTGACAAGCAGGACTGGCATTGCCTGAGCCTGGCTTGTGATCATGAGGGCAGCAATGGTGTTTTGGGGTGCAAAATGGGTGGAAAATGGGTGAGGAGGGAACAAGCCTTGGTTCACGCCACCCTCATCGTTCCATGATTCTTCCTGGGGTTTTGTGGATGTTTCAGAGGTTTCCATGTGAAACAGGGATTCCCCAGCTGCCTGCTGCAGATGTTGAAGGCATTTGGGGTAGGAAGAAGCAGGATCTATCCCTCCAGCCTTTGCACTCCATGCCATCCTCATTCCATGATGCTTCCTCAGATTTCTTGGATGTTCCAGAGGTTTCCATGTGAAACAGGGATATTGTGTTTGCGGGGTCCCCCATGGCAGGAAGGAATGATGAATCTGACTCCATGTTGTTAGAAGGCGAATTTATTATTTTATGATACTATATTATATAAAGAATACTATACTAAACTATACTGAAGAATACAGAAAGGAGACTTACAGAAAGCTAAAAAGATAATAATGAAAACTTGTGACTCTCTCCAGAGCCCTGACACAGCTTGGCACTGATTGGCCAATGAGTTAAAACAATTCACATGAAACCAATGAAACAGTCACCTGTGGGTAAACAATGTCCAACCACATTCCAAAGCAGCAAAACACAGGAAAAGCAAATGAGATAAGAATTGTTTTCCTTTTTCTCTGAGGCTTCTCAACTTCCCAGGAGAAAATCCTGGGCAAAGGGATTTTTCCAGAAAATATGACTGTGACACAGGGACTCCTCAGCTGCCTGCTGCAGGTGCTGAGGGTATTTGGGATAGGAAAATGCAGGATCCACCCCCCTGGTCTTTGCACTCAGGGTTGTCTCGCCACTTTTTTGGGGAGAATCTCTAAGGCCCTTTCCCTGCCCATCCTGGCAATGCTCTGTCCTTTCCACACACTCACATCCCTTCCCTGGGTTTTCATTATGGTGATTAGGGAATGAAAATTATTTTCAATTTTTTTTTTAAACCGAATGATGAACTGATGAGCTGCTTTTGCTCCTGCCATATTGCCAAGTGCCTTAATAGTCCTATTTCCTATCCAAATACACTTCATAAGTCATTGCTCAGATGGTCAATGAGCAACAGCCTCTGTAACTATCCCTGATTCTGCAGTGAGAGCGAGGAACCAGGTTGTGGAAGCCCAATGAAAGGAATTATCAGTGTTTTGGAATGGAAAGAAACACCTGGCAAGGTCTGTGTAGTTTAGAAGAATATTATGGGGTTGAGGTGATACGTTAGCATCAGGATTCAAAGAGAATTGGGCTCCTCCGGACTGCATGTCCTTGGATCACTTGTTTTTATTCCTTTTATCCCTGCTGGCAACATGCAAGCACCAGGGAACCCATCAGCAAACAAGGAGAAGCTTGAGAGCTCCAAAGGTATGAACTCAAATTTATATTTTGAGGCAGGACACTGCTCTGGGCCCTTGGGATTGATCCCCAGTACTGGAAAAACTTACTGGCTTCAACAAGCTGGAGCTTGGTTTGCTCCAGGATTCCTGGGTGCTCCAAAAAGTGAGTGGGAGCCCAATCTGGTTCTTAACCTGCAGGAGAGGCCTTAGATGGATTTGCTCTCAGCTGGAAAAGGCTTTTTCCATCCCTCTGGGGTCATCAAGGTGGTGAGGAAAGAAATTATATCAATAGTCCGAAGAAAAATAAAGCCAGAACCTAAGAGAAGTCAAAAGCATCTTAATAAAGAGTAAAGTGCTGGAATAAATATTATTAGAGTATCTTCAGCAGCAATAAAAGTATTAATTTGCCATTGCAGGAGGGAAAAAATAACAGCCAACAAAGTGTTTATGCTCCAAACTGCTGCCAAGGATTGCTTTACAGCCAATGCATTCTGTTTGACTGGGATTTGCCTTTCCCCCTCCCTTTTCCCCCTCTTGGAGCTGCCTGTGTGGCTGTAGCTGATTGTGAAGCTCTGATCTATTGGTAGGGTATCCCTCAAACATTCACATGCAGCTCCCCAGGGCTCCACAACTTGTGATTTTACTTTATTCTCCTTATTTTTTTCTAGTTTTTTTTTATTCCCACCATGAAGAAACTGCTTTGCCAGCGACTGCTCTGAGAGGGTTTTACACACCAGACTGGCAACATCTGATGTATGGCCACATTTGGAGCCACAGACGACACCAGCCTTAATAACATTCCTCTTTCCAGAGTGCTTCCTGTTAAATATTCATGAGATGATGCAAGAGCCACCATCCTGTGGGAGCGGCAGGGGTAGGATGGGAGGGACAGAGACCAGAGATCTCTGAAGCCAGGTCTTGGAACTTGTGGGTTATTGCAAAGGGCCTGGGTGGAGCTGCCAGCTGCAGCTTGAAGCAGCCCCAAAGAGGAGCCCCAGAGAGGTGGGAAGTTCCCATTACAATACAATAAATCTTCTTCTGTGCTGAATATGGTGAGAGACAACTGCTCACTTTGGAAATTTAAAGAGGTTTATTAAACCTTGTCAAAAATACAACAAAGGACTACACAAGGAAGAAGCTGCAGCGCTGGGAGCTCATGGCCAGTTCATGTTCAAGATGGGTGCTCAGGCTTTTATACCCTGGGGTTGCATCAGCCAGCCCTGGCCCCTCCCAAGGTCTGTCACTCAGCTCTTCTGTGCCATTTATCAGTGCAAACTGCTTTCTTGTCACTGCATTGGAGCTCAGGTGGTGCCATGCCCACCCCCTGAGCCCCCCAAGCTTTTCCATTCCCACCTGCCCCAGGTAAGGGACACCTGTGCAGCTTCTTTGTACCTGTCCTGGACAGCCCAGGCTGTCTGATGGCAGCAATACAGGGGGAAAGGAACCATGGGGAGAACAGAGGCCATCTAAACTGCAATAACATAACTGTACATCACTAAAGCTTGTCTTGATATTCACACAATAGTTATCCCTTAATTGTGAGAGCCAATCATCTCATTATCCATCAATAACAATATTCTGATTCTCACTAACCAATCTAGTACAAGAAACAAATCCTACAGCATTTACATACAGCCTATAAGAATCACTACATTACCATCCTGTGTTACATTTTAAACCCTAAAAACTCCTCTTTGGGCCCCTTCTGCCAAGCTGTAGGGTCTGCTCTGACCCTTGGACCTGTCTGCAAGCAGAGGGTGTTGTTCCATCAAAAGGGGATCACCTTCAGCCAGCCACACAATTGTTTTCCAGTTGTTCAGTAACTGAGGGATCTCAAAGCTTGCTTTCATTTCAATCTCGCTTATAGTTTCCATATTCTCAAAATCTTTTGCCAGACAATCACATTGATAAGGCTTTCCTGTTTCATCTTCCCAACACCATCATCCGTGAGCATCCCTTCTCCCCGTGGTTTGATGGGCTCACTTTTGGAAAGGCAGGTGGGCACCTTCCCCTTATTATTCCTAAACAGCTCCAGGCTGGCCAAGCCTCGACCTGCCCTCGCTGATTGTGTTTTCAGTGGATGGATGTTGGGCATCACGGATTTACTTGGGGCAGGGGACAGTGTATGGAGTCAGAGGGATGTGGGTTTTGAGTCCTCTTAACTGCTCCAGTCTGGCTTCAGTCCAGAGATAGGATTTTTGTGGCTGTGCAGGGGATGGAGGATTGTGGCAAGCACTGAGTGGGAAGAGTTGGAGAGAGAAAAGGTCCTGTGCTGAGAAGCTTTTTCTGCCTCTGAATAAATTCTCAATTTAGAGTCAAACTCTTTGTCTTGATGCCTTGTTGGGACTACCCAAAAACAGAGGCCAGACAAATGAAGGGAATAAAAAGCAATTATGTTTATTGAAAGCCCTTCAAGTACATTTAGGGCAGACAAAGCCTCCCAGGGGCTACAGTAAAAAAATGGTCATGGGTTTTCACACTTTTATAAGTTTGGTCCATTTGCATTTTGGGGGTGAATCTGCCAATTCCAGCTTCAGCTAATGAAGTCATTGACCCCAAGTTTGCTGCCCCCAACTCACTTTTGTTCCATCTCTGGGGCCTGAGGCAGTGAGGTGTCCTTGATTGCCAGGCCTGGAGAGGAATTGTTGTGTCTGCCCCAAATGGGGAAGCAGCAGCTCCCACTGTGTGTGGAGTTCAGAGTTCTACACTAAAGAACTGCAGGGCTACAAATAGATGGAAAACATAACAGCTAAACTCCTAAGGCATCACTCTTACCTTACTTAGCCCCTGACATCCCTCTGGGAGGTCTCCGAGGCTTTTCCCACCTCTGGTTCCTCCCATAAGTTTTTTCAAGTCTCAGAACACCACTTAGGTGCTGCCAGAGAGTGGCTGCAGGGGACAGAGGTGGCTTTTCTCCGCCCAAGGGGAGGATGAAAGCGCCGCTGCCGCTGGCTAATGATGTCTTTCCTTTCCTTTGGTTTGGGAGGGTTTGTTCCCAGAGCCGCTCCGCGCTGGGAATGTATCACTGCTGGCGCTTCCAGCGTTACTCACACGCAGCAGCATTAAAGCAGATATTATATCCCAAGGGGAGATGGTCTAAACTCAACATTTCCAATTGTTTTAAAGTCCTCTGATTTTATCCGAGAGATAACGATCTACAAATTGCACTCATCATCTCTGAAAGCGGCTTTTCCTGGAATGTCGTCTCTGCCACGGAATTGCTTTAATAGCAGAACTAGCTCTGATTTGCATCTCCACCATTCCGTTTGGAGGCTTTTTAGGGAGTAGGCGACTTCCCCCATTGCCTTGCAAAGAGGGGTGGAAGGACAGAGCTCCAGTCTGCCAGGGGTGCTGTGGGAGCTGTCCTGGGATGTTCCTGGGGCACCAGGCAGCCCGGGATGCTGCTGGGGCACCAGGATGCTGTTGGAGCACCAGGTTTTCCATCTCAGAGCCCCTGGGATATTCCTGGAGCCCTGAGATGCTCCTGGGGCACCAGGCTGTCTGGAATGCTGCTTGGGCACCAGGATGCTGTTGGAGCACCAGGTTGCCCATCCCAGAGCCCTGGGATGTTCCTGGAGCCCTGGGATGGTTCTGGAGCCCTGGGATGGTTCTGGAGCCCTGGGATGTTCCTGGAGCCCTGGGATGTTCCTGGAGTCCTGGGATGGTTCTGAAGCCCTGGGATGTTCCTGGAGCCCTGGGGTGTTCCTGGAGCACCAGGCTGCCTTGAGGCGCATTGGCTGCACTCGGAGGTGCCAGCCAAGCTCCTGAAAGCTGCGTGTGAAATCTCACAGAGCAGCTTCAACTCCTTCCAGTGCCACCTTTGGAATTCTTAACCTCAACAAGGGGCTTTTGGCTGAGTTTCCAGCCAGTGCTGCCTCATTTCTGTTTCATCCTGAGTGGATGTGGACATGTTTGTAGCCTCCAATTCAGCACAGAGCTGTGATGGTGTTCACAGGGGTCTGAGGATGAGGGAAAAGATGAGAATGTTGACTCCATGTTTCAGAAGGCTTGATTTATTATTTTATGATATATATTATATTAAAACTATACTAAAAGAATAGAAGAAAGGATTTTATCAGAAGGCTGGCTAAGAATAGAAAAGGAAAGAATGATAGCAAAGGCTTGTGACTGACCGAGACAGTCTGAGCCAGCTGGGCTGTGATTGGCCATTAATTAGAAACAACCACATGAGCCCAATCCCAGATGCACCTGTTGCATTCCACAGCAGCAGATAACCATTGTTTGCATTTTGTTCTTGAGGCCTCTCAGCTTCTCAGGAGGAAAAATCCTAAGGAAAGGCTTTTTCATAAAAGATATCATGGCTACACAGAGCAATAACGCCCATGCCTGGAATGCTCCTCACTCCAGTAACTTCCACTCAGTGATAGGGAAAGAGCTCCAAAGCTGCTCAGAGGGGCAGAGCAGGGGCTCTGTACAACAAGCCAAGGTGCCTTGAATAAAGAAATTAGATTATAGCAAGGAGGCTTTTAGGGGAGATAAATTGGGGTGATTCTTCAGCTTCCTGTTCACTACCTATTTATTCAGGCAATTGGGTGGGTCATAACAATTTACAGGGAGTGTTGGATGTGGGGTTGTGCTGCCATCCCGTTATCTCTCCCTCGTGGCCAGCAGAAGTGGTCCCTGAGGATTGCCTGTGCTCAGAGCAGATGCACAAATGCAGCCAGGGCTGTGCATTCCCAGCTCGTGGTGTATTTAATGTGAAATCATGGCTTTAATCTCCACAGAGGAAGTTTTTAACCCTTATAAGAGAGAACAAGGCAGCTGCAAGGAAAAAGGAGCAAGTTTTTATGTACTCCCTTGTTTTTTATAATTATCTGAGGACATTTGGGGCACAGAAGATTGGTGTCTGTGTATTTATTAATTTCCTTGGTGTATCCATATGGATGGTGCCTGCTGTGTGTGATGTGCAGGCAGCTCAGTGCCATGGGGCTGACTGTGCTTGAAGCCTCCTTCACTTCCCAATGTTTATATTCCCATGCCAGGGGTACATTAGGAAAGTCTGGGTGGGTGAAGAGGGAGATGGGGATGAAGGACCAAGCCTTGAGGGTGAATGATTTGGCAGGACACTGGTACTGGAAATGTCACCCTGCTTGAAACCACCCCAGCTGCTGGCGGGTGAGCCCCCAGGATGAGTGTGCTGGTCTGGAAATGGGACACATAATATTCCTAATAATTTCACAGGCAGCTCTGTTCGTTTCTGAAGTTAGAGGAGCCACTTGTGCTATTCTGCCTGGCTCTCTTTATGGTATAATCTCCCATTGAGATTCCAGGCACAGCTCCGCTAATTAAAATGATGAATGCCGGAGGAAGGCTTTGGGTTTCGGGTTGGGTTTTTTAATTTTTTTTTTTTATTTTTCTTCATCCTTCTTCTGGTGGGTCTCACTGGTATCTGCACACACAGAGGCTGCTTCAGGCAGGGGATATTTGCTCACTGGATGAGTAGCCAGCACAGATAGAAACGCTCCCATACCCACACACAAACAGAGGCTGCGAGATCCCGAAGCCACGCGGCTCCTGCCAGCCTGGGAATTGTGTCAGCTCACGTGGCAGTCACAGCACCTTTGGAGCCATCCCTCAGCAGCCATCCCACCTCCAAGGAGGGTGCTGAGCTCTGGGCTGAGCTGCTTTCCTGGGGCTCAGTGAGCTGCAGCTCTCCTGCTCTCGCTTGGTGTGGAGGGCTCTAGGGGCTGCTGGACATCCTGGGGATCCAGGAGGGATTTGGGATCCAGAGGGGCACTTCTCCAGCGCTGCTCCATGCTCCCTGGAGTATTTTAAAGAGCTGCCGTGCTGCTCCCTACTGGCAGCCACATATTGGTGACATTTATTTGCACAAAAATAGCTGGAGCTAAAACTTTGCTCATTCCAACCCCCGGGGCAGAAATCAAGGACTGTGGGGATCCTTTACCTTCCCAAAACACCACCGGGGGGCTGATTTCAGCTGCCCACCAACATTTTTCTACTCTAAATGTCTTGTGGTTTAATTAATAGGAAGAGATGCTAAATTAAGAGATCTGATGGGCTCTCTTCTCCTGTAATTAAAGCCTTGTTTTGGAGTAGAGGCACTCGAGAGCAGCGTTTCCATGCGATGGCAAGATCAGGGAGCAGATGTGTTCTCTGGTGGGCTGTGAGGGAAGGGAATGAATGAGCAGAAACACACCAGGAGGGTCCGTGGGGGGGTTTGAAATGTCTGTGTTTGGCTGCCACCAAAGCAGAGCTGCAAAGAGCAGCTGTGAGGTGCACACCCATGTGCTGACATGAGCTTGAGCAGGGAGGCTTCATGGGGGAAGGGGCAATCTGGAGGAAGCAGGATTAATTTCCTTGGGATTTTTCTTTTTTCTTTCCCTTCTCAAATCCTCCCTGTGGCTGTGAAGAAGAGGATGGAAACCATGGGAAGGGTTGGATGTGTCCTTGAGAGTTACACACACAGGAGGCTGCCACATTCCCATGTCCCAGCTGGGATGTGGGGCTTGCTGAGTCAGCCCCATGGTGTCCCCAGACCAGGAGCTGCCTGGGGCACTCGCTATCCTTTCTCCTCCCAACAAGGTGGCTCTTGTCCCAGCACTGGCTCTCAGCTGGATCATCCCATGTCCCACATCAGAGCCAACCCTGGGTGGCTTTCCCCACCCTGGAAAAGCTTTGCCTTCAGCTCCTCACTTCCCCAGGGTGACAAGGGCTGGAGGAGTTTGCTGGTTTAACAGTAAAATGAGGAAAAACTCCATACCTGAGTCAAAGGGTGTCACAGACATCTTTTATGGAAAATCCTTTCCTTAGGATTTTTCCTCCTGAGAAGCTGAGAGGCCTCAGGAACAAAATGGAACCAATGGTTATCTGCTGCTGTGGAATGCAACAGGTGCATCTGGGATTGGGCTCATGTGGTTGTTTCTAATTAATGGCCAATCACAGCCCAGCTGGCTCGGGCTCTCTGTCTGAGCCACAAGCCTTTGTTATCATTCTTCTTTTCTATTCTTAGCCAGCCTTCTGATGAAATCCTTTCTTCTATTCCTTTTGTATAGTTTTAATATAATATATATCATAAAATAATAAATCAGCCTTCTGAAACATGGAGACAGATCCTCGTCTCTTCCCTCAACCTGAGGGAACACCGTCACAAAAGGGAAATGATCCCAAGTGATTTGATCAGTGCCTGCTTACCAACACATCCTCTGAGCAGGCCAGGAACAGAGACAGCCTCAGCAAAGGGGTGACACACACTGCCCTGGGATCCCGGCCCGGGATGCAGAGGGGATGGGTCCAGTGTCCAGCTGCTTTCCAGCTCTGGAATGTCTCTCTTCCATCTCCTGAATGAGCAGTTACCTGACACCTTTTCCTGCTCGACTCTTCTTTGAATTCTGCTAAAAAACCTGGAGAAGGTGAAAATCTGGTCCTCTGTGTGCTGTCATGGATCAGTAGGGTTGGAAAATCCCTTCAAGACCGAGTCCAGCCGTTCCTCCAGTGCTGCCAGCTCGTGTCCCCAAGTGTCACATCCACATTCCTTTTGAGCACCTCCCAGAATGGTGATTCTGCCACTTCCCTGGGCGAAAGGTGACTTCCCTGTCACCCCTTGGGACACAGCTCAGTGTGATGACATCTCATCCCCCTGCACTTGGGGATGCACGGGCAGAAAATCTCCAGCTCACGTTTAATTTCCATCAGCCTTTGGTGAATTTGTAGCTCCCTCCTCTGTCTCTGATCCAAACAGCTGTGCTCATGGGGGCATGGGAAGGCACAGAAATCTTGAGACAGATGCTCTGACTCATGCTGCTCTTTAATTCTGATGATTTAAATGGAAATTGTGAGCACCTACTGCGGGACGAGCCCGGGCGCTCCGCAGCCGTTGAGTGTTGTGAATTTTACGATCGGAAGCGTTTGTTTCGGGACTGGATTAGTTTGTTTTCATTTCTCCTCTTGCCTGCTGATCATCCAACTGTCTCATTGTTTGGGTGAGACGCAAAGATGCTCGGAAATAGCAATAATAATTAAAAATAACAGGCAGCAGAACCAAACCAGCAGTCTGCATCTTGGCTGGTGGCCACTGGAAACAGCTCGGTCAGGAAGCTGCAGGAAAACCCTGTGTCCTGGAGGTTCTGGGGTGATTTCCATGGGCAGCAGCATCCAACCCCTTCTCCAACTCTCCCTGGAGTTCATGTCCTAAGATGTATTTTCTATCTTCATGGAGTCGCTCAACTCCAGTATCCCACCCTCCGAATCCATCTGGCTTTCTGCCCACAAGATTATGTTATATAAACCACCCCTAAATGCAGTGTCTGGGAAAGGGCCTTTATGTTTTAATTCTCAAATAGGCAGGGAAAATTGAGTGCTCTGATTGGCATCTGCAATCAGAGCCCCATTCAGCAGGCGCTGTGAAGGGAGTTGATTGCAGCGAGGGCTGCTCTGACCTTCTGGGGCCTCTGCTGCTGCCTCGGCTTCATTAACAGGATAAATATTTTTCCAGAAACAACATTTCCGAGCTGCCAGAAGTCATGACAGGCATGGGGACTACTCTGTGGCATGGTTTGTGTCGAGGCAGCTTTTTCACAGCTCTGTGGCTGAAGGTTTGGGTGATGCCTGGGTGTTTTTAGCAGTGTGGCGATGTGGCTGGGGACACCTGGGCTTCTTTCCTGCAGTGCCACCGAGTGGCACACTGTCATCCTCCCTCCTTACATGCTTTCCTTCCCTCAGCAGCTTTCCTCCCCCCTTTTTTCCATTGAGTTTGTGAGCCAGGCAGAGCAAGAGCAATGGTTTTGGGAGGTTTTGCCAAATGGAGTCTTGATAAGGCCCCAGTGGTTTGAGATAACAACAGTGCCAGTGATGGTGGTGGGGTGGTGAAGGGCAGCTGGAGATGTGTTCCATGAGCACTCCTGGAGCACGTCAGGGATGTGGATGTGGCTGATAACCTTCAATCCTGTGCTGTGACTGTGCTGCTGTGCCCACACCTTGGTACTGAGTCAAATGCCCCCGAGTGCCAGAGCCTGGGACTGGGATAACAGCATCTGCAGCATCAGATGAGCCCCTCCGTGAGTTACAGCCTGGTCTCTGCTCCAGGGGCCTCTCAGCATCCTGCAGCCGGTAATAGATGTTTTTAATTCTCAGAGAATTATTGAACAAACATCAGGGAAATATGTTTTACAGTCCAGCACTGGCTCTGAGCATCATTAACATTGTTATTGGAGACGAGGCGGATGATTTAAGCAGGGGCCTCTGACAAAGACACACACCTGTCCATGAATAAAAGGCTGCAATTTAATACCCTCACTGGTAATTAAGAAGAGGATGAGGGTCAAGTGTGATGCCTGTTTCAGAGGTGTCCCCAGACGGGGTGGCAGCAGTAATGCCTCCTTCTCCACTCCTTGGCACGGGGAGCAGCCCTGGCTGCAAGGAGGGGTCTGTGAGGGCACTGAGTGTGAGGCACCGAGTGCTGGCTGGGCTCTGGGCTCAGCTCACACAGAGCTGCACTGATGGAAGTGAGCAGAGGCTGCCAACTCAAAGAGCAGGAGCAGCCATCTCCTATCAGGGCACAGCCATCTGCCCCCCTGGCTGGGCACTGGCAGCCACCAGCATCTGTGGCCCTGGCTGAGGCAGGAAGGGCTGGCACATCCCTTCATGCCTTGGCAGCGACAGCTTCCCCCTGCCCTCCCAGTCTGCCCTGATGCCACAGGTTGGGGAGTTCAGTTTGTTTTGTATTGACCCAAAGCCCCCTGCAGCAGTGAGTTCCTGAGCTCCTGCTCAAGGCATCTCACCAGGGCTTTGCCATCAAACAATACCAGAGTGGCTGGGTTGAGGCTGGCCCATCCCTGGAAGTGCTCAAGGCCAGGTTGGACAAGGCTTGGAGAAACTTGGTCTAGTGGAAATTTTCCCTGCCCGTGACAGGTGGGTAGAAAGAGATGGTCCTTAAGGTCCCTTGCAATCCAAACCATCCTGAGACTCTTAAAATGATACCAGAGCATGTCCCTGTGAGCTGGGTTATGAGGGAATGATGGAGCAGGGAATTGCATCTTTCCACTGCCTTGTGCATCTTCTCACCTGTGACACAACCTGGGGCTGTGACTGGGGAAAATTCTGTTTCCATTCTCCTTCTGCCTTCCCTTGGTCTGTGAGGGTCTCCTGCACTGCTGGGGCTTGCACAGACTCTGCTGACGTGTTTGAACCCATCTGTCCTGGGCACAGTGGGCACACATCAAGGCATGGTGTGTCCTGCCCTGCTCGGTCCTGCTTGCCTCTGACATCTCTGCCAGCGACTGAAAAGGCTGATGAAAAATCCAGCACTACAAACACAGTAATCCTTGGAGGGCCTCAACAGCTGAAATCTTGTATTTTGGCTGTCAGCGAGCTCTAGAAATGCTGGTAAACACTGATTTTGCTTCATTTGGATGCAGAGATGAGCCTATGGGAGGGTTTGGAGGAGCAGAGCTTGTTTGCATGCATGTTTAAGCGCACAGGCGTAGTCGTACACATGTCAGCGCAGAGTTTGGTTCACTTCCCTTGCATCCTGCGTAGGCAGCCATGCACGGAAATTACTTCTGCATCAGTCATGATCCTCTGCTAGAATAAAGGACCAGCAGCTGGTGAGCTCCTACAGCTCCTTGCCTGCCTCCCCTCGGACCAAGCAGCATCTCTTCTCTGCCCACACACCTCAATTCTTTTTTGGTGTCCTTCTCTCCAGCTTTCCTACTGCTTGTGGCTCTGGGAGAGAAGGGGGCGATGCAAGTGCTGGATCCATGGTGGGGAGACACCGGGTTCTGATTAGGAGGGCTCTGTCCTGCTGCGGCAACATAGAATCCCAGCAGGGTTTGTATTGGAAGGGACCTTAAAGCTCACCCAGTCCAACCCCCTTGTTGCAGTGCAATTTCCTATTTTACCTATCCCAATCTCCTCAGGTGTGCCAACCTTTCCCCCTCCCCCTTTTGCCCTCCTGCCTAAGAGCCATCCATCAATCTTAACATTCCAGCAGGCGTCGTGTGGTCGGCAGATGTCCCTCAGGTCCGGGCTCATTGGCCTGTCCAAGTGTCTGTATCCTTGAGCCTTCCCCTGCTCACACCTGGTTGGCCCTCACCTGTCCCTCCCCTCCCCCTGTCCCTGGGGCTTAAAAGGACACGAGACCATGTGGCTGGTGTGTGTCTGTCTGGGTGCTGTTACCACATTCAGAAATCTACCATGCTGCAATAAAACTCTGGATCTAAGACTCTACGACAGAACCTGCTTCTTTTCTCTTCACTGCTCCTTGAACCTTTTCCACCAAAGGTAAACTGAGTTCCTACTTTGCCTGGATTTGTTCTGAGTGCTCAGCTGCAGCATCCAGCCAGCCAAAGGTATCTCTGGGGTGAAAAACGCCACAGCTGCCGCCTTTGGTCCAGCAGCGAGGGCCAGAAGAATTAGGACCCCCACACCCGGAAACATTTGGGGACTAATATTCAATACCCCCTGCTATGGACAGGGACACCTTCCGCTGTCCCAGGCTGCTCTGAGCCTCCTCCAACCTGGCCTTGGGCACTGCCAGGGATGGGACAGCCACAGCTGCTCTGGGCACCCTGTGCCAGGGCTTTCCCATCCTCACAAGGAAGAGTTCCCTCCGAACACCTAATCCAAATCCATCCTCTTTTAGTTTAAAACCATTGCCCCCTGTTCTATCACAATCTGCCTATCACTCACTGTTTGCCCATTCTCTTCTCGTGCAAATGGCTCAAGCGCCCACCTCGCAGCATCCTCAGTTGGGAAGTCTCTAGAAAACTCTTCAGAGCTGCAGTTTTGGGGAAGCAGTTTCCCTGGGGCTCTGTGTGAGCGCCTGTGATGTTTTCCAGTCTTTTCCACCAGATTGCACCCCCAGGTTGTGGGTTGGGTGTAGGCATCTTGGTGAGGGGCTGAGGAGCCAGCCAGCGAGAGCGGCCGTGGGAGGAGAGGCAGCAGCAGCAGCAGCTCCTCCTGTGCAGCCTCAGAGGATGAGCCTGCTCCCAGATGAGTGCATTGTTATGAATTCCCCAACGGTGGGGGAAAACTTTGATCAGAGCTTGCACCTCATTAGACATCAGAGAATTGAGCCGTGAGACACCGATCCATAGGCAGCCAGGCTTCATTAGCTGGGCTGCTCATGGGACTGCCTGCTTGAGGAACACAGGGAGGCTACAAAATTGACTTTTGTTTTTAATTATGTTTATGAGGACTCAGTGTTCCCCCCCCTTCCATATTATTTTGCTCTCAGGTCTCTAGCGAGATCAGCTTTGGGCAGCTGAAATTGGTGCATCTTTTTTCATCAAAGCGAGCCAAAATTTTCCTTTAGTTGAATACTGATGTGTGAATCCCTCTGCTGTGCCCTGGGGATCATATTTTGGATCAGGGGCCTCATGGGCCAGGTTTCCATCTCGATCACCACATCCCTTGTTGTGTATCCATGTTTCTCCTGCGTTGCAGGAACCAAATCCCAACGTGGTGCTTTGATTGAACCCAAAAAGCCCAAGTTAAACACTGCAGTTCAGGAATGTCAGGAAGCAGAAATGTCAAAAAGAAACATTTCGACATTTCCCAACCAGTCCTTTTCAGAACTCTCTGATAAAAAACCAGCTGGAAAAAGCAGTGGGATGTGTCAGCTGTGGTTTGGGGTCAAACAAGCAGATTTCAGAGCTGCAGAAATCACTGTGGGACAAATCCAGGCAGGATTTAGCCATTATGGCAGAACCTTTGCAATTTGAGGCTGGGTTTAGGGAGTTTTGTGTGAGCTGGGCTGTCTGATTTCCATCCTCTGCCCTGCCCTTTGTTTTTGGGGAGCCTCTGCCTGAACATCCCCTTCAGCAGAGCGAGGCAGGCATGACAGCCCATCCATAAGCACAATTCCTATGGAACTCCTCATTTGACAGGCATGGAGGACAACAAACATGCCCCTGAAAAGCCTGATTTGCACCATTCTCCTTCTCAGCTGTGCTCTGAGAAGAGATGTGCCAAAGCACAGAAGCCCCACGTGCTACAGACGGAGCCCACGGCTGAGAGGATGGAATTACTCACTCACGGACAGCGTTCCAGTCGGGATCACAGCTCAGAGAGAAAATAGAAGCAGGCAAGGTAGTGCTGCTATTGCCTCCAACCTGCTTGATCCAGACATGGAGAGGAAAAGCAGAGTGCAGAGCAGATGAGAGAGACATTTGCCTCCTTGTGTGCAGGCTGGCAGGAACCGGGGATGGAGGAATTCATCCTCGAGTGGAGGGGGGAATAGGAATCCATCCAAGCTGATTAGTGAGAGGTCTCTCAAAGAGACAGGCTGGCTGGATTTAATTCCCTAGTCAGCATTCCCAGTATATTGATCTCCTCCTAAGTAGGAGGGAGGGGGAGCAGAGAGAGGGATGGTGGGGAGCAGGGAGAGGAGAGAAAAATAGGCTGAGGTGGAGAGAGAGAGAAGGCAGAGGGAGAAAAATAAGGAGTGGAAGAGGAGAGCAGGAACACAGGAAAATGGCAGGGCTGCAGAACCAGCAGTGATGATGCTCCAGCTGTGCCATCAGCCAGCCCCAGAGCTGCCACAGGAGATGGAGGAGCTGCTGCTGGAAAATGAAGGAATCCAGCTTGGTTGTCCTCTCCTGGATCCTTGTCCATGCTGGGGATGCAGCAGACCTCTGTGCCCAAGGAGGGGATGCAGGAGCAGCCCTGAGCTGTCTGGGTGAGGAAGGAGGGTGATCAGGTGCTCACAGATGTTCCAGAGCATGGGGCAAAGGCAGGAAACTTCAGCATCTGGTACCTCCTGCACCACCAGGGATGGAGAAGGGAGAGATAAAGTCTTTGCAAGACAGGAACCCCCACTTGCAACAAGCAGGAAGCTTTCATTTCTAGCCCCAGCTGGTTGTGAGATATTAGGCATTAAAAGTACATTATTCTGATTGCTGTCTTACTTCTTTTTCCACTTTTATTCCTCACTTGGATTCCAGCAAGATTTTAGTGTGCAGTCCCTCTAGATCCACAAGTGCCAGGAGCCAGTGCTGTATACCATCCACAGGCTCAGCCTCCAGCTCTCACACGGGATAATTAAAGCATTAATCTCTTACTCCAGCAGCCTGGAAGACAGCAGCTGCTAAAATAACATGGGAGGACTGCTGCAAAAAGGAGCTTTGCTTCCAAGAGAGTGGCAGCAGCACCTTTTGAGGTCAGCAAAGCTCCTGGAGCTGGGGAGGGTCCAGGGCAGAGCACAGTTCTGGCCTTTGAAACTAGAGGCTGCTCTCGAGTCTCAGATCTGCTCCTCCCTAGAAACTTCCAACCACGTATGAGGCAAAATGTTTGAATTTCTTCACATTAGGTTGGGCTTGGACTGGGTTGGTGGCTCCTTTTCCAAGGAGTTGTTGGATCCTTGGGAAAGGCAGCCTTGAGGGAGAGGAGGATCCACAGTGGTGCTACTGGATGAAATCTCAAAAATTGTTCTCAAAAATTGTTGGCTTCTTGCTCTGGGAATATTGATTATTTTAAATATTTTTGAATACTGAGTTGAATATTTTGAATATTTGAATATTGAATATTGAATATTTTGAGTATTTGAATTTTGAATATTTGAATTTTGAATACTGAATCCCATCCTTGAGGGAGTACTGTTTCTAAATTTTTTGGGGGGTTGTTTTGTTGTTTTCTCTGGTTTTTTGGGCTCTTGCAAGTACCTGGGCTTAATGTCTGTAGAAAATATTAATTTTTGGGGCAATATTGAGGCTCAGGAGAAGAGGGATCTGATATCCTGTGTGTGAGCTCTGTAATAAGGCATGTTTCTTCAGCAGGGCTAAGGAGAAGGTACTGGAGCGTGACTTTATTGAGATTACTGCTCACCTGTGAGGCTGGGGATGTTTGCTGCCGCTCTCAGAAGAGTGGCAGGGATTGTTTAGTCTTGATTAAATGTGGAACGTTGGCTTCAGAAGCTCCACGCCCCCTTTGGGTACTGAATTCCTTCCCCTGTTCCTTTGGCATCCAGCTGCAAAACATCTGCAGGGTACAAAGGGGAGGTTGGGCTCTGGTGAAGGTGCAGGGCTGTCCCTTAAATACAACACCCCAGAGGAGCTGCTGCCAGTGATACCTTGAGATTTTAGCCTTTATATTCTCCAATTCCTGTGCTGCATTAGTGCATAACTCTAACTCCATATGAAGTGTCAGCTCCTGTCTTCACATCTTGGTCAGACAAACAATTCCTCTGGGCCTGGAACCCAAGGGCACCCAACAGCCTCAGGCCCAGAAAAGTACAAATAAAAGTGAATTGGGGAGCAGCAAATTGGGGAATGGAACTTCATTGCCTGAAGCTGTAAGTGGAGGATTAACCCCTGATATGTAAATGGACCAAAGTGATAATTGTGGGAAAAACTCATGACCCCTGTCCATGCTGGGTGCAGCCCCTGGGAGGCTCTGACTGCCCAAGGTGTGGCTGGTAAAGGCCTTTCATAAATCCCCACTTTATTCTCTGACTCTGTCTGGCCTCTGTTCCAGGCAGCCACTCCAAGGCATCACCAGTGCAGATACAGATGAAACTTCTGGCATCTCCTCTGAGAAAGCCCCCAGACCCTGCCACACACCCCCAGGGTTTCCCTTCATGATATGCCAATGATTTCCACAGCTCCATGAATGCCCCTCAGCCCATTTCCATTGGTGCTGTGGCTGACAAGATGGGTGTGCTCATTTCCTGGTGTAAGGAAGGCAAGGCAGCCTGATGGAAGCTCCCAAAGAGCCCCCAAACACTCATCAGTGGCTGAGCTGGAGCCCCCGAGTGCCACGCATGGGGACCCTGATGGAGGAGCCCAGCCAGGGCATGGAGCTGGGAATGCTGGAGGGGGAAAGGACAGAGGAGAAATGTGGGATGGCTGTGAAGTGGGGTAAGTGAAGAGAGGAGGTGGGTTTTGTTGTTTCTGCCTTGTTCAGCTCTCCAGGCCATTGTCCTTCACTTTTCCATCCTCTGGGGGTAAATCACTGCCTCTCCAGGCTCTGGATTGCTCTGTCAACACCTTCCTCCAGCTGCAGTGCTCTCGTGGATGCAGGAATGAGCACAAATCCTTGGGAAGTGGTAAAAATTTCTTCCAGAAGAATAGGTCTACACTGCAAAAGGAAAGCAGAATAACCCTCCCAGCTTCATCCAGGAGCCACTTCAAGCACCCAGCCCAGGGGAATCACAGCCAAGGGCAAGCCCTGCCCCTGGCTGCCCCGAGGAGCCACTGCTCCAGCCTCCCCTCTGCCCTGCCTAGCAGGGACTGCTGAGGGAAAAATTAACTTTTAATTAAGTAGCCTGTGGGTAGATGGACAAAAACCCTGGGAAGGTGATCTAAGGGTACACTTAGGGCCAGCTCTGCGTGTGCTGCTTTATGGACCTGGACTTCATTGCCCTGAGAGCAGGGAGGTGCATTCCCAGGCAGAGAGAGGTGAGTCTGCAATTTTCAGCTGAGTGAACAGGTCGGGCAGAGTGTCAGCAAGACCTCCTGTGTTAAGCAGGAGACGTCCGGGCTTTTTCTTGTTGTGGAAGACAACTCCTTCGTGAAATAAACACGGGCAGGAGACTTTTTTCCTTTTTAATGCCTTTATTAAAAGTGATGAGCTCGGGTGGGGAGGACCGACGGGTCCATGCTCACGCCGCCGCTGCTCCCAGGAGTGACTTGGAGGAGGAGAAAAAGAGCAGCTGTGTCCACTGGTCTGTGGGCAGAGCTGGGGGTTCCATCCTCATGAGAGCATCAGGAGATTCATGTGGTCTTCTGGTTTAACATTTGAGGTCCTCTGTCTAGCCAGCATCTTTTAGGTTAGGGTGAGGGGTAAAAAGGGCTAGGCGATACTGGATTCTGTTCCTCACATCTAGACATTGCTTTGATTTGTCAATTTTGTGTTGGCTCATTGTTTTCGGGGTTTTTGGCTAGGTTTGGTGAGGGGTCTCTCCTGTTGCATGCTGGATCTGATGTCATTTGCATGTTGACTCGATGTCCCCTCCTCTTCACCGTCTGGGTGCCACTCGACAAAAGGGGGAATTCTTAACCATCAGTGACAGGTAGTTAACGAAAACGACAGGTGATTACAGCAACAAACAGTTAGAACTCCACCCTGGCAGCAACTGGCCCAACCTGTGAACTCTGCAACCTTTTTTTAAAAAATTGGCAGCTTTTTCTACTCATAACATTCAGGAACTCAACTCCTCCTTGCAGCTGGAGGCTCCCACCTGTGGCAGCCCTGATGTGGGGAGGGCAGGGATGTGGTGCTGCCATTTGACAGTAATGGGATCCACCTGCTTGCACACAGGGCTGCAGGAATAAAAAATGCTCCATTGTGCCTCTGGAATAGCTGCAATTAACAAAATCTGAATAGCCAAGGGCTGGATTCATCTCACAGCACGGTGGGAGGCAGCTTGAAATGTACCCACAAGCACTGATTGGGGTCTGGAGCTTAATTAGTCCCCGGGAGGCTCCCAGTTAGGATGTGAGATGGATGTGCTGTGGGCTCCAGGCAGGCCTGCCCCACACAGGAGCGTGGTGAGCTGCTGTGAGGAAGGGCTGGGAGCTGCCCTTGGGCTGCTGTCACCCTGCAGCTACAGCAGAGAGGGCACGTGGGCAGTGCCAGAGCCTCTGCCCTGCTGGGCAAAGCCACCCCCATCCTGCTGCTGCTGCTGGAGTCACACAATGCCAGCAGGGCTTGAGTTGGCAGGAAACTTAAAAATCATCTTGACTTAAAAATCATCTTGTTCCAACCCCTGCCTTGGGCAGGGACACCTCCCACTGTCCCAGGCTGCTCCCAGCCCTGTCCAACCTGGCCTTGGACACTGCCGGGGATCCAGGGGCCAGAAAAAGGTGTTCAGCATCACCTCAGTCCCACTAAAACCTGCTTTCAAAAGTTTGTTCTGCTTCCCATCACAAGCAGAGTGATTCAGACCTGCAAGACTTCACATTCAGCCCTCTGAGCCCAGCTTGTCTCATCTTAGAATCCTCAGATGGGTTGGGCTTGAAGGGATCTTGAAGCTCATCTCATTCCAAACCTCCCTGCCATGGGCAGGGACGCCTCCCACTGTCCCAGCCTGCTCCCAGCCCTGTCCAACCTGGCCTTGGACATTCCAGGGATCCAGGGGCAGCTCTGGGCACCCTGTGCCAGGGCCTGCCCACCCTCACAGGGAACAATTCCCAATTCCCAATATCCCATCCATCCCTGCCCTCTGGCAGTGGGAGCCATTCCCTGTGTCCTGTCCCTCCATCCCGTGTCCCCAGTCCCTCTCCAGCTCTCCTGGAGCCCCTTCAGGCCCTGGCAGGGGCTCTGAGCTCTCCCTGGAGCCTTCTCCTCTCCAGGTGAGCACCCCCAGCTCCCCAGCCTGGCTCTAGAGCAGAGGGGCTCCAGCCCTTGGAGCATCTCTGGACTCTGCTCAGCAGCTCCAGGTCCTTTGCTGGGACCCCTGAGCTGGACTGAGCTCTGCACAGGGGTAGAATCTGCTGTGGGATGAGTCCAGGATGCCCTTGGCTTGCACAGGGACAGAGCTGTGGGTTCTGGCTCCAAAGCTGTGTTTTATTCATGACTCAGCCATTTCCCTACCTACAAGATGAGGATAATGATACATTCTTCCTTTCCAAAGAGCTTGTCGTCTCCAAGTGTGTTACAAACTCTGGTAACAATGTACCTTAATTGAACATTTTCACTTTTTTAGAGTTCCAAGAGAAAGTTTGCAGCGAGAATAATTCTTATTTTATCTGCATTTGATACCGTGAGGTGTGTGGCAGAGTACAGATGGTCACATCCAAGGTGGGAAGAGGACAAAGAACTCTCCAGGGCCCCCCTTCCTGTTGTGACATTGGGACTCAACGTGCTGAGCAAGCACTTGTAAATCAAGCCAGCAAAAATTAAAGGCCCCAGTAATGGGTTGGATTAATCTGCTCTGACTTAACTGTCTAAAAGTTGGATGCCAACGTTTGGGGTTTGTCGCCTTGGGCTCCCTCCTTGTCGGTGGAGAGAAATGGGCATCTCCAGAGGCCATCCATCTCCTCCAGACAGGCTGCCTGGATGAATTGCCCTCTGGAGGTGCTGGTCTCTCTCTCCATTGATAAAGAGAGCCCTGAGTACATTTTATATATTTATATTTAAAGTATATGGAGAGGGATGGAGGTGAGTCTGCCTGTTGGGGTGGAAAGGAGACAGGTCTGCTGCTGCCCTGGGTACCTGGTACAAGGCTAAAAAAAAAGCCCCTAAAAAAAGGAATAACCAACATTTCAGGAGCTGAATCCCAAGGAGTGTTTCACTAAGTGTCTTGGTTTGGAAAGCCAGGTGTCTGCCAAGGAAGGCAGGAGCCTCCCCTGAAATGGAGAATGTGAACCCCCCACCCCCCACCCCTCTGAATTGCTATAAATTTTAAATTAAGAGGCTCTCCGGCAAAAATATGGGAGCTGGAAATAGCAGTTCTTTAATAGGGAAGAAAATAAAAGGATAAAGTAAACAATGCAGTGAACCAAACCAACACTGCCAGAGTCAGAACCCAGCCTGACACCCTGTGGGTCAGGGTGCTGGCAGCAGAACCATTGGAATTGTGGCTCAGCCCTCCTGCAGTGCCAGGGCTGGTTCTGCTGGAGCAGGGATCCTGGAGAAAGGTTCAGTCTCTTCCTCTGAAGATCCAGGGCAAGAGGCAGCTGCTGTTCCTCTGGGAAATCCAGTGCAGAAGCTGTGCTGGTGTTCCAGAATCTCCAGATTATATCCAGGCAGGAATGCTTGGCTGGTGTTCCAGGATCTCCAGATTATATCCAGGCAGGAATGCTTGGCTGGTGTTCCAGAATCTCCAGATTATATCCAGGTAGGAATGCTTGGCTCCTCCCTCTGGGCTCACATCTCCCAATGGGATGCTGTAGTTCTTATCAGCCATGCAGGGACATTCAATAGCTGTTATCAGCAGATGTCCCCTCCCAAGGGAGGAGTGATTGTGGTCACTCAGAGAGAGATAAGGCAAACTGCCCACTTGACAGCGATAATCTGCCATACAGACGGTAATGGAATATATCTTGCATTGCAATCTGGAACACAAGGAATATCCTGACTGAAGCTGGAGGTGTTTTGGCTGTTACAGTCACCTGTATCACAGCTTGGTGTAAATCTGTGTAGCTGCATCTCACATGTGTGGGCACAGGACAAAACCTGCTGCTCTTGAGCAATCCCAGCCAGCAAATAACACAGGTTCAGCCAGCTAAGATTTGCATGGAGACACCAGAGTGATGGGCAACATTATAAAATCATAAACCAGAGGAAATGGAAGTTTTGGGCTCCTAACTACCAAACCCCTAAGCTCTGTGCATTTTGTCTTCCTAAAAACTATTCCAGAGGTGTCAGAAACAAACCATGCGCTTCCAGTCTCTTGTGTCCTCCTTCTGTATTTCAAATGAATAATAGATAAAGGAATCATTTTATTTAAAGAGAACGAGTTGAATAGTTTGCTTTAAAAAAAACCCACACAAAAAGCACCGTGGCACTTGGTCCTGATTTCTCTTATAAAGGAAAACTTCCCTTTTTCATTTATTATTGAAGTAAATTAAGCTGATTGTCAGGAACGTGTGTGTTGGGTGAAAACGCTGCCATTGAGAGTTGGGATGAGATGAATGAATTTAATTTACCCCTTCAGAACGTTCAGCTGATGAGCAGCACCAGCTCTCGGCTCCCTCCTCCTCCTGGGAGAGCCCTGCCAAGTTCCCTGGGGTATTTTCCATGCTGGGATTTTATTTCTTCACAGGGGCATCTTGTCCCCTTGCCCTAGGGCCAGACAGGGAAAAAGAGGACAAGGAGACGTGTGGGTTTCTTCCCTGCTCCCTCACAGAGTGTTGTAGCAGCCAAGTCCTCGCTGGGTTTTTTCCAGAGCCAGAAAACGCCTCAGAAACTGCTCCAAGCAGGCCAGAGTCAGGTGCTGCTTCCAGATTTCCCTGGGATTCACGGGAAGCAGGGCTGCATGCCCAGGCAGAGGGTGAGCTGGCAGCCAGGGGGATGCAGGCTGGCACTCAGAGCCTCACTGGGTGGCGGGATCTCTGCTGCTCAGAATGACCTCACCCAGCTTGTGGTTGAGAAGACATCACTGATTTCCACCAGTGCCTCCAGGAACAACCAGGAGAGTTTTTCTCTTGGAAATTGGAGCGATGGCGTCTTATCAAATGTCCTGCAGGGATGCTGAGAGTGTGTGTGGAGCTTCTGTCGGGACAGGGTAGGCAGAAGGGTGCTCGAGGCAGAGAAAAGCACTCACCAGCTGGGAATACTGGGGCTGGTGGAGGAGGAAGATGCTGCAGTTGAGGTTTCAGCCCTGGTGAAGGAGCCATTGAATTCCAGGTTATTGCTTGTGCCACACAGGCAGCCAGGCAAAGGCTAAATCCTATAATTATCCAATAATTAAGGTTATGAAAACCTCTAAGATCAAGTCCAACCATTACCCAGCACTGCCAGGCTCTCCATTAATGTCCATGTTCCCACTGGCTGCACGCCCTGAGCTCGAGCAACATCCCAGGCTGGGTCAGCAGTGGGGGAGGCTCAGAGAGGTGAAATTCCCTGGAGAGAGCCCAGCTCAGGAGAACACTGGAATTGCAGGGAAAGCTTTGGCTGGAAAAGTGATCCCAGAACAAACACATGGTGACTTTTCACAGGAGAGTGTGGTACCAGGACAATGCTTCCCACTTGCCAGGGTTATATGGGATACTGGGAATAAATTCTTCTTTGTGAGGGTGGAAACCCCTGGCACTGGGTTCTGAGTCCAGCTGCTTCTCTGCTACAGTGGTTTGAGACTCTCAAACCAACTTGGGCAGCCTGGTGCAGTGGAAGGTGTCCCTGCCCATGGCCCCAGGAATGGGATGGGCTGTAGGGTCCCTCCCAACCAAAACCATTCCATGATCTTGGAGCAGAGAGGGAGAATAGGACTGTGACCAGGTCTGTGCTGCTGACATAAATCAGCAGTGATCTGAACAGGAGGGTGGTGCTGGGCTGGGCTCTGGATGTGGTGGTTCAACACTCAGGTGAGACCCATGTGCCCTGTTCACTGCTGAATTTGGGTGTTTGGAACAGTGCTGTGACCATGGAAGTGTCTTGGGCACCATCCTCCCCCTCCTCAGGGATGTCTTCAGGCTCTGCAGAGCCTGGGGGATTTTGGGGTGGTGCAGAGTAAGCACGAGGAGAGCTCCAGAAAGCTCCAGTGGCTCCTGAGGATCGCTGAGCTCGGGGCAAGAGCAAATGAAGGGCATCCTCTTGGAAAGAAGAGGCAGAGAGAAGGAGCCACAGCAGACCTTGGCACTGGGAGTGTTTGCCACTCGAATATCGCTGGCTGCAAGTGTGATTTTCCCTCTGCCAGTAGGTCTGTGTACACAGAACTTGCACTGCTGTTGCAATTACTCTGCTCTAAAGTGGCTTTTCTGTCACTGCTTGTTCTGCCCGAGGAGCAGGACAGCGTGTCCTGGTGCCTTCCTCCCCAGTGGCACTGAGCCACTCATTGTCACCAGTATTTGGTACCTGCAAATCCAGGCCACCTGCCTGGGTCAACTTAGTTCTTGTCTGGATTTGAAAAATTAGACCTAGAAGCTTGTTCTAGTCTTCTTCTTCTTCTTCTTCTTCTTCTCTTCTTCAGATTATTCTCAATATTCATATTCTCAAATTGAATATATTCTGAGTTGTTCTCAAGGATAATCTCTCCAGCCACCATTTTGTGCTTTATTCTCCCCAAAATTCACCAGCAATTGCACAGGAGGATATGGCAGAGGGAGAAGGTTTGATTGAACCTTTCTCTGGTTGGTTTATCTTGAATTTCAGGCAGTTGTGATAACTTCAATGACTGACTTTGGGTCTTGATTTCAGGGTTGGCCAGGCAGGATTTTGCTTCCCAAGATCAGCTGAGGATCAGCTGCAGCACTGCAATGAATTTAGGGCCAGAAGGGACTTTTAGATCACACAAACAGGCCCTGGAAAGTCATTAGGTACCTCCTTCCTGAGCCTTGGATTTGGTGTTTGTCGAACATAAATCTTCTGAAAAGGTGTTCAGGGTTGATTTAAGGATCTCAGGAGATGCTGAACCCAGGGCTGCCATTGGTAGTGGCTTTTAAAGGTTAATCACCTTTGCTGCTAAACATTTGTGCTGTATTTAATTTGTCTGTCTTTAACTTCTTCGTTGTTGGTTATTGCAGTGTCTTTCCCTGCTGGGAGAAATCACCTGGCATTTTCTTTGATCAAACTCCTTCCTCTCTCCCCCAGGACTGAAGAGTTTCCCTGTGTCCTTCAGCTGAGCTGTGTTTTATCATCCAATTTATCCTCACACACTGGGGTGATGTATCCAGGTTCCTCCAGCTTGCCCTTTTTGGTCATTTGATAAAAATTAGAAATTAAAAGGGCTTTGCAAAATGGAGGGGAGATTTTACAAGCCCAACAGGATTCAGGGGATGGGAGAGGGTGAAGTCTGTGTTGTGCTGCTCCACTGCAGAAATAGCCTGACAAGCACAGGAGAACCCTGGATACTGGGCTTGGGCCAGAAATGGGTGGGACAAATCAAAAGCTTTGTGTTTTAAAGAATGTAATAGATTTAAAATTGCATTTCCTTTAATGAATGACTCACCCAATTACCACAGCCTGAACACCTGCGCCCGAGAGCCGACGTCTCCAGAGAGGCTTTTGCTTTTAACATTATTTATTATGCTGAGTGTTATGGCATTAGGAGCAATCAGGGAGGAGAGAGGATGGGTCAGGGGCAGCACCAGGGCAGCCCTGGGTTATCCTCCCCCTGTGCCAGGAATTCCCAAGCTCCCCTTTCCACCAGGCTCATCACAGGACAGCAGAGGCTCTGCCCAAACCCCTCGTGCTGGGGCTGGGCTGATTCCCCTGGGCCATCCAGGTGGGAGACTGGGCAAAGGAAAATGGCTTTGGACTGACTGGGGGACAGGGATGGATGGGATATTGGAAAAATTCTCAGCTGTGAGGGTGCTGAGGCCCTGGCACAGGGTGCCCAGAGCAGCTGTGGCTGCCCCTGGATCCCTGGCAGTGCCCAAGGCCAGGCTGGATGGGGTTTGGAGCAGCCTGGGACAGTGGAAGGTGTCCCTGCCCATGGCAGGGGTGGCACTGGATGAGCTTTAAGGTCCTTTCCAACCCAAACCAGTCTGGGATTCTGTGTTGCTCCTTCCTGTGCCTGAAGGGGCTGGGGCTGGCTTCACCTCCAGGAGAGCTGAAGAGGAACTTGGGATACAGGTCTGGAGGGACAGGATAGGGGGAGGAAAATCTTGGGGAAGAGAAGATTGTGAGGAGACCTCAGAGCTCCTTCCAGGGCCTAGAGGGGTTCCAGGATAGGAAACTGGAAAGGTTCCATGGAAAGGAACTGGGGACAAGGGATGGGGGGACAGGACCCAGGGAATGGCTCCCAATGGCAGGGATGGATGGGATATCAGGAACAATTCTTCCCTGTGGGGGTGGTGAGGCCCTGGCAGAGATGAGAAGCTGTGGCTGCCCCATCCCTGGAGCTGCTCAAGGCTGGATGTGGCTCTGAGCACCCTGCTCTGGTGCAAGGTGTCCCTGGCCATGGAGAACCTTGGAATGGGATGTGTCCAGAGAAGGGCAGTGAGGTTGGTGAGGAGTTTGGAACACAGACCCTGAGAGGAACCCCTGAGGGAGCTGGGGGTGCTCAGCCTGGAGAAAAGGAGACTCAGGGGTGCCCCCATCACTGCACAGCTCCTGAAAGGTGCCTGTGCTCAGCTGGGGCTGGGCTCCTTCTCCAGCAGCACTGACACAACCAGAGCACACAGCCTCGAGCTGCACCAAGGGAAATACATGGTGGATAGCAGGAAAAAGTGTTTTACAGAAAGAGTGATAAAGTTCTGGAATGTTCTGCCCAGGGAGGTGGTGGAGTCCCCATCCCTGGGTGTGTTTAACAAAGCCTGGATGTGGCACTGGGTGCCAGGGTTGAGTTGAGCTATTGGGGCTGGGTTGGACTCAATGATCTTGAAGGTCTCCCCCAATCTGGTAATTCTGTGATTCTCTGCATTTTTTAAAACAAACCAAACACCTTGGAGCTGTGAGAGCCAGGATAACTCAGCCCTGACCCTTTTTGCACAGGAGTGGATGATCTGGGAAGGCAATTTGATGCCATCTTGAGCAGTTATTTCTCATCTCCCCTCTCCAGCACGGAGCAGGTCAGTGCTGAGATCCCTTGTGTGGGGCTGGAGGAGCAGGTCCCAGGCAGGGCTGTGGCTGTGCTGGCTGGAGGGAGACAAAAAGGAGACAAAAATAAAATTATCCCAGCTCCTGGTGCTCTCTGTGCTCTGCCAACGCTTCTGCAGGCCAGAGGGCTGAGCTGATGTATTTATGCACCTTCCCCTGTCTGTGTTTAAACAGCACCTTGGAAAATGCAGTAAAAGAAGCCACAACTCTCCTCAGTGTCCTCTAGGGGTTTTAATTTATTTTTAAGGTGTTGGATCCTTGCTTTGTTGTGGGTTTTTTAGTTTTTTTTTCCTCTCCCAGTGCTGGAAGTTGGCTTTGCTGCAGAGCAGAGGTGGTGCAGAGAAACAGAGGCCAGTGAATTGCAGAGTGTGAAGAGATATTGTGAGTGAGGATGGAGGGATGTGGCAGAGCTCCCAAAGATCTCTGGTGCTATTTTATAGTCTATACATTTATAATCAGTCTGTCTTTTTTCCCAGTGGATTGAATTGTTTTGGGCCCTGTTTTTGCTGGGGCACAGCCAGGATTCCCTGCCCTGTCCCTGCCTTGCACCAGGCACTTCTCCTGCATCCCTGTGGACAAATCCTGGTGTGAGCTGAGGGTGCTCAGTGCTTGAGGACAGTGTTACCCCCAAATCAGCCCCCAAAACTGCTGTGGAGCTTCTTGCATTTCCCAGCTCTGGATTCTGTGCCACAGGGAAGGTTCCTGTGTGAATCCTCTGTTATGCTCATGAAAAATTGTTCAAAATAGTTTTGTTGGTTCCCCCAGTGACTAAAATAGCAAGAAACAGTAAAAATCTCTGCATTTTATGTGGGATGAGCATCCTTTTCTCCTTGCAGGCAGGACCTGGCTGATTTGAAGCCACCCCAGCTCTCCTGGCCACGCTGGATGCTGCATCACCTCGAGGAGGAGACGTCTCTGAGGTACCTTATTTTTGCTTTTGGTTTTCTCCAGGTTTGAGGTTTTCTGTTTGCAAGATGATGCGTGCCTGGAGGGCACAGAGCACTTGTCAAAGCACTGAGGGTGGTTTATCCTCTGGCTGTGAGGTGTGAAGTGCCCGCACAGTGGGGTTTTGGGAGCCTGGTTTCATCTGGCTGGCATTAGGTAGCCCTGCTCCATCCAGAACTGGAAGATTTTAAATATGATTTTGAAAACCTGGAGCTGTTTCAAAGCTTATAAGGCTTTTGACCTGTCTCATTTATGCTCACCTCCTGCATTGCAAAGGGAGAAAGCTTAGAAATGTGAATGATGTGAAATACAGTGTGAAATCTTTTGAGATGTCTAAATCGTGTGCATATACACACAGGCGCTTCCATCTCCTTAAAACTTCATGTCTGCTTCCTCAGCTGATCCTGGTGCTGGGAGGATGCATGAGCTGGGAGGAGGGGGAGGATGATGAGGGCTCCCATCCCCAGTGGCCTCCTGCTCCTCTTTTTGCTCCCCCCTGCGCTCCAGATGCAACATCCTCATTCAAATCCCCTCTGGGATGTGGGGACAGCAGGAACAACCCCCAGCGAGCTCTGGGCTCTGCATTTCTGAGGCTTCCATGGCTTTTTGATCCTTTATTTTCTATCTCACAAAGCATGTGTCACAAAATGTCCCTTAGGTGACACATTAGTATCTCTCCCTAAATGTAAGTTTTCAGAATCTGCCTGGTTTTCATATAAGTGTGTGCTCTTCCTGCTAATTTTTCAAGTGGATATTTCAAACCTGCTAGTTGTGCTTGGGCTCTCTGCTGTGCTGCAGAGGCTTTTTATTTTTTTTATGGTCTTGTTAAAGAAAACAATAAGTTAAACGTGTGCCAGGCAGTGTTGGAGGCGTGGGGGTGTGGGTGGGCTGTGCAGCATCTTCCTGAGGATATTGGTGAGGGAAAAAAAAAAAACCAACCCAAAACTTCAAAGCTTTTGAAAATTCCAGCTGCTAAGGAGTGACCCTCTGGTTCTTGGCTTTCTCAGTGCCATCCCACCTCGCTGTCCTTTGTTCCTGATGGCTGCTCCAGTCCAGAACTGGTGTCCCTTGGTGTTCATGGGGGGATTGGAGGGCAGGGGCCATCTTTTTATCTCCTGTGGCATCAGAGCTGCCTGACAGCCCCTTGCAGAGGCTGCTGTGGCTGGGAGGGAATGGAAGGGTGAGGAAACCACAGGGAAAGGCGGAAAGAGGGAAGGGCTGGAGGGAATGAATGAGGCAGTTGGAGCAGCATCAGTGATCCCAGGTTTTCCCAGTCATTCAGTGATGCTGTGTGTTTGCCATCTAATTCCATCCCAAACACCCTAAATGTTGCAGCGTGATGCTATTCCAATACCTAAACTGGAAATAAAGCCCTGTTTAATAAACAGCAGTCAGCATTTCATTTCCCTGAATATTCCAGGAGCAACTGCTCATTATTCTGATGATTTCCCCCCACTGTAATTATTCCAAACGACCATTCACAGATTCCACTGTTGACTTCCACGTCCATGCAATCTCACGCTGAAATATGGATATATTTTGGTGTCCTATTGAAAATTCAATAGGATCCAATTTCAATGGCTATTGCCTTCGCCACCGTGCCTCCCCTCTCCAATTTCCCAATGCTACAGCTGCACAGTGGAGAAGAAAGGATGCAGCAGACATAAACAGCAACGTCCAGCTGAAATGGGGAGAGAAAAATTACTTCCTTGTACTACCACACTCCTGACAAGAGCTGAGTCTTTCTTTTTTCTGTTTTTTTTTTTTTTTTTCCTTTTTTTCCCCCCTTTTTTTTTCCTACCACATTCAATTTTCTAGCTCTGCCAGGCAGGTTGCAGGACTAATCTTGAACGTGCCTTGAGCCTGCTGTATAACACCAAGGGCTTTTAAAGCTTGGGATGGGGGAGAAGGAGGAGGAGGAGGAGGAGGGTGTGGGGAATGCAATTAGTTTGGGGTGGCAGGATGAGCGGGAGAAGCTAAAATTGCAAATGAGTGTTATTTGGGGAATACGAATCCCGTTCCTCCCAGGGCTTACCTGCCTTTCTCTTTTGGCAGATGGAGAGTGGGAGATGTGAATTAGATGGGAAAAAAAATCCCTAGACAGTCTGCAGGGTCTCAAATGGTGCTTTCATCACAGCCAGTGTTTTGTAATGTGCATGTTTATTTTCCCCTTCATCTGGAGTACAAAGGATGTGGTGTTTGAGACCTGCCAGGGGTTGACTGGTGCTGGGAGGCTGGGCTGCATTTGGAGGTGTCACTCCAGCTCCAGGGAGCAGAGCAGATGCTGGGTGGCTTTGAGCACTGCAGCAAAGGTGTTTCCGCTGCTGCACCTTCCAGAGCTGAGAATATTCATCAATAAATAATTTCTGGTGGGTTTCTGTCTGTTCCCAGCTTCCAGAGGGCTCTCTTGAGGTGGGATTGTCTGAGACATCAAGGTTTCTTTATTGGTGTGGTGGGCCACTGCTGAGCCACCTCAGTGTTAGCTCAAGCTCCAGAGGAGCAGGAAAAGAACAGTGAAAGAGTTTTTTCCCCCCAAAATTTAATATCCCATTATCAATTTGGAAGAGATAATTAGAAATGCAAAAATTTGAGGGTGAGTTCATCTTCCAACACCTTCCAGGACAGACTTGGGCAGCTGGCTGAGCCTTTGTCTTCACTCCCCAAGTCACAGAGGGAGCTTGAGGAGGGGAACAAAAGGGAAGGGAAGGCAGGGATGTGCCAGGGCTGTGTCCCCCCCAAGCCCAGCAGCACACACAGGCAGCAAGCAGCCACTATCTCCTCGAGCCATCTGTTTGCAGAGACTCTGCCCATGCAACGGTGCCTCTTCCCACGTGGACTTGTTGCCTCCTTGTAATCCGTAGGTAAACAGACTTTTAATCAGCTGGAAAGCAGGGAGAGGAGGTGGTGAGCCACGATAAGAGTCCAGTTGGGATGGGGACTGATGGCAGCACGAGCCCCAGCGGGTGGGTGATGGGAAGCATCCCTGCAGCATCTTTGGAATACAGAGAAAAATGGTTTGTTTGATGGAAGGGAATGAATGGAGGAAATAGTGAGACCAAGCAGAGCATGGCCACTGAGCAGCTCTCCAGAGGCTCTTACTGCCTTGGTTTGCTGCTGTGTTGCTTGAAATCTGGAATTTTATGTAGAGGATAAAATTTCCTAGAGAATAACATTTCCCTGGGCAATAGAGATGCCCCATCCTTGTGCACTGGGTAAGAGCAGGGCACTGTGGGCATCGCCTTCCTGCAGGGATGCAGCTCACTGCTGCCTCTGAGCCTGCAGATTTGAGATCTTTGGGGACATTCAGCCTGGCAGGGCTCTGGATGGCTCTTGCTTGGTGCTGTCTCGTGTCCAGGTGGGAGATCCAACCCTTCTCCATCCACCCTTTCCTTCTGCTTCTTCTGCTGTGAAAACCACGTTGTCCCTCAGCACTTCACCATCAAACAGTCACAGAATGTCCCAGATTGGGTGGGGAGATCCCATCCAACTCCAGCTTCAGTTTGATATATTTACTACAATTACCATCTCCCAGCTTGGGTGGGGTGACCCCATCCCATCCAACTCCAGCTTCAGTTTGAAGGGGAAACAAGGTGTGCTCAGTGCTGGAGCTGCTGGGGTTTTTATCTCCCGAGGTGCTGGGATGCCAGAGGTGCTGCAGACGTAGCTAAAAGCAGCCTCAGGCAGAGGGCTGGGGTTTGGGAAGGTGCTGTGGAGCTGGGGCAGTGACCTGGTGCCCTACAGTACATGGCATTACCGTGTTTAATGTACTCAGCGCTAATCTTTCTCTAAACACAAGCCATCTTGCTGAGTTCAGCACTGAAAGAGCAATAACCAATGAAGGAGATGAGATTAAGAAAACTCACAAGAATCAAATGTGCTAGAAAAGGGCTGGGGAAGTGCCAGGGGCACTGCAGTAAATGACCTCCCTGGGAATCGAGGACAAATAAAATCCATGCCCCGTGTCTCTCTCCCCTCCCAGGCGCCTTGCACTGATGCTGGAGCCCTCCCCTTCCTGGTGGGGCCGTAGCTGTTGCTTTCAGGGTTATTTTTGCACTGGAATACAACAAATCCTCTGTGCTATGGGGCCCAGACGAGGATCCGTGTCGCTGCATTCAGAAAAACTAACCTCTCGAGCTCAAGGAGAGCTGCTTCAGTTGGCAGGAGCATTATTCTGTCTGGAGCAGCCTTGAGAGGGCAAACAAAACCTCTGAGCTGTGGCTCTTGCTTCCAAAGGCTCTCTGCAGGCAGGGATGCTGGTGAGAGTGGCTTTTATTTTTTTTTATTTGTCAGCCAGAAACAGCCAAAAATTGACCCAAATGCCACCAGGATGGGATGGAAATGGCGTGCAGCATCCTGATGGAATAGGTGTCCCACTGTGAGCTGGGCTGGGAAAATCCTATGAACAACTTGCAGGTGCTCAGTGAGTGTTGGGGTCTCTGCTGCTCAGAGTGACCCTGAGAAGAGTTAGAAAGTCTCTTTTCCCAGCCTGGGGCTTGAAGAAGGAGTCAGAGCTCTTCATTTCTCACTCTCAAGGTTGTTTATTGTTCCTTATCTATAAAAAATTTTCTCCTGCCCTGCCAGGTCCATCCAGCAGGACAGTTCAGGCACTCTGCCTGCCTCCAGGGCAGGGTTATGTCTTTATACTAAAAACTACCTGTACAATATTTACAATAACTTCCAATACCCATCACCTGTGTTAGACACTGAGCTTCTACTCTAAACCAATCCCAAAGTGCCACCATCACAGCAGAGGATGGAGGCCAAGAAGAAGAAGAAGGAGAAAGGCTGGACACACCCCGTTCCCTCCAACTTTTCTCCTGAACCCCCATTCTAAAAACCCCAAAATCTACTTTTCCACCCCGTGATAACTTCACTATCATTCTACCTAAACTGTTGTGGCTTGCCAATCTTCATCTAAGGTTGGTAACTTCCTCCACAGGTCATAATCAAACCCACAGGGGCATCCTGGGTTCTGTGCCAGGGTCTCTGAGCCCCCTGGCAGGGGTCTGGGCTGCTCAGGACAGCCAGAGGGATGTGCTGGGTTCTGACAAGTGGGCATTGTGGGGTTTTATCCCAAAGGATGGGATGGTGGAGGGGATGGGGGTGAGTGCAGGTTCTCCCCCAGTGCTCAGCAGCCTGAGGATGCCCTTCACGGATCCCAGGCATCCCAAATCTGCTGCCTCAGATCCCTGCCCCTCGCGCCGTGCAGCCTCGGAGGCTGCGGGGATGACTTGGCAGTGATATATTTACTACAATTACCATCTCCCTTCCCAGAGGAGGAAAAAAAAAATAGATGAATAATATGTTTTGAAGGTGTCATGGAGTGAAAGCAAGAGAGGAGCTTGAGCCTGAACTTATGAATAACTTATAGGCTTCCTCCCTTCATGCAGCTGCTCCGTTTGGGCTTATCTTTCTCACCCGTGGGAGGTGTAATGAAAGGAGCAGAGCTGGGCACCCGTGGGCACGAGTCTGTCTGGCTCCGTGTGTCCCCTGCACGCCAGGGCTCGGGGGTGCTGGAATGCCTTTGTGTGGACACGTGGGCAGGGCCGTGCGTGGAGCTTTACAAATTCTTCCCATTGTCAAGAAGAAAGGGTCATTTTGCACATAATTCACCGCTGGTGTTTCTGGCAGAGCGGTGGGAGCGTTGCTTTCACTCTCCCCTTGCACTGGGGAGCCACGAGGAGAAGTCATTTCGGATGGGGAAGCAGGTGAGCCCTGCAAGCCTTAAAATCTGGGAGGTTTTGGTTCCGTTCGTGACACAGCTGGAAATTCCCTCCCCGGCCTCATGTGGTGGCTTAGCCTACCCAAGTCTTATTTTTCCAGCCCTAAAATGAGAAGTAATTTGCTCTTGTCTCAACACCTTCCTCTGCTTTCTCTATTTTGACTTGAAGAGCTCAAGGGAGGGACTGTTTTTACCGGGTGTACACACGGAGTGGAGCATAATGGAACCAGGATCTTATCAAAGGCACGCCAATGCTATTGTAATGCATACAGTAATTATAGGGATGTATATGGAGGGATGATGAAAAAAAACCCAATGAAACATGGCATTTCCCTCTGGAAAAAATGTTAGTGAAGTAAAACCACGCCTGGGAGTATGTCAGTTCCAGCAAAAAAATGTCTATTAAAAATTATGCAGTGCTGCTCAGCAAGGTCACAGCGCTCCTTTTAGAGCCAGTTAGAGGTTTCCTTGCAAAGCAGCACATCAGGATTTTTTTTTTTTTTCCCTGCAGACTTTTAGCCAAGGTGTTGTGTTTTGGGCTTTTATTCAGATTTAGGGGCAGAAAAAAATTGAATTTCATAGAAATTTTGCAGGAATTTCTGCCGAGAGGAGCCTTCTGCATGGAGGGATGGTGTCCCTGGTTAACACCAGGTATAAATATATATTTATATATGATTTCCAATGATAACTTGTCCCCCCATCCCTATCTCAGGAGTGCAGCCCTGCTATCTGCATGTTCCTATCAGCCCAGCACGTAGATATGGACGAGTGTAATGGAGATATTAGGCATTTATTGCAAGGCATTCTGTTGAACATCACCTGCTGCTCAACATGAAAAGTTGATGTTCCCAAAGCCACAAGCCAAAGGCTCCTTAAGAGCTGTTCTGGTGCACTGGTAAATATCCGTGCTCAGAGCAGGCGCTGTGTGGATTAATAATGCATGGAGCAAATCTGTAGGAAGAGCAGCGACTGCGTAGGGCTGACTTAGAAACTGCTCTCCCTGCTTAGGCAAACAGGCAGGGAAGTTGTGTTTTTTAAAGCATAATGTGTTGGTAATAAACCAAACCAACCTAATTGACCGTTTCCAGCTGCTCCAAACGCAGTCGCTGGCTCGGCAAGCTGGGGGTCAAAGGAGCTTTGCCAAGGGTGGTAAAAATTGCTGTGTGGCATCTCATGGTAGGCAATTTATGCAGGTGGAATGGTGGGGAGGTTGACATGGGATGGGATTAGGAATCTTTCCCCCTTTCCAGGGGTTTTCTATCAGCTGGTGGTCGCTGGAGCAGCAGTTAGTTTGTGCTCCCAGCCCTGATATCATGACAAGATTAAATCCTCCACATCCTGTATTTGGCTCTGGAGAAGTGTCCTGCTGCACCACCGGGTCATTAATGCCACTGTGCTCATTAGCTCTCGCTGTCCTAATGAGCTGGGAGGTGCTGCAGGCCCTGGCAGGGTGTGGGGTGCTCCTGGTGGTGCCAGGAGCTGGTGGTGGATCCACTGGACCTCCTCAGGGTCTGTGGGTTGAACCAAGCCTTGGGTGGGGACAGGAAGGAGAGCTAAGAGCCCTCTGCAGCAGCCTGCAGCCACTTTTTGGCAACTCCTCGTGGAAATTGGTGGGACACAGCAGTGGAGGTGCTGGGGAGCACCCAAGGAAGGGTGAATGCGTCTTGTCTGTGGCTGGGGACAGTGTCACCCTTTGGCTGGTGGCAGGGACGTGCAGGCATCAAACAGGGCAGGTGGGAGCACCCAGCCTGAGCTGCCAATCCCTCCCAACGTTTGACATTTGAATTCTTGTCAGATCTGAGGACGGGGCTTGAGCAGAGGGACCTGTGCTTTGTCACCTTCCTGCAGCACAAGGACTGGCCTGGATCTGACTCAGAGAGTCCCTGGGTGATAGAGAGAGAAACACAGCTGGATTTCCAAGAGTTCGCAGCCAAGTCTTCTTCTGAATTGCAAAGTGAACAGCTCAGATTTTTGGAAGCCTCTGAGGAGGCATAAATACAAAAAGCCAGAATATCTTTAATTTTTTTTCCTCTTTGTCATTTTTCTCCTGGCTATAATGTTGTTTGAAGGGGCTGTGAGTCACCCCGAGCAATCAAATGAGACATCCTTATCACTTATGAAAATAATATTTAATGTGATAGTTTTTATTTAGGTTGTTTTAAAGGGGTCTCTGTGGGTTCTGAGCCTCAGATATTCTTTTTATTGGACAAAGGGTGGAATAATTTAAGGTTTTTGTTTCAAGGACCTTTTCTGTGTGGGCATGTGGGTGTCATGCTCTTGATGCTGGGTTGTGGTGTGGACAGATGTGTTTGGTTTGGGAATCCTGAAGTGGAGAGAAGCCTATTTTATTTCTGGTGTTGTGAAATAGGGACCAGTGGTTGGCATGGGCAAGGAGCTGAGGTAACAGGAGTGTGTTCAATCCTAAACTGGGTCCAAGGGGCCCAGATGCTGCTCAGAGCAGGGGCTTGGTGTGAGGAATCAGATGAGCATGGTTACAGCATGGAAAACCCCCCTTGATCTGGACTAAAAGGAGATTTCTGCTCCAAACTGAAGAGGTTTTCCTTATTAAATTTGCTTCTAGAGCCATTTCCACGTGGGTTTAGGTGCACAAGGGGAAGAGGCTTGTAGGGGCTGTCCTGCAGAGATCAGGCCCCCAGGAGCAGGTGCCCCTCTTCCTTTGGGGCCAGGCAGGTGGGACGCAGGGTGGGTGTGTGGGTGTGAATCCCTCCCACCACCGTGCAGCTGGGGAAACTGAGTCACAGCACTGCTGCAGCTGCTCCAGGAGGGATTCACCCCCTTTCCCAGAGGGGAAGAGCTTTGGGGGGGTTTCAAGGGTGCTGTGGGGGTGTGTGGGTGATGGAGCAGGGGGGTGAACGCTAAAGGGAAATGTGGGGGGGTGCAGATGCCCAGGGGATGTGGGTGCTGGCTGCCAGGGGAGTTTGGGGGGATGCTGGAGCTGGGGGGATGCAGATGGAGGGGGGAACCCTGGGGGCTGCGGCTGCCAACACTGAGGGGGATGTGGATGCTGAGGGGTGGGGTGGTGCAGATCCTGGTGGGATGAGGGGGCTGCAGATGCCCCGGGAGGGGCAGTTTGGGGGTGTAGATGCCCAGGGGGGCAGTTTGGGGATGTGGATGCCCGGGGGGGCAGTTTGGGGGGGTGGATGCCGGGGGGAAGTTGGGGACTGCGGGTGCTGACAGTGACGGGGGTGCGGGTGCTGGTGGGGTTAGGAGGGATGCAGAAATTGGGGGTGCCGATGCTGGCGGGGTACTCGGGGTGTCTTTGCCCCTGGGGTGCGGGGGTGCGGGTGCTGGTGGGGTTAGGGGGGTGCAGATGTTGGGGGTGCACATGCCCGTGGGTGTTTGGGGTCTCTTTGCCGCTGGGGTGCGGGACTGCAGGTGCCGGGTGTCCCGATGCTGGTGGGGTTGGGGGGGTGCAGATATGGGGGGTGCAGATGCTGGGGGGGTGCTCAGGGCGTCTTTGCCGCTGGGGTGCGGGTGCCGGCAGGGTCCGGATGGTACTGGGGTTAGGGGGATGCAGATATTGGGGGTGCCGATGCCGGCGGGGTTCTCGGGGTGTCTTTGCCGCCGGGCTGCGGGTGCTGGGGGTCTGGATGGTGCTGGGGTTAAGCGGTGCAGATGTTGGGGGTGCGGATATTGGGGGTGCCGATGCCGGCGGGGTTCTCGGGGTGTCTTTGCCGCGGGGGTGCGGGGGTGCGGGTGCCGGCAGGGTGCGGGTGCCGGCGCGGGGGGGCCCCGCAGCCAATGAATGCTGCGCGGGGGCGGCTGCGTGCGCGGCCGGCGGCGTGTTGCAGCCGGGCGGCGTGTGCGGGCCGGAGCGGCGGGCACGCAGCGCCTGTCCTCGCACCTGCAACCCCTTCCGACCCCCTTCCCCCCCCTTTTTTTTTTTCTTTTGGGTTTTTTTCCCCCCTCCCCCACCCTTCGGTGCTTTTTTCCTTTTTTTTTTTTTTTCCCCCTTCCTTTTTCCTTCCCCCCCCCCCCCGCCCCTCTTCCTGCGCTTTGCTCCGGGAAAACGCTGGATTTTAAACCTTTCCCTGCCCGGCAGTGAGTGGGGAAGGAGAAGGAAAACCATGGCCCAGGCCAAAATGCACCACCCCGTCTCTTGGGTGATCTTCGCCGGGATGGCCGCGCTCCTCCTCCCCCAAGGTAGGGAACGCCGCGGGGGACGCAGCCCGGGCGGGCGGAGGATGCGCGGTCCCACAGCAGCACCCTCCGAGGGGGCTGGGGGATGAGAATCCCCCCAGAGTGGGCATGAGGATCCCTCCAGAGCGGGGACAGAGCTGGGAAATTGTCCCCAGCCCGCCGTGAAGTTGCGGGGGATGCGGATGCGGGTGCGGCGCAGGAATCCCCGGTGCACCGGGCTGGCGGCGGGGGGGACACCGCTCCCCTGGCGTCCTGATTATCTTTGCGGGTGCAGGAGGACTCTGCCATCCCAGCACGATTCTGGCAGGATCAGTGATCCAACAGGCTGGGGGACACGGTGGGGGGACCGGGGTTCCTCCGTGCTCCCCCCACGCCTTTGCTTTTCCAGCAAGGTCGTCCGAAAAACTCGGTGCAGCCCCGCTCCCGCCGGGCTGGGAGTTGGGAAGTCCTGGTCCAGTCTGTCCCGGATCAGCACGGCTGCCTCCCCCCAGCCGGGGGACGGTGCTTGGAGGGGAGGGGGGGCTGTGCAAGGGGGAAAAAAAAGAGCAAAAAGCGAAGGGAAAAGGAGGGGGGAAGAGGCGGCAGGAGCCAGCCCCATCTGGCCGGGAGCGCCGAGCCTGTCAGCTCGCGTTAGGCTCCTCGCAGCCATCTGGAGGGGCTGTGGGAGCGGGGTTTCCTCCATGGGAGGAGAGGATGGAGCCGCATCCTGCCCCGGGCCGCCGCGGGAGCTCGGGATGCGCAGGGGATGCGCCAGGGGGATGCTGCTGCGCCTGGAGCGGGGCTCCGGGGCGGGATGCGGGCACTTCCCGGGGACACGGATGCACCCCGGGAGGGGATGCAGGCGCTCCTTGGAGCAGGGATGCACCCCCGGGGCGATGCGAGTATTCCTGGGCCAGACGGATGCAGCCCGGGGGGATGTGGGGTCTCCCGAGGATGGATGCGCCCGGCGGGGTGAATGCACCTCCTTCTCCACAGGCGGATCCTGCTCCCTCTGCGCTGCTCCCAGGTGCCCGCGGAAGGCTGGGGATGTCCAAAGCAGCCCAGCCTCGTCCCCCGTGTGCCGAGGAGCGCTGCAGCAGGAGCCGGGCGGGCTCTGGGAGCCCAGCGGGTGCGGGGCTGGGGGCTGCGGGGTGGCCAGGGATGCTCACTGGGTGTCTCCCACCACAAACTTCTCTCTGCTGGGCAAACCGGGCCCGCTGCTGCTGCTGCGGGGGGAGAGCCCCCCGTGCCGTATCGACCGGCACAGGCTGCTTAACATGCACATCACACGGTGCCGAGGCATCGCTCCTCTTCGCCTTCCTCCCGCTCTCCGTCTCGCAGGGCTGCTGCTGCCCGCCCGGCATTCCTGCATCCCAGGGGCTTCCCCCGCTCCGAGCCCTCCAGGGAACCCGGGCGGGGTGTGAAGGGTCGGGGCTCCCCAGGAGAGGGATGAAGCTGCGCCTTTCCCTCCTCACTTCTCCTGCTCGGAATTGAGGCTTCATTTGTTTTATTATTTCATTATTTTATTATTTTTTAATGCTTGCTTTGGGGCTCCTCACCTGGCTTCCTTGCAGTCTTATTCCATGCCTCTGGTCATCCTTCCTGCTTCCTTTCCTTGCTCCTATCAAAGCTTCCAGATCAAAAAGTAGTTGGTTTTTTATTTCTTTATTTATTATTTTTTATAACTCTCCTGGGCAGCAGAGCAGTGGGGAGGAATGTGCTGACTCCCTGAGCCCAAAATCCCCCAATTCCCTGCATTTCAGGAATCTGATGTGGGTGCCAGAAGTCCCTGAGTCACTCCTGGAGTGAGGGAAAGCAGGGAGCCACGTTATTCTGTGGGCTGGGGAGGACCCAGGGCAGAGCTGTGGGGAACTGGGTGAAATATTGCCCAGGGCAGCCTTTGGCAGCAAAAAGTTGGGGCCTTTTTGGGGCTGGGAGTTGCTGCATTGTTGGAAGGAAGGAGTCCCCTTGGGAGTTTTTTTCTTGCGTAATTTTATTTAAGAGTCATTCAAAAAACCCCTCAAACACACCCTACGAATAATTTTGTATTTTAGCACAAACTTTTAAAGAGAGTTTTGAGAAATTTGGGTTCATTCAAGCCCAAGGTAATATTTAGGTTTGTATGCAGTGCTGAAAATCAGCAGTAATGTGCTTCTGCTTCGTGAATTCTTCTGCTAATCCCAGCAGTTTTTGGAATTCATAAGTTTTCCCCTTTGTTTGGTGTCCAGAAGTGGAGCTGCCTTGTGTTTGAAAAGGTGAAAATAATTGTCATGCAGGAAAACTGTGTTTGGCACAAACCTCCTCCAAATATCTCCAGAGATGTGTGCTGCCCTCTGCAGCGGCTCGTCCTCCCCTGGGTCATTTCCCTATTTCCAGCCAAAAAAACAAGAAGAAAAGTGGTTTGTGAGTGTGCTTGAAAGGAAAGTGGAGCATGAAGTGGGATAATTCAGAGGCGTTTGACCACCTGCATTTGTGCAAACATCTGTGGGTCCTCCAAGTTTTGCAGACTCACTTTTGTGGAAATTTTGTTCATTTGTTGGATTTGTGGAAATGCGGCCCTAAAATGGGAGCTGTTGAGGGTTGTGTCCATCAGGAAAGAGCCCCCTGAGCCCTGGAATGTCCAGGGTGGTTGGACACCAAGGGAGCTGGAGAGAGAGGCTGGGGCATTTCTTGGATGCTGCATCCCTTGGAAGAAGCTACAGGTGTCCATTGCATCCACTCATGAGAAGGATGGATCCAGAAAACGTCCAGCCACAACTTGGGAGAGGAGATGGGAAGAGGGGAGGTTGCAGAGGGCTGGGATAGCCCCAGGCTTCGGGAAGTGAGTGGCAATTTGGCAACACAGCTCTCATTGTGTTTGCTCTGTGTCTTCTGTGTGATTTTTAAATAGCAGCAATGAAAATCCAAAATATCCTCACACAGGGCCCAGGCAGCAGAATTTTCCCTTCCCCCTTTCCTGGCTCAAAGCAAAGGGGTGTCCTCACTTATGCCCCATGTCCTTGACCCACAGCCCACCTGGATTTCTTAAGGAAGGGGCAAAAATCTCACCCCAGCACTCGGGAGTGGAAGAGACAAGAAAACTCTTCACTCAGCCACACGTAAAAGGATTAACCAGGCTAAAAGGTCATAGAAGATTTAGCTGGGCCTTTAGCATCAGTAAGCCAAGAATTATGGGAATTTGATTTACAAATTAGCATAAAGACCTTATTCTAATAAGCATACAAGCTGAAATAGGTATGTAAAATAATAGCATGTGTCAACATCCTACACAGAGCGTTCCTCATCCGAAAGAATTATTCGCTCGTTCGATGTGGCTGGGATGCAGATAATTCCCAAAGTGAGACAGGCTGTGCTGGTGTGTGATGGAAAGGCTGGATCTGACCCAGAGACACATCCACAGGCAGGAGGGGCTGGGTGCTTCCCCTTAGGAAAGGCAGGATTTGGAATCTGGGTTGGGGCTATGAAAAAAAAAAAAATGTTATCCCCAGAAAATGCTGCCCCCCAAAAATGATATCCCCAAAAAATGCTGTGCCCAAAAATACTATCCTAAAAAATACTGCTCCCAAAAAAAAAACTATCTCAAAAGAGTGCCACCCCCCAAAAAATGCTGCCCCCAAAAAATGCTACACCTGAAAAATGCTGTCCCCCAAAAATGCTGTGCCCAAAATCCTGTGTGAATTTTCTATCAGTGGAGGGGTGAGGGGAAACCTCCTGCTACTCCCAAAAAATTCTACCCCCAAAAAATGCTGTCCCCAGAATCCTGTGTGAATTTTCTCTCAGTGGAGGGGTGAGGGGGAAACCTCGGGCTACTCCCAAAAAATACTATCCCCAAAAAATGCTGTCCCCCAAGAAATGCCATCACCAAAAAATCTACCCCTAGAATCCTGTGTGAATTTTCTCTCAGTGGAGGGGTGAGGGGAAACCTGCTAATCCCCAAAAATGCCGCCCCCAAAAACCCCTATCCCCCAAGAAATGCTATCACCAGAAAATGCTGTCACCAAAAAATTCTACCCCCAGAATCCTATGAGAATTTTCTCTCAGTGGAGGGGTGAGGGGGAAACCTCAGGCTACTCCCAAAAAATGCTGCCCCCAAAATCCTGTGAGAGTTTTCTCTCAGTGGAGGGGTGAGGGGAATCCTCCTGGCAGCTCGTGCAGGAGGTAATTGCACTAATGAATGCGTATAAGAAAAATTACGTGTATCGACATCTTTTTGTGAATGCTCGGATTTATTGGTCCTCAGGAAAAATATTAGATGTGGTTAATAGTTATCACACAGGTCAATAAAACATGATATTCACCCCAACGGCAGAAAATAGCTTTTTAATAGGTAATAACAGTAATAATCAATACCTACATGATTAGATAACCCAGTTATATGCAGTACATAAAAGGAGGGGAATGCACTCTGCCTGCTCAATGCTGGATTTGGAGCGTGGCTGAACATCTGTCACTGCTGTTGATTCCCAGCAGGGCTGAGGAGGTATCAGCACCTCTGGAAATCAGGAACCACGTGGCATTAATTGGCACATTTTTAAGATTCATCAGAGCAAGCAGGAACCTGAGAAGACCTTTGGAAAGCAGCTGAGCTGTGCAAAACGCTGGAGGCACCCAAAATGCTGGAAAGGGGATGGGATTTTGGTGTGGGTGGTGGAGCTGCAGGTGGGTTTTCCAAGTGTGTTGTCATCTTACTGCAGGGGTTCCATGCTGTTGTCTCTTTATCACAAAAGTTCCATATCTTCTTGCTGTTTCTCCTGAGTCAGCCCCTCACACTGTTAGGTGCCACGCTGCTGTCTCTTTATCACAAAAGTTTCACACCTTCCTGGTGTTTCTCATGGGCAGCTCCTCAGAGCACTGACCCTTTCTTCTTCACAAAGCAGCCACTGACTCCAGTTCCCTCCTCAAGGGGCCAACCACTCTTTTATAGCATCTTCGTCTCACTGGGTACAGCTCTGGCCTGTTAAAGACAGGCCTGCTCCTAATCTTTCATAATTGGCCCAGCTGCACTCCTTAGGGGTAAGAATACTTTCTACACTATCTTTATTTTCTTATATTCTATCCCACTACACAAGTGTGGATTTCTGCTGCTTCCCTGGGGGCCTCCCTGTGCTGAGCTGGTTACACAGCTGTAATACAAGGAGGATACAAGGAGGAGTAAAGTTGTTGTAGTTGCTCTATGCTGTGGTTGTGGAGAGATCTCAATGATAAAAATCATGATCAAAATAATTAAAAAAAATCAAAGTGCAATGGAAGCTCCATTGTGTGTAATAAATTCCCTTGCAGCACAGGAGGAGGTGCTGGAGTAGGTTTGTGTAGTAGCTACACCAGGTTTAGGAGCCTCACTGGTGGGCTGGAGACGTGTGAGGTCCCATCATTTCAGGACAAATTTCAGGATTTGCAGTCGTTTCCTGGCCATGAAGCACATGTGAACAAGGTGCCTGTGGCCACCCTGTGGTGGGTATGTGAGGAGGAAAGGATGGAACACCACCTCAGGTGTTCATGGCCAGGGTTTGGAGCTGCAGCTTGGCCTTGGAGTTGAGCTCTTGCCTTCTAGCAGGGACCAAGATGAGCAAAAATGCCAGATTTGGGGATTCTGTGGAAGCCCAGGTTGGTGTCCAGCTTCTCTCTCTTTCCCACATTTGGGATGAGCTTCATGGGTCAGAGGGAGATAAATATCAGTTTGATAAGTAGAGAGGATCAGGTGGGAGCTGGGAGCTTGTAAAAAATCTGCTCTGGTAACCTCAGGGACCATCCCTGTGTGCAGGGCTGGGGCTCTGGAGGCTGCTGCCAGTTTTGGAATATCCCTGTGCTTCACAAAAGCTGCTTCTCCTTTCTCCACATAAGAACTTTGACCAGCACAATAACCCTGGCTCGTGGTTTTTCCATCTTCCTTTAACTTACTCCTGAGACGAGTGCATTTGATATTAGAGTGTCTGCTTTGTGTATTTTTCTTGCAGTTTTCACTTAAAAATACCTATATTTTGATTTCCTCCCCCATTTTATTTTTTCCCCATGGGGAAGAAATTGATCAGTTGACAGATCTAGGTCAGGTTAGTGAGCAGGGCTTGCTGTTTTCTGTGATAAACCAGGAGTGGATGGGGAGAGCTCTTCCCAGGAAGCTCCAGTCAGTCAGTGGAGGTGAAATTCAGCTTTCCTCAGCCTGGGAAACACGTTGTGAGGAGCAAATATTTGGCCATGGGGATCAAAAAAAGACCTTTATTTGTATTTGTCTTTGCTTCCCAAACTTCAGTAGTGGCAAGAAAGGGAAAAACGTTCCTTGCTTGTTCTCCAGTTGAAGGGACAAGAGCTTTAAAGAGGGGAAATGGGATTTTTTAAGCATTACTGTCATTCTCCTTTGATGGGCAGTGACAAATCTCCCATTAGACTCAAACCTGATCCATCTCTGATGTTCATGGCAAAAGCTTGGAGCTGTGCCTTGGACTTGGAGTTGAGTTCTTGGCTTCAAACAGGAGCCAAAATGAGCAAGGTGCCAGATTTGGGGATTTTGTAGTGGAAGTCCAAGCCATGCTTCTGTCTTCTGTTGCCAGCCAGCACCACACGTGGGTTTTTCATGCCTTTAGAGGCTTTTATAGGAAAAAAACCAGACTGGGAGAGCTGGGGGTGCTCACCTGGAGAGGAGAAGGCTCCAAAGAGAGCTCAGAGCCCCTTGCAGGAGCTAAAGGGGCTCCAGGAGAGCTGGAGAGGGACTGGGGACAAGGGATGGAGGGACAGGACCCAGGGAATGGCTCCCAGTGCCAGAGGGCAGGGCTGGATGGGAGATTGGGAAGAAATTCTTGGCTGTGAGGGTGTGAAGATCCCAGAACAGTGTGCCCAGAGCAGCTGTGGCTTCCCCTGTATCTCTGGAAGTGTTGAAAGCCAGGCTGGATGGGGCTTGGAGCCACCTGGGATAGTGGAAGCTGTCCTGTCCATGGCAGGGGTTGGAATAGGAGGATCTTTAAGGTCCCTTCCCAACCCAAACCATTCTGGGATTCTCTGAAAAAACAGGAACACAAAGAGTGATCCCTTTGCACCCCTTGGGGCACCCCAACCCCTGCATCCTGCAGGAATTGCATCCCAGCACATCTGGAGCTGTGGCTGGCACTGGGAGGAGCTGCCACCTTCCTCCTCCTCCTCCCCAAGCAGGCACCTTGCTCGTGGTCAACAATAAATCAGAGGTGCTGCCTTGCCAGGCTCTGCTCTCTGCTGCCAGGAGGCAGAGCTCGGATTTTTGATGTGCTTAACAGTTAATATGTCTAATGCTGAAAGCTGTTGTAAATTAATTGACCTCTTGGCCCCTTGTCCTGTTGACTGTTCCCACTAAAGACAGTGGTTGGTTCTTGGCATTCTTGCCCCCCTCCTCCACCTCCCAGTAATGCTTTGCTTGCTAATCAGGGCAGTCAAAAAAAAGGAGCCTTGACTCTGAAATGCTTCAGAGGAGCTGCAGGGGCAGGTCAGGATTCTGGGCATCCACTGTGCCTGAATCCCTGGTGCTCAGAGTATTCCCTGTGTGCTCTGCATGGAACCCTCTGCCTTCTCACGGGCACAGTGGGGATGGAGGTGCTGCCAGAGTGAAAAGCCCCAGCACAGCCCCAGGGACCCTCTGGAGGTGGATGGAAGGGTCACCTCTCTGCCCTGGGTGAGCTGTGGCTCACCCCAGGATGTGGGTCTGGCTTGGAGGAAGGATGAGGGTGGGTTCTCATCAGGGATTTTTTGGAAATTACAGAAAAATATCCCAGAACAGTTTGGGTTGAAAAGGACCTTAAATCTCATCTCATTCCTGTGGTAACCACATATCCTCTGAGCAGAGAGAGACATAGCTGTCCCAGGATTTTCCTGGGAAGCTGTGAGAAAGTTTGGAGAAAGAATTAAAACAATTATTATCTCTCTTTCTGTAAATGTTGTTTATAAATATGATTCTCCAGAGTGTGCTATTCATAGTTCACCAGCAGGAGAGAGAAGATTCCTAAAGGCCAATCAGGTCTTAGGTCCACCATTGTTCCTACAAGAACTGTGGGTTTCTAAATAAAGTGCTTTTCATGCTTTCTGATGATGGAGTCTCTGTGTCACCTTTGTCTGTCTCCAATACCCCTTTGGTGATGCATTCCACCCCTGCCATGGGCAGGAACACCTTCCACTAGACCAGGCTGCTCCAAGCCCCATCCAACCCAGCCTTGAGGGGTTGGTGTATTTTCCTTGCACACTGCTGATCCTGGGAACCCTGATTTAGCTTGGAAAGGAGCTTGGAAAACCACAAATGCTCAGTCCAGAGGGCTGGTTTGTGTCCTCCAGTGACTCATGGTGGGAGAGAGAGAGAGCAGCTGCTAAGGAGTGGGAAATGCCACGGGAAATTGTGTAATATTAGAAACGAAGCGGAATGTTTCAGGTTTTTCTAATTCCAAAATGAAATAATAATTAAAAAAAGAACAATCACAAATTCCCAGTGAAAGTAAATTCTGGGAAGAGTAAGGATTGATTTTTGAAACATTTTCTTCGGAGCTCGCTGAGGCTTTATGTACAAAGTTGTGAAGTGATTTAAAAAAAAAATAAAAAGAGCTCCAAAGGCCGTGTTCCAGCAGTATCAAAGAGCCTGGAGTCTCCAGCCTTGTTCCATTTTGTATTGTTATTTCTTCAAAACAGATCCTTTGCTAATGTTTCCATTTTACTAGAAACAGAATTCTTGATTTAAAGAACTGGTTTGAAAGCCAGACCTGACCCGCCTCACTGGAAGCGTGACAGGCCCACAGAGCAAAGCAAGGTTCATTAATGCCATAATATTCTCTTTCTTTTTTTGGTGTTTGGGGCTTTTTTTTCCCCTCTTCGAGGAGTTATCTGGTGAATAGCACTTGGTTCCTGGCTTGGTTTGGGTGTTTTTAGCTTTCATTCCCTTTCTACAGGACAGATGGTATTTAGAGATCACAGGGTGCCTCCGTTAGACTTTTACTTTTCCAAAGTCAATTCCCCAAGCCAGCACTGGGGTTTTTGATAGCGGGCCAAGGTGCAGGAGAGCGGCAGGGCTGGCTGGCACGGGGTGCATTTGGATTTAGGATGAGTGACATCTCTCTTAATGAAGCTCGTTTTGGAACAAAGCTGGCGAGGAGCAGGATCCGTGATCCATTAGAGGCTGGGGTAGTGGCAGAGCCAAAACTGCCTTGTCACTGGAGACAACATGAAAAAAACGTGTATTATTTATTGTTTACTTTTTGTGCCGCTTTTCTGCACGTCAATGCTTCCCATTGTATGTTTTGGCCTTCAAAACCTGACACCACATTAGAAACCATCTCCAAAGCCCCCAAATAATGCATAAACTATGATTATTCCTTCTGATCCACTTGTGTTTATGTAAATGGCTGGAAAAGCATTTTTCAGCTTATTTCAGAAGCTTAAGGGATTCATACCAAGCCTATTATTGAAAAATCAGAAAGTGAAAAGCAACTTCTGAGACAAGGAATTAGCAACTCAATGGCAGCGCTGGTGCTGTGGGGTCTGGCTGGACCGCAGATGGGAATTCCCTTGGGATTCAAAAATCCAGCAGGTTCGGTGGGCTTCGAGGGGAGAGGGGACTCAGAGGAGGTTTGGGGTCAATCCAAAGGGTTGAGGGGCTGCAGGGAGAGCTGGGGCACAAACCATTGGTGCTGCTGGGGCTGCTGGTCTGGGTTTTGAGGGGTGAAGCCCCCAGGCACTTGGGGAATAATCTCTTGCATCCGTGGGTGGGAAGGGGCTGGCAGTGCCATCCTTGCTCCATGCAAACCTTTTCACTCTGTCCCAGGAGAGGTGGGACCAGATGCAGATTCTCTTTGGGCTCCATCCCGTTCCAACCAGCCCTGCAGCATCTCATCCCTCCTCTCCTGCTGCCTTTTTTTCCCTGGTTTGGTCCCTTTCCCCCTTCCTTATGTTAATTTCCCACCTGAGCACCAAGTACTTTATAAATAGCAAATCTGAAATGAATTTCCTAGCAGCAATCATTATCTCCCTCGACAGCCATTAAACATTCACACAAGCAGAGCAAAATGACAAAGGGGATTGATTTTTACAGTATGTTGGGGGGAGGTAGGAGAAAGGAAATATGTTGACAAGGCTTTTTTTTTTTCTCCTTATTTCCCCCCTCTCTCCATTCTCCCCTCCCTTCCACATCCTCTATCTTGGTGGAAATCAAAATCACCCTTTTGGAGATTGGGTTGGGAGGGGATGGGAGACAGCGAAGTTGGAAATAAATAACAATAAATTTAAAAAGAAAAGGTGAAAACCAAAAAGCAGCAAGTTCTTCTTCGAGCAGCAAGCTCTGCTCCCTTCCTCTGCAGCCCCTGGAAGCCTCGCTCCGATCCGCTGGCCACGTACAAGTGGTAAACACGAAGTTGGTTCCGTGGCCTGGCTGTGGAGATGAATATGTCAGAGCTAATGCCTGCGAAGATGGAGGGGTGGGCTGCAGGGAAAGGGGGGGCCCAATCTGGGAGCCTGCTCAGCAGAATAAATGTGTTGATGCAATCGTTGGGAGCGGGCGAGCCGCGGCCGAATGAGGCACTGTAGCTGAAAATTTAACTTTGATTTCAATTTTCATATTTGTCAGCAATAATTAGATTCAAGAAATGTTTTTGCCGCTGTTCTAAAATACTAATAAGTAGGAGCCTTTGTAGTATGGCTAATGGAGTCTTTTTTTTCCTAGTGGGCTAGAAAAATTCCATTAAAGGGAAAAGTCATACTATATTACTGTGCTTCAACATGCAGTGGCTTTGCTGCCACAGGAATATCTGTGCTGGGAAACAGTGCAGGGATGATGCTGATGCTGCTTCCTGCGGCTGGGATTGGGCAGGGCCAGAGGGGACCCCCCACATCAAACTGAGCAGGGAGTGATGCTCTGAGGGGCTGCTTTGGGAAGCTTTTGAACTGCTCATGGGATGATATCCCAGTGGCTCTCATCCAGCAGGCTTTGGCAAATTGTTTTGGTGTTGCCATTTCCCTTTGGGTTTGACGCCTTGGATCAATGAGGAATTTCCCCTTGTTGGCTCTGCCAAAGGCAGAAAGCTCCTTCCACCCCTCCCCAGCCTGCAGGGTGGATTTCCTTGGCAGCACTGCCAGGTTTTATCCCAGGGAGATGCCGGCAAGGAAAGCGATATTAAATTTGCTGGCGATATGCAGAGCAAATGGGGAAGCTCTAAGTTGTGTCATTCTCAAGTTACTTCAGCCTATTAAGCAAACAAAAGCACTTGTGGAGTGAGAAATGGAAATGGCCAACGTGGCCCGATTAATCCTGGAAGTACAATTCCATTAATAAGCCAGCTTTTAATAGGTGGCTCTTTCCAGGAGCTGCTGGGACGAAGAATTGATGTATTCACTGTAATTGTATTGCAACTAATAGGATCAGAAGAAAATTGTATGGAGAACTTATTCCTTTGCCACCATATTCCAATCAGTTGAAATAATACAGGAGGGCCCAGCATGGTAATGAGACTTAAATCTAAACAGGAATATTTTAAATTTTAGTGTGAGGGGGGGTTGGCTTGTGCTTTTGCTTCCCCCTAGATTGGGCAGAAATAAAAAGAAATAAAAGAGCAGTTCAGAGAGGAGCTGGAGGAAATGGGGATCCCAATCCCAGTGGAAATGCTCCATGGTTGGGTGCTGGGGCTGCTGTCTCAGCTGGGGATGGGATGTGGCTGCTGGTGCAGAGCTGTGCCAGCTCAGCCTCTGTCCTGAATGCTAAGGGGGGTGTCTGGATGCCCAGGGATGGGACTGCCCCCTTGGCATCTCACCCAGAGCCTTTTGTTCCCGTCATTGGCAGCGAGAGGAGCCTTCCCCCTCTGCAGTCGCTGTGGTTCACTGGCAGAGCTCATTAACGAGCCTCAGGTCCTCCCTCCATTCATCCCCCATTTATTCCCAACTCCATCTGCAGGCTCTGATGGTTTGCTGATCCTTTCTTCCCAAAGAACTCCTGCAAAACCCCACCTTCTGCTTTAGGGAGCAAATGTACCTTTGTGGCTGCAGCTCTGGGCCCCTGTGGGCTGCAGAGAGGGATTTGGGCTTTAATCCATGAGTGTCTCTCCAAGGGACCTTGGAAGAGAAGAACTGTGCAAATCCCAGGCAGGCTGGGTGGCTCAGCACATCCAAGCTGATGCACAGCAGTGCCCCAGGATGCAGATCTCCACAATATCAATGGAATTATGGAATGATGCACATTAAAGCAAGGGAAATACCAATGTGGGAGCTGCCTGACCCAGAATCTGTGTGGCCCATGATTTGTGGCGCTGGGGCTTTGCCATGAGAAGTTTGCAATCACTTTTTGTCTGTTCATCACTGGTTCAGGGCTGTTTGTTTTTCACTCCTCCTCCCTATTTGTATGCAAGCTCTGACCCTGCTTTGGTAACAGGCTAGAGAGTAAATAGAAAGGGGAGGGAAAAAAAAAAGGCAAGGGAAAAAAAAGCCAAGGCACAGTTCAGCTCAAATCCCCAAGGAAACAGATGTGATTGCCTTCCAGAAATGGCTCCAATAAGGCCAGAAAGGAATATTGCTTTTATAGCTTTTGGGATATAAAACATTTAGAAAATGTGATTGACTGGTAGTGCCTAATTTATCATTTATCCATTTCTCCCTCCACCCAAACACAGCAGTATCCTCAGACAGACTCATTCCCACCTTTTTTTGGCTCTGTGCCTCTTTCCTGTGTGTGACACACGTGCACACCCATGTGTCCTTGCACGCTGAGCTGTGTGCACACACAGGCACGTGTTCCCCCACGCTCCTGGCTCCTTGTCCCTGTGCCTGTGTCATGGATTTATCATCGTTCTGCTAAGCACTCAAACTCCTGTGGCTATTTATAATTAATGCTCAGAAACCTGCCAATCCATTTAATGACACCAGGAGGTCACGGCCTCCCTTATAGCTTCCCATTAATCATCATTAGAACAGTTCTGGGTTTTTTACGTTCTTTTAAAATGTTAATTCACCTTTATAATGCTCCTTTCAGCTCTGACTGTAAAGGGATACTCTGTAGTCACTCCAGACTGTCTTGCAAGTGTGTGCAGGTGAAAGGCTCAGTGGGACAATTGCACTTGATAAAGTCTCTTGGATGTCTCCCGCTGGAATGAATTACACTCACAAGCTCTGCCAGATGGGATTTCTGCACTGCCCTCTGCCGCCGGCTCCTCGCACGCTGCTGGCTCAGCTCCCTCCCTGCCGGCTCCATCGCTCACCACTCGTCCCTCCTGAACCGCAGGATCACAGAGTCCTGGGGTGGCTCGGGTGGCAAGGGACCTTAAAAATCCTCTGGTTCCATGTTACAATCCTCTGGTTCCAAGACATGCCAAAATCTGGCTTGGTTTGGAAAGCCAGGTGTCTGCTAAGGAAGGCAGGAGCCTCCCCTGAAATGGAAAATGTGAACCCTCTCCCTCCAAATTGTTATAAATTTGAAATTTAGGAGCTCTCAGGCAAAAATATGGGAGCAGGGAATAACAGTTCTTTAACAGGGAAGAAAATAAAAAAATAAAATAAACAATGCAGTAACTAAAACAGCACTGCCAGAGTCAGAACCCAACCTGACACCCTGTGGGTCAGGCTGTTGGCAGCAGAACCATTGGAATTGTGGCTCAGCCCTCCTGCAGTGTCAGGGCTGGTTCCCCATGTGGAATGAGCTTATCCATGCTGGCACAGAGCTGGCTCTGCCAGGCTGTGCTCAGGCACAGCTTTGCTGGGCAGGTTTTGTAGATCTGAGGTGGGCTCATGCACAGTTTGGCTTTATGGGTTCTGGTGTGTCGCAGACATCTTTTATGAAAAATCCTTTCCTTAGGATTCTTCCTCATGAGAAGCTGAGAGGCCTCAGGAACAAAATGCAAACAATGGTTATCTGCTGCTGTGGAATGCAACAGGTGCATCTGGGATTGGTCTCATGTGGTTGTTTCTAATTAATGGCCAATCACAGCCCGGCTGGCTGGGACTCTGTCTGAGCCACAAACCTTTGCTATCATTCTTTCCTTTTCTATTCTTAGCCAGCCTTCTGATGAAATCCTTTCCTCTATTCTTTTAGTATAGTTTTAATATAAAATGTATCATAAAATAATAAATCAGCCTTCGGAAACATGGAGTCAGATCCTCGTCTCTTCCCTCAACCTGAGACCCCTGTGAACACGGTCACACTGGTGTCTTGGTTTGGGTGGAGCATCCATCTCATCCCTTGTGAAGGTTAACAAAAATCCCAAAAATCCCAATTCCCAGAGAGCAGGGCTGCTCCCATTGTTGAGTCCATCTCTGTCCTGCCAGTGCCCTGGGAGCCTCCAGCCCTTCTTGTGTGTGCCTAAGCACTCCCTGCCATGGTCACAGCACAGGACATCAGCAGAGATGTCAAGAGGCAGCTTGGAGGAAGGAAAACTCCGGGTGCAATCTGGTACCTTTGGCAAGCAGCAGTTCCTCTTCAGGAGCCCCCTCCTGGCTTGTGGTTGGAAGCAATCATCCCTCTCCAAAGTCAATCTGTGCTTGCCACCAATGGGAATGGCTCCAAAGCACTGCAATCCTGATCCAGACTGGGGTGTTGATCCTTTTGGGAGCAGTCCCATGGCCCCCTGTGAGCTGTGGGGACTTCTCACAGCTCTGGGTGCCCAAGCTCCAGAGCCTCCCATGATTTCTGCTCTGTGCTCATCCAAGAGGGGAGACGGCAGCACAGACACCCAGTTCCTTTGGTGGGAAGCATGCACAGCCCTGCGTGTGCTCAAGGAGGACAAAGATTCATGCTGGCCTCTCTTTTTGGGTGAAATAGGATCACTCCTGCTCCTTTGGAGACTTCTGGTCTGGGTGAGAGCCGAGCCCAGGCCCGTTTCTCTGAGTAAATACGCCAGCAGCATTTGGCTTAATGAACTGTGGCTTTTAATAAATGGCTCTTATCTTGCTGAAGTGCTGCTAAATTGTCAGGATTTAAAATTAGCCTAATAGATTTGTGGGCGATGTTTTATTCACTGGTTAGTTGGAAAGAGATGGAGAGGGGGGGAGAGATGGCTCCACCCAGTTCTCCCTGAATTATACACGAGTTATTTATTTGTTTGGGCCGAAGGGGAAATGTTCTGGATTAATGTGCAATGCCTCAGCACCTGACTTAATGAGAATTTAGAGACCTATCCCAAACTGATATTCCCCCATTAATCACTCGGTGGCCCCTCTGCTTTGCTGTCCCTGGGATGGTATTTTTTATGGTGGTGGTTGGGTTATGGTACCCACAGCTGCTTGCCAGGAAAAGGGGATGAGGATGGACAAGGGAAGTTTTTGGGTGCTGTGGTGGTTCCAGGACCACTTGTGCAGCTTTGCTCCGTGTTGATGTTGAAGTAGAGCCCGTAGATCTCTGTCTGCACCACACCCACCCGTGCAACTTGAGTTCTTGAGCTCAAAGCTGAAGTTGCTCAGCTTGTGATGCATCCCATGAACTTCCATGAGCCACTTTGCCTGTATTTCTTTTGGCAAAGCTGAGCTGGTTATGATCCTGTTGACAGTTTGGAGACATATGGAGAGTCAAGGCAGAACAGTGTCTTATAATAGAGTAAAATGGGATCTGGTTGGGATGAAAGATGCCAGGGAAATGTCAATCACTATCATTATCCTAACAAACTGCTGTACCTGCAGAGATAATAATAATATTTAGCAATTATATAGCACCTAACAAGCTCAAACAGCACAGACTGCAGCTAATTAAATCTCCCAAGACTTCCTTTGGGTGGCTGATTTCCTTAGAGCGTGGACCAGCTTCCCAGAGTATTTTGTGAGAAGCTAAAGGCACTTCTTCCCCATTTCACAGGTAGGGAAGGGTGGTCCTGCTGGAAATCCACGCAGTGAGGGTGGTGGGGTCAGTCCTGGCTCTGGGTTGGGCTGTTTGCTCCGTTAGGAGGTATTGGGTGGGCTTGACTCGATCACCCGGTGGCCAAAGGTGTTTGGGTGCATTAAAGTGCTTTTCCTTGTCCTTTCTGGAACTGGGGAGACTTTGGGTGCTGGACACCCAAATGAGGACCCCACCATCACCCCTTGGTGAAACGGAGGTGCTGGTACAGATGGTTTTCAGGGCTGGACAGTCAGAGGGTGTTTTCTCCTGTGTCTGTCTGCTTTGCTGGGCTGCTGCTCGTTCCCTCTTGGTTCATCATTCCCCATCCCATCTCGACCTGCATCCTCACAAACCCTTCTGCAGGGTGACACACCAACCAGCATCCCTGCTTTGGCTGGGCCATCCAAGATCACAATGACAGAAAGCACGACTTGGAACATTTCTCCATTTGTGCTCTCACCTCTCCCTTCCTGGCAAGCAGCAGGTGAACCCTGCCTGGATCCAGCCAGGCTCCCTGGCCCCTGCCCGGTGTGTGTTCCTCCAGCCCAGGCAGCCCCTGGTGTCCCTGTGACTTTGTGAAGGTCAGCGTCGGTGTCTGAAGTGGGAGCAAGGCGTGATGCACAGTGTCAGCCATAAAGGAAATGTTGTATATAAAAAATAAGTTTTTTTTTCTTTTCTTGTGGCAGAGGAACAAGGCGCCGGGTTCATTTAGCATTCATAAAGTCTTGCTTTGGAAACGCCTTTAAGTACTGCTGAGGGAGACTTGAAGGAGCATGTTTGAGAGTCAAATGCACATCTCCTTGGGCTCTCCTTTCATCTGCTTTAAAAAACACAATCTTTTTTTTTAATCTTTTTTTTTTTTCCCCTCTGTAAAAATACTAATCTTCTCCAACAGCAGCAGACACCCAGGGTGCAGGCGCTCGGCAATTAGCTCAGTGAACAGAATAAGTGAGGAGCAGAGGGAAGGGGGGACTCAGCCAAGGACCTGAGGACGCTGAAATCCTGCCTGCTAATTAGGAGGCAGCACAGGATGGGGCCTGGGTAATCCAGGTGCTGAGTCACAACAGCCCAGTGTGCTGTCCACTCGGGTGGCAACGTGGCCCTCTGTCATCCTCTGGGCTGAGAGGAAGGTTCACCAGGGAATTTGGGTCTTGGGCTGGGGAAGAGTCCAAGGGGATGAGGTGAGGATGAGTTTGGCTTGGTTCATGACCTGCCAAGAGTAGTCCTGATTCCGAGCAGGTCACGAGTAGCTGTTGGGAGAAACATGTGGAGGTTTTGGCACGATTCCTCCTTGGAATCTTGGCCAACATGTGGAGTGGAGTGTTCATCCTCCAGAGGCTGGGCTTTCCCTCACAGTCAGTCATCCTCTTGGAGTTGGTGTCAGCATGGAAGTTCAGTGCACAATTCCTGTTCCCCTCACAGGAGCTGAGGCAGAAGGAGAGAGACAAAAGCAACAAGGGTTGTCATCATCCAGACTTCTTCAGATAGTGAGGAGCCAACTTCTTGGGAAGTGTCAGATGGGCAGAATTTCAGCTCAGCCCCTTCTTTTGGCTGAAACTTTTCTTGTCCTTGAAATCTCTCCCCTTGTCTCTTCACTTGAGGGAAGGGAATTTACTGTGATGGAATATGTTGTCTTGTGGCTTTTTATGAAAACAGCACATGTGACTGCCCCTGTTTCCTGGAGCCAAAGGATATGGCTGGATTTCAAAAAGAAAAGGACTGGATGATTTCATTATTGCTAACAACTGTTCCCACCAAGATAAGGGCAGGCTAATCACATTCTCTGTGAAGAAGTACCAAGGGAACCAAAGGGGAACGTTTCCATTTGATCTTCCACGTTGTCTTCTGTGTTTTGGTCCTCTTCAGTGCTGGGCAGTGCCAGGAGCAGGCTGTGAGGCTGAGGGGATTTGGGGGAGTCAAGGCAGCAGTTCATGGTGCAGTGTCCTGGTTATTAGGGGCGTCCCAGGCTGGAGATGCTCTGCCAGCAGCTGCCTCCACATCAGGATTTATTTCAGTGACCGCCTGCAGTCAGGGCTGTAATTCCACATCCCAAACTCTTTGAGCGGAGCCTGAGCTGATGAAGGAGGCTGAGCACTGAGCAGAGAGGGAGTTTTCAGCTTTTTATTTTTGATTTGCAAGTTGCCCAGAAGAAAAGTGCCACCTCCTTCAGAAAAAAAAAAAAAAAAAATCAGCGCTTATGGCTAATGAATTTGCTTTTCTTAATTACGTTTCGCAGATTCCCGGTGTAGATTCCCCAGAGAACTGATCCATAGCTGAAAGCCCCCTCTGCAGTGAGCGTGCTCCATCTTTAGCTGCCAGGAGGTGATGCTGACCGTGGTGCAGCCCGGGTGCAGGGGCAGGGCAGGGCCAGGAGGTGAGGGATCAGATTTTGGCTGTGCCCTCTGCTCCCCTCCACTGCCTGCACGGACTGAGCCGCACGTGTCCCCACTGCAGCCATCCCTGTGGCAGGGAAGGAACTCTCAAGGCTTTGATTTGCCTCGTGGCAAGAGATAACATTATCATCTCGTCCTTTAATGACCTGAGGACACTGAGGATTTTTCACATCAATTTCTCTGTCTTGGTAGCTCTGATTCTGCCACGGGTGGGTAGTGCACAATCAGTGCAGGCAGAGGGGATGCAGTAACTCGGTTTCCCCCTCACCCTTGCGTTGTTTGCATGCCCTTGGCTCCTCAGGAGCATGGTGCAGGCACTAATTGATCCATCCCTTCGGCACAGCCAGCATGGAGCTGTCATTTGGTGAGCAAAGTGGGGTTCTCCCTTCTGGAGCACAGGGTCACCGCTTCAGGTCCCAGCAGCGACCACCCAAAGAGAAAAGATGACTTATAATTACATTCATAATTGAAAGTGATTAATGGTAGCAAAAGAACTTCAAGCGATTTCTTGTAATTAAACACTAATTTTAGTTCCTTTGCAGTGCTAAAGCACCATGTTTGCTTTACTGGGGATATTTATGGCTGCGCCTTAGCACAATTTAAAATCTTAAAAATACATGTTCAGTCATTAAGAATTTTGTGGTGACTGGGTAAACAAGTAAACATCAATTAATTTGTTTACTTTGTGTCTGTAATTAGTTTTTATTATTTCAAATTTTGGAGGATTTTCATTCTGGAGGATTTGTGGCTTTGAGTGGAAGAGTGGAACCCTTGATCAGTCCATACCAGGGGAGTCCTTCCCTGTGCTCTGGGCAGCTCTAGCTGCCAAAAATCCCCCAAAGTGTTATGAGATGGAGGCAGGAATCACATCTGGAATGGTTTAGGCTCAGAGGACATCATGGCCAAGTGTTGAGCCTGCTGGCTCGGAGGCTTTGGAGCAGGGAAAGGAGCTGTCTGCCCACGGCAGATGCTCGCTGGCTGTTGCTTGGTCTTGAAGAACAGAAGTGTCACCAAATCAGCTGTTTCTGCCAGGTTTTGGCTGTCTGTAAGCGACACCTTTCAAACTCAGCTGCTGCTCATGATGCTGTGTGTCAGGGGTTGCTCAGGGCTGCTCTCCTTCTCCCCTTGCTCCAGCTGCCAACACCATCTCCTCCCCTCCCCTCTTTGGAGGCAGCTTTTACCCTGGATCCAGCTTGGATCTAGCCTCGACTGAATTTTGGGGATATATTTGCAGAATTTAGTATTTAATCCCTAGTACTCTCATTGTATTGATTGATTTTGGATATTGACCTGTCAAATGAGGCTGGTTTGGGGTTTGGCTGTGAACAGGGAGCTGATGGATGCTGGCTTGGATGGCTGTACCTGGATACAAGCATTGTGGAGTCACCAAACTGGGCAGAATTCCCATCCTAAGGAATGTGGGCTATGTCAGACACCTTCCCAGGTCACAGTGGTCTGCTCTGACTGGAAGTGTCTTTAAGTCTAGCTTTATTCATGGCCCAGTGTTGGGAAGGATGAAAGTTTGACAAGAAAGTCTCACAGATTTGTGTGCTTAGCAGAAAGATTTTTAAATGTAGAGTCTGAAGAAGGAATAGAGATGGAAGCAAGTTTTGATATAGAAGAAAAGAATTGCTGAGCCAGTCTCACTGGATAACCAAGGAGGCAAAGGGTGTGTGAGTTAGAAGGGGTTTGTATGGCTTAGAGCAAAGGATAAACCCACCCCAAACAAGAAAATGTTTTTACCAAGCAGAAAGAGAGCACAGGCAAACAAGTCAGCAAATGTGGCAAGTAGAAAACAGGTCTCAGAATTTTCCACTGCAAGAAAACTGAAAAAACAACTTCTAGCTTAAACTGTAATGTACTGACTTTGAGTGATTGGAGAACAGTAACATGAATATGGTAATTACAGTAGTTATGATAGGCTATAGATAATAGTTAAGGTATAGATTGGTTCTACTGTATTAAGATGCTCAGCAAAGAAAAGTATAGAATGCATTGTAACCAAAAGAAAAGTGTAGAATGCAATGAAACCAAAAGAAAAGGATATAATGCAATGAAACCAAAACCTAAAGGGCTCCAGGCCTGCCTGCAGCTGGAGCTGACATCTGTAGGCACAGCTCTGTCACCCATGACCTGGACTGCTGTAACACCTTGGATACAATAAACTGCATTTTGTGTACAATAAACTGCATTTTGGAGAGCCCCTGGAGTCCCTCATCTCTCATTTCAGCTCTTATAGCCCAGAGCAGCTCTTTTTCAAGCCCTACAGGATGAATGTTACACCCAGGTCTGCCCATGTCCTTCCTGCACCTTGACAAAGTTGTTTTGGGAATCTGTTTCCCAAAAACTTGTCCTGCTCTCAGAGCAGCACACTGGGGTGGAAAGCTCTTGATGGAAATCATGTCTCTTCCTCACCAGTTCCCTGATTACTTGCTAATGCTTTTCATTCCCTCTTGCTGCTTGAGAGAGCTGATCGTCTGATTAAATTAAGACAGACACAAAAGCAGCTGGCCTGCCAAAGACTTGGATTTTATTAAAAATAATATTGTTTACAGAGTTCTCTCCCTTTATGGCGCATATAAAACAGTGTGTTCCACCCGAGCAGCCGGCAGACTTGCTGCAATTTACCCAGGAAAAGATGGAAAGACATTAAACCCTGGCTTGATAGGGAGCAGAGAGGGCATGGAGGAGACAGAGGTTGGGGATGAGAGACAGAGTGTGGCTGTGGCAGCACATGAGAGGGAAGGAAATGCAAGGGAAATCAGAAGAGAAAAGGAAGGATGGTTCCCTGATCCCCACCTCCCCTTCTCCCCTCGCATACCTGTGCTGAAATGAAGCTTTCAGCGAGGAGAGAGATCATGGAAAAGAGGAGATAAACTAGGGCAGAGAGCTTCAGCTGGGGACACAGCCTCCACTGGAGCAGGAGGAGAGCTGCTTGCCCTCCTTGCAATATTCAGGAGCCCTTCCCAGGCTTTCTGTGCAGGTGGGAAGGTCTGCTCTCTGCTCATCTGAGGTCTTGCAGATGTTTTGCAAGTCCTGAGGCTGGGACTAGGTCAGGGCTGGAAGTGCTGGCTCCTGCCCACCCAAGCGCCTCACCAAAGAGCTCTTGTGCTGTGTAAATCAATTATTTGTGGTTTATTCACAGTTCAAGGGCAAAGGAGGGTGTGCAGGGAGCAGCACAGCGATGGGTCATGGCATGAGGGGCTGGCAGTGAAGCAAGGAGGGACAGGGAGGTTTTCCCAAGGTCACAGAGGCAGCTCGAGGTAAGACCCAAACTTCAAGCAGGGTCCTCACCTCCAGCAACCCTTGTGTTGGCTAAAAGGGGTTGTGCCTCACTTAGGGGAGGCAGGGATGAGCCCTGCTAATGCCCTGCTGCAGCACTGCCCTGGCTCTGCTTGGCTTTCTCTCTTCTTCCTGGGTCTTCTCTTTGTTTGTTTGATTTGGTTCCAAATAATTAATTGTAAAGAGCCATGGCTAATGGTTTGAATGAAGGGTGGATGGGTGCTTTGATTAAATCGTGAGAGGATTATACACTTGTGTTTTCATTCTCCCTGACCCCAGCTGCAGTGACAAGGCTTGAGCACCCCATGTTTTGAGGGAGCTGAGCACCCTGTGAACGTGGCATGTGCTGGGTGGGGGGGATCAGCTTGGAAACCCACCCAGACCGTTCTGGGAAGATTTGGCAGGGATCCTGATTGTGGTTATCATGGAATCATAGAATGTCCTCAGCTGGAAGGGATCTACAGGGACATGGGTGGGGTTGCTCCTTTCCCCTGCATGGGTGGGGTCTCAGGTCCCATGGGAGCAAGGGGTCCCACTCTCTTTCCCTGGAGCACTGAGCTCCACCCTGGCGTGGGTGATCTGACTCTGATCATGTGCTGGTTTTGGTACCATAAAGGGGTTTGGTGGCGTGAGGGAGTTGTCCTTTGAGTTGTACAGAGACTTTAAGGATTTAATAAACCTGAACCACGTTTTGGACCGATACATATGGAATTTGGGTTGAGCATGAGCCACCTGCCCCTTCTTTGCAAGATGGTTACTGTACAAGCTTCCAAGAAGAGATGCCTTCTATTTTCCAACTTTTCCAGACAAAATCCAGCCAATGAATCTGGTTGGGAATAAGCTCAGCAGGGCAGTCTTGGGCAGGAGGATTTCTACAAAGCCAAGAGCCTCAGGAGACTGTGAGACAGAAGGAGATCTTGGAGGACGTCATCCCTTGCTGGCCTCCAGGCACATGGAAGCTTGGTGGGTGTCAAGCCCTGGGCTGATCCCTTGGTCTGAAGGCAGTGAGACGTTTGGATTGTATCAGCAAGTGCTTCAGCCTCTGCAGCCCAGCGCGTCGCTGTCTCAGAAGTTTTTGCATTGAGAATTGCTGAGAAGATCTTTGAAGGCAAAGGCTGAGCTCTCACCATCCTCCCCACACACCTTCCCCCTGCCCATTCCTAAAGCTGACTCCTCCCAGTGACTACTCCATGTTTTAGGATAAAAGTTCCTCCTTCGTGGCTGTTTTAATGTTTTAATGTTAAATGAACTCCCAAGACCCAACTCCAGGAGAATTACTGAAGGAGCAAGCTCCTTTTGCAGCTCCTTGACTGCACAGCTGAGGAGGTTGGGATGGGGTTGGGTCAAGTGACTCCCTGAATGAGTCAAAAGTGCTTTGAACATCCAGGAGAGGCACAAGGTTGTCGCCTACATCATGCACTGAGTCACCGGGCAATTTCCTGTCCCTCCCAGCACAGAACACTCCAGGTGGGAGCTTCAGCATCTCTGCTTAAAACAAGCCTGATTGGGCTTGCTCTCTCATGGAAAATGCATGAGAAAAACTGCATTTCCATGCTGGTTTTTTTGGATCAAAAGTCATTTTTACTCTTAACAAGGCTTTTTTGGCCTTTTTTCAGTGGTTATATGTGCCTCCAGAGCCCTCCCCACTTATCAGTCCCTCAGCGAGCCGCTCGGTTCAATTGCTAATCTGCTTTATTATGTTTTTAAATGCACTTTAACAGTTGAGTTTTATGGCTTTTTTTTTTTTTTTATTTTTGAGGCCAAACTCCAGCCTCTGAAGTGCCTAGCTCTCTTTTACTTCAATGGCAGCTCTCCCCATTTATCCCAAGGCACAACATGGTCCTCACACTGTTTGAAATTAGATGCAGTGATTAGAGCATTTCTCAGCCACTGCTCTGCACCTCAAAGGACAGCTCAGAGAAGAGGCTGGAAGTTGGAGCTGGGGGTGTTCATGCACTCAGAATGTGATTTCTTGGGACTTTGCACTTGTTTGAGCACTCTACAAGTGACCTGGAAATGGATGTCTGCTGGAAGGTGGTGAACTGGAAGTGGTGGTGGTGGCAGGAGGTCAGTGATGGCCATGTGAGGATGCCTCTGATCCGTATCTATGATGGATGATTCTATCTGTGCTTTCTCCCTGTGCTTTTTATAAGTAAGGCAATAAGTAAGAGTGGTGTGTCGCAGACATCTTTTGTGAAAATCCTTTTCTTTAGGATTTTTTCCCTTCTGAGAAGCTGAGGCCTCAGAAACAAAATGTCAACAATGGTTATCTGCTGCTGTGGAATGCATCAGGTGTGTCTGTGATTGGGCCATCTTGAACGTTTACAATTAATGGGCAGCCACAGACCAGATAGCTTGGACTCTCTGTCCGAGCCACAGATCTTTGTTATTTCATTCTTTTCTATTCTTACCTAGCCTTTTGAGGAAACCTTTCCTTCTATTTCTTTTTAGTATAGTTATAATGTAATATATATCTATCATAAAATGATAAATCAAGCCTTCTGAACGTGGAGTCAACATTCTCGTCTCTTCCCTCATCCAAGAAACCCTGTGAACACAGTCACAGTGGTGAAATACCGAGAAAATGGCTAAAAATTGCTGAGAGTGCTTCTGGCTCAGGCAAGGAGCTGCTCCAAGGGCTGGAGCCAGGCTGGGAGAGCTGGGGGTGCTCACCTGGAGAGGAGAAGGCTCCAGGGAGAGCTCAGAGACCCTGCCAGGGCCTGAAGGGGCTCCAGGAGAGCTGGAGAGGGACTGGGGACAAGGGATGGAGGGACAGGACACAGGGAATGTCTCCCAGTGCCAGAGGGCAGGGATGGATGGGATCTTGGGAATTGGGAATTGTTCCCTGTGAGGGTGGGCAGGCCCTGGCACAGGGTGCCCAGAGCAGCTGGGGCTGCCCTGGATCCCTGGAATGTCCAAGGTGAAGTTGCACGGGGCTTGGAGCAGCCTGGGACAGTGGAAGCTGTCCCTGCCCATTGCAGAGATAAGCTTTGAATTTCCTTTTATCTCAAACCCTTCCAGGATTCCTTTCTGACTCTGTTCAGCCCCCGGAAGCCGTGCCCTGGGGCGCAGGCCCTGCTGTCTGTCAGTCAGGAATGTGTGTCTGCAGTGCTGTCTGCAGCCTCGTTAGGCGCCTGCTCTGCCTGGAGCCGCTCCTTGGAGAGCCCTGCCTCGGTTTCACGGGAGTTGAGCATTTTGTTAGGGAGCTCACTCAGCTACTCTGAGGAGTTTTTTAATTTCTTTCACCCCCGTGTTTTTCCTGGGGAATTCGTGTGTGCCACAGGGAGGTGTGGTGGTGAGGACAGATGTTGCAGATGTGGGCTTGAGCTGATGCTGATGGTACCTGGAGGTGCAGGATCCACTTGGGGCTTGGCAGAGGAGCTGTCACAAGTTCTGGCAGTATTGTTTTTTGCCCTTAGAAATACTTTTCTCCTCTAAATGCTTTCTCATGGGGGTGAAACTTTAGTGTCAGCGCTTCAGACAAGGAAACTGAGCCCTCCAACAAAAGGAGGATGTGATTCCCAGATCTGGATGGCTTCAGGAGCCACCAATCCCACTCAGCTTGGGTGAAGGGGACTCGTGTGGGAGGTAGAGTTGTGCTCGGGGTCTGACCTGAGAGCAAAGGGTGTGATCTAAGCTTGGAGACAGCACATCATGATAACCTTTCAGCCTTCAAATCTTTGCAGAAGTGTGAAGGTCCATGTGCCCTCTGAGGTGCAGCCTTGAAATGAGGGTGATATATGGAAATACATTGGGTAGCTCTGCTTAATCCAGGCCAGCTGCCACCGTGCTCTTAATGATGAGCCCTTGCTGTCCCTGCAGGTAGGAGTGATATTTGTCTGAATTGGTTTAGCTTCTAACAATGGCCAGAAAACCTGTTCTGATTGAGTTGCCTCAGGAAACGTTCAGTGCTTCTGTCAGTCACTGTCTGAGCCTTAGCTGTCATTTTGGGCTGTGCCTTTTCAATCCTCCCCTTGTCAGAACCCTTGAGCAGTGCAAGAGAGGGCCTGGGATGGATGGAATTATTCTCTAGTTAAAGCCAATGCTCTTGCACAAACAGTGGTGTGTCCAAACACCACAAAAAGTGGGACAAGAGCTGGGGGAGAGTGGAGGGGAGAGGCGATGATCGCTCTATCCACTGAAGCAGGGTTGTCCCTGGAAATGGAACATGAATAAGTAATCTGGATAAATAATGGAGCTGTCTGAACTGTAACAATAAAGAATAAAAGTGCTGAGTGTGTCTTGCTGTGATTTGTGGGGTCATGCTGTCTGAGGCAGTGGAGCCCTTGCTCCCACTGGTGAGCAGGAGCTGCACATGGATCTGCTGGATGCCACAGAGAGGACTTCTATTTGCCACTGTCTGTGGTCCAGATTTTATGCTGCTGCAACAGTTTCATGGATCCTGAGAGGTTCCTGTGTCAGTCTGGTGAGGAATGACCTTTGTGGGGTTAGGACTGGGTGGATCCCAGCTGATTTCACCCTCCACTGGAGTTGGGCACATGTGGGACCTGCTTCATGGGCAACTGAGCTGCCCTCTGGTGATGGAGCCCTTCTGTAGGGGCTTCACGAGCCTCAAAGTTATTCCAAGTTCTCAAACAAAACCCCTGTTGCAAATTAGTGGGTTTTTCTTCTGTCTCTTTGAAGGACTGCACAAACATTGCCCTGCTTTGTATGGTATTTATGTAAGGTGTTGTGGAAGATGAAAAAGGAAAGCCTTATCAATGTGATTGCCTGGCAAAAGATTTTGAGAATATGGAAACTATAAGTGAGATTGAAATGAAAGCAAGCTTTGAGATCCCTCAGTTACTGAGCAACTGGAAAACAATGGTGTGGCTGCTGAAGGTGATCCCCTTTTGATGGAACAACACCCTCTGCTTGCAGACAGGCCCAAGGGTCAGAGCAGACCCTAAAGCTTGGCAGAAGGGGCCCAAAGAGGAGTTTGTAGGGTTTAAAATGTAACACATGATGGTAATGTAATGATTCTTATAGGCTGTATGGAAATGCTATAGGATTTGTATCTTGTGTTAGATTGATTAGTGAGAATTAGAATATTCAGCAGAGAAGAAGATTTATGGTATTGTAATGGGAACCTCGCTCTCTTACCTTTTTACTCCCTTACTCTCTCACCCTCTCATCCTCTCTCCCCCTCTCTTCTCTCAGTCCTGCTCTGAGCTGTGCCTGGCAGCTCCCAGCAGGGCCCTGCACCCAGGCCCTTTGCAATAAACCCCAAGTTCCAGCCCTGGCTGCAGAGATCTCTCGTCTCCTACCCCCCGATGCTCCTACAGTAAGGGAAGAGAGTTGTCAATTCTTACTCCATTTTCTCTTTTAGTGACAAAGCAAACCCTGGTGCCTTTCATCTTTCTCTGGAGTTGTCTGCATCTCTCACCAGTTTCATTGCTATTCCGTGGATTCAGCCCAGCTCGTCCCGGCTGGGACGTGCAATCAATTGCTCCACATCGATTAGAGATGTGTGTCTTGCACTGTGGCAAACGCACTTTGGATTGATCTCAGAAGAAAGGGAACCTCCAGCTGCAGGCTCAGGGCAGCCAGATGTGCTGGGGAAGGAGACAGAGTGTCAGCACGGGTCAGTGGGGAGGTGATAACGTGTCAAGTTGCAGTGACTTGACCTTTGCCTTTCTGGGAGCCCAGTGTGCAGGTCCTGCTGAGGTTCTGCAGCTGAGCCCTTGCATTAAACCAAATGGAGCAAAACGATTCTCCTTTGTCCTTTTTACAGCACCCCTGTTAAGATTTGCCATCTTCTGTAGCCTGGTTGAATCCTCCATAATTTGTGGGCAGCTCAAACACCCCAGGTCCTGAGGTATTTCTGTCCTTTTTATCCATGTGTTCAATGTTCTCAGAATGTATCACTATTGTATTCCCAGGGTGCCCGATGAAGGAAGGAATGATGAATCTGACTCCATGTTCTCAGAGGCTAATTTATTATTTTATGATACTATATTATATTAAAGAATACTATACTAACTATACTAAAGAATACAGAAAGGATAATTACAGGAGGCTAAAAAGACCATGAAAACTCCTGACTCTCTCCAGAGTCCTGACACAGCTTGGCCCTGATTGGCCAAAGAGTGAAAACAACTCACAGCAGAATCCAATCAAACAATCACCTGTGGGCAAACAATCTCCAAACACATTCCAAAGCAACACAACACAGGAGAAGCAAATGAGATAATTATTGTTCTCCTTTTTCTCTGAGGCTTCTCAGCTTCCCAGGAGAAAAATCCTGGGCAAAGGGATTTTTCAGAGAATGTGAATGTTACATATTGTATCACAGTTGTCCATCTTGCATTTCCTACTGCTCATTTCCATAAAAGATTTGAGATTCTGGTCCTACCCTCAGAACCCTTCCAGCCCCTTTCCTTTCCTCCTGGCTGGGCATCATCTACAAATGTAAATCAGCGCTCTCCCAGCTCTGTAACGCAAGCAGTTAAATGTAAATGTTGGAGAGAGCAGGGCTGGACAGACCCCGGAGGAATCCTGCTGTAGGTTGGCCTCCTGGCATGGTTGTAAATAATAGATAAGCACTCTTTGAGAGCGCTTTGTCAACAGGCTGTTATCCCTCCTCCCCTCTGCCCCCAGCCTCAGCGATTACATCCACTCCGCGCTTCCTCAACTTTCCTCGGAGGGGCCGCGTGGGACTGGCATCAGGAGCCTTATTAAAGTCAAGGTATATCATGTCTACAGCTTTCCTCTTATCCACCAAGTCTAGTTATCCTGTCAAGGCGGAAATTAGGTTGGTTTGACATGATCTGTTCTTGACAAACTCATGTTGGTGGTGGATGTGGGGTTTTTTTCTCACTTTATTAAATTCCCGGGCCTTACAAGCTATGATAGTTTCATCGTTTGTTTTAGTATCTTCCCAGTGATTGAAGCTGAGCTGATTGCCTACAGCTCCTGGGTTTTTTTTACTTAAAGATATGAAGATTTCTTGCCCTTGCTGCCGGCCTCCACGAGCTCCCAAAGAGCAGCGCTGATGGCTCAGCGACGTTTCTGCCCGATTTTTCATCACTCTCCAGAGAATTTCCTCAATCTCTGCCAGTTTAATTTTTTCTTTTAACCCATCTTCTCCCCCTGCTCCAGTCTGAAAGCCATTTCCCTGTTAACATGAATTTTGGAGCTGTCTGCTGGCCACACACCTGCCTTTATATGGATACAACCAAACACAGCTCTGAGGAGCTCTGCCACATGCTTTCCTTGACTGCTTGGTGACAGACCCAACATTCCTTTTCCTTCTCATTTGAGCAAATCCAAGAGCCTTTTTATTCTCCTCTCATATCTCTTGCTAATTAAAACTTGTTTTGCATGTAAGTGCTGCTGACTTTATCCCTCTATGCTATTGTGGCTCTGTTATACCCATTCCTAATTATTAGCCCTTGTTTCCCTACTTTTTTCATGATTCCTTTTTTATTCCCAGGTCATTGAATGGCTCTGAATTCAGCCACAGCAGCCTCTTCCTAGGATTCCTACCTTCCCTTTGCACGGGGATAGCCTGCTATTGTGTGTTTAATAAAGTCTCTTTCAGTAACTGCCAGCTCTCCCCTTCTTTGTGATTATTTTCCCAGGAGAATCCATCTACCAGCTTCCTGAATTTTTTGAAATCTGGCTTTTGAAGTCCATTATCCATATTCCACAGCTTTCCATCTGCTTGAGAACTCGATCGTTTCATCACCACTCTCACCCAAAATTACTTTCCTCCTTAAAGGCTGAAGTCCCTATTCCCTAGGCAGGAAACCTCAGGCTTTTCTCTGTGCCTTCCCAAACACTTCCCTTGGACAGGGATGGACTGTGTCCTGCCAGACACTGCTCTGTCTGTCCTTCTGGCTCTGTCCCTTGGTTGAAGAAGGGCTTCCCAGGGATGTTACCCCATTCCCTGGCTTTCAACCTCTCCATGTCCCGTGCTTGCACATTTCGGGCAGGGTGGGGGATGTCTGCTGGTTGTGTCCTGATCCAGATGGGGATTTTGGGTGGTTTGCTGCCATCCTGGTCACCTCCCTTGTCCAAACCACATGGCACATCTGTGCCCAGCTCTGTGTCACCATTGAGTCAGGAATGGATAAGTGACACGGACTCTAGGTCAGAAGGTAAGAGGCTAGAAGCCCTGAGCTTATTGAAACCCCATCTTTTATACCTGATTGGGGACCTGATTGGTCATTTAATCAACACATTTCACATGATTGCCTAATTAAGAAGCCACCCTTTAGTAAAACATGTTATGAGAAAAATAACTTGTTCAAAACACCAACTGCAGATAGTTTATCATTTGTTTAACATTCTTTCTCTCTGCCTCCCTAAAATTTCCCAGACCAATTCATGGGGAAGTTTATCTAGCTTTCTCTCTCTCTGACCAGACTGTCATCTCCACACGTGAAGCAAGGACTGGCTTCCCTTTCCAAGCCTCCTGCATCAATGCCCCAGGAGCACAAGGGTTTGGTGGCCATGACAAACCCCATGGGCAGTGACAGCACCTGGATATACTGCAGGCAAAAACATCTTACACCTGACTCTGAACTTTAAGGCAGCAGATTTGGGTGAAGCCATTCCCATCCTCCCTAACAAAGATGTGTAGGGCTGGTTGTCCAAGACATTTAAATGTCAATAAGGAATTCTGCACAGCACACAAATCTTGGTGGGGAGCTGACAGGGACTGCAGTGCAGGGCGAGCTCCCTGGCTCCTGGTCTGCCTGGAGCAGAGAGCAGAGCTGGGGAGGAGCTGCAGTCACGAACGCAGGGCTCTCAGCAGGGAGGGCTGGTGGTCGCTGGAGCAGATCCATCTGCATCAGTGAAGTAGAGGACGGTTTAGATGGGATATGGGGAAAAATTCTTCCCTGGCAGGGTGGGCAGGCCCTGGCACAGGGTGCCCAGAGCAGCTGGGGCTGCCCCTGGATCCCTGGCAGTGCCCAAGGCCAGGGCTGGACAGGGCTTAGAGCAGCCTGGGACAGTGGAAGGTGTCCCTGCCATGGCAGGGGTGGAATGAGATGAGCTGAAAGGTCCCTCCTAACCAAACCTGTCTGGGATTCAATGATTGAGTGGTTTCAGCATGTGGGAGTCTCCTTTCCCATGGGATTTGTGGTAACTTTTTTAAGGCAGGGCCAGGCTGTGGCCGCTCAGGGATGGTTCCAAGGCTTGGATGCAAATGTGGAGATGTTGCAGAGTGGTTGGATGGCATCAAGAGGCTCCCAGTGAAGTCTGCGACGGCAACAACAGGCCCAGTCTGAAATAACTCAGGCAAACCATCCAATTCCCTTGGATTCTAGTGAGAATAAGGGATTTGCCCCTCCAGCTGTGCCTGAGAAACCACAAGTGTGAGTTGCTTTGCTTGTGCTGGCACCAACCAAGGTGAAGTTAAACCCTGGCTGCCTCGTGTGTTGGATTGGTGTTAAACACAGGGATTGGGGGGCTGAGCCTGTCCACAGCTGCTCTCTGGAGCACGGGAGGCTGAGCAGGCACTCTCAGAGGATGCAGTTTGGCATCCCCATGGCAGTCATGGAGCAGGAGCTGGTGGCAGCAGGGCTGGGGGTGCCACAGCGATGTCCCCACGTGGTGACACCTTGGCAGGGAGCACACACTGACAGACACCTTCCCAAAACAGGCTGCTGTGTCCTCAGGGATGTGTCACCAGTGCCCAGCTGTGACAGCTGGATGTGCTGCTGCAGAGGGGCACAAACACACAATGGATTTTCTATTTCTGATAGAAAATGCATCACCCACGAGCTCAGGCCGGGGTGCTGTGGGGTGGGCTGGCTGTGCCTGGGTCCCACTGAGACCCCAGGACCCCTCCCCTCTCTCAGAGAGTTGCAGTGCCTCTCACCAGCCCAGGAGCACATTAAATTTGATGGATGTCCAGAAATTATCATATCTGGGAAACCCTCATTAATCTCTGTCTGCCTGGCTGGGTTTTATTGTCTCCCCTTCCTGCGAGCCCTGATCCTTTCTCTCAATTGGTGTCAGCTTCTTCCCACCTGAGTGTTGCCTCCCACCCCTCTTGGCTCCTGCTGCACCTCTGCACCCAGGGCAGCCCTTGGCAGAGTCTGTGATCCAGAGCCCACCCACTGCAAACTGGGAGGCAGGGCTGGAGCTTTTGGAACACGTCTGGGTTTTATCAGGGTTTATTTTTATGGCTTTGAGGGGCTGTGGGAGCAGAGGGGGGGGTGGCTGCTGCTATGGGCTGGTCTAGCCTGGTGCCTGGTGTTACCTGCTGGCTTTGGTAAGGGAATGCTCCTCCACACCTCCAGATGTGCTTCACTGATGGCACCTTGTCCCCATCTACACTACAGGATAGGTCTGCAGTCCACCCCTATATCCATGCCTGGAGTAACTGGATTTCTTGGTATCCCATCATAAAATGGTTTGGGTTGGAAGAAACCTCAAAGCTTATCTTGTTCCATCCCCTGCCATGGTCAGGGACAACTTCCACTATCCCAGGCTGCTCCAAGCCCTGTCCAGACTCCCACACATCTCAGTGGCCCTTTGCAATGGCTTGTTTCAGGTATTTCTGTATTCATTTTGGCAATTCATGCAACACAGCAGCATGTGCAGGGTTGCAGTTGTCTGTAGGGAAAGGTTCTGGCTCACTGAGGAATAACTTTGGATGGAAGGTCCCAAAGATCCAAGCTCCATCCATGGAGTCACACTGGTGGAACAGTGGAGCAGCTCCACGCTCATCCAACCTAACCTTGTCTCTTTCCATTTGAATGAAGCATTTGGATGAAGCATTTGCTATGTCTCTGGGAAACCTGTGCCAGTGTTTTACCACCCTCACCACAAAACATTTCTTCCTAGAATCATCTGTACTGGGGGTTTTCCCTGCTCCAATGGGCAGCCTGGTGGAGGAGGGAAGGTTACCCTTGCACAGGGGCTCCTGCTGATTTGTAACATCCCTTCCCTGGAAGCTTTCTGTCTGCTAAACATGACAATTTGTTGAAGTTGAGTGAATAAACTTCTTAATGATTCAACTAATTTTTCAGGCTGCTGCCACAGTTTCCCTCTGCAGTGCAGGCCCTCTCTGCTGGCACCACACATCCTGACACACTTGGGAATAGCTCAGCCCCATCAGCAGGGCTGTAATTTGGCACCAAACCTCTTTCCACACAAAGATTTTTTTGTTTAATAAAGCATAAGACTGAGCAGTTTGCTCTCTCTCGTAGGTTTTGAAATACGCATTTAATTTCGGCTTAATGAGGAAATTATTGTGTATAAAATTAAATGCTCTGTCATGGCTCTCCAGGACGGGGCTGTGTAGGATGAGAGCTGTTGGGACAAGTGATGCTGGGAGATCTTGGGGTTGGAGGCAGCTGAGGGGAGAGACCTGGAACGATGAGGGTGGATCTGCAAGGCAGCAGTGACAGATCACTGAATCGTGGAATAGTTTAGGTTGGAAAACACCTTTAAGACCACCCAAGGAATACTCAAACCACTCCCCCAGCACTGCCAAGCCCACAACCAAATGTGTCCCCAAATGCCACATCCATACATGTTTTTAACCCTACTCCATGGTGTGGCTCCACCACTTCTCTGGGCAGCCTGTTCCAAGGCTTGACATCCCTTGCCATAAAGAAATTTTTCCTAAAATTTCCTAAATTCAAAATTTCCTAAATTCAATTTCCTAAAATTTTCCTAAAATCAAGCCTAAATCTCCTCTGGAGCAACCTAAGGTTGTTTCCTCTTGTCCTTGTGGTGAAATCCTAGGATGGGAATGGCCACTGCAAAGGAGAGCAAAGAGCTGTACAGAAGAATGACTTAAATTTTCCAAGTATTTTTATTTATAGGGAAGTTTTCTTGCATGAGCCTCATCAAATGTGTGGAGCTATTTCATGGCACAGATCTCCCAAAGCTGTGCAGTCTGGGGGTGGCAGAGGAGGAGGTCTGGGCACAGCAGAGATGCTCTGATAGCTCTTGGCAGAGGTGCAGAGCTGGGATAGGGACTGCAGGCCCTGTATGCTGTGGAAAATAAATGCCTGATTTCAGTTCTGCCTGGGAGGAATAACAGGATTTGGAGATCTTTAGCTGCAGGTGAGCCACAGCCAGGTGTGCTCCCTTGACTTGGAGCACAGCACAGCTATGGCAAGGCAAGGGGCATTCCAGAGTGGTTTGGGTTGGGAGGGATCTCAGAGCCCCTCTCACTGCGGGGCAGAGACACTTTCCACTGTCCCGAGCTCTTGGGAGGTTGCATTATTTATTCTGAGACACGTGAGCAGTCTCTGTTTCGGCCTGCATGTTCGAAGAATGAGTCAGAGTTCTTCAGTTCTGGGTCTCAGAGTTGTTTGTTGTATTTTATCTATAAAAATTTTTCTCCTGTTCTGTCAAGGTCTGTTCAGCAGGACAATTCCAGGCACTCTGCCTGCCCCTGGGGCAGTGTTGTCTCTTTATACTACAAACTACGTATAACATGTTTACAATTACTTTCTAATACTTATCACATGTTAAACAGTGAATTTCTCCTCTAAACCAATCCAAAAGTGCCAACATCACAGCAGAAGATGGATGTAGAGAAGAAGAAGAAGAAGAAGAAAGGTTGGACACACCTAAGTCCCTCCATCTTGTTTTCAAAACTTCTATTCTAAAAACTTCAAAATCTACTTTTGTGATAACTTGTGATAAATCTACCTTGTGATAACTTTATTATTACATTACTTAGACTTCTGTGGCTTTCAGGTCTTCATACAAAGCTGGTAATTTGCTTTACAGGTCATAATCAAACCCACAGGTGCTCTGGGCTGTGTGCCAGGGTCTCTGAGCCCCCTGGCAGGGGGGACACAACCCAGAGGGATGTCCTGGGTTCCGACACCAGGTTTCTCCAAGCCTTGTCCAACCTATTTTGGAGGACTATCAGTGGCTGTTTGCAGTGGATCGTTTCAGGTGTTTCGGTATTTTGATAATTCAGCCAACACAGCAACATGTGCAGGGTTGCAGTGTTCTGTAAGGAAAGGCTCTGCCTCGCTGAGGGTGAGAGGTCCTGAAGATCCAAGCTCCATGCAGCCCCTCCAGTCACACTGGTGGAGCAGTGGGGACGAGTTCAAAGCCACTGCACAAATAAACTCTAATAGCTTTCCTCTTGCATTTATGTTATTAGGGGGTTCGTTTGACTGGCCTTATGATGATAAATGAAAAATGCTTTGCACCATTACATCGGGCGCTAATGCGTAGTGGGAAGAATTTTCTACTCATTAAAAAAAAAAAAAATAAAAGGAAGAAGGGGAAGGCAGAGGGGAAAGTGATGGGTTTGTGCAGCAGCACTGAGCTCTTCCCATGCAGCACCAACCTTTCACATGTCCCCCCCTTGTCCCTCTGCTCTTGCTGGGCTGGGGCAGGGCGGCTGTTGAGTCCTTGTAATGTACAAATCCACATCTCCACATCTCAGTGTCACTCCCAGCCCGTGTATTACTCTCCCTTTTGCACCACATCCCACATCCCTGCAGGGTTTGGGATTCCACCTCCAGCCCCAGATATGAATCAAGGGCAGTTGCTGTGGGGTGAGGGGCACGCTGGGGCCCCAAAAGCTCGCTCAAAATCTGCAGCCACCCTTGGAAACCAAAGGAGGAGTTTGACAGTCCAAAGGTTTTCCTTGGTTTTCAAGCCGTGGAGCAAATTGAGTTCAGAGGGTCACTGTTACTCCCAGCTGCTGCGACAGAAATCCCTAATGCACCGTGTGCCTGCTCTCTCCAAAGCTTCAGCTGCTTTTTTATGAGGAGCTGTCACTCTATTATCTGGCTCTGAGTTGGTCTTTAGCTCTTTAACCTCATGAGAAGGGAGGGAAAAGGAACCTTGAAAAGGGGGAAAAATAAAGAGAAAACAGGATGCTCCAAGAGCAGCTTTTCATCCTCACTCACTGAGCTGTAATTGGGTGCTTGGCGAGAGCTTCTTTTGAAAGGGGCAGGTTTGAAATGTCCTGAGTGGGGGGAGAAGGGGCTCTCCATGTCCTTTTCGGGGGGGAGGTGGGTGCAGGGGGTCAGAGCTGACCAGAGACACCGGCATCAAACGGGGACTGGCTGTCCTTGGTGCTGGTGTGCTGTCACCTGCTTTGCTGCCCTCCCTGGTGCAGCCACGGAGGGAGGTGAGAAGGGGACAAGGAGGGGACCCTGGTGGCAGGTAAGGCTTGGAGGGGCTGAGCCCCAGCCTTCAGGGGAGGAGGAGAGCTCAGTGTGGGGCTGGGCATGGGGTGGGTGCTGGCTGGGATGCATCACCTGTGGGTGCCTGGGTGCTGTTATGGATCACCTGTGGGTGATGGGATGGATCACCCATGGGTGCCCAGGTGCTGTTATGGATCACCCACGGGTGCCTGGTGCTGCTATTGATCACCTGTGGTGTTTAGAGGCATCATCTGTGGGTGTCCAGGTGCTGTTAGGGATCACCTGTGGGTGCCTGGGTGCTGGAAAATATCACCCATGGGTGTTTAGATGTGTCACCTGTGGTGTCTAGATGCATCATCTGTGGGTGTCCAGGTGCTGTTAGGGATCACCTGTGGGTGCCTGGGTGCTGGGATGGATCTCCCATGGGTGTTTAGATGTGTCACCTGTGGGTGCCTGGGTGCTGTTAGGGATCACCTGTGGGTACCTGGGTCCTGCCACTGTCATTGGGGTTGTGGGTGCCCAGTGCAGCTGTCAGGGGAAGGGATGGGGCAAGGAGCTGATGGTTCTGGAGCAGAGGGATGAGATCCCTGCTGCTCCTCCCTGACAGTCTGGGGCTGTACTGAGATGAGTGGTGGCATTCTGTCATAGAGGGAAACTGAGGCAGGGGTAGATTAGGCACCGACCCCATCCCTACTTTGCAGCCAGGAGCTAAACGTGAAGAGGAGGTGGAGCAGCAGTGAGGGGCTGCAGATTCCCCAAGCCCCAGCTCCTTCCAGCAGCAATTTGCTGCTCCCGGCCGGCTGCTCCGTGGCACGAGACAGGGCTTTGCTCTGCACTCTCTCCTGCATGCTAAACACGGCGGCTCCCTGCAGGATCCTGCAGCCTTCTGCACTGCTCTGCTGCAGAGGGGGTGGGGAGGCAGCTCTGCCTTCCAGCACAGCAGCCGGCGGATGGCGGGAGGTGGGGAACTGCAGGACACGGCTCTCCTTCCCTGCACACCCTCCTCTGGGTCTGTTTTCACCCCAAACATCCCAGCATGGGCCCAGCCACTCACTCACCCCACAGGGATGTGCAGCCCCACACCCATGCTGCTGCCTGTGGGAACCCAGCACATCCCTCTGGCTGTCCTGAGCAGCCCAGACCCCTGCCAGGGGGCTCAGAGACCCTGGCACAGAGCCCAAAATGCCCCTGTGGATTTGATTGCGACTCGTGGAGCAAGTTACCAACCTTAGATGAAGATCTGCAAGTCATGACAAATTAAGTAGAATAATAGTGAAGTTATCAGGGGTGGAAAAGTAGATTTTGGGGTTTCTGGTATGGGGGTTCAGGAGGCAAGATGGAGGAGACTGGGTGTGCCCAGCCTTTCTCCTTCTTCTTCTTGGCCTCCATCTTCTGCTGTGATGCTGACACTTTTAGATTGGTTTGGAGTAGAAGCTCACTGTCTAACATAGGTGATGGGTATTGGAAAGTTATTGTAAATATTGTACATTGTAAGTATTGTAGTTTTTAGTATAAAGACATAACACCACCCCTAGGGAGGCAGAGTGCCTGAACTGTCCTGCTGGACAGACCTTGGCGGGGCAGGAGAAAGAATTTTACAGATAAGAAGCAATAAACAACCTTGAGACCGAGAAATGAAGAGCTCTGACTCCTTCTTCAAGTGCTGGGCTGGGAAAAGAGACTTTCCAACTCTTCTCAGGGTCACTCTGACCAGCTAAAGATCCCAACACTGCCTGTCCCGTGGGTTTGTCTGTCTTTATTTCTCCTCCCCAATGGATGACACTGTGCTGGGGTGGGGTTTGTGGATGCTGGCTCCTTGTTTGACCTCCAAAAGGTGTTGCTGGTGATGAGAGATAAGGTTGTGGTCGTATTCTGACCATGGGTGCACAGCATGTCCCCTGCATGTCACTCCCAAGTCCATGCTGAGACTCTGTAGGAGAAGTTTTGAAGAAAACAGAGCAGCTCCTACATTTTTTAGGGAACACATTTTTATTCCTTCACTTAAGTGAGGTCTTCTGTTCTTCCTGTTGGGAATCCACTTGGTTTCCATTTGTTCATACTTAGAAGCACATTCCCCTTTTCTTTCCTGTGTTCATGATAAGTAGAAATAATGTGTGTTTTAAGAGTTAATTGGATGAGACAACTTGAAAAGACCTTGAAACCATAAATTTTAGAGCCATTTTGAGGTGTTTTTCCAGCGTGCTGAGCCTGATGTGTACAGCAATGCAAAACTTTAGATAAGATAACAATAAACAAGAAACTGAAGACTGAAAAAGTCCCATGCATCTCCTTTTACCTGGCACAGAACTGCTACAGGAAAGTTTCTCCCATCCAGGGAGCCCCAGAAAGGCCCAATGTAAAACAAACATCAATAACTGGTGCCCCGACAATGTTTGTAATAAGTTGTTCCTACATTTTTTAGGGAACACATTTTTATTCCTTCACCTCAGTGAGGTCTTCTGTTCTTCCTTTTGGGAATCCACTTGGTGTCCATTTGGTCATACTTGGGAGCACATTCCCCTTTTCTTTCCCTGTGTTCACGCCAAAATATGAATTCAAATATTCAAAATATGAGAGCAGACTCTTGGAGTGATTGCTCCAACTCCTCCTCCAAACCCTCTGGTTTTCACCAGCTCTGGGAGCTGAGAGCCAGGGATGGCTCAGGCCACGTGTGGTGCCAGGCTGAGCTTTGGGGCTGTGCTGGTCTCTGCTCTGCAGGGAATGAGCTGCTGAAGGGATGCATGGATGGGGAGGAGAGGTCCTGAAGGGTTTTATCTCATGAGAATCCCTCAGGAGAACAAGCTAGGGAGGTGTGGAGAGAGCTGGGAGGGAGGGGAGCGATGGGCTGGCGTGTTTGGGAGGGAGTTCAGTTCCTGGCTGGTTGGAAACAGGCAGCTGCGTGAGGAACAGCAGGAGCAAGGGGTTTGGGACAGGTCTGGAGGCCAGCAAGGACCCTTGAGTGTGGGACATGCTGGTGTCCCTCAGGGCTGGATTTCCACATTCCTAAATAAACCTCCATGGCTGCAGCTTTTGCTTGGGTTTACTGGCAGGGCAAGAGCACACGAGGTGCCTTATGATCTTCAGAAACATGTCCCTGCTATTTCCAAAGAGCTCCTTATTTTTAAGCAAGGACCAGAAAACATCCAATTTTGCTTTTTCCTCTTCTCTAATAATTCCTCCTTTTCAGAGCTAAATAATAGAGAGGGAGAGGACACCAAAAATAAAAATGGAATAGTTTTTTTTAAGAAATTTTTTTATCTGCTCCTAACAAAGAAACCACTAAGGAAACATGTCTGGGTTTTTCTTTGAGACGAGGCATTTTGAGTGGGGTGAGGGTAGAGAAGGAAAGAGAGATCACATTAAAAACTTCCACCAGCTCCAGTAATGAGATTAAGGGAGCTGCCAGATGAAACCATCTGCCTAATCTTCTACCCAGAGTCTCTGCGTTCTCAACTCCCATCCAAGGAGGGGACCAAAGCCACCTTTTGCCATGGACTGGCCTGACAGGAGATGTACAGGTGTCTGCCAGGGAAGGACGGCTCACTCCAGACATGGAGCTCCTCACTGAACATCTGAGGAGAAGGGGGAATGAAAAGGAAAAAAAATAAAAAAGGGAAGGAAAAAAAAAAAAAAGAAAAAAAGAAAGACAGTCATAAAAAGACAGTTTGACATTTTCTTGACTGTTTTGAAATTTTCCTAGCACAACAAGCTGTTTATCCGCCACTCCAGCTCTTATTGAATTAAAGCGTGGAGGGGGTGTTAGGAAGAAATCAATTCGTGCTCCATATGCTGCTCTGCCGAGGAGCGCGGCTCTCTGCACACTATGGAATATGTAGGGAAGGGTGGGGGAAGGAGAGATAAATCCATCAGCTAACAAGATAAGTGCCTTGTTCCTCCATCTGTTACTGCTGTGTCCTTATCTGGGATTGCAGCATGGCAGCAGTGATACATCTTGTGTCAGGTATTATATTCCAAATTCATATGAATGAATTTCCACGCTCGCGCTCCTGCCGCCGGCCCCGCCGCGGCTGCGGGCTTTGCCCAGCTCCTCTTTCCCTGTTGGAATTTGTGACTTGAGAGGGATCATGTAGGGACAGCTCCAGCCTGGAGAGGGGCTGGTAGAGCCTGGAGGAGGGCCTGGAGGATGGCCAGCCTCGGGATGCTGACAGGGTGGACATGTGCCTTTCACAGACAGGAAAATCAGCTGGGGAATAAAGTGTGGGCTTAGGAGTGGCAGCAGGGACAAGGGCTTCTCAGGTCTTTGCTTTTCTGTTGAGTCTTGTTAGGTGGAGAATTGGGTCGGCTTAAACCAAAGTAGGATAGGTCTAGAGGGGATACTGGGAAGAAATTCTTGGTTGTGAGGATGGGCAGGCCCTGGCACAGGGTGCCCAGAGCAGCTGGGGCTGCCCCTGGATCCCTGGCAGTGCCCAAGGCCAGGTTGGACACAGGCTTGGAGCAGCCTGGGACAGGGGAAGGTGTCCCTGCCATGGCAGGAGATAGAATAGGATAGGATGGGCTTTAAGGTTCCTTCCAACCCAAACCTTTTTGGGATTCTCTGTGTTGCACATCCTTGGGGTGTAGAGGCTGCACTCCAGCCCTCATGTCCCATGGACAGCAGGAAGAGAAGCAGTGCCAAGGTGCCCTTCATATCATCCTTAAATTGGCCTTTTTTGGAGGTACCAACCTCTGCTACTGGTGGAAGAACCAGATTCCTGCCTTGGAGCAGCTAGCCAGGTTTTTGGGAGCAGAAGTTGGATGGGATGGATCTGCTCCTGCTGTGAGAGCACGGGGAGCTCATTTAGCTGTACATGCCCAAAGTCCTGATGGGCACCTCTGCCCAGCTGCAAACCAGATCCAAACATCAGGCTGCAGAATGCTGAGTTCCTACACCGTGCTTGTGTTTAAAATCAGTTTGTCTCTGGACTGGGCTCAAGACTTGTACTGGATTCAGTGGCTCAGTGTGGGATGAGCCAGGCTTTTCGGAGCTGGGAGCTGCTCTCAGAGTCTGCTCTATGGCTAATCCTGGTGCACTTGTAATTGAAGGCACAAACAAAAGCTGGTGGAGGATTTTTGGGCAGTCTTCAAACCTCTGGTGTCTGCAGAACCCATCACTTTCTGGTGTGTTGGTCGTTACAACCATCTGGTGAGCTGGGGGTCCTCAGAGCTGTCAGCAGCCTTGGAGTATAAATCCAAGTCTGGCTGGGATGCAGGCAGGCTGGTAAAACCCACATCCAGCATCATCCTGGAGTGAGGAACAGCATCACCATTTGTTCCTTCATGTTTTTGAACACTTGTGTGCTGTCGGGCCAGCTTTTCCTGGAGAGGACACTGTGGAGACACAGAAAGTTTAAACAGGGGATGGGAATGCATCTAAGTCATCTCTAACTGGCCATACTCCACTGAGTCTCTCCTGACCTGCAAGCCCTTGGGCTGCCCTCAAGGACCTGCTGCCACCAGGGAGATGAATTGAGTCTGCACTGCTCATAGAGGGTTTTCTCTCTGTCTCTCAGCTTTGGAAATGGGATTTTCCTGGCTGGAAAAAGAAGAAAATCACAAAAGTTTTTTGTACAACTGGGCTGTGTGAGGCTGGAGGGAGAGTGGTGAAGGTCAGAGCCAAATCCCAGCCTTTGGCAGCATGAGGGTTTGGAGCTGGGTGATTTATTTTGGGGCCAGTTTTCAGTCTGGGTTTGTATGTGCTGGCGCAAGGCACAGACTGTGGCACAGTGCCCAAGCCAAGAATTCAGAAACCTGTTTTTAGACGTAAAATCTAATTTGGAATTAAAGCACAGGAATTGCTAATGTGCTCGTGGGAATAATCCATGCCTGGATCCTATTTTCTGCTTCTCATGTGTGTTAGACTCCTTTGAGCAGCATCCACAGAGAGGGATCACTCAGGGTGAGGTGTAGGGCTGGGACAGAGTCGGGACGAGGAGTCACTAACCACCAAAACCTTTGGAAAGGGAGAAAGTGAGATGCTGCCATTAAACACCTGGTCCTGACCATCCCTCCTGCCTGGGACTGGGATTTGGGAAGAATTCAGCCCCTCTGAGTAAATGGTTCAATGGGTTTGGTGGGGTGATTAAATTGTCATTCTGCTGCTGAGGATATCAGTCCAGGTGGCCCTGGGGCGCAGAGGGATGTGGGCAATGAAGCAGCAATAAAAGCAGGACTTGTGCCTTTTTTCAGGTGGTCTTTTCCTCTCCTTTTGTGCCTCTGAATAAAAGGAATGAAAGTGAGAACGCTTATCTTTGCCAGTGTGAGCATCGGGGGAAAGAGCACGTTTCACTTGCAGAGCGGTAAAAAGTTTCAGGAAAGAGTCAGGAACAGGACCCTGAGCTCAGCTTGCCCTGGGTTCCCTCAGAGCACGGGAGGTGTGGTTTGATCTTGAAATATCCTCTCTGAACCCATCTCAAGCTGAAAAGGCAGAGAGATGCCTGAGGGAGAAGCGGGAGCATCGTCTCTGCCCTGCCTGCGGGAATTGGGAATCGGCGCTGGGACAAAACCCAGCTGCAAAGCCAAGACTGAGCAAACCAGGTGTGTCGAAGCCAGAGAGGATCTTTTTTCCCATTCCCACCTTCTTGCTCTTGAATAAAGATGCTATTTTTATTTTCCCTTCTGTTTAGCCCCAATGGGCTTAACCCATCTCTGCAGAGGCACCGAAATCCCAGCTCTAATTTCAATTAAGAGCGCTCCTTTTGATTGCAGCCCAGGCTGGGGTTTGGGATCTATTCCTAATCCCTATATTAGCACTGATTCATCTCTTCCATGAGTATTATCATCAGCAGCCCTTAGGGAAGGGAGGGGAGGGATCATTCGGGAGGATAAATACCATTTGTTTGTGTTTGTATTAGCTTCCACGCCGCATCCTGATTACATCCCGCATTTTGACACAACAATTATTATTAATTTCCCGGCGTCTGCGTTTGGATTCTCGCCGACACAAAGGGAAGATGACGGATAATGTCAGGCTCGGTAATTGGGTGGGGGAGGGATGCAGAAGGATACGGGGGGGGCATTTGGGATATTATTAGATTGCAGTTCTCAGTGTGGAGAGGGAAAGGTATTTCTCAGCAGATGTCGGCACTGGCTATTTATCCGCACGTTAGCGCCAGCGGAGCGATTGTCTGGGACATGCTCAGTTCCCCCACCCCTGCCCCTCTCTGCCCTCTTCCACACAGAAATCCCATCAGCTCTGTATTGTGGGAATTGGCTTTTCCAGCAACCCTGCTGGTTGCTTTCTGCTCTGGCGCTGCCGTCTTTGCAATTAACTTGGCTGTGGTGAGCCCCGGCTGGGAAGCGGCGAGCACAGGGCTATGGGAGGGCTCTGCTCTGGGGAATAGGGGTTTGGGACAGGCCCCATGGGGCTGCAGCCCTCTGGTGGGGGTTGGAAGGAGCTGGTGCCCATTGGGGAAACTCCACGAGCTGCCCAATGTGGCTGCAGGCAGAGCCAAGGTGGGAATCCACCAGTCCAGCCTCGGTGTTTCAAAGATGTTTTCCATGAAGATCCAACATCCTTGACATCCAACCTTGGTTGGAAACTGTTGGATGTTTGGCTGGGGGAAAGGTGGCAGATTATGAGCAGAAAAGTGATGGAGAGACATTGCTGGTGAAGATATCAGAGCAGGGCATGTGCCCTGGTGTCCCTCTGTCCTTGCTGCTAGGGATTTTTGATAACTGCCTGCTTTTTTCCTTCATCCGGCCTTCACTGGAGAATTGCAGCAGGGCTGGTGTGTTGAGCACAGCCCAAGTGATGCAAAATCCAGAAGAATACTCAGAATGCCTATGCAGGCATGCACAGACAATCTTCTCCTTCCAGATTTTGCATCCATCAGCTGATCATTGACTTGCATTGGATCATTCCTTACCATCACAGGTTGCCCAGAGAAGCTGTGGCTGCCCCATCCCAGGCTGGATTTGGGGTTGGAGCAACCTGGGATAGCAGCAATAGTTGGAATGAGATGGGCTTTAATGTCCCTCTCAAGGCAAACCATTCTGGGCTTTGGCATGGTGGTGTCTGGAGCAATGTGCTGGGAGGGAAGGGCTCCTGCCCCTCCCGTGCCTCGCTGCTGCCTCGTCCCTCCCGCAGTGCCTGTGCTTGTGAAGCGCTGCCTGCTTCATCCCCTGCTCCCGCCATGCGGAAGGAGCTTTGAGTTCAAGCTGGGAAAATAATAAATAAACCAAAGGATCTAACTGTGATTCAGCGAGCATCGATTTCTGAGGCTGCTCCTGAAACATGGAGAGATGCTTGAGATGGAGGGGAAGCTACAGGAGAGGAGGAACAGATGGGTCTTTGAACCTTTGGGAAACCTCCCTTCTCTTCCTTATAAATCTGTGCAGGGCAGGTGATGTGCTGGAATATCATTTCCTCCCCAACACAGGCAGTGAAGATGGTGATGAGATTGGTGGGGTTGATGGGTAGGAGACCTGCAGTCCTGGGGGGTTTCAGCAATGGGATCCCCAGGCTCTGTTCTGAGCTCTGGCAGGGGTCTGGGAGATGAACAGAAGTGCTGCTGGTGCCTGACCCTGCCTGGGGCTGCAAAGTGCCTTTACAGCTGTGCCAAGGGCAGCAGCACAAGGTCAAACTGTGTCTCTGCCTGAGAGAGGACCAAGTGCATTGACCTCGTAACTTGTGAAATCATTTGAGGAGGGTGATGGGTTTTGTTCTTTAATGTTTGCGCTTTGGCTGTGCCTGGCATCCACAGGCAGTGCTGGGTCCCATGCCCCTGTGCCAGCCCCTTGGCTGGATGCTGCTGTGAGCCTTCTGTCCTGCTGGGGCAGGAGGAGATGCCTGACCCTCTGTTTCTCGGATTTGTGGTTGTTTTGCTCACCATGCCCTGCTCTGACGTAGCCAAATCCCCCTGCTCATGCTCCCTCCCTCTGCATTGGGTCCTGTCCATCCCAATTCCTCTCCCTTTAACGTGTCCCTGAGCTGGGCCCTGGCTCTCCTTCATCTCTGCCGTGCAGGTTTTCCCTGCAGGGCAGGAGTCAGGACCATGGCTACACCCAAATCATCTTGTGCATCAGCTGGGCCTTCCCAGTTACCCTGCAAAGTGTTTAACCCTGAGACTGTGCTCCCAGGGCTGGCAGCTCTCACACAAAGGGACATCTGGTCCATCCCTGTGGTGTTCAGACAGTTGGGTGCCAAGAGCTGCATTGCTTGGAGGCTGCAGTTGTCCATTGGAAGGGCTACACACATCCAGCCCTGGAAGTCTTCCAGGCAAGGCTGGATGGGGCTTGGAGCAGCCTGGTCTCGTGGAAGGTGTCCCTCCCCGTGGCACGGGGTGGAAAAAAATTATTTTTAAGGTTCCTTCCAAGACTGACACATAGAACTCGTGGTCCTGGTGGGGCAGAACTAGGATGGCAGGAGGAGACCCATATCCTGGCTCTGAGTCCTGCCCATGGATAAAAGCAGAAGGTGCCTCTGAGAGCTTTCCTCTGAAGTAGGGCTGCTTTCCCTGCTGCCCAGTGGCTTCTCTGGCTGACACACAAAGCTGGGCTGGCTGGAGCAGTGGCTTTGTCTCCATCAGCCGTGCAGGAGGGGCTCTGGGATGAGCCAAGCAGCTGGGCTGGGCTCACAAGGTGGTGTGGACCCGCTCTGGGGATGGGATCCTGATCTGGAAAGAGAATTAAGGGATTTTGTCTGGGTTTTGCCCCTTCTGACAGCTTGTTGAGAGGGCTGTCGTGGGGCTGGAAGCACCTCCTGGGTGTAGCCCTGGAGTATTTACCTACAGGGTTGAATGGGCTTGGCTTGGTGAAAGGAATGGATTTGATGCTTTGCTCTGAAATTAGGCCAAATCACAATCTCTGGATGCAGCAGCTGAAATAAAAAAAAAAAAAAAACAAAAACACAAAAACATGCATTGCAATTCAATTCATTGTGATATTTAGTCTTTTTGGAAGCAAGATCAGCAGAAAGAGCAAGAAAGACTGAGTTAGGCAAGGGTGATGTGGCATGGTCCCTGTGTGTGCTGGGACCTGGGGATGAGGAGCAGTTTGGTCCCAGCCCTGTGATCCTGGCCAAGCCTTTCTCCGTGTTTTCCCCTCTCAAACTTTGATCTTTTCTCTTCAGCCTTTAAGCACTTCCAGCCGTGGATTTGTGTGTTCAATATCCAGCCCAGTTCCTGTGGTGTTGCTAGGGGTTAGCATAATGGCAATAGTAAGGCAGGGAATTATCAGAGACCTTATCAGCACAGTCAAACCTGAACTTTTTCCATTTTTCCCTTTCACCCCAAAAGCAGGATGGGTTTTCTGTGCACTGTGACCTGTAGGTGCTGGACCCAGGCCATGGGGTCATCTCATCTAATAGCAGATCCTTTGTCCTTAGAACAATAAATCCAACGTTTCATTCCCCCTCTTGCATCTTTTTATGTCCATTTGCACATTGAAATCTCTTCAGCTGACTCCTGCCAGTCTTTACAAAAAGCTTTTGCTGCTTCAGATGTTTCAAAGATTGCAGGGTTGCCCATCAATCTGAGAGCTTCCCTCGTAAGCAGCTCCAGCTCTGCAGAAGGCAGTGGGAGGGAAGTAAATGTATTTGGAAAAGATGGGGAAGGGAGGCAAAAAGAGAAGGGGTTTTGTACCCTGTTCTCCAGGGGAAAGCATTTTTTATCTCTAAATCTGTGTAATTGATGCTCAGATACTCTGGTGATGAGTGCCTTAGAAATGCATCTGCAGTAATAATCTAATATCCGTTTGTTAGGGCTCCAAGGAAATCTAATAATACTGATACTTTGCCTAATAGAGCTCTTTTCATCCCAGGATAAAATGCAAGGAGTTTGAGATGGAAAAGACCAATTTTAGGTCGTGCAGTTCATCTCCCTTCCCATGCAAAGTCTCGAGGTGTCTTGCAGACATTAAATAATTAAGGAGTAGTTATGGTCAGGGAGGCAACTGAGTGAGGAAAGCAGCAGCTGGGGAGCTCCTGCGTGTGCTGCCAGGCTGGGGACTGGGAGCTCCCTGGGATGCCACATTCCCACCCCACTCCTGGTGTGAGCCAGGGCCTCTGGGTTTTGCTGGGGCCTTGTTTGTGTGCTGCTCTGGACTCTGAGCACTGCTGAGGGTGGAGATGTGTCACCATCCATCCTTACGAACGGGATTCGTGGTGGTTCGTGGATTTGATCTCAGGGTGCAAAAAGAACTGGCACGGCACAGGGGGTTTGCAATGATAATCACAACAAATGCTCCTTTATTGAATGACCACAGCAAAGTGTGATAGAGGGATTAAGGGAGAGAAAAATAGAGAGAAAGAGAGAGAAAAGAGGGGGGGGGGGGGGATATAGCTACCAAACATAGAGATGAAGTCCTTTGGTCCAGTCCAGTCAAGGATCTGCCTGTTACGTCGGGGACATCTCAAAATCTCTAGGAAACTCAGAGGTTTTTGTTATGATAATTCTATTGAAAATTGTGAGGGGGAGGAAACAGATACAATAAGGAATAGATGTAACAGGTAGTCCATGTTCTCAGCAGTAAACCAGAGCCATTGTTTTCGTGGTCCAGTGGTCACAACCTGCAGGCAAACATCTTGCTTTGGTCAGCTTGCCTCCCTCACACACCTGCCCCGGGCTGGGGGTTTCAGTCCCAGTCCTTGGGAGGAGCAGAGGGGCCTTTTCACATGGGGGTTTCGTGTCTCAGTCCTTGGGAGGAGCAGAGGGGCCTTTTCACATGGGGGTTCCATGTCTCAGTCCTTGGGGGGAGCAGAGGGGCCTTTTCACACGGGGGTTCCAGTCTCAGTCCTTGGGAGGAGCAGAGGGGCCTTTTCACACGGGGGTTTCGTGTCTCAGTCCTTGATGGAGAGGCTCCTCACATCTCCGTCTGTCTGTCACAGTGGTTGTAAAACAGGTGAGGGTCTTCTGTGGGGGGACCACCCAGAACTCAGGAGAAGTCCAGCCAGGCTGAGAGGTGGGACAGCTTCCAAGGCTATTGTTGCAAAAAGGGCACGGTGCCCCCTTCTTCTTCTCATTGGGCTCAGTGTAGCACACAGCAAACAACACCTGTGAAAACAATAACTCAGCACTGTGCTCTCAGGTCTCAGGCACATGACTTTCTCCTTCAGAGCCAGAGATTTCCAGACAGGGGGGGTCTTCTCTTCAGTGGTCCCCAAACGATGATTGTGAGGCAGATGAGGGAAAATTCAGACAGACTCTCACAAGGTGACACCCAGCTCCTCGGGTCCTGGCCAGCCCAGCTGTTCTGGGACACCACCCCTGCTAGCAGGGGATTTAGCAATGGCATCAGGGTTCAGGGCTGGTGGTGCCAGCCAGGGCAGAGCAGCAGCTTGGTGGCTGCAGGCACAGCTTCATCTCCTTTCTGACCTGAGAAATGCAAGACAGTGATGGAGCTCACCTGAGCTGGAAGCTCAAGGTGTCCCTTCTGCAGGAGCAGCTCCAAAGAGGAGGCTGTGACATGATTTTCCAGTTCACTGGCAGCTCCTGGCAGGAATCGTAGCAGATGAATCTCCCTCAGTTTCTGGTGGTTGCAGTCACTTGCTATCAGTTTGTTATCTTTTGGAAGAAAGGGTTAAGGGCTGGGTTGAGGTTTGCAAGTGATGAATTACTCACCAACTCTCAACTCTCCAGCTATGAGTTATCAACCTAGTCACAAAACAACTAATAACACCCCTAGACAAAAAAGGACACAAATGAGCCCTAATTTTAACATCCCTCATAATCTTCCTCCTACTCACTAACACTCTAGGACTGCTACCCTGCACATTTACCCCAACCACCCAACTATCTACAACCTTAGCCCTAGCTTTCCCCCTATGGCTAGCCACCCTCCTAACAGGACTCAACCTCAACCAAGTGATGCTCTCCAGCCTCACCCCACCTAAGGGCAGGACCAGCCCAGAATTCAGTCCCTCCATTGCTGAATCCATATCAGGTGTGATCCCAGCAGTTCCCTGCTTGGGAAGCAGAGCCATGATGGTTTTACTCCCTGTTTGCTCCAGGGAGGACCAGGCAGGATCCAGCCCGTCCCAAGGGCTCCACTTGCCCTGGGGCTGTGGAGGGAAGAGCAGGACAGCAGGAGCTCCTGCAGGACTCTGGCTGCTGCCAGTTTCAGCCTGTTGTGGCTCTGCATTCCCCAGGACGAGGGTGGCAGGAGGGTGGGATTTGGGGATTTGCAGAACTGATGATGTCTGCAGTGAGGATCTGCCCCCTGTGGCGGAGCGGGGGAATCACCTGTGACCGCTTCCTCGGATGTGCCCTCCTGGAAATAGCCTGGAGATGGAAATGTCAAGCCTGGAGCTCCTGATGCCAGCCTAAAGGAGGGGATGAGCAGAGGGAAATGTGTGTGTTGGTGTGGGAGGGTGAGATATGGAGAGAGTGATGGGGGGAGACAGGGCAGGACAGAGATGCAAACGCCACAGGGAGGGCTGGAGGTGATCTCTGCAGGGATCAGGCTGGGAGAGACCCCAGGAGATGCTTGTGATGCTGTGTGGGGCTCTGTGAGGAGGGCAGGGTGTGTGCTGGGCTGGGCAGTGAGCATCCTCTGCCTTAGGATGCTTTTCCCAGGACTGTGGTGCCAGAGTGTCCGCTGGCTCCAGCTCCCGAGGATGAGCCCCAGGGAAGGGATTCTCCTGGTTAAACATGGAGATGTGTCCTTTCATCCACACAGAAACACAGCACGGGGGGATGGCTGCTCCCCTTCCCTTCCCTTCCCTTCCCTTCCCTTCCCTTCCCTTCCCTTCCCTTCCCTTCCCTTCCCTTCCCTTCCCTTCCCTTCCCTTCCCTTCCCTTCCCTTCCCTTCCCTTCCCTTCCCTTCCCTTCCCTTCCCTTCCCTTCCCTTCCCTTCCCTTCCCTTCCCTTCCCCTCCCTTCCCCCTCCTCTAGAAAGACTCTTGGCCCTTTGCTTCTCTGCTGAGTGTTAATTAGAGGGCCAATTAGTGTTCAAGGTCAATTGGATTTGCACACTCGCTCCAGCAGCAATTGGAGGGAGCCCATCTCCTCATTTTGGGAGGTGGGAGACAGCTCCCTCTCCATCACCAGCCTGGCAAGGTGCCCTGCACATCTGGACTGCTGTGTGCACATCTGTGCAGCCCTTCCCCGGCTGATGGGGAGCAGCAGGCACTGCCATGGGGAGAGGGGAGAGAGGGGAGCACCTCTGCCACAGTGGGGTGAACCCAGGAACACTCAAATAGGAGGAAAAAATAGATTTGGGAGGCTGGCAGAGGTGATAGGGAAATGAAAGGGCTGGAGCTGTTCAATTTGTGTTTCAGCAGCTGAGCTGTGGCTGGATTTGCTGCAGTGGACAGCGGGATGTTGAGGAGAGGGCAGGTGTCAAACAGCTCATGAACAGAGACCTCAGCAGGGCCAGCATCCTCAGCCTCAGTTCCCACTGCTGAATCTTGCTCCAGCAAGATCCAGGCAGGAGGATTTGGCCCTTTGTGAGTTGTGGACAGTCAGGACATGCAGTATCCTCTCCAGGAATTGGTGTGTGCAGGGATAACACTGGCAGCTCCAGTGCAGCATGAGTGGATGGTGCACCACCCCAGCTAACTGGAACATTTGGCTTTTTTGGGTGTGGGACAGGCAGCAGAGCTGGCTTTCCATGGCTGTCTCAAGTGCAAAGGCACAGCAAAGGCACAGGGAACACCTTCACGTGGTTCTCCCCGGCCTCAGGTGTCCTCAGGTGTCCTGCCAGCTGGGCTGTGCTGCAGGGCCAGTGTCCCTGCATGGAAAGGGTTTTGTAGCTGAGATTTTGCTGCCCCTCTGCTCAGCCAATGTGCCCACACAGCCCACCCTGGCCTTGCCACTGGGATTTCTGGGCACAAAACAAGGAGCAGAAGGAGTGGGAGTGTGCACAGCGGCTGATGCCTGCACCCAGGTGTGTGACACCAGCACCTGCCCCATCCCTGCATTCCTCCCATCCTGAAATTCCTGTGGGTGCAGAAATACCCCTCCAGCGTGCAGCCAGGACTGCTCACATGCCCTGAGAGACACAGGCACGTCTCCATCTCCTCCACCAGCTCCTGCCTTCCTCACAGGCAAGGCTGGCTGTGTGAAATCTGTGCTGGGGGCATCCTCTGATACCAGCTCCAGTCCAAAGCCGATGAGGAATGCACAGACTGACAGTGCTGGACTGCATACTAATGGTGTGAGAGCTCGCAGGGAGCAGCGAAGAGAAAGGGAAGGAGCCAGACTGCAGCTCCTGGCTACCCACGATTGATTTATTACCAGGTTTGCTGATGAATGTGTGAGAAACGCTATTGGTGATAAAGCAGAAAGCCCGTAATTAAAGTAACAGCTTTCAGTTTTTAAGCACTGCTTGGGTGTTTTCTTGTCTCTGGCAAATTTCGTGGCTCGGTGCCACTCGGCAGCATCCTCCCCCCACCATGCTGAGCCTGAGCTGCCTTTGGCTCCAGCCTGGAGGCTCTGTGCCAGCCTGGCAGCTGGTGAGGGGTAGGGTATGGTGTGGTTTGGTCAGTGGCTGATTTGGGGAGGAAATACGGCATTTTTGGAGCCCTGGTGGCACAGGGATCCGTGCGAGGAAAATTCCTCTCCTCTTACACTTGCCTTTCCTTTCCACCCCAGCATGTTTTCTTCATGCTTTCAGGGTGTGCATAGTAATGCATCACACTCTCTGCCCCATCAGACAGTCCACGAAATGCAGGATAATCCACATCATACGTCATGCCACTCCCTCAAAAACCCAAACATTATCTCCCAAACGGATGACATTTGGTCAGTACACTCACCAGACACACTCTTGTTTCAGGTACCATATAGCCCAAGTGTTCCTACCCACGGCCAAGCCATAAGCGTTACCCAAAGACCCAGAAACTTTTCTGCTGTGCACAACACCCAAATGTTGTGAATGGAATGAAATATGGCATTTTTGGAGCCCTGGTGGCATAGGGATCTCTACAAGGGAAATCCCTCTCCTCTTACACTTGCCAGAGAGCTGGGCAGGATCTGGGGGGATACAGGGCGCTGATGCTCTTCGTTAGTGTGGGGATCAGGATTTTCCTTAAATCCTTGCTGCACCTTGCAGAAGGTGCTCAGCACTTTCCCTATAAGCATGTGCCTGGTTTTTGTGCTCCTGCCCAGACCAGGAGCTGCTCTTTCCTCCTGCTAGGGGATGTGCAAGTGCAGCCCAGCCCAGCTGAGCAGTGTTAGCACTCCACACTGTCTCCTATTGAAAGAGCATCGGGGGTAGGACAATTGGGACAGACGGACACGAGAGATCTCTGCAGCCAGGGCTTGGAACTTGGGGTTTATTGCAAAGGGCCTGGGTGCAGGGCCCTGCTGGGAGCTGCCAGGCACAGCTCAGAGCAGGACTGAGAGAAGAGAGGGGAGAGAGGATGAGAGGGTGAGAGAGTAAAAGGGTAAGAGAGTAAAAGGGTAGAGAATAAACGGGGTAAGAGGCAAGAGCTAAGAGAGAGAAGTTCCCATTACAATACAGTAAATCTTCTTCTGTGTTGAATATTCTAATTCTCACTAACCAATCCAGTACAAGATACAAATCCTACAGCATTTCCATACAGCCTATAAGAATCATTACATCACCATCCTGTGTTACATTTTAAACCCTAAAAACTCCTCTTTGGGCCCCTTCTGCCAAGCTGTAGGGTCTGCTCTGCCCCTTGGGCCTGTCTGCAAGCAGAGGGTGTTGTTCCATCAAAAGGGGATCACCTTCAGCAGCCACACCATTGTTTTCCAGTTGTTCAGTAACTGAGGGATCTCAAAGCTTGCTTTCATTTCAATATCGCTTATAGTTTCCATATTCTCCAAATCTTTTGCCAGGCAATCATATTTGTAAGGCTTTCCTGTTTCATCTTCCCCAACATCTCCCCTGGCTCAGAGTGCCTTTCCCAGCTCCATCCCCTCTCCAGGGCTCCTGGCTGGGGGGAGAAAAGGACCTGCTGCTTGGTGGGCTGTGGATCCAGTGATCCACAGGGAAATATCTGGTGCCCTCGGGTAGCAAATGGAGCAGAGAGGCACCGAGCCCCGTGCAGGAAGAGGCTGTGATGGATGGGCTGGTGGATGGGAGGATACGTGCAGTGAAGGATGGGGGAGAGGAGGTGAGAGCTCTGCCCGTGACAGATGGACAGACAAGGGGGGTGTGTGAATGTGTGTGTGGATATATGGGCAGGTAGGTAGGGAAAGGGTCTCTCTGATGAGAGATAGATTGAGAGAGATGGATGGATGGGATATTTATAGTGATGGCTAGGTAGATAGAGCTGGATGTGTGTTGATGAATAGGTGGATGATGGATAGAGGGCAGGGATTGTGGGAGCTGGCGAGCTAAAGGGTATATATGGTGCTAGATAGATGAGATAGAAGGATATATGTGATGATAGAGAGATAGTATAAGCAGCAGTCTCTGCATCCCCAGCAAACTGCTGCTTTTAGCTACTCCAAGCTCTGGTGTAATCTCATTTTGCCCTGGTAAATTCCTTATCAAGGCAGCTTTAAAAGAAAAAAAAAAGAAAAAAAAATGAAATCTCCTTAAAAGAAAGAAAAAAAAAAAAAAAAAAGGTAAAAGAACAGATCACCACCAGTAGCACTTCCTGACTCCTCCACCAACAGCCGCTGACCCGGGCTGGCTGTTTCCATGATGACAAATTAACTGATGCTCTGCAGCAGCTCCAAGTTTTTCCCAGCACCGGCGGCAGGGTCTGCCCGGGAGGGAGTCGACAGGGAGAGTCCGTCCGTCCGTCTGTCCCTTGGCTCCCTCCTCCCTCCCCGCTTTGGGGAAGCCCCTCTGTCCTCGGGCAGGCTCCACATGTCCCCACAACGCTGTAGGCACACAGGGTGTCAGTGTGCGGGGTGTCCCCAGCACTGGCTCTTTGGGAATGGGCTGTCTGTCTGTCTGTCTGTCTGTCTGTCTGTCTGGGCTCAGCATGTCCTGGCAAAGCCCGGGGTGATCCCCGGTGTTCACCAAGAGCAGGGCTGTAAGATGAGCCTTGGCTTCTGTGAAAAATGCCGATTTTATGATTGGCTTCTTGCAAATTTTTAAGATGAATATTATAGTGTTGTGTTAGAAAGTTATGCTGTATTCATTTTCTTAAGTAGTGTGTTAAATATGGTTTTAGATTATAACATAATGTTAAAATAAAAACTATGCTATGTAAGATTTTTTTTAAAGAAAGGACTCTCACTGAGATAGCAGCCACAGGACACCTGAATCTTTCAGAGAAAGAGAATTTATTGCCCCATTATCAGAAGAAACGAACTTCTTCCTGCCTTGCTCAGCCATGAGATTCGTCAGGATTTAGAGGAAGAAGCTGACACTGCCCAGACAGAATCCTGTGTTTGAATGGAATTATGCATCATGGATGAGGTGTATGACTATGCAACAGGCTGTTGCTTTTAAGGGTTAATCCTCTGTTAAAGTGGGGCCTTTTTCGGGCTTATTTTGCCCAGAAAAGGTACCTGGACTGTCCATAACTCTTTGTTTCTGTTGTCTCATATTGTCCTAATCCAAATTGTCCAAATTATTATTACTCTAATTATATTGCTATTTTTATAACCATTTTATTATCATTAAACTCTTAAAATTTTTAAAAACAAGTGATTGGGCTTTTCCCAGCTCCTTTCCTCTCCCTGCTTCCTCCTGCAAGCAGCTGAGGAGCCCCGGGGACAGATTGTGCAGAGAGGAGAGCGAAGCTCAGGCAGGGCTGCAGGGTGCTGCAGGGTTCTGAAGGATGCTGCGGGGTTCTGAAGGATGCTGCAGGGTTCTGAGATGCTGCGGGATGCTGCGGGATGCTGCAGGGTTCTGAAGGATGCTGCAGGATGCAGGGCTGCATTCCGGTGCTGTTCCCCCATCCCCGAGCAGGCGCACAGACTCGGCAGACGCGGGGAAGTCTGGCGTTCCTCTGCCGATAGCAATTAAGATGTGCTAATGGGTTCAGAACAGCACATAAAAAATGTGGATGTTTCACTCGAGCCTTCTGGAAGCTTTTGCTCATCTGCAGACATTCCTGCTGGTGGGAAAAGAAAGCGTTCCATGGCACGGGCGTCTTCTGCGGTGGCATCTGGAGTGGCCTCCTCGTCCTGAGAGGGAAGATGTGTCTTTACAAACAATCCCATGGCTGAGGGAAGGGGTGAGAACGGCTTTGAAACGGGTCTGAATGCTTCTACCAACTTCAAGCAGCAGATTTGTTACAGAGCCCAGAGATCCTGGCTCTTGAATCAGACTGCACAAGCCTGAACTTCTGAACTTTGGGGGGAAATTGCAGATTTAAGGGGGGATATGGGCGGTTTGGGCTGTACCTTCCTAGTGCCTCAGCAATGGGGAAAGGAAGAGGGCAGCGTGCTGCAGGGAGTTTAGGATAAAAGGGATAAAAGGAAGGTGTGCCCTCCGAAACCATGAGAGAGAAACCCCATGGGTGTGTGCCCCAGTGGACTCTCTCTCTTTATTCCAATAAAGTTGCAGGACTCCTCTGTCTCCTTTATGGACACTGGCTTTTCCCAGAGGGATCTTCCACGCAGTCCCACATGTGGTGTGGAAGGTCAGGGAGCCCCCGAGGTGTTTTCTGAGCACTCCCACAGAGGTTTGACCTCAGCCTGCCTTTGGGAGCTGCAGGATGCTGTTTTATCCATCTCTGTGTCTGTGTTGGGCTCTGCTGGGGAGACACTGGAGAGGGACAGGAGTCCTGGACAGAGCAAAGGCCAATGCTGCTGTGGGGATTTATTCCCACAACAGCCAGGCACTGTTTTTAAAGGATTTGATGACAAACACAGTTCAGGCCTGTTGGCTTCACTGTCTCAGGTTGCTGATGAGGAGAAAGGTCATCAGGTTCTCCCTGGCTCTTGGGTTCGTCCAAGAGGTGGTTGAAGGGGTGGTTTCCTCTGCTGATACTCAGCACAGCAGCCAGGGCATCCTGGAGGATCATTCAGGACCTGGAACCACAGGAGTCCCCGTGGCTTGCAGGGAAAAGCTGTAGCTGCTGTTTTCTGGCTGGATGCAGACTCTGCATTTTGTAGAATCACGGAATGGTTTGGGTTGGAGGAACTTAAAGCACACCTTGTTCCAACCCCCTGCTACAGGCAGGGACACCTTCCACTGTCCCAGGGTGCTCCAAGCTCTGTCCAGCCTGGTCCTGGACACTGCCAGGGATCCAGGGGCAGCCACAGCTGCTCTGGGCACCTGTGCCAGGGCCTCAGCACCCTCACAGGGTGCTCCAGTCTAAACCTACTCCTGAGTGTCCAATTTAAACCTGTCCTGTGTCAGTGTGAAGCCATCTGCTCAGTCCCTGTCTACTCCTCATCCTGCTTTGGACAGCACATCCCCTGGTCACTGCTCCAAGTACCCTGAAATTCAGGAATAAATAATGCAGAGAGCCCATATGATGCTGGTCGACTTTTTCCACCAGTGCCTGTCCCTTTGGGAACCAGTAGAAATCCATTTCTGGTGAAGCTGGCTTCCCCATTCCTAAAGTGGAAATAAATCCACGCAATAATCAAATATTTCCAGCAGACTGAGAGTTCCCTGCTCTCCTCCTAGACAGAGGAGGAGATCCCCTCTCATGCAGGCAGTGAGACAAGGGGAAATGCATCTCCATGCAAATCCCTCTCCCCTTCCTTGGCAACTTCATCTCTTGATCATTTCTGACAGCCCAAGTTTTGTCAGCCAGACACATTTGAGGCAAAAAAAGAAAGGAAAAAAAAAAAAAAAAGGAAAACCACAGCAAGTCAAAGCAAGTTGGAGATGTGATTGGGGGAAGGGAGAGGGAATAAGAAGTAGGTGGAAAAGGAGGGTCCCTGGAGGCAGCAGTGAATATGTAAACTTTCTCGATTTCCTCTGCCTACTCATACCTCTGTGTGTTAACAGCTAGACAGACATCTTGTATATATTTGATAAATAAGCCTCTCCATTTATTCAGAGGAGTGAATTTGTAGCTATTATGATTCAAATGGCATGACAGGTTCAGGATTGTTGTATTTTTTTGCTATTGAGTTTACAAAAAGAACAAAAACCAACCTGAAAATTGCAAAATTCAAAGCAATTTTCTTTGGCTATGAATCCTCACAATGCAGAGATAGACAGAAACAGTTTTATATATATATGTATATACAAAAATAATACAAAGGCCGGTCCAAGTGCTTCTTCCCTCGAGACAGGAGGATGAGGGGTGCAATAAATAATTTAGAAATTGCTACCACCACTTGATTCAGAGTGATGGATCTGGCATGTGTTCCAACAAGGCACATGCTGTATTCATTACCCATTGAGCTACATTTTAATTTCTCCCTCATTAACCTTATCTGTGACTGGGGTTGTGCATCAAGTCAAATCCTTCGGATGTCAATCAATTCATTAGATGGTTGTTTAGTTTGTCATATGTGCTGTTATCGCTTATTAGGCTGCCACGCCGATCAATCAATCAAAAGGCAGCGAGGAGCTGGCTGGAAGGGACACGGGCAGGCAGCAGGCAGGCAGCATTCCATGGAAAGGGCTGCCTGGAGCAGAGCCCATGCTGCCAAAAGGAGCATGAACATTTTGTGTGAAAAATGGGTGGTTCATGATTGGCTTTTCGCAAATATTCAAATGAATGTTACGTGTGTTGTGTTAGAAAATGATGCTGTATTAATTCTCTTAAGTTGTGTGTTAAATATAGTTTTAGGTTATAACAAAATGTTAAAATAGAAACCATGCTGTGTAGGATACTTTTTTTAAAAGAAAGGACTCACAGCGAGATAGCAGCCACAGGACACCCAAATCTTTCAGAGAAAAAGAATTCATTGCTCCATTATCAGCAGAAATGAACTTCTTCCTGCCTCGCTTGGGCAGGTGATGCCATCAGGATTCAGAGGAAGAAGCTGACACTACCCAGACAGAATCCTGTGTTTGAGTGGAATTTATGCATCATATATGAGGTGTATGAATATGCAACATTATTGTTTTTAAGGGTTAATCCTCTGTTAACGTGGGTCCTTTTTTGGGCTTATGTTGCCCAGAAAAGGTACCCTGACATCTGTAACTCTTTGCTTCTGTTGTCTCATATTGTCCTAATCTAAATTATCCAAATTATTATTACTCTAATTATATTGCTATTTTCATAACTATTATATTATCATTAAACTTTTAAAATTTTAAAAACAAGTGATTGGTGTTTTTCACATTTTGCAAAGTGGAAGGGAAAAAAGATTCAGAGGCACTCAGATGGCTGCCGTTGAAAACCACAGCTTTGTTTCAGGTCATTGAAGCAATTTATAGACACATAAAAATAATAGTAATAAGGTTAGTTGGGTGTTTACAGTCAGGGCTGAACGCTTGGTAGGAAAGATGTCGTCTCACCATCCTGCTGGCACAGAAAGTTTCTCCTCTTGACTGACCCTGCCTCTGTTTCCACCTCATATTTGCTGCCCACTGAGTTCCTCCAGGGTTTCCAGCTGATGGACCATCAAAGAAAGGCTCTTGGCTGGCTGCATCTACATTCCCACCTTCTTGGCACGGCTCATCTGAGCATTATTCCCATTCATGGATTAGGTCAGAGGCTTCACCTGCCCTGTTAGGAGAGGGGCAGGACCCAGGACAGTCCCAGGAGCCCCATGTACCCCCCAACACAGCCAGACCTACTCCTTCACAGCTGTTTGCTCCCACTGGTGGCACTCTGGGGGAAGCACAAGAGCACTTGTGTGGGGGCTGGATATGAGCCAGAAAATGCCCAGGTGGCCAAGAAGGCCAAAGGCATCCTGTCTTACATCAGCAATAGGAAAAATTTCTTCATCCAAAGGGATATCAAGCCCTGGAATAGGCTGTCAGTGGTGGGGTCCCCATTTCTGGAGGGATTTAAAAGGCCTAGATGTGGTACTTGGGGGTATGATTTAATGGTGGCCTTGGCAGTGCTGGGGGAATGGTTGGGCTTAATGATCTTAGAAGGCTTTTCCAACCTAAATTCTGTGATTCTAGGGCACGGCAAATTTTGATTCATTGCTTTGGCTGCTGGCAAATCCTCATGCAGAAACTCCTGTGGCAGTCCCAAACCTCTCCATGGAGCACCCAGGAGAAGGTGGGAGCCCAGCAAAGGGCGGCAGGTGCTGCTACCTGCCAGACTTCTTATTCCTCCTCCTTTCCCCAGCATGAGGCTGTGAGTGCTGCACGGCTGAGTTTCTCCACCAAAATAATAAAATAAGGACATCCAGAGAAGTTGTGGCTGCCCCATCCCTGGAAGTGCTCAGGACAGGAGGGATGGAGTTCTGAGCAGCATGGTCTAGTAGAAGTTGTTGCTATACGTGGCAGGGGGTTGGAACACTCTGATTTTTAGGCTTGCTTTCAACCCAAACCATTCTATGATTCCAAAAGTGCTGGCTGGGGTTTTTGTGTGATTGTGAAGGTGCTGCTGGGTGTTTGCTGCCCGCATTGGTGGCACTGGATGCTGCATGCCTGGGAAATTATCCCTCTGTGCCTTGATCCAGGCAAGCTGTGAAGTCCTTGGCGCTCAGCCGAGCCCTTCCCACAAGCCCAGTGAATCCTGCCCTGCTTTAGGAGGGAAAGCCACTTTCCCTCCCACTTTGTGCCCCTGGTACCTGCTAATGAGTTCCTTTTCCACCTTGGCATCCTCTCCCTAATTGGGAGGCAGGGACACAAAGGACTTAGGTAGCACGACTTCATTGTAGATGGAGTGAGACGGAGCAGCAAGAGGGGACAAAAAGTATCCATCACTTTGCTTATAAAGTGCAGCTGGGTCTGCAGCCATTCAGAGGAAATGGCTGTGGATTCCCCCCCGTGTCATTCTTCAAAAATAGAGCCATTCTCCTCCAAGTGCTCTTCCAGGATTCATTTGAAACCCCCCATTGTAGCTCGGCCGCTGTTGGGTTTGGAGCGCAGGAGTTGGCAGCTTTTAAGAGCTCTGCCCCTGCCACAGGTGTCCTTTGGTGACAGTGCCTCTCTATTAGGGTACAGCAGGTAGATGCCACTGCTCGGTGTTGGGGAGGCTGGGACAAGCAATCCTAGCAAGGCGCCGGCGTTTCAATTAACTGCCAAGACAGGCAACATTTCAGGACCTGTACATCTCTCTCCGCAGCAGCTGGGATGTATTGTATTATAAATAACAATAAGCAGGCCCAGTCAAAGGCTGTAATTGAATCTCTTCATTTTGCTGACTCGGGTGGAAAAGCCCCTTTGAGTGAATTATGCCGCGGGGCTGGGTGATTTGGGGATGTGTAAAGGTAACACACACTCGCTGTAATTAAAACAAACATCCATCCCTGTCCCTGTCACTGCCCTCGGGGTGTGCAGGAGCTGCTCTGATGGTCTTGCTGTGGGCAGATCCTGCATCACTCAGCTCTCCTAAACTATCCCTTCCCCAGGACGAGGGAAGAGATGAGAATCTTGACTCCATGTTTCAGGAGGCTGATTTATTATTTTATGATATTTTAAGATATTAAAAATGCTATACTAAAGGAGGAGAAAGGAGACATCAGAAAGTTAGAAAGGAAATAAATGATAATAAAATCTTGTGACTGACCAGAGTCCTGACACAGCTGGACCTGTGATTGGTCATCGAGTAGAAACAGTTCACATGAGACCAATCAAAGATGCACCTGTTGGTGAACCATCTCCAGGCCACATTCCACAGCCATCAGATTGTTACTCTTCACATCTCATTTCCGAGGCTTTGCAGCTCCTCAGGAGAAAAATCCTAGTGAAAGGATTTTCATAAAATATGTCAGTGACACCTTCCCTTGAAGGGTGTTCCTTGATGACCGAAGCTGTGGATGTTTGTTGAAGAGGAAAAGGAAATTCCCTCCTCTTGAGGTATTGGAAGGGGTGAGAAGGGACTTGCTGTTCCTCCATTCTCTTATGGTTTTCCTTGCAGCGGTACTGCAGCCTCCTTCCCATGTTGCCAGCTGTCCCCAGGCTCCAAAATCCTCAATTTTGTGATCACGGAGACCTCCTTCATGCTGATGATCTTCTGGGAGATGCCCATCTGGCACACTCCAGCTGTGGGCCCAGCATTAAGGAATTTTTATGGATTTAAGCAAGTACCCTTTTTGTGGCTGAAATGGACTCATGTGGGTGGTGTTGCCAACAGGAATGAGCAGTTTAGTTGACCTTTGCTTAAAGCAGTAGCCTGGCATGTCTTTTGGCTAATGGAGAGAGCCAAAGGTTGATGCCTTCCTGTTCCCTTCCATCCCTTGTGCCTGACTGCTCTCAGCACACACCCTTCTCATCTCATCTCTTCTCTCCAATCCTATCCTATCCAATCCAATCCAGACATCTCCCCAAGGCCAGCACATTTTTCAGCCCAAATTTTGCATTGACAGAATATATTACATCTGCGGCGAGGCGGAATATAAAGTGAGGAGGAGTTACTGGGGGAGCACAGGGAAATGAGGTTTTCTCCACTGCGAGAGCACAGGGTTAAATTGCCAGCTGCAGCCAGAGCTTCTAGGTCCCTCTGTGCTGTTTCAGGTTTTCTTGGAGATTTTTTGTTGAGAACATGCTCCACCTTTTTTCTTTTCCCCTCTAGAATCCACTTTGTATGTCGCTTGCTTTTTCTTTTTTTATTATTATCTTAAACATCCATTATTTAGAAACTGCTGGAGCCTGGAAACCAATTTCCATGCTTATTTCAAAGAGTTTGCAGCGTTTAGGTGGTTATGTACAGGCTATTACATGGACTGACCATGGGGAAACAGCCTGGCAGGGCTGGGTGCCCTGTGGGGAGGGGACAGCAGGCAGAGGGGTAAATATGGGATAACTCCTGCCTGATGGACATTTGTACCTCAGCATACTGGGGGTGAAAATCATGGAGCATGAAAATCAGTGCTGCTTTTGGGACAGGGTCCTGTGCTGGAGGAGGGATGGGAGCCCATATTCTCCCCCGAGAAGGGGGAGCTGCGGTGGGCAGCGCTCCCTCAGGGGATGCTGAGCTCCTTCCCGGATGGGGACGTGGTTGTCACGAGTGTCCTTGGCTGTTCTTGGCTTTGCAGGGCTCAGTGTGTAAAGCAGTGGATCCCTGCAGATGCTTTAAGCTACTCAAGGGATTAGGCAGGGTTATGAGCAATCCCAGGATGGAGGAAATGTGGAGGCAGCTTGCCACCAGCCTCATCCTCCTCTCCTCCAGCCAAGGAAAGGAGTGGAGGGATCTTTTTGTCTTGGTTTGAGGGTGGGTGGTTGAGGAAGCCCCTGGTGCAGGAGGGATCCCTCTTCCCAAAAAACCTTGCTGCTCATATTTAGGGCCAAGGAAGTGGTGGGAGGGAAATCCAGGATTGAGGGATTGAGTTCATCCCTCTTGTAAGCGCGTCAGAGCCAGCGGAGTCACGGCAGGAGGAGAGCTGGTGGGTGCAATCCCGGCCCGAGAGCAATCCCTGAATGCCATTGCCTCAGTGTGACCCTCTGCTGAGCCCTTGTGAGTCACAAGGATCCCTCATGGTGCCACTCTGGTGGCAAGGGAGCACTGCAGAAGTCACCACCTCGAGGGCATGGACAAAGGGAAGAGCTGTCCCAGCAGGACGTGCTCCTTTTTCCCAGCGTTAAGCCCGGAGTCTTTTATCCTGTGATTTCAAAAGAGCTGAAAAAGATCAATCAGTGGCATTATCTCTGCATCTTGCAAACAGAACAGAGGTAGCAGAGCTGAGCTGGGGTCAGACAAGCCCCTGCCCTCCCCAGGTGCTCCTGTCCCTCTCAAAACTCCCCAGGGTGCCAACATGAGCAACTGGGGTCTGCAAGAGGTGCCATCCACGGGACATCTCCCCTCCTGCTGCCTGTGACAAAATCAAGATAGAATTATAGAATCCTGGAAGGGTTGGGGTTGGAAAAGACCTTAAAGCTCATCCTGTTCTACCCCCTGCCCTGGACAGGGACATCTTCCACCATCCCAGGGTGCTCCAAGCCCCTTCCAAACTGGCCTTGGACACTGCCAGGGATCCAGGGCAGTCCCAGCTTCTGTGGGCACCCTGTGCCAGGGCCTCCCCACCCTCCCAGGGAACAATTCCTGCCCAATATCCCACCCATCCCTGCCCTCTGGCAGTGGGAGCCATTCCCTGTGTCCTGTCCCTCCATGCCTTGTCCCCAGTCCCTCTCCAGCTCTCCTGGAGCCCCTTCAGGCCCTGGCAGGGGCTCTGAGCTCTCCCTGGAGCCTTCTCCTCTCCAGGTGAGAGGAGTAGAGCCTTCTCCTCTCCTCTCCTGTCCTCTCCCCCATCTCTCCCAGCCTGTGGAGAGGGGCTCTTGGAGCTGGTCTCTCCATGGTCTCTCTGGTGGCTCCAGCAGCTCCAGCTCCTTGTCCTGTGGGGTGCCCCAGTCCTGGGGGCAGCTCTGCAGCTGGGGTCTCACCAGGGCACAGAATCCCCTCTCTCTCCGTGCTGCCCTCACTGCTTGGGGTGCAAGGTCATGATGGGATGACTGTGTTGGGCTGGTTTGGTTTTCCAGGCCACAGCCCAAACCTGGATGCTCTGCAAGCACCCACACACCAAATCCAACCATGTCGGATCTTCCTGAGCCACAGCCTGCTCAGGGCCCTCTCCAAGCCCCACCATCCTCATCCTCATCCCCACAGCAGAAGGCTGAGGCTGGAATCCTCGTGGTGCTGTTGGTGGGAGGCAGGCAGCAGTGCAGTTGGAATTTTCCCCGTGTCGCTGTGAGTTAATTCATTCCAGTAAATCATCCAAAATAATTTGCAGCGAATATCAATTTTCTGTGCGAACTTCTCGCTGGCTGCACAGAAGTATCTTCTGCCGACACGGCTCCCTTATTCTGCTGATCTGAGACAACAAAGCAGCCGGGGAATAAACAGGAGGCGAGCTGGAGTCCCCAGGGCTGCCGGCACCAGGGAGGAGCCTGGGCTGGAGCTCACTCGTGGATAAAACCCAGCGAAGGCAGCGATGATTAAAGGCTAATTTGCTCTCTGTGTAGCGTTAAGTGCCCCCCTTTCCTAACGAGCAGGAGGCGCTGCCAGCCGTTCTGCTTCGCCGCCTCTCTTTTATTTACCTTTTCAATTATTTTAAGGCTTTTACGAACTTTGATAACGAACATATCTCCTCTGTGAGACCCCTCTGTGCCGGGTCGGAGGCAGGGGGTGTTTTTTCTATGCTGAGAGAGACTTAGATGGGCATCGAATGTCTCTAAAATACCCCCCAAAAACAAACCAGAAAAGCCAGGCTGCTCTGGCTGTCTCGTGATGGATTTCAGCCGTGAGCAGTGCTGGCTGTCACTTGCTCGACCTTTCTCCCCTACCAGCTGGTAGAGCAGAGCTGTCCCAGAGCCAAAGGCATGGCTGCATGGAGCTCTGTCACCCCACGAGGGTGGTGGCAGGGTGAAGAAGACTCAGTATTAGCATCTTAACCACCGTCTGCCCTCAAAAAAAAAAAAAAAAAAAAAAAAAAATCCCAGGGAAGACTTTTGGGGTGGTTTGGTTGTTTTTAAGGATGGCATTGTGTGATGTTTTAAGCGTGGTATGCAATGTTTTTTGTGTTATTTCATAGGATTCTGTGATTGGTTAATCTCTGGCTGTGCCTTGGCTGCGCTCACACCGGGGTTTGGAAAACCCGTTTTGGTGTTTTGGCTTTTGTTCCCATCCTGATGGGAAAATCTTGAGAGAGTTGGGATGAGGAACCCATTTTATCTCAGAATCACAGAAGGGTTTGTGTTAGGAGGAAGCCTGAGGCTCATCTTGTCTCACCCCTGCCATGGCCAGGGACACTTTCCACTAGACCAAGCTGCTCAAAGCCCCATCCAGCCTGGCCCTTCTCCCACCTTTTATCACAGAGAGGAGCTGCCAGGTGAGAGTTTCTGAGTGGGGCTGTAAAGGAGAGAAAAGAGGAGCTCTTTCCCCACTCACAGAGCCTGGAAGCAGCTTATCCCCGTGGTACATACTGCAAATGTCCTCAGCAACCCTTCTCAGGGGCTCTCTGGCCAGGGTTTAACCTGCCTACAAGGACTGGAGTGCCTTTGGCTCCTCATCTGCAGAACCAGCAGCACTGCAGCTCCTTCCTGGAGGAAGGAAAATCACTCCTGGGTGCTCAGCAGCTGGAGCTGCTCTCACACCGGGCTGGGTGTCCTGTGATGGGGACCTGGCACAGCCCTGGGGAGCTCAAAATAGATCTGGGGCACCCATTTGCAACCGGTGCCAGGATTGCACGCAGGCTCCCCTGGGGGAGGCGGCCCTGATTAAAAGAACTATTTTTACAGAGCCTGGATGCAGGGAGGAAGAGGTGATAATTAGCTGGTGGCAGTGGCTGTGCTGCAGGACCGTGTTTGGATGGGTCCCTCTGCTAGCAGGGAGATCCACACCTCCAGAAAAAACCCTGCTGGAATCTGGAAAGGGCTGGCTCCCTTCTCCTTGCCTCTCCCTCAAGAAACCCTACTATTTTATTATCACTGTTTTATTTTCATGGATGTAGCACCTGCTCTTCACTCCCACAGTGGGAGCAACCAGGGCGTCGAGGGCTGCTTGGGAATTGTGGCTGTGTGGTGAAGATCATCAGGAATGATTTGGGTGATGTTTTTTCACCACGAAGAATTTATTTGTTTCTTTGCTTATTTGCTTTTTAGATGGCTGTGAGACAGGATGAATTTTTCATGCGGAAAAAAATTCAAGTGTTTTATTGTTTGAAAAATTGGCTTTAAGTACACGTGTGTGTATGTGCAGTTGGGAAAAAAAATGGAGCTCTTCAGTCATCTCCACTTATTTATTTATTTGTGTGATGCATCATGCAGATTTATTTAATTGATGGCAGCACCTGGAGTGTGTTAGGCACTTCCTAAGCTCTCCCAAAGGCCGGGCTTTGGTTTTGTGCTCAGCCTAAGGACAGACAGACACAGCGCTGGAGGTCAGCAGAAGGGGAAGAGCTGCAGACAATTTATGTAGGAGCTAAATCTCTTCACTCTGAGCCGCCCAGAGCCAGTACCTGCAGCCTCTCAGGGGGCTGGATTAGCTCCTTGTCACCTCCCCAGAGTGGATTCAGCTTATATATATATATATTTATATATATAAAATGAGAGTGTGTGTGTGTATTTCTCTTTCATTTCTTCATTTCACTGGGCTAAAAACTGCTGAGTCAAAGATTTATTCTCTTCTTGAGCCCCTTGGAAGGCAGATAAAGGGGCTGGCAGTGCTGAGCAGGGCCATAAATAATGCATAGAGCACAGGAGCAGCCAGCCCAGCCCCTGCTCACACCGAGAAGATTTCTCCATAACATATTACCCTGTCTCCCAGTGCCGGCACTTCTTCACTCACCTTAGACTAACACCTACTGCTCGGAGAAATAAATAAATAAAGGAGCCTAATAAAGGCTCTGGTTACCAGCATTCCTGCCTGATCCATCGCTGAATGCCCTGCTCCCTGTGCTGTCCTGGGTTTGCTGCCTCAGGAAGGCACCGTGCTCAAGGTGATGTGAGGACAAAGGGAAAAATGTGCCTGATTGTCCTCCTGCCATCCCCGCCAGGGCTGGAACACTGCCTTCCCACCATCCCCCTTCATCTTGGGGATAAGGCTCTTGTCCATTTAAATGCAGAAAATGTCCCTGTGCTGAGCTGGAATGCCAAATCTGAGGCAGCTGAGAACGTGGAGGAGGTTCAGATGCAGCTGAGGTTGGGTCTTCACCCACAAGGTGATGCAGAAAATGCCTCTTAGGATGCACTCTTGCTCTGCACCATTGATCAGATTGCTTACAGCTGCTCCTAGAAGTCTTCCTCCCCTTTTCCAGGTGCTGCTGCTGGTGGCCTGAGCCTCTCCACGGTTGGACGATGGCTTGGGAAGGTTTGTTGGTGGGAGGGTGACGGCCCAGCTGAGGCGTGGCTGGTCCTGTGTGCTCCACACAAAGCTCTTGCCTGCTCAGGGTGGGAAGAGGCTCCTGTGGAGCATCGAGGACTTGTGTGGCCTCAGTGCTGGGCTCTGTTAGTTACCCAGTGAGTGGCAGCTCAGGGGCCTTTTTCACGCAGTCCCGCACCATGGGGGGCCTCAAAGGCCCTTTCCCTTCCCCTTGAGCTGCTGGTTCAAACGAGCTTCAGCTGTCAAAGAGAAACTCCGAGCAAAACTGTTGTAGTTCATCCTCTTGCCATTGAGTCCAGGTGCAATAAATTGGTCCCAGGTTGGCACAGGGGATCCAGGTGAATAAATGGAGCAGGGGCCTCCCTGTCTCGTGGTGCACAGTCAGGAGATGCTGCTGAGAGAAACCAAAAAGCAGCAAATGTCAAATCGATGAAAGAAAAATCTTTCCTCTCCCTTTTTTCTGCCTGCTCACAGAACATGCTGCTGCTCCTGAAGTTTCTCAGTCTGCTTTGCCTTGGTCTTCAGCCTCAAATCCCTGTCAGGAGCTGCCTTTGAAACCAAAAAATAGCTGTGGAAGGGTGAGAGGGAAAGACACATTTCCCACCCGACCTGGACAGCCTTGGAGAGTTTGGAGGAGCTCTGAGCCATCCCAGTTCAGGGTGCCGGGCACCCTCTGCTTGGGGAGGGTCAGGAAGGGAGATTGGCTTGGGAAGGGTAGCCCAGGAGTGCCATCTTCAGGATTGTCGTTACCTTTTTTCCTGAAGTTCTAACGAGCAGGTTGGGTGCTGCTACTGCAGTTTGAGCTCACTGAAAATCCTCTGTGGCCAAGTTTTCCGTGCTTCACCCTAATTCTCCTCCCTGGCTCCTGCTGCAGCCATGCATGCTCCGGGCAATGCCTCTTCAGCGACAATTCTTTGGGTATCATTTTGCTTAGTTGTTTGATTCCACATTTTCAAGGGTATTTGGAGGAAATGTGGATGGTTCATCGCCTGGTATTGGAAGGAAGCGGCAAATTTAATTAAAAAACATGAGGCAAAATTAGTAGTAAAGGAGACTGATTGCAAGGTTTGATGTAGGGCAGATTTAGGTACGGCACAGGAGCCCCAGGAAGCACTGGCTCCCTGCTCCATCCCACTTCTCTGCCCTTGGGGACAATAATAACAAGGAGAAGCAGAGGGAGAAAGAAAAAAAAAAAAAAAAGCTGGTTTTTATTGTTGTTTGTGATTTTTACATAAATTTTTCAGATTGCACAGCCTGTCTTGTCTTTTTTTTCCCCTGTCTGCTCTGTTTAATGCAAACGGCACCTTCCCGCTGATTGCAATCACACACTGATTGAGAGCAGCTCCTCTGCCTGGGCTGGGAGGAAAGGAGGGAGCTTTAACCCTTTCCCTCTGCAGTCTCATTCCTTCCTTGCTTCCTCCCATTGCTAGAGGACTCCAAACCCACTCCCCAAACCCCCTGCTTATACATGCGCCGGAGCTCCGCGGCGCTAACAGTAAATTTATTTTCATAAGTGAAAGCTTTGAAATAGATACTGACCTGCTGCTGCAGGGCACGGGCCCAGCTCCAGCTAATATGATTAGGAAGAAACTTTTCCTGCAGAGGAATCCTTGCCTATCTGCCTGCTGCAGCTGGGTGCCCCGGGATGCTGGGAGCAGCGGTCACCAGGGAGGGGGCAGCCTTGGCTGGGTGGCTCTTTGTCTGTTCTACCCCAGTTCTTGTTTCCTCCTCATCACAGCTGCTTCCTGTGGTGCATCCAACAACACCCAGCCCTCATGGCCCCTTTGCTCCTGGCAGGTGGATTGGTGGGGAGCAGCCTCGCAGCTCACAGGATTGTGGAAGGGTTTGGGTTGGAAGGGACCTCAAAGCTCCTCTTTGTCCAGGTGATTTCTCCTTTCCATTTCTCCAAGCGTCCAGGTTGCTCCCAGTCTTGTTCAGCATGATCCAGAGCACTTCCAGGGATGGGGCATCCACAGCTCCTCATGCACAGGCTTTGCTTGCTCCCAGGGACTGGGATCCAGGATCCAGGGATCCCCATAGAAAGATCATCATGGAGAGTGGCCATGGAGAGTTTGGCACAACTGCTGCTGGAGCCCTCTGGGCTTTTTGCTAATCCCCATCTTGTGAAAACTCATAAAAGCTCTTAAATCTCCATAATCCTTAATCCAGTGGACACACACCTTTTCACAGTGGAGATGCACAGGCTGTGGGAATGGTCCAAGAATTTGATGAGTGCAAATCTCAATACCACGTGTTGCCTTGAGGCTTGGATCACAGAAATCTGCCAGGCACCAGGAGTGATGAGAGTCCTCCCAAAAAAGTCACTCCTGCAGGCAGCAGGGCTGCAGTGATCGCTCCTGTCTGGCTGCAGATTGTCCATGTGGGGTGGAGGAGCTGAGGATCAGCCAGGAACAGGGCTGAGAACTGCACTTCTTCAAGGCTGGCAGCTTCACACCCAGCGGTGCAACCTGATTTTGATGCATCGTGCAAAAATAGGAGCAAAATCCACCCTGGTGCTTTTTTGCAGGGATTCTGCTGGGAGGGAGCTCAGCCAGGCCAGGCGTGTGCATCCCAAAATCTGTTCATGCCAGGTCCCTCCCTTCTCTTCCCCTGCCATAAAGGTGCCCCAGGAGATAGGGCGGGAGCTCTTTGCAGGCACAGCGATGCCTGCAGAGGTCGGCAGTGAATGTGGTCCATGGGCTGATAAGTTACCTGAGAAGGGAATGACTTCAGGGATTGGATTGCGTTGCCCAGCTCGGTTACGTGGAGATAACATCGTGGTTTGAGACATCGATCACTTCAAAGGAACCTGCAGAGGGATTTTAATGCCTCGCAAATTGCTTTTGCTTCTATTCAATTTACATTCACGATTGCACAGAGCGTATTTAGGAGCTTTCCAAACTGCCACAAACAATGACAAATATCTCCTGAAACGTTCTCCTGTTGCAGTAAATTTGACCTGACAAAAGAGAGGGAGAAACTTCAGCCTCCTTCAGTGCCATAAGGGTCTCCTAACCCCACAGGGATCTGGAGTTTCAGCTTGCCAGCCCCAAACCTTTGTGGGAAAGACATTGGTGTGATGCTGCAACATCTGAGGGCTGGGTCAGGATGTTCTGTGTGAGAGAAGTCACTGATCCTGGAATTACTTCCCTGTGGAAATTCTTATTGATGGAGCTAGAGCCTCTGAAAGGGCTGCTGGTGCAAATTAAACAGAGTATATTCCTGGCAGTGGGAGGCCAGGAATTCCTTTCTCCCAGCCTTGTTTTGTTTGGGGTTATTATTTTACCCCTAAAGAGAAGATAAACACTCGAGCTTGATTTATAACTCTCTCTATGCCCTTACCACTGGAGACTTGGTAAGGAGAGACAGGGATCAGTTCTGCACCAGAAAAAACCCTTCTGGCTTTAGCTGGGGCAGTGAGGTTGAGCCTTGGTCCTAGTGTCCATGGGAAGGACTGATTGCCATCCTGATTAGCACACAAATGAGTGGATTGGGAAGGAAGCAAGGTGCTGGGAAACACCAGGACCTGGCTGCACAGCTGTGATTCCTAGCACAGGGCTCTTCTCATATAACACAGGGTCTTCAGGCCATTTGTTCTGGGGATTCTTGCTATGGCAAGAGGCACAAGATGTGCCTCTGGGCTGGGATGTTTCTCTGTGCTAGGCAGCCTCAATAGTCCCACCAGCCCTGTCATGGCCTCTCCAGTGCTACCCAGCCCACCATCCCACGGGAATTCTGCTAATTGAAATGTAATCAATACAGCAGTGATTGGTTTGCTGGTGAGAGAGGATCCCTTTGTCCCCCCAGAGGAACAGGCTGTGCTGATATCTGGGGGAACACAGGAGTCCCCAGCCTCATCTGGGGATCCCAGCCATGCTAGTTTGGGATTTCCAGGCTGCTCCAGTGTCACTGGATCTGATCCTCATGGTGTCAGAGATACAATAAAAACCTTCAATATTTGATCCTTATGCTCCCAGTGCTGCCATGGCTTTGGCATAGGCATCTTTCTGTGTCTTCTGATGGAGATAGGGCTGGGAGAGGAGGGCAGATGCCAGGAGGAGGGAAGGATATTTTTGCCAGGCAGTCTCCAGGGCTTGCTTCTCTCCAGCACAGCTTTTTCCCCATGCTTCCCAAACCGTGGTCAGGCAAAGAACCCTGTTGCCTGAGTTTAATTTCATTAAAGATGTTAATTCTGACCCTGCCTCTGCATATTCATGAGGCAGTGGTGTCCTTCCTGCCATGGGCAGTCAGGATGAGCTGCCATCACAGCACACAGTGGGTGCACATCCCCAGAACCAGAGGGTGCCACGCTCAGCTCAGCCTCATTCCCCTCCAGCTCGTACCTGCTGGCTCCTGGAGGCTTTCAAAGCCAGTGCAGAGCTGCAGTGGGTTTGCCCTGAAACTCCCACTGGGTTTTTCCAGCAGCATTTGTTGCCCCAAAGTGTTGGAGCGTTGGGGAGTTGCATGGTCGGGATGGATGGAGACGAGAGATCTCTGCAGCCAGGGCTAGAACTTGGGGTTTATTGCAAAGGGCCTGGGTGCAGGGCCCTGCTGGGAGCTGCCAGGCACAGCTCAGAGCAGGACTGAGAGAAGAGAGGGGGAGAGGATGAGAGGGTGAGAGAGTAAAAGGGTGAGAGAGCGAGGTTCTCATTACAATACAATAAATCTTCTTCTGTGTTGAATATTCTGATTCTCACTAACCAATCTAGTCCAAAATACAAATCCTACAGCATTTACATACAGCCTATAAGAATCATTACATTACCATACTGTGCTACATTTTAAACCCTAAAAACTCCTCTTTGGGCCCCTTCTGCCAAGCTGTAGGGTCTGCTCTGACCCTTGGGCCTGTCTGCAGGCAGAGGGTGTTGTTCCATCAAAAGGGGATCACCTTCAGCTGGCCACACCATTGTTTTCCAGTTGTTCAGTAACTGAGGGATCTCAAAGCTTGCTTTCATTTCAATCTCACTCATAGTTTCCATATTCTCAAATCTTTTGCCAGGCAATCATATTTGTAAGGCTTTCCTGCTTCATCTTCCCCAACACCAAAGGACTTCTGCAAGTCCATGTGGCCCCTGCTTGCTTAGATGCACCTGGATGACCCCCAAAGCACCCCTAAACTTCCACAATTATTTTCCCAAATGGAAATCTATAGATTGCAGAGGCCAACTGAGCTCCTTGGCATGGCCAGGACATCAGAGTGAAGCCTCACATTGTGTCCATGTCCTCAGATTTGCTATGTGCTACCTGCCAGAGCACCTCCTGCTCTGATAGAGCCAGAGATTTCAGCTGGGAAATGTCAGCTAGCCTTGGATGGATTAAGGGGTTTTGGCATCACTCCTGGCACCTTTTTATCTCGTTCCTCCATGAAGCTGTGATCTCAGGGATGACTGTGCTCCAGGGGAAAGCAGCTATCAAATGCAGCAAGGAGTAAAGCTCCTATAGCAGAGCAAAACCTATTCCCAAGGCCCCCAGTGTGGACAGGCTTCCCAAGCCCTTTCGTTCAGCTGCTGCTTCTGTTTGGGGATGGCGTGTTTGGCACTTTCCCTGATTTTCCTGCACTTGGGGGGTCTGAGATAAAGCCTTCCAGTATTACCCCTCTACCCCAGGAGACTGGGAAGGGCTCTGAGGGGCTGGAGGCTGTGGTGGTGTTTCCAGCTGGAGCTGGAGATGGTGGGGCAGCCTCTCTGTGTGGGGCTTTCAGGCTGGCACTGCCACGTGCATCCCTGTCCCAGCTCTCTCCACCTCATCCCCTCCTTTGTGGAGCCACGCAGCAGCAGAGCACAAAGCTGCTCTGTCCCCTGGGCCCTCTTGCCCTTAGATGGCTGCAGAAGGCTGCCAGCCCCGTCACTGGGCTTGATTTAATCCTGGGTTTTGTGTAACAGCCTGAAAATCCTCACGGCCATCAGGGCACAGCGCCTTAGGGAGCTGGAGACTTGTGTTCAAACCTTGTTCTGGGCTCCTGTGGAAATGCTCCCGTGGCTGTGTCAGCTGTGGGGAGGTGCTGGGATGCACAGGCAGGACTAGATTACATTTATAAAGTCCCTTCCCACTCCAACTATTCCATGATTCTATTCCATTATCTTTCCCAGATGCTTGGGATACCCAGAGAAAATAAACTGCTTTCATACTGGTGTTTTCTCCCAAGTGTTTGGGTAGGGAGGTAAATTTGAGGGTCTAAAGAGTGAAGGAATGTGATTCATGGGCATGGGAGTGCTGGGCCCCTCTCCTGTCCAGGCAGGTTATTGCCTCCAGCATATCTCTGATCTGCACTGAATGCTGCCAGCTTTTAGGGCTCAACCCCTTTCCCTTGGATAGCCCTAAAAGGCACAGAGGAACTCTGAATGTCCAGTCTCTGCTGCCCTATTTGCTGCCTTATCCCTCCAAATCCAGGTTGGCACTGTAGAAAATATCCTGATTATATTCCTCTCCCCTGCTTTGCCCCTTTTTCATCGAATTAGTGGAGGCACCAGGGCTGATCATTAATCTTCCATGGCTCTGCAGGAGAATCTGCTGGGGTGAAGCTGTGGAGTCACTGCTGCACAGGGCTCTGACCCTGCCCAGGGCTCAAGAGGGACCCTGGGTGTCACTCAGCTGGTGGCACAGTGTGGCTGTGCTGGCTGGCAGGAGAGCAGCCACTGGGCTCTCCTCTCCTCTCCTCTCCTCTCCTCTCCTCTCCTCTCCTCTCCTCTCCTCTCCTCTCCTCTCCTCTCCTCTCCTCTCCTCTCCTCTCCTCTCCTCTCCTCTCCTCTCCTCTCCTCTCCTCTCCTCTCCTCTCCTCTCCTCTCCTCTCCTCTCCTCTCCTCTCCTCTCCTCTCCTCTCCTCTCCTCTCCTCTCCTCTCCTCTCCTCTCCTCCCAGAAACAGGAGAGTCATAAATTAATCTCGAGTGTTTCTCTTCTCTTTAGGGGTAAAATAATAACCCCAAACAAAACAAGGTCGGCAGAAAGGAATTCCTAATGACAAACTTACTTCAGCTAGGACACCAGGGGCTTCAGCAATATGAGATTAAACCTGCTGTGCTGAGACTCTATTACTCCATATATTACTGTGTGCTGCTGGACTGATGGTTCTCACGGGCGGAAATATAACCCTTGGAAATGTCAAGGCACATAATAAAGAGATCTAGCAGGGGAGGCTGGATGGCTCCAGGGATTGATAAAGCCTTTACAGCACCAGAGCTGCTGTGAGGAGGGGTGGGTGCCTGCTGGAGCTCACACACTTTGCTGGTCCCTTTGTTAGATGGCTCCAAGGGAGAGGTGACATGGGAGAAATTCTCCTGGAACAGCTCTGTCTGGCCAAGTTTGCTTTGGAAATAAATCAAGGACCTCAAAATGAAAGCTGGGATGAATAGCTGCCTCCTTGTGCAGTCTCAGCTGTGTTTGTCCCTGGGGTGGCTGTCACACTTATACCTCTTCATTAGCTCTTAATGCTCCCCGTGTCCTCTTGGCATTGCAAATCCCTTGGGGACAGGATGTTTCCCTGGGAGCCTGGCTGGGTCTCCTGGGTCTGTGTGAGACCACACTGTAAATCTCTTGGGAAGTGTCTCCCTAATGGCTGGTGGATAGAGCCATCTCAAGGGGAGAGCAGGCAGCACTTGGGATCCTGGCCAAGGACCTGTAACAAATCCTCGAGGGGAGCAAAAAGCATTTTCTCATTGGCATGTGGACCTGTAAATCCTGGGTTTGGGAACGGGTACAAGCATGAGGGGCTGGATGAGCTGATGCCAGTGGGTCTGTGAGTTCCCAAAAACCCCACAGGCCAGTGCTGGGCATGGCTGGGCTCCCTGGTAGCCCTGCTTGGTGGCTGGAGGCTGTGAACCTTCCCAGCCCTCCACGGCGGCTGCGGGCTCGTTAAGGCGAGAAGAGGGAAATAAATCTCCTGGAACTCATGAACTATTTACAGCAGTGCTGAGCAAGCAGTCTGCAATTATTTATTTATTCTCCCCAGGACTCTGCACTGGTGAACTCAGAGAGTTGGGAATGCTGCCAGGGCTTCCCAGTCCAGCCCCACACTGTCTCCTCTGCACGGGGCTCCCAGTGGGCAGGCAATTCCCTGAAGATCCCAAAAGGCAGCACACACACCCTGGGAGCATCTATGTGCTGTGTGTGTCTTTGGAGGGAATAAAACCCAACCTTTCCTTGTGCTGAGATATTTTCAGCCCAGCTCTGGCTCAGCATTCTTGTGCCCAGGGCCACAAAAAGAAGGAAAATCATACTGTGGAAGAGGAGGATATTTTGCAGGGAGATGTGTTGGGGGAGTCTGTTGCATGTGAAATGTATCTGCAGCTGGTTTGGGGTGTAAGGGAGGACCAAGAAATGGTTTGGGTTAAAAGAGACCTTAAAGATAATTTTGTTCCACCCCCTGCCATGGGCAGGGACACCTTCCACTACAAATGTTGCTCCAAGCTCCATCCAGCCTGGCCTTCAACAATTTTGTGGATCGTGCTTTATTTTATGAAATAGCCATTTTCCCCTGAAGAATTCCCAGACAATCAATAGATATTTATGAGTGATCCTTCCAGTAATTACACAACCTCCTGTGTTGTGAAAAAAGGTCCTGTAAACAGCCAAGAGACAAGTCAGGGTTTGCTGGGCAATATCCACATTGCACAGGGATGTGTCCAGGAGGCACTGCCCTGTTGGCCTTCCCTTCCCTTCCCTTCCCTTCCCTTCCCTTCCCTTCCCTTCCCTTCCCTTCCCTTCCCTTCCCTTCCCTTCCCTTCCCTTCCCTTCCCTTCCCTTCCCTTCCCTTCCCTTCCCTTCCCTTCCCTTCCCTTCCCTTCCCTTCCCTTCCCTTCCCTTCCCTTCCCTTCCCTTCCCTTCCCTTCCCTTCCCTTCCCTTCCCTTCCCTTCCCTTCCCTTCCCTTCCCTTCCCTTCCCTTCCCTTCCCTTCCCTTCCCTTCCCTTCCCTTCCCTTCCCTTCCCTTCCCTTCCCTTCCCTTCCCTTCCCTTCCTCTCCCTGGGAATTTTCTACCCCAGAATTAGGGTTGATGGAGAGGATGCTGTGAGGATGAAGGAACGGCCCTGTTCCCTTTCCTGGCAGCACTGGAGTCTCCTTACTGGCACTCATGTTTCTTCAAAGGCATTTTCCTGCTGTGGGGCTTATGGGCCAAGGACACTTCTTGCCTTCAGCTTTATATCTGTCAGTTTGATCAGCAAATGGGGGTGAGGGCCATAAAACTGTGGAGGCTGAGTCCTAGTCCCTTTAATCCCTCCAGGAGGGCCGGCGTTATTTCTCCGCCGGGAGCGCTAATAGGATTCTAATACGCTGGCAAATGGGATTTTTTACAACTGCCATTCTGCACTTACGGAGGCGGTGTGTCACCAGGACAGCCCTATAAATTCTGCAGATGGAGGGGGCTGGTGGCTTGGGAGGGGGAATGGTGCCCTTGCTGGTGATGTTTGGGAAGGATTGGCCCGGTGCCCCATTGCTGTTTTCCATGCTCTTGGAGCATCACCATGGCTTGACTGGGCTGGTGTTGCTGGGCTGGTGGTAGGGCTGATGGGGCAGGGGTGGTTTGTGGTAGAATTTAGAGTTGGTGTCTGGAATTTTGGACTGATCCATTTTGCTCCCTCGGTGCCCTCTTTACTCCCTCTGTGCCCTCCTTGTTCCTTCTGTGCCCTCCCCTGTGCACGTGTGTACCAGGATGAGCATCATTTTGATGCTCTCAGCAGGCAAAGCAAGGAGTTGTTGCTTTGAGCATGTTTTCCATGCTCTTGGAGCATCACCACAGCTTGACTGGGCAGTGTTGCTGGGCTGGTGGTCAGGCTGATGGGGCAGGGGTGGTTTGGCTATTTCTGGTAGAATTGAGGGTTGGTGTCTGGAGTTTTGGACTTATCCTCCTCTGTGCCCTTTTTACTCCCTCTGTGCCCTCCTTTTTCCCTCTGTGCCCTCCCCTGTGCATGTGTGTGCCAGGATGAGCATCTCTTTGATGCTCTCAGCAGGCAAAGCAAGGAGTTGGGTGCTCAGTGGTGTTCACGTTGGTTTAAAGGAATTGCAAAGCCCTCATAAACCTGGCAATGTTCCAGCAGGATCTGTTTGTTCCTCCCCATCACCGCTGCCCCCTGCCTGTGTCTCCTCTGTCACAGTGCCTAGAGGGCTCCAGTGTGAAGGTTACATCCAGCTCCCAGCTGCCTTTCCCAGCCAGCTCCAGGCCAGTGGGACCATCAGGTTTGTGGAATGGCAGGACAGGGGTTCATTGGCTGTGGTCACTGCAGAGTGGCCATGCATGGAACACCGGCCCTTGTCAGGGAAATTACCTGGAAGAGCAGGAATATCATGTCTTTGGAACTCTATTCCTTGTGTTCATGCACATGGAAATGTAGGCAGAATTGTAGGACAGTGATGTATTTATGGCCTTGCTCTAAATCCCTGGGCTAGAGCAGGGCTGGCAGAGAGGGCAGGCTCCATGGATGCAGATGGATCCCACTCCATTTGAACATCACTCTGCACCCATGGGACACCCCAGGAACTGCACTTCATCCCCTCCTCAGCAGGCAGTGCCTGGCTCGAGTGCCAAAGTCATAAATATTGTATCACTGTATCCAATCTCAGCTCTGGATTGATTTTCCTCCAGCCTTGATCGTGGGGAGGCAGGGAGACGGGATTATTTTCCAGGGCAATCACAGGTTGATGGCTCCTTGCAGCTGCTTCCACACTTTTTGCCATCAGTAAATAAGCAGCTCCCCACGCTGTGCTCAGAGTAGCACCTATTTCCCTGGGACATTCTCCAGGTTTTCATCCTCCTCTGCTGCAAATTGGTACAGGAGAGTGGCCCGACCCTTCTTGTTTTACAGCAGCGTGGGCATGTCGGTTTTATCTTATCTATTATCACCTCTGCCCAAGAGCTAACAAGATCTCATCTACCTCTCTCGCAAATCTTATTTGTCATCACATTCCTCCAGCTGCCCAAAAGTCCCACCCTGACGTCAGGAATCCTCACACCAAGCACTGCACAGGTTGATTGCCAGAGACAGAGCTGCCCCACAGGTAATAGAGCAGCTCTCCTTATTCCCACTTTACAGGCAGCTGAGCCGAGGGGAAACGCGTGGTCCAAGTTAATAAAAACTCCTTGAATAATCCCCCTGTGATTTTTCCAAGGTTATAAAGGAAGACTGAGGTTTGAAGAGAGATGTGGAGAGCGCTAAACAGAAATCTGGCAGTCCGTAAACAGCTCGCTCCAGGGTTTTAAATTGTCAGGATGCAACCAAAGCAGCAGAGTTCCTTCCCCAATTAAAAAATAAAACAAATTTGAAAAGTTCTGCATGTAAATCGGCACCAGAGAATGAGCTCGTGTTGTGCAATAAATAGGTGAAGGCAGGAAAATGTCACATTTTATTGAGGGAAAATCTGTGACGGGAGAAAATATCTTCTCTGAGACTGATATGTTTGGGGAAAATAAAATAGCAGCAAAGTGGCTTTTTCAGAGTCTCAGCTGCAGGAGGAGGTGGAGGAAGTGGGTGTCCCTGATATCACAGATACCTCTGCACCCAGGACCTGGGAACATCCTGGAAAAGGGCTCCTGAGCTGCCACTGGCTCCAGCAGAGAGTTGATGCAAAATTGGGAACATCTGCTGCCCTTCAGGATTTGCTTCTCATGCTGTTGTATCCTACCTCAACACATCTGGGCAAGAGAGGTGGTGAGACAGCTGCTGGGGACAGCAACCCTTGAACTTACCAGCTGGTGTGTTAGCTCAGGCTGCTCCAAATTCTTCCAGATTCTGACAATCCAAAGTTTTTCTCTGCTTGGAGCAGTGACTGCAGCTCTTTGTGCTCCCAAAGTTCTGGAATTGGGGTTAAACCAATGCAGCGTCTCACAGGCTTTGCTGGGAATGGGTGGGATGTCCTCTCCTGGACCAAGGGACTCTCAAATGACAGAATCATGGAACCACTGAGATTGGGAAAGACCTCCAATGTCGTGGAGTCCAATCTTTGATCAACCATCACCTTTTCAACTACACCAGAGCACTGAGTGTCAGGTCCTGCCAAAGCCAGGGCTGCATCTCCCCTTCTGTTTTTTTCCTAGAAAAGACAGGGGAGATTTGTCCCCTGGACAAATTAATCTGGTCTTGTCACCTTGGTTTTTAGTCTTTGGAACGAGACTTTGTAGGAAATCATCTGGAATTGTGGGGGGAAAGTTGCAAACCTTCAGTGGTGTGTGGATATATTTTGGTAGGTCCTGCTGTCTCTGTGTGCTTTAACCCCAGGATATTCCATCCCCTGCCCAAACCTGACAGGGTGCACTGCACACTAAGGTGAGAAGCAGGAGAAGGAGATGAGATTTTTTTACTGTTTTACTCCCAAAATTGGCTGTGACCAAATCCCTTTACTCGACAAGCAGTCAGGAGATGGAGGATTTGGACTTAGGAGAGGAATATTATTAGGAGAGTGCAGCATTGCAAACCAGGATCCGCCCTGGAAGGGGTTTTCCACCTCCTGAAGCATCTGGCTCTGGGCACTGCTGGCAACACATCCCAAACCAATGGGATTTCAATGGAAACATCCATTTCTGCAGGTAGGAAACAAACACTGACAACAGAGAGCTCAGCAGTGAGTGCAAGCAAGGCAGAAGAAAGATGAATATTTGGCTTGCGCAGGACTGTTTTATTCTGTCCCTACCAGAATAGGATGCTCCTTTCCCATTCAGAAGAAAAATGAGGTTGTAGTGATGATCTTTGGGCTTTATTTGTAGAAAGGATTTCATGGCAGGAAGGCAAACAAGGAGGAGAGGGAAAACAAAATCATAGAATGGTTTGGGTTGGAAAAGCCCTTTCAGGTCACCAAAGTCCAACCAAACCAGCACTGCCAAGGTTACCATTGTCTATGTCCCCAAGTGCCACATCTACATAGCTTTTAAATCCTTCCAGGGATGTCAAATTCATCCCTGTCCTGGACAGTCTGTGCTAATCCTTTCAGTGTAGATTTTTCCCTAATATCCAACCTAAACCTCCCTTGGTATCACTTGAGTCCATTTGCTCTTGATCTTCCTATGCTCTTGTTGAACCTTAGCACAATTTTTTTGTTCAATAACTTTATATTAAATATTTTTAATTGATTCTTTAAATAATAATTGAGCTTGGAAGAGTCTGAAGCTTTGTAAGCCCTACCAAGGATATGATGGATGTGAAATTCGTGCATGGCCAAGCCTTGTTAGGAGCTGCAAACTCTCTACTTGACGGGAAATGGAAAATAAGACAAATAGATCAATTTTCATTGCAGCGAAAGCTTAGCAGTCGTGGGCTTCAAATTTCCTCTGGGGGCTAATGTTGTTTAACTTATTTCTTAATGGTCTGAAACACGGGGTGACTGGGGCTGTGGCCTTTGACTGCAAGAGAAATATAAAGTTGCCCTAATAATGGAGCGTTGGGAGTTATGAAAAGGAACTGGATAAATTAGATTGTGGCCTTGTGTGTGGCAATGGCAGTGTCCTTCTGGAGAGATAACGATCAGTATTTACTGAGGGGAAGGAAAAAAACAGGCCAAATATCTGCTGTACGTGGAGAATCTATTCCAGATACCAGGATGGGTGATGCTGTGTTCATGGAATGCTGGGGTTTCTCATGCTCCCAGGGATTGCAGAGGGGAAGCTCCAAAATGTGCTGCTGGCAAAAACCAGGCAGGTTTCTGGGCTCAGCAGAGATGTGAGGAAATGAAAGCACTGAGGAGGGTTCTGTGTGTGATTTTATGGCAAGGAAAAGCTCTCACTTAGGCACTGGCAGGAAGGAATGGATATCTCCTAACACATGGGGCTCATGTCCTTAGTCATGCCGGTGGAAGTGACCCGATGCGAAATAGAGTTATAGATTTTTTGTGCTGCTGGACATATGGCCAGAGTGGGATTTAGAGCTGCTTTTGCAGCTTCTGGGCTGGGGCTGCAACTGCAAGGAATTGCTGATACAAAGATGTTTCTGGAGACTCCTCACCATTACCAAGAAAATAAACATTAAAATAAAGATTTTTGCAGTGAAACATTATATAAAGAGCCCCAAATTGAATTTAAGTGCTCAATAAGAATCAAATTTTTGATGTAAAGCTGACTTTTTTTCTCCACACGACCACTGTATGACGCCAGCAGAGGCTCAGCCAGACCCATGGGGACATTTTTTGGTGCAAAAGTCTTGTCCAGACTCAGTTCTCCTATGGTTTATGTCCCGTCTATTGTCCCCAGAGCTTCCTTGAGCCTTTGGCACCTCACGCTGCCCACTGGCCCCTGGGGGAATCAACAGCATCAGCAAACCTTGCAAACCTTTTTTAAATTCTCCTTGCTCCATGGGTTCATTCTGTGGAAAGGAGCTGTAGGGAGGGGCGACTTGCAGCAAGAATCTGGGATGAAATCCTCCTTGATCCGGGTGATTTGTGGCATTTCACCTGTCATTTAAACTTCTGAAGTTGTTGCACTTGGGCCAAGCAAACCTCAATGTAAAGTGAAGGAAAAAAATACACGAATTACGTATGTGTAATATATATATATGATATGCAAAACTCAGTCCATTGATGTTTTCCTTTCTCTTGTTGAATATTCCCCTTCCTTATCGGGGAGCTGGAATAAAGTTCACAGCACCGGGAACATAATTGAGCAAACGGCCTCTGCACTTATCAAGTGCCTCTGTTCTGCTTGGGCATTTAATCACCTGCAAAAGCCATTTATTGCCTCGTATACTCCTCTTCTATGAACATTAGCCCTTAAATACCTGGCATAATTAAAGGTGAAGCCGCAGCGCTGCGCTCCGTCTCCTGCCCGTGGAAGGGTAACAGATGAGGTGGGAGTTCTGGTGGAGTTCAAGGTGAGAGCCGTAAAGCCCATTTTCTGCATGTGTCAGGGACATTATTTTAGGAATGTCTAATTCTGCTGGTGAAAATTGAGGCTGGCTCAAATAATAATTCACGCTTAATGAACTTAGAGTTATAGCCCCGGTGCTGCGATTCCCTCCGTGCCTGGCGCGGTCGATTGGCCTTGTCAGATGTTTAAAGGATGGTGAGGAAATGACAAAAAGGATTTGATGGAATTAGATGGAATTCCCCCCAAAAACCTATTCCTTTTGTGTTTAGATCCCTGTCGGGGAAGAAAGAGAGAAATTTGCCGCAGCTTTGGCTGTAATCCAGTCGGCTCCTTGATCAGGACTTTTCAGGGCTTTAACCTTGTGTGTTCTTCTTGCAGCTCAGCTCTTCAAAGGGCTCGTGCCCTTCCTTTATGTGAAGGAAAATAAACACAAAGCCTTGATGAAGGGTTAACACACGGAGCTGTGTGTAGGGAGCAAATTGAAGCACTTGTCTGCCACGTTCCTTGACGCACCCTCGGCTGCCCAACAATCAGACATCCAAAGGCTCCATCATTAATGCCCTTATCCTCGTAACACCCCTCTGATGGTAAATTAATGGGCTGTGGGATGTAGAACATCAGACTGTTGCTGCTGCTGGGTTTATCCACTGGCAAGTTGTATGGCAGGGAAAGGTTTGCCTGCTGATGAGGGTGGGGAGTGGAGCCTAAGGCAAGCATCTCATTATGGCAAGGAGACAGCAAAATGTGAGTCCACCCAGGAGCTGGACTTGGTGATCCTTACGGATCCCTTCCAACTCAGGACATCTGATGATTCTGTCCTGGCTTCATGCCCAGGGGGTTTAGGTACTATCTGCTGATGGTGGAGGTGTTTGTTCATACAGATTGTCCCACGATGCATCCTAAGAAGGGCAACAAAGATGTGGAAAGGTCTGGAGTGGCTGAGGGAGCTGGGAAAGGGGCTCAGCCTGGAGAAAAGGAGGCTCAGGGGGGACCTTGTTGCTCTGCACAGCTCCGGACAGGAGGGGGCAGCCAAGGTGAGGGCCAGGCTCTGCTCTCAGGGAACAGGGGCAGGAGGAAAGGAAACGGTCTCAAGTTGTGCCAAGAGAGGTTTAGGTTGAATATTGGGAAAATTTCTTCATGGAAGGGGTTGTCCAGCCCTGGCACAGGCTGCTCAAGGCAATGTTGGAGTCCCCATTCCAGGAGGGATTGCAAAATCATGTAGATGTGGCACTTGGGGACGTTGTTTAGTGGTGTCCTTGGCAGGGCTGGGTTAATGATTGAACTCAGTGGTCTTAGAGGGCTTTTCCAGCCTCAATGATTCCATCATTCTGTGATTACATGATTCAGCTGTTACATTTGGGAGGCAAGCCTGAGATGAAAGAGTAGGGTCTGGGGCAAGTGGAGATCAATGAGATCCCCCAAATCAGCCCCATTATCCACCCCTCTTCTCCCTAAGCACATCCCCACAGCAGCATTGCTGCGCCCTGCATTGCTTCCTAGAAAGACAAGGATATTTCTGGCTGTTGGAAACACGAGACATCTGTATAAACAATTGTATTAAGCTGCTGTTGTAGTAATTGTGTTTGTACAGTGAAGCAAAAAGGCTCAGTTTACCCCTCTGCTGTCTGGAAATGATTCCTTTAGGTTACGTGTGAAGCGTTTCTTCAGTGTGCTGATTTCATTCAAGGGGAAGGAAAAAAGCAAAGATCCCATTACAGTGACATATTCTTCCCCAATGGTAACTTTATCCCTGCTTCTGGCTCCGTGCAGAACCATAATTCATTTTGTCACAAGGATAGCAAATAAATAATAAGAATAAATTGAGCAGATTATCTCATCTTTAAGCCATGCCCAGCATTCATCAAATCCATGCCAAGAAGTAAGACTTAGCTGCAGTCAAATTGATCCTACAAGAACACCTACCTTAAGCTCCATTAGGGTACCTCAGAGCTGCTTGCCCATTTCCTGGTCCTTGGCTGCTTAAAATGACAAGTCATTAAAGTGACACATTCCCAAAGTGTCCTTTTTTCTTTTCTTTTTTTTTTTTTTTTTGGTAATAAAAGGGCCAGGAAAAACCTAGATGTTGCTATTTTTCCTCATTGATTTTTCCTGAAAGGATGAAACCATGCAAAGGCTAAATCCAAGGCAGGAGAAGTTTGCTGCTCATGCTGCAGATGCAAAAACATCCATTTCTTCTCTCGCTTCACTGAAGTTTTAATAACAGCTGCTGCAGGGACTTTGCACAGGACTAAGGTCTCATTATTTTTAAAGAAGATGCTTCTGTACATTTACTGGTGGTACTGCAAAGTGTTATAAATAATTAACGTGGAACTACAGCAACTAAACCTACTGCAGTCCGACTAATTGGTAAACAGCCATGTATTTCACTCGGAGTACATGAGAGGTATTACCACTTCCAGTGGGATGATTCACTTGTATAAATTTACGCTTATGAATAATGGTTTGAAGGGCTGAGGTTTGCTTTTATTCATCTCACAGTACTCAAAAAGCAGTGGGTGCGTCAGATGAAGAAAGGTGAGGTTTGTTTCCCCAGAAAATATTGGTTCTAAAGCCTCGTCTAAACTAAAACTGGGACAGAAGGAAGTCACTTTGGTAACAAATAACAATTAATTCACTGGAAGGCTTTGTGTTCAGTTGAAATAATATTCCCTGAACCTGCTTCAAGCCCCTTCCCAAGTCATCACAAAACAGCACATCCTGAATGCAGAATTAGGTGGTTGATTTGCACTTGTGCTCTCAAGGTGTGTGTGACGAAGGTTGTGCCAACAGCACAAGACTCATCTCCTTGTTTATATGAATTTAACCCGATATCTTTAAGCTGGAAAACATGTGAGGATGAAGGGCTCCAATTTGCTTCAACTTGATCTGGAACTTATTTAAGGCTAGGCTGGAACAAGTCCTTTTCAAGCTGAAATAGTTTGTACTCAGGAGTGTTTGCCCCTGCTTAGGTGGGTTGGTTTGATAACAGGGTCTCGTTAAATGGTGCTGGCTCTTGCTCAGCTCCATACCCTCTGTTATTCCCTACATGTGGACTCCAGGAGCAATTTTCCACCTCAGGTTTGCCTTACCCATGTGCAAAGGGAGCACAGGCTGGGCATGAAACCGTTTCCAGGTCAGAGGAGGAAGGTGCTGGTGTGGGTTTCATGCAGGAGAAGGGAGAGCTGAGGGTGGAAACCAACATGGCAGTGGTGCCAAAGGGGGAAAGGTTTGGAAGCTGGACTTGCAAAGTCCTCAGCTTTGCAGCAGGTTCGGCAAGAAGTGAGGCTGTGCCTCAAAAGGCAAGCTGCCAGCGTGGTGGCACACAACATTTCAAGACTATATATAAATATCTGACCTATTTCTTATGGATAGCACAATAAGGACTCGATCAAAACCCCATTGAATTCTGCAGGAGTCTTTCCATTGACTTCAATGGCTTTAGGATTGGCCCCTATAAATGGCTCTTGAGAAGAAGATAGTGGTGCATTTGCCTGACTATTTTTATAATGTGTTTGATCACTCACTCAGTGATTTTTCCAACTTCAGCCGTTCGCGATGGGGAGCCAGTGCAAATTACAACGTTCGATGTCCAAAGAAATGTCTCTTGAAATTGAACGGAGACGCATAAAACAGATAAATGTGTTGGCATCCCATGGCCGCAGAAATGAAAGGGGAGCATTAACACTCATTAAAAGGGACAAGTCAGTGCCACGCTTCCAGCGACCCTGTCATGGGAACACGAGGGTTTTGTCATTTATTTTTCTGTACTCCCAGTTTTTGGACTAGCGTGGGACTTGCAGGATCAGTGGGCCAGCTCATCCCCTGCCCTCTTTTCTGAAAAATGGGAGTCTGGGGAAGGTCCAAGAAGCTTCTCAGAATGTGGCTGCAGAGTTACAATCACAGAATCACAGAATCTCTGAGGTTGCAAAAGACCTCTAAGATCACTGAGTCCAGCCATTAGCCCAGCACTGCCAACACATCCCACTTGGAGAAGTTTCTTTCTCTGAAAGCACAAGGGCTTGTTCTATTCTGCTGTGGAGCTGTGCAGGTTCTCATTGCTCATGTAAGTCCTTCAGCCTGATGGTTCCCTTTTAAGCTCTTCCGTTTAATGAAACCTGGTGTCAGAGGTTAATCATGCCTTGTGCAAAGAGGGGCCTCATCTCCTACCTCTGCATGGAGCTGCCTGTTGAATTTCACCGAGAGGCTCCTCTGTCTCTCCTCTTTGAGGGCTGGGAAGCACCAGGCATTGGGCTTGTGGTGAAAGGCTATTCCAGCACCACTTACAGTGAAATCAGAATATCTGGTACGATTTTTTCCACTGGAGTTTTGCATGGTGTTACCAGTGGATATAATTTCCATAGGCTGGAGTATCAGAGAATTATGGAATGGTTTGGGTTCAAAGGGACCTTAAAGCTCATCTCATTCCACCCCTGGCCATGGGCAGGGACACCTTCCAATATCCCAGGTTCCTCCAAGTCCCATCCAACCTGGCCTTGGGCACTTCCAGGGATGGGGCAGCCACAGCTGCTCTGGGCACCCTGTGCCAGGGCCTGCCCACCCTCACAGGGAAGAATTCTTCCCAATATCCCATCCATCCCTGCCCTCTGGCAGTGTGAACCCATTCCCTGTGTCCTGTCCCTCCAGGTCCTTTTCTAAAGTTCCTCTCCAGCTGTCTTGGAGTCCCTTTAGGCACTGGAAGACTCTTCCAGCATTCTCTTTTTTCTCTTATTTTATGTAATAAAAACCAATGGAATGAAAATTAAAGCATTCAGTGATCCCACTGATCACTGGGAATATTCTGTTCCTGGAATATTCTGTGATGTGAAGGAAATTGAGTTTCAGACTTTTGCCCCAGGTTTTGCACCAGATTTCAAAGTCTTTCACATATAAAAGAGAATTTACATTTTTTGGCTTTTTTACCCCCCCGCAGGAGATAAAGCTGTCTGCTTTTGCTCCTGTTGTATCCCACTCATCAAGACAGGAACACTCAATTTTTGTCTCACCTTGAAATTTCCAACTGCAGGCACAGGGCATTTCAGGAATACTATGTTCATAGATTGCTTTATATGATAATAATAGAGTTGTGCTTGCTTTTTTTAAAAGCATTTTGTGGATGTCTTGGAAGCAACAAGAGGATTAGGGATGGAAAACTGGCTGGAGGTTTGCTCATCACAACTCAGCCAAATCTCTGGGTTTTGTAAGGATGCCTGCTTGGTCTGCCCTTGCCTTTTTGTTCATAGGTACAGAATGGATACAAACCCTTCCTTTGGTTTCAAGGAAAAGATAATAAATTTTTCTTGGAATACAGAATCTGAGACTCTACCACACCCTGTGGCAGGAGTTTGCCCTCTCAATGTCACCACCTGTCCCAGGGCTTGTCATTTAATTCTTTGCTTCTTGCTCTGTCCCCCTCAATATGCAGCAGGCAGGACGGAGGGACAGCCGCCTCCCCTACCTGCTGTGGGGAAGATGCCCACGGAATTGATCTCATTTCTCCTCCATGTCCTTACTCTCTAATTGCTCCCCAGCAGACCTGTGCTGCTGGAAATCTTCCTGCTATCCGTGCTCAGGGGTCCAGCCTGGGAGCTGGTTTGGGCAGGTTGTGGGTGGGATGGGAAGATCTGAGGTTGTTCTCTCTGCTCTGACTTTACTGGCTGTCCACTGGGGAGACCTCCTGGCTCTTTTTCCTGGGTCACAGTGTCCTTCTCTGCTATTTACTGAGCTTTAAACCCTCGATTTTCTCAGCAAATCCAGCCTTTGTATGCCTTAAACAAACAGGGAAACCTTTTCCACGTGAGCTACAGAGTTTGTATCTGTATTTGTTGTCTGAAATTCACACTATGGACCCCAAAAGCAAAGCCTGACCCAGGGAGCAGGACTAAACCCCTCCATTTTTAGGCTGCTTTAAGTAAAGTCATAGGAATGATCTTTCTAAATCTTGGGAGAGATCAGGATTAATTTGACCATGTGGGATTTTAGTGGCTGTTTTCATGTATTTTGTGTAGATGCTCTTCAGAGAGATTTCCCATTGAATCCCATTCTGGGATTTTAAAGGGATGACTGCTTGCTCTGTCCTTGCTTTCTTTGGGATGGATACAGCATTGGGTGGTGGTCCCAGACATTGTTTTCAAGGAAAAATGGTAAATTTTGGTTGGAATAAGTGGGTCTGAGGCTCCTCCACAGCCTGTGGCTGCAGGTCACCTTCTCAGTGTCACCACCTGTCCCATTAGAATATTGATATTCCCAGTATCTCATTCTGGGATTCAATATTGGTGTGCCACTCAGTACTGGAATATGCTGTTAGAATGGACTGACCAAAGACCTGGATGCAAAAAAAAGCAATTAAATAATGAAGAATAATAAAATAATATCAACAGCACTAGTGTAAGTCAGGTTGGTGACTGGGCTGCAATGTGTCAAAGCTCTGGTCCATGCACCTGCCTGGGGAATTAAACTGCTTTTTCTCCCTTCTTAAGGAAGATGAGACAATTATCCCTGTACTTAATTGTTAAGTCTCTGACCTGCTGAAGTGCAGGATCCTGTATTTCCCATCATGGATTTGTCCATCAGTGCTGTTCCAGAGGGCCAGAAGGTGCTGCTGATGCTGGGGAGAGGTCCCTGGTCTCAGGGATCCTCCGCCATCAGCCCCAGCAGGAACTCTCCCAATTCAAACACACCATTTTTTTGCCTAAAGGCAAACTGAAAATTAAGCGAACTGATCTGTTTAAACCTTTATAAATACGTGTTTAATATCTGCTTAATGGGAGATGGAATTTATGAGCCGTTAAGTGATGCCGGATCGTTTTTATAAGAATAGAGAAGTCTAGTGGGAAAACTTCCTCCTGGGACATAATCTCATATTATTATTTTTTTAAGAGGGAAAGATTTAATATGTTACAGTTGACGTTTGCAGTGACACTGGAATATTTCCTACACGGGAGCTTTCACAAGTGCTTTATAAATCTTGAAGGGTTTAAGTTAATGAAATCCTTCTGCCAGTGGGAAGGATTCCACCTCCTCTGCTGAGGGGGAAACTGAGGCACAGGCGCAGGAATGTGCAGAGGGGGAATGGGATCTGTGTCCCAAGTGGATCAGGGTGGTCCAGACACTTCATGGCATTTCCCCAGGGATGAGACAATGCTGTGCTTTGTATCTCCTTGGATTTGAGGGTTTTGCCTTTTGTGTGGTTTTGGAAATGATGGTGGAAGAAAAGGATGCACCAAGCGTCCTGCTGGGACAGCTCCTGGTCCCTGTCCTCTGCCCCCACTTCCTTCCCATCAGTCTTTTCCTATTTTTTTCTTCCCTTTTTTTTTCTTTTTCCCTTTTTTTTATTTTCCTTTTCCCCCCTTCTCCGTTCTTTTTTCTTTATTTCTTTTACCTTTTTCCTTTTTATTATTTTTTCTTTTTTTCCTATTTTATTTTTCTCCCTTCTAGTTCTTTCCTCTTTTATCCTTTTCTTTTTTCTCTTTTGCTTTTTTCTTTTCCCCTTTTTCTTTTTCCTTCATTTTCATTTTTCCTTTATTTTCATTTTTCCTTTTCCTTCTCCTTCTTCTTTTCTCTTTTCTCTTTTCTCTTTTCCCTTTTTTCTTTGATTTTATTTTTACTCTATTTTCCTTTTCTTCCCCCACCTTTTTTTTTTTTTGTGCTCTCATCTCCCACTCCCTTTGCAGGGGATATTTCTGATGTGAATCCAAATTTCAACTCCTGGTTTTCCCAAGCTGCTGCTGCTGCATGCTGCAGTAACCCCTTGCTTTGGATCCACCTGGAGCATTATTATTATTATTATTATTATTATTATTATTATTATTATTATTATTATTATATTGCTGCAAGGGCAGCTCCAACCCTGGCAGAGATTCACTGCACTGGGGTGGGCAGGGGGTTTTGGGGACATGGATCAGCCCAGGGAGCATCTCTGTTGTTGTTTGTGACGTAAATATTTTCTGCTTGGTGACTTTGGGGGTGGCACTGCTGCCTGGAGGAATAAAGAGCTTTCTGCTCCCTGCATCTGGGGCTGCAATGAGATTTTTTTTTTCTCCTTCAATGTGAAAAACATCAGTGAAGTCCCTTGGTGGATGTTGCAGTTTGCTTCTAACATTTGGCGTATTTCCGAAAAAACCCTCATGTATTTGTGATATGAAACTTTTATATTTTTTCCTCTCTTTCTTTTTTTTTTTTCTCTCTAAACCTGCATTTTGTGGAGGATCCAATTGCTGTATTGTCCTCAGAGGAGAGGAGGATGGATGGATGGTGGATGGATGGATGGATGGATGGATGGATGGATGGATGGATGGATGGATGGATGGAAGGATGGATGGACAGGGGAGATGCCAGTTTCAGCTCATCAGGTCACTCCCCATCAGCAGAGCTGACTTGGTGCTGAGCTGTTTTCCAGCCCCATTTTCTCCCAGTCCCAGGAAAGCCTTGGTGGGGGGAGCTGAGCCATGCAGGGCAGCAGATCCCGGTGCAGGAATTGCATTTTCACCGTGTGGATGCAGCTCCTGGGCATTGCTGACAAACCTGGGCCATGCCAGCAGTGTCCCTGCCCCTGTCCCTGGCTGTATTTATCATTCCAACCCTGTCCTGGGTCCCTGGCCTGCATCCCACCTCTCATCCCAGCCTCCTCCTGCCTCTGGCTAATTAGGGACAGCAGAGCCTCATTAGGATGGCATCCAGACAAGGGCTTTGACCCTTTCCCTGCAGCTCTTGGATGGAAAGTCAGGATGTGGCTCATGGGGACTGAGTTTTGCAGTCCTGAGGACTCTCTGCCTCCTTCCCCCTGTTCTGGGGGTGCTGGGGGATCTCAGTATCCCACAGGATGCTCCTGGATGATCCTGAGAATAGCCCTGTGCAGGAGCAGCGCTATCTCAGACTATCAGCACCCGTTTGTCTGGTTTCTTATGAATAATTATTAAAAAAGAAAGGCAAGAGAGGCAGAGAGAGCTGAGGAAATAATCTTTTTACATTTTAATCTGAGCAGTTTTCAAGCAGTTTGATAAGGCGGGTTGTAGAAATGTCAGCTTCCCCTTATCTCTAATTGACTTAAAGTAGAAGGCAGCTTTAATCCCGGCATGCAGAGGAGCTTCTGATGGGGAGATGAGGGCAATTGATTTCTGCCTTTTTAATTAACAGTCTGACTGCTTTTAAAAACAATAGGGAGGGGGGAAAGGAAGGGGAAAAGCACATGGTGACATTTGGAGCTGGCGGCGTGGGGATGGACGGGGGCTCTGGGGCTCTCCAGGAGGATCAAGGTGCTGCCCAGCTTCCAAAGAGTTAGGATGGACTGGTTCCAGTTTAAACAGGGAATTGCTTCCTGGAGTGGGGGCAGAGAGTGGGGCTGGGGGATTCCCTGCATTGAGCAGCCTGTGAGGATGGGGCGTGTCCTGTGCCAGGCCCCTGAGCTGGGGACTGGGCGTGCTCAGGCTGTGGGAGGGTGACAGGCTGTCCTGGGACATGTCCCTCAGCCACCCCACAGTGGATGGAGAGGGGGACATGGTCCCACCACCCTGTGCCCCCTCCAACATCCTGGAGCTGCTGTGAGGAGCAGGACCATGGGTTTGGCCAGGAAGGGGCAAAATGGATGCCATTCCTTTGCCAGGCTTTCCTCTTGCCTCCTGGCCTTGCTGTAGCTCTGCTCCCCTCCAGCCCACACACACACGTGTTTGTCGGGGTGCGTGGAAAGTGCTTCCTGCATGGGCAGCCCAGGAAGGAGAGGTTTGCTTGGAGTCCTCTCTCACACTGGATCTGTAGCATCACACGGACGAGCTCCACAGAGTCCCCAACCTCCTGCAAACTCCAAATTTCTTGTGACCCCACCAGGCAGCACATCACCAGTGGGGAGGAGGCGAGTTTTCTGCAGAGGTGGCTTTCTGTGTGGGAAAGCAGCCCAGATGTGCTGATGATTATGGCTTTCACAGCAGGGGAGCTGCTGCTGCCACTGTTCCGGCTCCATTTGCTGTCCTGCTGCAATTGGCTTCCACGTGTCCGCTTAAGTGTCAGCCACGCAGCAGAGGATTGTTTATGCAGCACTTAGTAACATCGACGGGGTAATGGGCTGTGCAGAGGACCCTGGCATAATTGGGAAAATGTCTGGAAGTGGATTAGCCGTGTGTCTGCATGGCGGATATTTGGAAATAGATACATACGTTCAATTTTTAAATACATATTAGAGCTAAAGTCCTGCTCGGCGCGGGGATCGCTGCACTGGGGTTAATGTTGTGTGAATGGAGGGGGTTCCAATCTCCCAGGAAGGCTGGGAGAGGCAGTGCTGGATGCCTGGCTGGATACCAGGAGGGGCTGTGTCTAGTGGGAGGTGTCCCTGCCCATGGGAAAGGGTTGGAACAAGACAATTTTTAATGTTCCTTCCAACCCACACCATTCTAGGACTCCGTGACTCCATGAGATTAGTGGTTCATGCAGGATAAAGCTTTTTTATTACAGCTGGACATGGGAAGCAGGACTTGCACCCAACTTCATCACTGTGAAGGGGCTGTGCGTCCATGGTGGGGCAGGACAGGAACCACCTTCCCCAGGAGAACGCCCCATGCTAAAGAGCTGCTGAATCCCAGAACTTTTAAAGTTTGAAAAGACCTCCCAGATCAAGTCCAACCTGTGACTGATCCCCACATTGTCAACTACACCAGAGCATGTCCAGTAGCTCCTTGGACACCTCCAGGGATGGCGATTCCCCCAGGGATAAGCAGATTTGGGATTGTGGCTGGAGGAGAGCAGAGGGATGCAGGAGCATCCTGGGAACACCAGCTCTGTGCCAGGGTTTATTTGCACTTTGCTCAGGCTCTCAATGGAGGTCAAGCTGTTCTCTCTCAGCCATGCCCCACCTCCCCTGGGCTTCATCCTGCTCTTGTGCATTCCTCAGCCTTCTTTTTGTTCTTATTTTCTCCAATCATCTCCTCTCTTACCAGCAGGAGGGAGAGGAACCACTAAACCTGCCCAGGCACACGAACCTGGACACATGGTGCTCCATGGCACCTGGAGCAGAGGATGGCCACTTCCAGACGTGGGGTTTGGGGCCATCCCAAGCATCCTGGGGGTGCAGAGCCCTGTGTGCCTGCTGGCACCAGCCTTCCCAGCCCTCCCATTGCTCATTATACTCCAGGCGCTTGCAATGAATTGTTTAACGAGCTTTCTGCGAGGCTGAGCAGATGAGAGCAGCGCGGAGCTTGGAAAGGAGAGGAATAAATTGGGAATGCTTTTGATTTGTGAAGAGCCGTGATGAGCAGGAGGGAAATCAGACCTGAAGCATCCCTATCAAGGGTTTGGCATGGAATGGGGCTTAAAAATGGAGCTTGGCCCTGTTCTCTGGTATTTTTAGCCCAGATGCAGGATTGCAGGACCTGCATTTTAGCCGTGTGCGTTGTGAGTTCCAAAGGGTTTGGCGTCTGCTCAGAGCAGTCGTTTATAGGTATCAGATTTTTGGCTTTTAGAGCTCCCTAATAACTCATAATTTCTTAATACCATGTGCTGTCTCTCTCGTTCTAACAAATCAATTTGTTATGGGTTATATCTGCTGCTGAACCATGGTGGGGAGGAGAAGGAAGAACAGTTTTCTCTTTGCACTTTTCACATTCCCTTTTATATCCTAAGGGTTATCAAGTCAGCCACCAAAATGCCATGGCTTAATGTGATGGGTATTTAAAGTATAAAACAATCCCAACAGCAAAGTAATACAGCAGCAGAAACACTAAACCACATCTGAAGTGATGAAATTGGGTGCAAGTCCTGCTCCCCATGTCCAGCTGTGATGAAAAAGTGTTATTCTGTGTGAACCACTAATCTCATGGAATTATGGAGCCCTAGAAAGGTTTGGGTTAGAAGGAACATTAAAAATTTTCTTGTTCCAACACCCTGCCATGGGCAGGTACACCTCCCACTAGACCAATATGTCCTGGTCCTGAAATTCCATTTAAATTGTTCGTTTCCAAATATAAAATTTATATTCCAAATATGTATTTTCAAATATGAAAATTGTTCCAAATCCACCCAGATAAAATCCTTGCTGCCTCCAGATCATCTCTTGCCTCCTCATCATCTCCAAGGAAAAAGAAATTGGGGATCAAGCATAAGGGCAAAGGTGTAGACACTCAGGGTACAACAGCCTTGATGGGTTGGAGGCTTTGCTCCAAACTCCTGAGGAGATTTGGCAAACCACGAGGTTTCATTAAAAATTAATGGACCTTAGGCTGGGAATTGCATGGAAAAATGGGAATTGGACCTCTAAAATCACCTTGGTCCTTTGGGAAGTGTTGTCTTTGTGGTTCCCATTCCCAAAGCTCAGCATGGATGTAGATGATACAGCTCTGGTGGTGGCATTGATTTCCCGTCAGGATCAGGCTGGAGGGGCTCTTTCTTCAACCAGCCTGAGATTTTTGCAGCTTTGTGATTCAGTATAATTAACATCTGGGAGGAATTAAAGGGGTCTTGGGGGAGAAAAGCAAGATCTGAAGTTTAAATAACAATTTGGTTTCAGCACAATTAAAAATAAGCTGCTTTGCGATTACCGGCATGGCTGCTTACACGGAGATGTAAACGTGAGCTCTGGGAGGAGGAGATAAAGGTAGGGATGAACATGGAAAGAGCAAGAGGCTGAAGAAGGACTAAACCTGATCCTCAGGCTCTGGGGAATAAATCCGGTTTGCACCAATACAAAAAACATCACAAAAAGCCAAAGCTCAGTTGCCACTTGTGGTCTTCTCTAGAGCCTCCTTGTCATTCTTTATATGCAAAAATGGATCTGAGTGCCAGCTCCACTCACCAAAGGAAAAAAAAAACCCAGATCCACTCCAGAAAATCAAATATTTTGCAGGTTGGGTGCCAAGACCCTCTTGAAGCTGATTGGTATCAGTGGCCGTCTGGGAATCTCATGCGATTCCTTTAATTGCTTTATTTTCCCTCCTCTGATTGCATCTCACAATGTAGAATTGGGAAACAGGGAAAACTGAAGCAAACAGAAATTTTTGAGTGTAAATGAGATGCTCCACTTGCCCAGCAGCAAAACATTTGGAGAAAACTTCAGCTTCGGGCCTGATTTGAAATAAAGCCAAATTTTTACCAACTTGCAGCAAATTATGGGTTTAATCCTGGTTTGGGAGGTTTTGTGATTGGATATGTGCAGTGAGGAGCAGCTCTAAAAATCTTTTTTGGAGGGATTAGACCATCTGCAGCCTGGCAGGAGGATATGACAGAGTTCTTGGGGAAATGGCAAAGTGAGAAATACATGATCCAAGGAAATATCATTTTAATCAGGGTTTAGTTGGGTTGTGCAAGTCACTGGTGGAAAATATGACTGGGAGAGTGGAATGAAGCTCCAAACCTATAGATTTGGGATGGGGTGGGTTTGTGGAGGTGAGGATGCTTTGCTTCAGCTCCTACTTTCCATGTATCCCTACACCTGCTGTGATGGACCAGCAATATCCCAAAACCATGAGCCCATCAAAGCCCAGCAAAGGAATAAAGCTCCTCATTTCCTTCCCAACCTGTGTTGTACTTTGTTGGTGAGACACAGCAGAGTTCCTGGTTTTTCTTTCTTTACAGATTTCCATATTTATTACTTGCGTTGCGCCACAGGGGGAAAAAATGTTTTGCAATTGGAAATTTCGGTGGGTTTGGAGATGCCTGTGCTCCTCCTGCTTCTTTGGAGTGTTGGCACCATTTGTTGCTGGATAATTATATTTTATCTGTTTAAGGTGGTGTTTTGGTGGGATTTTTTGTGGTTGTGTTTTCTGAGGGAATTTCATGTGATGGTTTTATTTAGATCCTTTCTTGGGCATAAAACCTTAGAGCACAAATGCAGCCTCTGCTTTGTTTTGAGGGAAAATGCCTATGGGAATTTAAGGTTTGGAATTGTGTAGGTTCCATGCATTTTGAAGGGTGGAAGGTGAGCAGACATCAATGGAAGGGGAGTTTGAGAACCGAAAGTGACCCTTGACTGCCTTAGGAAAATCCCCAAAGTTCCTTGTAAATGCAACCAAATGCTTCTCAGCCTGTGAGCAGGTTTGTGACACTCGTGTTTTGCACGGACTAAACATGCAGAATATATGGGAAGCTTTAAAATTTGATTTTTAAAGCACAAAAGGCAAGTGGAGAATGAGGCAGAAGAGATCTCCAGGTTAGAGTGTCTCCAAACCTATTGGAAACCTGGAAATGTGATTCTTTTTCCGAGTGGCAATGTGGGACGTGGCAGCTGTGAGAAAGTTTCTCACGCCTTCAAACCTCTCAGAAATTGTCAGTGGGACTGGCACAGGTCAAAAATGACAATCATTCTTATTTTGAAAGACATTTGGACTTGTTCTAATGTCCCTGCTATTTTCCTCACCTTTTTTTTTGACTGCAAGATGTAGAGAGATGAAGCCTGGAGGGCTTGCAACCGCCTGGAACTGATTTGGGTAGAAATTACAAAGGATTTTTTAATCCCTTTCTCTCCTAATAGTTTCTGTGGGTTTTTTGTTTTGTATTCTTTCTTTTTTTTCTTTTTTTACTTTAAGGTGAATTTGATCCAATAATCTACACAGAAGTAGCAATTTTGCACAGAAACCCAATTTGCATTTCCAAAATACACCCAGAAAAAAAAACATCCCCAGCTTCCACCAGCTACTGCCAACTTGTGTTTCCTCTGGGAATGAGTCTCTCATTTGTCTTTTAATTTCTCAACGCTCACTTGGTGCTTAGTTTTGGGCACAGATTTATTGCAGTGATCATTTCCCCAGCAGTTTGTACCTTTTTCTGTTCAATATTGTTGGTTCTTTGCCTTGCAAGTGGTTTGGGCAACAGTGGGAGTTTCGTTCCTTGTGCAGGAACATCATTCATGGCTCAGATTGAGTCTTCTTGGCGTTGTAGTTGCCTGAATAATAAATAATATTAGCAAAAGTCAGGAGCAGAGGATAATTGGGCAGTGAAATACTTTGTGTTGGAAGTTCTGCTGCTGCAATAGACTTGTTCCTTTCTTTTATTGACCCTTGATTAAATTTTTGTAACAATTACAGACCAATAATAGGCAGCTATTGATTTCTGGGGAGGTGAATATCAAGATTTATGGACAGGAGAGTGGAAGCTATTGACTCTGAGGAGAATAATAGCTGGAATCAAGTGGGGGGTTGCTCATGGAGGCAGGTTCATTTCCATGTCTGATCCAGTGGTTTCTGTCTCTCCAGCTTTGGAATGGACACGCTATGGAAATGCAGTGCCCCTTGATGTGGGTACCTGCCTGGTGAGAGCTGTTCCCCCATGGCTTGTCATCAAGTGGGCTTTGAGAATGGAAATCTAATTTATCTCCATGTTATCATGGAATTCCAGACTGGTTTGGGTTGGGGGAGACCTCGAGGGTCATCCCATTCCAGCCCCCTGCCACAGGCAGGGAGAGCTTCCACTAGACCAGGTTTCTTTAGAGCCACCTTTGTCAAGATCGAATATTTTCTACACAAAATCCAGTTTTGTAGAGTCCCCAAACTTATGGAAAAGTTGGGACCTGCCCCAAATCCCTGAAATCACTCCTTTTGGTGCTTCTCAATCCGATTCTTGGCACTGAACTCAGTTTTTTTGTTTTGGGAAGTGGTTTGTGCTTTTCTTCAAGATCTTTCCGTTTCTCTTGCAATTTGGGAGGAAAAAAGTGCCTGCGAGCTCTCTTTTCATCTCAAAAACTCTCCTAAGATCCCACTCTTGTGCTTATCGCCTTTTCCAATTGAGGCTGGTGCGTGTCCTCCCAGGCACTTGAAATTAAAGGGTGCTTTGAAACAGCGCTTTTAACGGCACGGGGAGGATAACAGGCAGCTGGAAATCGCTGCTCCATCTCCAAACCCACAGGAACCTGGTGCTCCTGGTGGATCTGGAGGTGCTGCTGCCTCCTCCACCATCCCCGTGGATGTGCCAATAGGTGGCAATCTCTCCACGTGGAGATGTGCATGTGGCACCTCTCCTGGCACGTGTTATCCTCGCTTTGCGGGAGCTGATGTGGGAGTTGGATGTGGCACTGAAGGGAAAGAAGAGGAAAAAGGGGATTCATCTCTTTCATGGTGCTACCTTGGGATTCCCGCCAAAGTTTGGTGGCTTTGCTGGGAGAGTGGGGTGGAAAAGGGGGACAAAGCAACTTCCATGTCCCTTTAAGAGCCTTTGTTGGTGTAATGGGATCCTTGATCTTGCGGCTGCATAAATCACAGGCAGGCAGTTCAAGTCAATTCATATTTTTGCAGTTCGTTAGCAGCTCGGGAGGAAATTGCATTTACTATAATTGCCTCTAATTGCACCAGATTAGTGATTACAATTATTGATGGTGGCTGATTATTCATTAGGCTTCAAATCAATTCCCCTGCTTCATCATTACCCAAAACAGTAACTCTGATGAGGAGAGAAAGAGGTCTGCAGGAGTCTGCGGCCATGCTCCTGCCAGGGAGCCTGCCAGCCTCCAGAAGCCGTGTGAAATCAGCACTCCAAGCTGATTAATGCCTTGACTGGATGGGAAAGGTCGTTAGCCAGGACATGGGATGCTTTTGGTGGCCAGGAGATTAATTAGTCCATCCCCTCTGCACAGGCAGTGCTTCTCCTGTCTCAGGTGGCTTCCTTAGAGGCAAACGTGAAACGGTGAAACATGGCTGAGCTTTGTGGAGAGGAGTCTCAATAAACCACACATGAAGTGGTCCTGGCGTGATTGGTGAGTCAGGAGAGCAGTGGGACAGAGAGCAGCAAAGGGAGCAGCTCTCCCAGAGCAGCCCTGCATTCCTGCAGCACAGCCCCAGGTGCAGGCAGCCACCTGCGCTGCCTCCCAGCCATGGCTAATTGTCACCAGAGCTGCCTGACTCGCATAATAACCAACGCTCCGGGCCACACACAGCTCCCAGGCTGCCTGCACTCCCAGCTGCAGTGGTGCAGGGGTTGGGTTTGCCATCGCAGCCCTGCTGCCCCGACCCTCTGCCCTCTCACGAGGGGCTGAGCTGCAGCCAGGGTCGGTGCTGCTCCTGGGGGCTGCCCTGCCCTTCCACCTGGACAGCTGTGGCATTCACATTCTCTGAAAAATCCCTTCACCCGTGATTTTCTCCTGGGAAGCTGAGAAGCCTCAGAGAAAAGGAAAACAATTCTTATCTCATTTGCTTCTCCTGTGTTGTGCTCATATGTGGAATGTGTTTGGAGATTGTTTGCCCACAGGTGATTGTTCCATTGGATTCTGCTGGGAGTTGTTTTCACTCTTTGGCCAATCAGGGCCAAGCTGTGTCAAAACTCAGGAAAGAGTCACGAGCTTTCATTATTATCTTTCAGCCTTCTGTAAGGATCCTTTCTGTATTCTTTAGTATGGCTTAGTATAGTATTCTTTAATATAATATAGTATCATAAAATAATAAATTAGCCTTCTGAGAACATGGAGTCAGGTTCATCATTCCTCCCTGCCACGGGAATCTCTGCAAATAGAATAGAGAGCCAGGGCTCTGAGGAGCTGGGGGCACCTGGGATGAGGCTGAGGAGCTCCTGTGGTTCCGTTGTCTGGCATGGGTGGTTGTCTGGCTGGCTGTGGCTGGATGTGATGCTGCTCACTGCTCTGACCCATCAGAACGTGTTCTTCCTCCCTCCCATCATCATCGAAGCATCACAGAATGCTTTGGGTTGGAAGGGACCTTAAAGCTCATCCAATCCCACCCCCTGCCATGGGCAAGGACACAGGACACCTTCCACTGTCCCAGGCTGCTCCAAGCTCTGTCCTACCTGACCTTGGACACTTCCAGGGATGCAGCAGACACAACTTCTCTGGGCACCCTGTGCCAGGGCCTCAGCATCCTCATGGGGAGCAACATCTTCCCACCTGCCCTCTGGCAGTTTAAAGCTATTCTCCTTTGACCTCTTCCTGGCCTTTTCCAAAGTCCCTCTCCAACCATTCCCAGTCTGGGATGAAGGGTGCTTCAAGATCCCAAGCTGTCCCAGGGGCTCCTTTGCAAACATTAATTATATTTATCTTAAACTGACTGGTGGGTGCTAAGAGTGGATGTGGTTTGGCAGAGCTTGAACATGTCCCCAGAAGTGATGGATATGTGAGCAGCCTTCCATGTTCTGGGGATCTCATTCCAGCCATCCCCCCTGCTGTCCCCACAATGAAACAGACCCTGGATTCCTTCCTTATGTGGGGACTGAGGGATGAACTCAGTCCTTAGAGCAGCTCCAGCTGTTGGCCTTTGTCCCGTGATTTACACCAGCCCAGGGACCTGAGTGCCAGAGTTATGCCTGTCAGGCAGGATTGGGATTTGTAGCTGAGCAGGACATGCAGGTCCCAGCTGTCTTCTTAAAGGCCACTTATTACCTACATTTCCCACCTATTGATCCTGGTTCTGCTGCCGTGCTCAGACACTGCTAGGAAAAAAGAACCATAAAAAGAAGGGAAAGGTTGGTTCTGTTCATTAATCTCAGCTGCTCCCATCATCGGGAGGAACAGGGCCTGAAGGCTCAATTAGCCTTGGTGGCTGCAGCCTGGTGACACATGGCAGCTTCCATCACTTTCCTCACAGATCCTTTCCCTCCCCATGTCTGTCTCCAGCTGTTTATCCCTCACAGCTGGCCCTGAGAGGCCTTGGTGCTGGGAGACAAGGTGGGGAGCACTGGGAATTGCAGCCTGCACCCAGGTGAGGATGGGGATGTGGTGGGCAGGAGCTGACTCAGCTGAGACAGACAAGATCACTGGTGTCTGCCTTCTTGTGCAGGATTTGGAACTGCTGTGAGATCCATAGGGATACTTCTTTTCAAGATCTGGGATTTTTTTATCTGAAAGTGAAAGGATTTGGGTTCCTAAATCTCCATCCCACACTTGTAGTGCCAGTGCTGTTGCCATCTCAGGTGTGCGTCACCTGCCAGGACAGGGAGGGAATTACGTGGGTTACAGGGACATCTCACCTCACTCTGAATGTCCCACATGTAAATCCGGCTCATCTGGACCTCCTGCAGTGCCAGCAATTGCATTTGTCCTGAGGGAGATGAAATTCAGATTGTGGTTCTGATGCAGCTCTGTAACATCTCCTGCTGGGGCAGAGGCAGAGCAGGCTCTGGTTTAGGAATATCCCAGGGGTGTTTGCGGGATATGAGGCCAGAATCAGAGCCAGGGAATCATCAGAATCATAGGATGGCTTGGGTTGGAGGGGACCTTAAAGCTTATCCTATTCCACCCCCTGCCATGGCAGGGACACCTCCCACTGTCCCAGGCTGCTCCAAACCCCATCCAACCTCACCTTGGGCACTGCCAGGGATCCAGGGGCAGCCACAGCTGCTCTGGGCACCTGTGCCAGGGCCTGCCCACCCTCCCAGGGAACAATTCCCAATTCCCAATATCCCATCCATCCCTGCCCTCTGGCAGTGGGAGCCATTCCCTGTGTCCTGTCCCTCCATCCCTTGTCCCCAGTCCCTCTCCAGCTCTCCTGGAGCCCCTTCAGGCCCTGGCAGGGGCTCTGAGCTCTCCCTGGAGCCTTCTCCTCTCCAGGTGAGCACCCCCAGCTCTGCCAGCCTCCAGAGCAGGGGGCTCCAGCTCTTGGAGCTTCTTTGTTGTCTCCTTTGGAATCTCTCCAGCAGCTCCAGGTACTTTTTATGTTTAGGACTCACCCCACGACTGCTCCCCTCTGGCTCCCACCTTCCCAGTTACCCTCTGCTCCTTTCCTGGCCTTGGCAGGGCTGAGCAGCATCTATTCCATTCATTTGGGAATTCCTGCCTCCTGCATTTTGTGTACCATGACTGCCCCGTTTGGGCCTCTCTGCTTTTCCTTCTAATTTGTCTGAGCATATGCTCAGGAGTGATTTGTTTGGTGATTGTTCACAGAAAAGAATTATTCTTTTATCCTGCCATTCTGAATAGCCACGAGCATCTCCAGTCCCCAATTATTTTGCAGTTTGCATTCAGCAGGAAATGCTACAGCAAAATTCAGACAACTTGCATTCCTCTCCCACTGTCTCTGAGTGCCCAGCCTTTGCAAACACCTGTAGGATTTTCAAATGCTGTGGAGAAATCTCCTCTTCCACTGAGGAAAGAAGTAACTCCAAAATAGGGACCAAAAGTAGGTTTTAGGTTAAAAGGCAGAAAAAGCAACCCCAATATTTTCCAATCAGATTTTTAAGGACTAAACTCCTGCTGAAGGTTTGGGATCAACAATACTGAGAGCACCTTCCATGGGTTTGCATGGAATTAGTTAAAATGGATTTATAGAATGGGACTTTTAAGCAGTTTCTCTTTGAAAACTTCAACTTGCAAAAATTAAAGGAAAAACTAAGGTACCAGTAGGGAATAAAACTGGCATCATCAGAGCCTTTCTAGTGGAGCAACACAGCTTGAACTGGACTAATGAGCCTGAGAGTTTAAAAAAAAGATTATATATGTCTCTGTATCTCTATATCTCTGTATCTCTGTGTCTCTGTATCTCTAAATCTCACATTTGTACCTTTGAAGTCCTGGCAGTTGGATATCTTGGATTTGGCTGGGCTGCAAACACACATGATATTGGATGTCCACTATTTATTTTGAATTTTCTGCATTTGACTACTTCCATCATTGTTGCAAGAGGCTCCTCTTCCCCTGTGATGCTGTCCAGTGCCCAAAAGTGACATTAAGTAGGTGCAGAGTTTGTCCTGGGGGTGTCCATGAATCTCAGTGATGGCAGGGGGTCTCCTCCTCCTCGTAATGCCAAGTCAGCATTATTTAGGAAGCTGAATAAGGAATTTGGGATCTGGGATTCTCATTTTGGGGTGGAAAGATCTTTACCTGCAGACAAAAGAAGTTAGAAAATTAATTAACTAGCTGAAATTGTTATATCCAAGCTGGATAATTTACCTGCTCCCAGGCAGTGTCCTTGCAGGATGTGAGCCTAAGAGAGCACACGATTCCCAGCCTCATCCCTCTCCTGCCTAAGTGCTCCAAGGGAGTTTTTGGGCGATTTACGGCTGACTGGGGAGATCAATCTCTCCAGCAGATGGGAGGGAACTCATTTTGGGGTTTTGAAGCAAACACAGTTAAATCTTCTTTTCCCGGCTGAGCTGCTTGTCTTGGAATGACAGGAGGGCGGACAGCTGGGAGCCCTTCCCTGCTCCTGCCAGGAGACTCAGGGATGCCTTTGTGGCATTCACATTCTCTGAAAAATCCCTTTGCCCAGGATTCTTCTCCTGGGAAGCTGAGGAGCCTCAGAGAAAAGGGAAACAATTCTTATCTCATTTGCTTCTCCTGTGTTTTGCTCATGTAGAATGTGTTTGGAGATTGTTTACCCACAGGTGATTGTTTCATTGGTTTCATGAGAATTGTTTTAACTCATTGGCCAATCAGGGCCAAGCTGTGCCAAAACTCTAGAGAGAGTCATGAGTTTTCATTATCTTTTTATTCTTCTGTAAGTATCCTTTCTGTATTCTTTAGTATAGTATAGTTTAGTATTCTTTAATATATTATAGTATCCTAAAATAAATTAGCCTTCTGAGAACATGGAGTCAGATTCATCATTCCTTCCTTCATCTGGGAGAAATGCAAATGCAATACTCCTTCTCTGCTCCTGGATCTCCAAAGTGCACATGGTTCTCCTGGGGGAGCCAGTGTTGTAGGGATCTGGCATGGGATCTGCAGGCTCATCACCACCAAGGCATTGCTGCTGTTTTTAGGGAAAACCCCAAAACACAAGGATTTATCTGGGCATGGACAGTAGAGCAGAGAGGGAAGCTGCTGGTGGGGGTCTGATCCCAATGGCTGAGCTGTCACTTCTCTGTCTCTGTTGGACAGCTTTCCATGCCATTTCTTTTTGATGGTTTGGAGTGAAGCTACCTGCTATTGTCATGGAAACAAGCTGGATGCAGGGTCAGGTGGCAGCAGGCAGCACAGAGCCATCTGACCCTTGCCTGCCTCTGATTCCCCCTGCTTTCCCTGACATCCTCACTCCAGCTCCCACCTGGTGCTGCTGCCAGACTCACAAACTGGCTGCCAAGGATGGATGCTCAGCAGGAAGTGAAAGCAGAGGGTTGCTCCTAACCTTGACAGGAAATTCCAGCTTTCTGCTGGGCTTTGTGTTGGTTGAATTCATAGTATGAATTCAAATTCCCTCCACCCCAGGCCTGAGAGGAATTTCTGAGTAAGTGGAAGTTGCGGCAAAAAACATCCCAAATCAAAAAGAGGGAAGTATCCATATCAAATTGTACCTGAGGCAGAATCCTCTGCTTTCTTTGACTGATGCTGCAGGAGGAAAATTGAAGTGAAACACTTGGAATTTATTGAAGAGATGAGAATTGACAACTTGATCTTTTTTATTCCTTTGGTTTTGATGCCATTGCTCAGGTTTGGAGTTAGGTTATTGAAGCAATGCTGGGAATCAAAAGCAGAATTTGTGGATAGCTGTTCCTGGCTCACAGTCAGACCTCATAGGAGCCACAAAGCTGCTCCGTGCCTCAGTTTCCCCTTCCTTAGGATTAACACAGCCTGAGCCGTGCAGAATCTTACTGGGGCACAGCCCATGAGGCAGGGAGCAATTTGGAGGCTGGAAACATTCAGAAATAACTTTTTGTCAGTGCCCAAATTCCCGATCCGACCGAGAGCACTTCGGAAAGGTCCCAGATGCTCTCAGGGAAGCGGGCTGCTCAGCCAAGCGGGACGGAGAGGCGCATGATACAGTGGAGAACGACAGCCTTGTCACGCTGACTTATGATGGATGAGGAAAAAACTCATTTCTCATCGGCGCTGGGAAGATGTGAAGTGTAAAGAAGGATGCACCAGGAGTCTCCGAGCGATTCATCTTGTGTCGGGCTTGCTCCTGGAGTCGGCAGAGTCGAGAGAGAGCGTGCGCGTCGGCAAAGCCAAAAGGCGCGAGGGAAGGAGGGGCTGGGGAGGAAATTCATTATGTGGAGGATAATCCCAGCGGGAAATATCAAAATGTCAGCAGCACCCCAGATAGGGGAGAGGAGAAAAATTAACTGGGGGCGTTTGTCACCTGGCTAACCAGGCGTGGATTGGAGCATAGCGGTTGGGTGCCGAGGTGACGGCTGCCAGGGTGGGATGGGAGGCTTTGAGGAGCAGGGAGAGGGGCAGAAGGAGCTCTGGATTCAATGGAGAGGGGGAATTTTGCCTTTGGGGCTTCCTTCTGCTTTACAGGCAGTTTCTGCTTGTGACTGGCCCAGAGGCCCCATGCATTTTAGGCATAGATTTCCTCCAAAGTGAGTATTTCAAAGACCCAGAGGGACTCAGATGGGCATTTGGAATAGCTGCTGTTGAGACAGAGGGCATCAAGCAATTGAATACCTTGCCTGGACTGTCAGAAAACCCATCTCAGTGTGGGTGCCACATTGAGCTGGCGTTTTCCATGGAAGTTAAAAAAATTACTACATCCTTGCTGCCAAAGGGCTGCTCTTCGCCTCTCACGAACTAAAAATCTCAGGATATTTTTTAATCCCAAAAGATGGTGCCTCTCTGCTGGCAGAGTGAGGGCTGGTGACTCCCAACTTGGCACTGGTTCTGGTCCCATTAAAGGCTGTGGAGCCCCAGTGGCCACTGAAGGGAAGTGAGGGAGCAATTGGGCACTGGGTCCTTGCTGTTGTTTGCCCGACCTACATCAGCCTGGCCACATCCTGTGGTTCATCCCTGGTGCAGAGAGAACCAATTTCCAGCACAGGAGCTAAGCTCCCATCTGGACTGCAGCAGCTGTGAGAAAGGAAGTCAGGACCGAGTCCATCCAGAAAAGAAAACCTTGATTTTCTCCCTGGCCAGGGTATTCAAGGAGTTTTAGTGTTTTATCCCATCCTACAGTGAATTTCCATGCATGGAGCTGCCCTCAGTATCCCCACAGGAGCTTGGGAAGGGTCTGCACTCCAGGAGGGTTTCCAATACCTTGTTTTTCATTTGGTAAATCTAAAAAGCAGCTTTGCTTCGAGAAATCTCTTGGGTCAGGTGGAAGCAGTAAATGGCCAGGATGTTTGGAAATGATTGAGCCATTTATTTCTGAGTGACACCAAACCCGCTGCTCCAGCAGCACTTCCAGCTCCATGTCCAGGGAGAAGTTTTAATAGCTGGAGTCCCAGGGTGCAGGGTTTGGGATAACAGTTGGGGCTTGACACCAAATAAAAATCCCCTATTAAAGAAATCAGGTTAATTTACTGTGTGAAATGAACCAACTTAAACTGCTCCCGAATAGACAATATATTGTACTATTTTAGTGGGAAAAATTATCAGAAGCCTTAGCAGGAGCCTGTTGGTCTCCTGCCCATGCTGCTCCTGGGGCTCTGATGGATGCTCCGTGCCTTTCTTCCCCACCATAAAACCCTTCTCCATCCAGGTGATACAGAAATCCACAGATGGGAGCACTCAGCATCTCAGCGCTGCTCTCCAATACACTCTGCAGCATCCAGGGAGCTGCTTATTCCATCCTGGGAGCATTTGGAGAGGATTCTGCCTGTGCCTGAAACCAAACCCATGTGGAGGTCTGGGAACAGGTTGCAGACCTCAGGATTAATGTTCCTGTGTGATGCGTTGTGATCAGGGAGGAGACACCTGCACTGAGCTGTTACAAACCCATCAGGGACCCAGAAAGATCTTAGAGGTCTTTTCTAAACTGAATTCCATGATTTTATGAAGCAAGGGAGAGTTGGAAAGCTTTGGGTGAGAGACATCTACTACACTGTAAAATACCAGCGTGCCACTTAGGGCCCCATTCCACTCTCAAAAATTGGTGTGTCTTCCCCATTTTCCCAACAATGTTTTTTTCACCCTATTTGTCTGAAACTTCTCCATTTCGGTGCTGTGCCTGTGCCCAACAGCAGAGATAAACCCCAAATGATTTCTCCTATCGATCCTCACCGTGAGCATCGCGGGGAGCCAGGGGTGTAAGTGCCACTCTCTTTCTGCGCTGCTCTGTTAAGTGAGACTTTTAGCAGCAAACCTTGAAAGGGAAAGACAAGTCTCCTCCACAGCCGGAGCCCCCTTCTCCTTCCCACCCCAGGAAGCCGTGGTACAACTTGAAACCGATTAATAATACACAAAGGGATGATGTGGTTGGGCAAAGTGCGGCGGTTTCCTCAGCTACCTTGTGTTATGCTTTTATTAAGCTGCGAACTAAAGCGAAGGAGAGGGAGTGATTTTATAGCCTGCAGCGTCTTGTTTGCAGATTATTTTTCCAAAGATGCTCAGTAGAATATCAATTGGCTGTGATGAGACATCCCGGCAGGTGCTGCCTTGCACAGAGGAGGCTGCACAAGTCCCTCCTGGCATTAGTGTGCTCATCCCGTGCTCTGCCCTGGTGGAATATGGCCTGGCATGGGTGGGAACAAAGAGAAAATTTTGGGGTGGGCAGCTCTAAGTGCAGAGGATGGTTTGGGACTGAGGCAAAGCCCTGCTGGCTGTGCTGTTCCATCCCTCCAGCCCTGTTCCAGAGGTTTCTGTGGAAGAACAGATGTTCAGCCCCGCACGTCCAGGTTGCAATGGCACTGCTCATTAGCATTTGCAGGGAGCTCTGCGGGGCTGGGGCTTGGCCGGGGGACAAGGAAACAGCCCGTGTGTCAGATGGCAGAGAAGGGCAGAGAGAAGGAAAATGGGAGGGGACCCGGCGGAGTGCGATGACTTCCCAAAGTCACACTGCAGTGTGGGGAGGCAGCCAGGCGCCTGCCTGCTCTCTCAGCCCCCTGATCTGCCTGCTGGATTGTGCTACCCGAAATAAAACCATCTTTTCTCTCCCTCTTGGGGATGGACTGGGGGCAGCTCGGGGTGATTGGCATCTTTCCGAGCGGCTGTGGCAAAAGCAGCTGAATTCCTGAGTGTACAGCAGGAGAAAAACGGGGGGGAAAGAAGCTAAGCAGAGGTTTTGCTTTACAAAAGTAATACTTGCTGGTTCTTTGTGATGCTCTGAACCCTCCATGATGCCTTGGAGCCCCTTTAAGCACCGGTTGGTGGAGGGTGCAGACAGATTCCTGCCGTCAGGCAGAGCTTCCCAAGAGCCACAAAGCCCAATCAGCAGGAGAGGAGCGGTTGAGGCGCCAGCGGTCTTGGAGCTCTTCAGCTGATGAAGAAGAGCAGGGTCTGGACAAATTTGGAATAAGAAATCAGCTGCTGAGGAGGAACACCTAGTGACCTAGCTGGGGAAAGGAGGCAAAAAGTTCTCCTCTATTACTTGTGTGTCTTTTCAGAGCATCTTTAATCATATCCCGCATCATCTTCATCAGAGGGAAGGTGGTAATCAAGGCAGCTGCCTGAGGCTGATGCTGTGTCTTTATGCTGCTGAGGCTGTTCTTTTTGGGGTAGTCAGGAGAGCTGCTCTGGAGTGTGGGAGTGCATTTGGGATGTATTTGGCTTTTTATTTTTTTTATTGGAGCCACTTAGGAGTTGGCTCACATTGTGCTAAGGACATGGATTGAGATGCTCTTGCCCAGGGAGTTAACGAAAGACAAATGCAATGTAGTCTCTTATTTATTATTTTTTTCTTCCTGCCTTCTTTTCTTTCTAGTGGTAAAATGATAGAATTTCATGCAGTCAATTGAGGCTATTGAGTTGTTTTGCCACTAAAGTTCTGGAGCATTGACTGTATGGATTCACAGTGTCCCCTTGCAATAACATCCCTTTTAACAATGTGCTATCAAGGGAGAGCTGTGCAGGCTTTAAAAGGTTTTCCACGATTGTATTTCTCTCTCTCTCTCTCTCCACTCGATGTGCTGAAAGCAAACCTGGGGCAGGTTTCAAGGGAAAAAGGGGGCCTCAAGTCGTGGCTGTGAGGGAATTGATTGTGCCTGCATCCTGCTTTATGGCAAGACACCAAATCACAGATTTTCTTGGAGCTGGAGCCACGTGGGATGCTTGCCCCTTCCCTCCTGGGTCCATCACTCCAGCTCTTGGCTCCTTCAGGAGCCACTGAGAGACAGCTAATACTCTGTACTTACAATAAAAGTAAGGGATAAAAGGAATGCAAACCCAAGGCTGAGAGGGAAAGCAAAGAGCTGAAAACCCCAATTTTCTCTGAATTCCTGTGATCCCCCCCTCTGTGCGTGCTTGCCCTCATTTGATGTTAGCTCTGCTCTGCTGCCCGGAGGAGGCCTTTGCCTGAATGGAGCAGCACAGGGAGGTGTCAGGTCGAGCTCCTGGGTGAAATCACATCCTGGTCCTTCTCACCATGATTCCATAGTGCTGTTGGTCTTTGCTCTCTGAAGGCAGAGTTTAAATGAGCTTTCCCTTCAGAAGAGAAGCGTGGCTTTGTTGAGCGTCCCCTGGTGTGGTCCCTGTGGCTGTCACTGCTCTGGGGCACACCTGGGCACCCCGAGGGTTCCAGGTGGGGCTGGCATAGCTGGGCAGACCCCTCTGGGTTCAGTGCCTTGGGCTATGGCCCATGTAAGATAAGCTGCAGCCCAAAAAGGTCTCAGGAGGTGTCATCCAGAGTGGGCTCAGCCTCCTGGGGTCCCTGTGGTGTTCAGTGGGGCAAATCAGAGAATCCCAGACTGGTTTGGGTTGGAAAGGAACGTAAAGCCCATCTTGTTCCAGCCCCCTGGCACGAGCAGGGGCACCTTCCCCTAGACCAGAGCAGATCTTGGCAGCTCTGGGTCCCCTGAGATCTCCTGGGAAGCTCCGTGTCCGTGCCTGCTCCAGAAGCATCTCTGGCATTGCTGGGCCTCCCACCAGCCCATCCATAATGCAGATCTCTCCAGGTGTCCTTGCTGCAATATCCCTGCAACTGATCAGGCTGGGGCTGGGATATTTATGAAACTCAGCTTTCCAAATTTCAGCTGGTTTTAACCTTCACTCCTCAGTTTCCTGGCTCTACAGTGTGTTCTCTTTTAATAACTGTAACCCATCTGATAATGTTGTTGTAAATTAATGATCTGTTTACAACCTTAACTCTGTTTTAATGAAGACTTTTTTTGTTGAGGAAAATAAAAGCTGCTGTAATTATACCTTGTAACTGCAGGGTTTTATAGCCGGTGAACTCATCCAACAAGCAATTTCGATTAGTTTATCCAGGCAAATATTCTAGTGTTGATTTCATACATATAAAAAACACACACAGCTACTTCCAAGAGCAGCAGAAATAATTATTACTGGATCCCTGTGCCTGTGTCTCGAGAGCAAACTCGTGCTAGATTTTCTGATGCTTAAAAAAGTTGAATTCACAGTGCTGCCTTTCTCTGGGTAAAAGCTTTAATAGTATCTTTCATCTGACTAGTTCCCTATTTTCCCCAAACTTGTATCTTGGAGATAAATGTGTCCTTCCATCAGATTTTATTGAAATGGGTTATAAGGTTTAGAAATCACTGGATATGGGGAAAGGAAACAGCCGGGCAGGCACTGCCGGTGTGTAAGGCTCATTTCCTCAGGAAACCAGGCTGAAAATGCTTTGGGTGCCATTAAAAAGTTGGAGCTGTCATTTCAGGGGAAAGCTTCAGAGAGACTTGGAAACTGTTTTCCAAGTGGTTAGTTCAGTCTGTGTTTCCCAAAGTGCTCGACTTGGTTTGCTGGACAAATTCCTGAATTTCGGAGGCTCAGCAGCCAACTTGTTGAGGACATTGGAAGACGTGGCTGCTCCTTTTGGTACCTGCACTGAGCCAAACACACCAGATCCTTCTGGAGAAGTTGGCCAGCACAACATGTTGATACCTTTGTTCCATTTTACTGGAGATTCTGGTTCTCATGAGGTTCACAAGGTCCAAAAAGCCCTCGCCTCCCAGCAGCTGGGGTTGGAGCTGATTGCCAGAACCTTTATGCCAAGGACAAAGACAGGGAGCCAAGGCCATGGGCTGGGATCTGGGTGACCTCAATTTTGGTGCTTTTGGCAGAGCTGCAGAGGTGGGTGTAGTTGGCAACTCTGCCTTTAAGTCCAGAAATTCCTGTGGGATTGGGGAAGTCAGGTCAGCCTTCCGTGCTGATGGCGCTGCAAAGGAGTGGATGAGGATGGTGATCCCTTCTCCTTCTCTCTGAGCCACCCCTTCTCTCCACCTGGAAATCGCTCCTAAGCAATTGTTCCCTCCTCTCAAGCTTGCTGATCATGGTTCATACAATCACAGAATCACAGAACTGTTTGGGTTGGAATGGATCTTTAACCTCATCTCCTTCCTACCCCCTGCCTTGGACAGGAACTCCTTCCACTGGACCAGGTTAATCCAACCCCATCCAGCCTAACCCTGATCTAATCCAACTTGACCTTGAACACTTCTGTGGATGGGGCATCCACAGCTTCTCTGGGCAACCTGTGCCAACACCTCAGTGCCCTCACAGGAGCTGGGAATCTCCAATATTCCTGGCTGCCTTGAACAGTCCTGGTGCTCACCATCCACACTCAAACCCCAAGATTGTTGTTCTTGTCCTTTCTCACAGTGTCCTGTCCCAGCCCTGCTCTCCTGTTCCTTCACCCCTTCCACACTGCCATTGTTCATGGATCTTGCTTCTCTGACTGGAGCTGCCTGTCTTCTGGGCTTTCTGCTCATGTGAGATGTGCAGGTTTAAAAATAACCAGTGCTGGGCATGAAATAGGAATTCTGGCTAATGAGGGCACTGGGATTCACTGCCCATGATCACACCTGGCATAAAACCTGCAGGGTTTGTGCTTCAGACGTGACCTTTGCCATCCTGGGCATGGCACCTAGCTGGTGTTTTTCTCAGGAGGAGGATGAGGAGGAGAAGCACAGAGAAACACCAGCTAGAAAAACCCTATCCTCAGGTATAGAAAAAACTGAATTTCCTAGAGATTTTCTTTATTTTATTTGAGTTTCTTTCCTGCGGTAGGATGCTGCTTCTGCCTCGTGGATTCCCTACGTTATCACAGTATCAGTAACACCAGTGGAATGATTTTTTTCCTTGGAGGCTGTCTAGCAAGGCCCCTGGAGCAGGGACACGGGCCTCAGCATGTTGAGCTGCATCCCTGCCCTGCAATCAATTCCTCCAATTCCAGCCCCCTGCTGCAACCACAAAAAGTTGAACCAAAAGCATTTCCCGCCCCTGAAAATCCATTACAGTCCCTGTCACAGGCCTTTTCTCACAGTTGCTTTTTTTTTTTTATTTTAATCTATTTTTTTTTGTTGGGTTCAGTGGGGCTGTTTTCCCATCCTGATTACAAGGAGTTATCAGAGAAATCCTTTGCCAAGTGTCAGCCCACAGCCACCTGAGGCAGCTGGAGTAGGAGTTATCAGTGTTTGAACAGGTATGGAACAGGCTCCTGGCCACAGACTGGGGCGATGTCCTTCCTCTTGTCCTTGTGGCAGGCAGGAGGGATCGGCTAATGAAAGACACTGAGGAAAAAATGGCTTGGATTGGAGTCTGGCTGGTCCCATGAACTCCAGCTCTCCGTGTGTGGGATAAGGTCCCCAGATGCTGAACCAGGACCGTGCCTAGGGATGCTCTGGCTGCTTTGAGCTGTGCTGCCAAAGCTGCTTTTCGATCCAGCATCCCATTTTAAAATTCCTTCTCCTTCTTTCTTAAGTGCAGAGCTCCAGGCAGTATTTTCGATCATTTTATTTTACTTCTTTTTTGATTTTTTTCAATTCCCAAGTGACGCTGCTATCTGAACCTTGGGGATGGGAACGGAAACACTGTGGGAAATCTATGCTTTAATTTTCTGCCTTTTTTTTTTTTTAATTTTCCCTTTTCTTCATATCTCCACCAAGGATCTGCATAGAGCTCCTCTATGTATCATTTATTCATCTGTATTTCAGCATGAGAGGCTCTGCCTCGTGATGGAGATGTCATTTGCAAAATAATAAGGTCCCGCTTGCTGCAAGAAGAGCACCCCCACTCTTCCCCCACGAGGTCATTGCCTTCAAATTATAAATCTTTTTAACCATTACCTCATGGGTATCCACGAGCACAGCGCTCAGATTAATCCCAGGTCTGCTTCCTTGGCGTCTCCTCTGCTTTTTCTTTTTGCCGTGCGTTCGGCTCTCGAGCGTCGGATCTGGATTCCTAATTGGGTCGCATCAGAGGATCTTTGCCATCAGCTGCTGAGCTCTCTGCGTTGTGCAGGGGCGTAAGTCACAGATATCATCCCATAATTAAGCTGGTATTAGGTGTTGGGAGTGATGCTTCCCTGTTTGATCCCTTCCTGTGCCATCCAACGTCCCAGCAAAGCCGCAGCACGCGCTGGTCCCTCTGCTCAGGGCGAGGTGGAGACAAACATTAAAAAGGATTTTGGCTTTGTTTATAGGGTTGTTCCTGCAGCAGGAACTATGTAAATGGTGAGTGACAGTGGGGCACTGGTGTTTTGGTGTGAAAAGGGCTTTGTTTTGGCCTCTGGCCATCCAATCCAGCAGGACACAGTGCCAGACCCTCATGGAGGGTGCCCATAGGAGCCAGGGATGCAGAGTTGGCTTCTCCCAAACCCCAAATCCACGGACACAGCCTTGATTTCTAATTTGGCTCATCCATACCAGAGCCAAGGAATTGTGCTGTGCCACTGGTGAATCCCTTCCTATATGAAGATGCTTTCATAGGACATACCCCTGAAGCCCCTCCCATTGTCCTCTTCCCTAAATTTTGGATTTTATTCCTGGCATCTGCCCCCAAACCCACCTGAGGCTGAGCCAGCTGCATCCCAGGAGCTGCTCACGTGGCCACCCTTACAGAGGGGAAATTATTAATGACCCAAGGTGTAATTATCTGTGTCTTAAGTCTTGCTCAGGCTCTGCTGACATCTTTCCAGAGGAGGGAGGAGGGGTTTCAGGGAGACACCTTGCTGTTTAATAAATAAAAGAAGAGATTCATAAAGTGTCTGGCAAGCACATTCCTCACATAGAAATGTTACGGAATAACACGGGATGAATAATAGAAAAGGTTATTGAAAAATTCATAATTTCCAAGCGCCAGTGAAGGCCAGGCTTCCATGCTGTTTATTTGCCTGTAGAAAAGTGATTAAAATATATATTATTGTCCTGTCTATAGGAAAATGTATTATTAAGTGGATACTAGCATGACATTTGAAAAATCCATTTCATTCCATTTAGTGGCAGGGTGGTGGGAGGGGAAGGGGGGTCTTTTTCCCGCTTTTGTGGAGGAAGGTTTTAAGGGCGTTTTAGTCAGGCCTTCAGAAAAACAGTGAAAACATAAAGAGGGGGAGGGTTTAATTACAGCCCCTTCCCTCCCAGCGGTGCCCTTCACTCTCTGTTTTCATTCCTTTTTGCCTTAAAAATGGGATGAGATTCCTTCACCTTTATTTATTGCTTTAATTGCCAAGAAGGGGAAGCGAGGACGGACAGTGGGGGTGCAGGGATGAGGGATCTCGTCCCTGGATGACACAGCTGAAGGGTGGGTGGGTTTCTGCCATGGTTTTCAGAGGTTTTCATCACTGGTGATCTTGTAATGTTGACCTTATCAGGTCAGCCTGGATGACCTGGAAGCAGAAGGACTGTCCTCCATGCAGGCTGTGCTGGTGGGGTTGGTGACACCTAGGTTGTCACACTGGGCTCTTCCTTCTTGGGTCATTTCATTAACCAGAGTGCATACACAGCCCGTGCTCACAGACCTGTCCTGAGTCTTGGCTTGGAAAAGGGGAGAATTTGGGTTTTTTGGGGGATGTGGGGTGTATTTATTGGGCTTGATCCTTCCCCTGATCCATCCAGCTCAATTGTATAATGAAGGGTGAGAAACTGTCCCAAGAAATTTTCTTGACCAAATACCAGGATTTTGATCAATGTGACTATAAAAAATAACTCCAAGTTATCCTTGTGTTCTCTTGGATAAATATCTCCTCTCCAAGCCAGCCACATTCCTGTAATTGTTTTGGGGATGGATGTGATGCAAGGTCTCTGGGCAGACCAGGTCAAACCAGAGGGTGAATTTGTGCTGCACCTGTGGGATCTGATTCCTACAAAACTCCATGTATAAAAACATCTTTCCACAGGGCAAAAGACACAGGTCACTGAACAGATTGTTTTGGGATATTTGGGCTTTTTCTCCAAGAGCAGCCTCAGGAGATGGGCATTTTGGACAGGAAAGTTGTGCCATGCATAGCCAGAGGCATTTTGTATATCCAGTGCGTACACTGAATTGATCTGAGGATTAAAAGTCAAGAACTGTCCCCTCTGCTCCGTTAATGTCTGCAGGGATGCATCATCCCACATTAGCCTGGATCCGTCGTCGAGACGAGAGGTGGGAGCTTTTCTTCCCCCTCCCCCTCATGCCTCAGATCTTGAGCTGAGTCTATATTTGCTGCGTTAATGACTCCGAGCCAATCTCCAGCTCCTCTTCAGTTTTATTCATAGATCCCATCTGGGACTGTCGGAAATAGAAAGGCAAAACCTGCAAAGAAGCCATGTGGCAGGAGAGGACATGAGGCAAGGAGCTGTTTCTAAAAAGAAAACAAGGCTTGGGATTGACTTAAACTATTCCTCAGTCTGGAAGGATTTGCCATGTATCCTCAATTAAAGCACTTTAAAAGACAAAGCTGCTGCTTTTAGGGTTTTAATGAAATGTTTTGATTTTGAGGCAGTGTTCGAATTTGAGCTGGGCCTCCAGCATCTCCAAAAAGCAACTCACAGAGCGCTGAGGTTGAGCATCTCTGGAGGTGATCTCCCTCCATCCATCCATCCATCCATCCATCCATCCATCCATCCATCCATCCATCCATCCATCCATCCATCCGCCCCTTGTGTGGAAAGCCTCAGACCCTGCCCCTCAAATTAGATAAAATACATAAACACAAGCATGTCTGAGACGCAGAGGTGTTCATTGTGTAAAGCTCTTTAAATCTGCATGGAAAATCAGGCTGGGAGGACAGGAATATCGAGATCTCTCTGCAAAGGAGAACTTAATGTACCCAGAAGCCGCTGATAGACTGACTGATAGCCGGAGTCACAGCCCGGTGGGCAGCCTCTTCCCCTCCTGCCTGGAAAAAAAATAACTCTGAGCAGGAATAGATGCTGTGCCTAGGAAAATGGCAATATTTGGTGTGGAGGGGCTGCAGCTCAGTGCTCCCCCTGGAATTGGGAAGGACTAGGGAAAAGGAGCACGGGTGGGTGCAGGGATGACGACGTGGCAGCGACAGCTCCGTGGTCAGCATGGTAAATGTGTGGACACAACTTTTGTGATCAGCCATCTCTCCTTGCTTATTTATTTTTCTTTTCTCCCCCTCCCTACCTTATAACCTCCCCCCTTCTCATTCTCTACCTCTCCCTGCCCAGCCCCAATACCCATCTTGGAGGATCTAAATTAAAATCTGTTATCATTTCCTGGATAATCCCCTTTGATGCCCTGAATACAGCAGAATCTGTCCTGCTTCAACCTTGCATGTAAGTGCTGATAGCTTTTGAACAGCTAAATGGCTTTGTATATCTCATACAAATGTCTGTCTCATCCAGGAGCTGGCAAGCCCCGCGCAGTCGGCTGGGGAAGCTTTATGAGTTACAAGTGGAATTACTTTGGAGAGATGCTAAGGAGGCCAAACCTTTCAGAACACGTTCCCTTGGCATCTTCTGTCTGGCAGGGACGGGACTTGCATTGTCTTAACCTCCCCGAGCAGCTAATTGGTGTCATGGTGCTGATGCCATTTGTCATCAGGGCCTTCCTGCATCCAGCCCGCTGTGCCAGCCTGCATCTGCCCCTCTGGGCTTGCCTCTGATACCAGTTTGCCCCAAACCGAGCTCCTGGGGGGGTGTGGGTTGAGGAGAGCTTGAGCATGGGCTTTGTTTGTGGGTTTTGGGCAGAGCTGAGGGTGAAATGGGTGTTTCATAGAACCGCAGAATGGTTTGGATTGGAAGGGACCTTGAAGCTCCTCTCAGTCCCACCCCCTGCCACGAGCAGGGACACCTCCCTGAACCAGGTTGCTCCAAGCTGGTTTGTGCATCTCTGCCCTGAGATGCACAGGCTCAGATCCTGGTGTTCTCCCAGCAGAGCCAATCTTTGTGCTGGGGCTGGGGCTGCTGGGTTGCATCCCCAGTGTGAGAGGCCCCTTGTCCCTCTCCATCCTGGCTATCCATCCTCACTAGTCACAGGATTTTGGAAGCTCTGTCAGACCCTCCCTCCTCTGCTCTCCTTGGGGATCTGTGTTGTGTCCAGGGATGCAGAGGGATGCCCAGGGATGCAAGGTGAGGGATGTCTCCTTCCTTAAGCCAGCCCATCCCAGCAGCACCTCTTGTGCCGTCCTTGCAGGAGAGCTATGAGGACACGGAGCCTTGCAGAGGGGAGTTTTCCCAGTGGGAATGGATTGTGAGCTGGCAGAGCAGGGCTGCTTGGGGATGAGCAGGCCAGTGGTGCTCCTGGAACATCCCAGCTCTGGGAGTGTGTCCATCCCCTCCGTGCCATGGTTTAACCCCAGCCAGAAACTCCAGCCCAGCCCAAACTGGCAGAGTGCTGCAAAATACAGAGTACAGCACAAAGCCATTGCCTGTCTGAAATAAAAACCTCTCCAGCCGGGACAGAAACCAGGAATCTCTGCAGCCAGTGATGTTTTCATGCTCCCTGGAGGACCTGGAGAGATCTGTGGGCATCTGGGGAATAAGGGGAAGGAAATTCTGCAGGAGGCTGGTGATGGTTCAGCAATGGCCCCATGACATGAGCTGATGTGGCAGGGCACAGCTGTGACTGGGAAGCATCTTCCCAGCTCCCTGCCCCAGGTGATGGGATATAAAATCACAGCCCCATGCCTGGGGAGAGGCACTTAGCCAAAAACCCTGAGGAGAGAGGATTAAAGGAAGGAGCCAGAAAAAGGGAGGAAGGGCTTTATTTTTAAAAGAAAAATGAACAATAAGTCATTTTTAGTTGCAGTCACTTCTTCCCCATGACTGCCTTGCTGCTCCTCTCTGGTGCAGAGCTGGAAAACAGTGGACCTACATCCCTACATCCCTTGGTTAAATTGTGGGAGCATCAGTGGTGGGTGGGGGTGCAGGAAAGGGGAGCTCAGGGTTCTGCAGATCACCAGCCCTGTGTTCAGCTCAGGGGGAGAGGACAGGGCACAGCCAGCCAGCACCAGCTGCATTCATTCCTCAAAGCTGCCTGTTGTGCAGGAATTCATCTGCCAGATCAGCCAGAGAGCTAGCAAAGAGCACCGGAGTGGACTTAACCTTCCACCTCTGCTTGTGCTTCCTCAACAAAAAAACCCCAAACAAACTGCTCTTGCTGAGCAGGGACTTTATCAGAATGAAGGGGGAAGCAGGCAGCTGGGCTGTGGAGGGCTTCTGGCTCAGGGCAGGCAGCCCTGGCTCTCCAAGTGTCCCCTGGGAAAGGGGGGATTCATCCCTGCTTGCTCTTTCTCTCCAAAGGCTCTGAAATCTCCCAGCTGTGTCAGAGGGAGCTTCCCCTGGGAGCTGAGGTGCCATGGCTGGTGGGAAGGGGACAGGAGCTGACCTTGCAGTGTCAGATGGAGCAGTGGCACAGGCCTGGCATGGCTCTGGCTCTGGCTGATGCTGATTTTCCCCTTTGCACTGACGCTCATGGCTGGGGACAGCAGCTGTGCTGTGAGTGCCTGTGGGAAGAGCAGGGCTGGATGCAGCCCATCCATCACCCTGCATCCATCCATCCATCCATCCATCCATCCATCCATCCATCCATCCATCCATCCATCCATCCATCCATCCCTCCATCCATCCATCCCTCCACCCATCCATCCCTCCACATCCATCCCTCTGCAGGGGCAGCTTGGGATGGCAGAGCCATGGGCACAGTTCCTGCTCTGCCCTTCTGACAAGGGCCGGATGTGTGTCCCTGTGGCTGGTGACTCTGGTCCAACAGTGGCTTCTGCCAGGGGTGCTCCAGGTGCCCATGGGCAAGGTCAGCCCTTCCCAGCACTCTGTCTCAGTTTCTCCCCTCTGCAGGGCTGGGATCTTGCCAGGGAATGCGGAGGTTTGTTATTTTCAGGCTTTGGGATCAAAACTGGTCTCTGTTGTGATGGAGGGTGCAGAGGAGGCCAATTCCTCCAATCCCTGGGATGTGAGGATGCTGAAGGAAGAGATTTGAAGCTTGGGCCCTGAAGTGAGCAGCGTTTCTGAGGCTGATGCTGTTGGGCACTGGTGTGATGAGCTGCTTCCAATCTCTGCATCCTCAAGGGCAGGAGATCCCTACCACTGATCCCCTTTTCCCCCCAGCCTTTTTTTCCATGCTGAATCCAGTGGAAAAGCAAAAAAGCACTCACCCCCCCCCCCTTAATGAACTCAGCATTAATCGCTTGTGTCAAATCCTTGTGCTAACAAGCTGAGGAAATCAAACAGGCGTCCCCGGGGAGACCCAGGGAGTCAACACTCATCCATTAAAATGGTAATTTTGTATTTTTCACCAAGGCATTTGTCGCCTCTTGCCCTTGTGCACTCGTTAGAGCTTTGGCCTTTAAATTATAGTGATTTTTTTTAAAAAAAAAACCCCAAACAACTAAACCGCAAAGCCAGCTCTCTTCAGACTTCTTCCCTTCCTCTTCCCAGGAATGCTGAGCTGTGTGCAGGGGAGCGTGTCTCCAGGTGGGCCATTATATTGGCTTCAGTAATGGCAACAAAGTGCTTGTGGCTTCCAAAACAACTCCTTTTCTCCCACGAATTTAAAAAACTGATCCACACTAGCTCCAAAGAAAGCAACTTGTGAATGTTCTGCCTGAATCCAAGTAGGAATTTCAGGTTATGCCGTTGTTCAGGGCTTGCAATAGTTTCTTGCTTGTGAGTTTCTGGGAAATCGTGGAGGTGTTTGCATATCCCAAGGGGTTTTGTGGGTGTTTGAGTGGAGGAGGTGGGGGCTGGCAGCTGTTTGCTGCTTCCTTGTTTAGAAAGTTGGTGCAAGTGAGGTTTTGTTAGGCTGCCAGAGGAGGTGGACGAATGCAGCATCCCTTCATCAGAGCTCAATCAGATCTGGGTTTTCAGCATAAAAATGGCTTTTCCCACCTGCCTCAGCTGCTCCAATGTAAGATATCAGCTCTCCCCACAAACCTTGCAGCTTCATCACCATGCCAGTGGAAGGCTGTTAAAATTCCCGTGCGTGCAGCAGAAAAACCAGGAGTTATTGAAATGTAGCATCTCCAGAGCAGCCTGGGAGAGGAGGAGCAGGCAGGAGCCACAGCGCTGCTGCACCAGCATCACATGGCCTGGGGAAAACCAGTCTGCTGCCCCAGTGCCTCAGTTTCCCCATCAGCAAAATAACAACAGGAAAATATCCTTCCTGGTGTGTCACTGTCATATTTTCTGGAAAAAATCCCTTCACCCAGGATTTTCTCCTGGGAAGCTGAGAAGCCTCAGAGAAAAATGAAAACAATAATGATCTGATTTGCTTCTCCTGCATGTTGCTGCTTCGGAATGTGGTTGGAGACTGTTTATCCAACATGCGAATTGGTTTTACTCATTGGCCAATGACGGCCAAGCTGTGCTGGACTCTGGAAGAGAGAGTCACGAGTTTTTCAGTAGCATCTTTTAGCCTTCTGTAAGTATCCTTTCTCTATTCTTTAGTATAGTTTAGTATAGTTTTAGTATTCAGTATTTGTATAGTTTTAGTATTTAGTATTATATTAGCATTCTTTAATATAATATAGATCATAAAATAATAAATTAGCCTTCTAAGAATGTGGAGTCCGATTCATTCTTTCCTCCCTTTGACGGGGATCTCAGAAAATACCACACTGGTGAGATCAACCCCCCCTGCTTCAGTGGAAAGTGTCCCTGCCTGTGGAAGGGGGTGGAATGAGATGGCTTTTAAGGTCACTTCCAACCCAAGCCATTCCATGATTCTGGGATTCTGGAGGCATATGGAAAATGCCATGGAAGGCACAGATTGCTGTTGTGTCAGTGAAGACAGACACGATTTTAAATCAAGTTAGGGCTCATCTGTGCTGAGCAGGAGCGCGAGGGTTTGGCTTGGGGTTTGTTTGCCTTTTCCAGCTGGGATAGCTGTGGAGTCCGGTGCCTGCTTCCTGCAGCTGGAGTTGCTCGTTCCTGGCTTTGCAGAGGTGGGAGGGAGCTGTGTTGGACTGGCAGCTCTTTGAGACAGGGGCTCTCTCTCATCTCTCACTCTGGCACAATTAATACACCCTAACGACGTGTCATGTGGCGCAGGGACGCGAGCGCGGCGGCGGCGGCGTTTCCCAGCGGAGCCTGCCATGTGCAATCCGATGAATAATCATGCCCGTCCTCCTCTCCCCACGTGGAAATATTCCGATAAATAAATAAAATAAATGACATTTTCTCGTTCCGTTAAATTTTTTTTCCCCCTTTCTATTTTTCATCAAAGCTCTCCCTCTGGTGAACGATTTGCAGGCAGCGTGGCGCGGAGCGGCTCCGAGGAGAGGATCTGCTGTGGTTGATGTGTTTTTCATCATCTCATTGTCCCATTTTCTGGGATGAAGGAGACTGGTATTCCCCTCCCCAAACTGGTCTTTGCTTGCCATGATCCAGCTGCTCAGCGCTTCCCTGGAGCTGGGACCATTTGCAGCCGCGAGGCTCTGCCTGGGCAATAGGAATGGGGAGAAGCCAGGAGTGGTCAGGAGGGGTTTGATTGGACTGACTTGGTGTTAAATTAGGGCTGGGGCTTGTCACTGTCATATTTTCTGAAAAATCCCTTTGCCAGGATTTCTTCTCCTGTGAAGCTGCAAAGCCTCAGAGAAAACTGTAAATAATAATTATCTAATTCGCTTCTCCTGTGTTTGCTGCTTTGGAATATGGTCTGGACATTGTTTACCAACAGGTGCATGTTTGATTGGTTTCATGTGAATTGTTTTTACTTAATGACCAATCACCATCAGCTGTGTCGGACTCTGAGGAGTCAGTCACGAGTTTTTATTATTCATTGTTGTTAAACCTTCTGTCTGTATCCTTACTCTTTCTTTAGTACAGTTTTAGCATAGCATTTATAGAATAGAAAGGAATAGAATAGAAAGGAATGGAATAGAATAGAATAGAATAGAATAGAATAGAATAGAATAGAATAGAATAGAATAGAATAGAATAGAATAGAATATCAGCCTTCTGAGAACATGGAGTCAGATTTCTCATCCCTCACCTCGTCCTGGGGACCCCTCACAAACCCAACAGCGAGTGGGTTTCAGTGGAGATCAGAAGGGCTGTGTGTGTGCACAGTGACAGTGCCAGGGGCATTCTGCAGGGCTGTGGAACCAGGATTAATGGCTCCAGCATCCTTCAAGCAAACTGTATCTCAGAGTGCCTTGTGCAGTTAAATGACACAGGACGGTGGGTAATAGATGGTGTAAAGCGCTGGAAAACAGCGGCACAAAGATATGGCAGGGGGAATAAATTAAAGCCTTCCGTCAGAAAGCCAATAATGGGGAAAGGGGGAGTGGAGAGGTGGAAACAAGGGAGAGGATATTTATTTGCAGCTGAGCTATGGAAGGAGTGGAGAATCAATGATTAGAACATACAGCACCTCATGCATAGCACCAATATATACACAGCAAAAACACGGCCAGGTTTGAGGGGGGCTGAGGGTGCCCAGTTCCTTCAGCTGCTGCTAAAAGGGATGCAGTGTGTTCCTGTGCTGAGGTTTCTCCCTTGAAGGTGGATTTTTGTTTGGTTTGGGCTTTTTCAGAAGTGCTGAGAGCTTTTGGAATTTGCCCTTAGCTGGGTCTGGCTTCTCTCTGCTGCTTTGGTTCTTCAAGGTCAGTCTTGCCTGGTCTCATCCAGCAGCTGCTGTGAACCTCATGTAGAAAACTGGGTTTAGCCTCACACCTACCCCAAACCTCCCTGAAGGAGGGAAATCTCATGCACCAGGCTGGGAATGGGATATTAAATAGGAATTTTTACACTGTAACCGGCACAGCAGCACGGCTGCACCCACTTCTAGGAGCTTAAGGAGAGTAAGGAATGAGCACTCCATGCCCTGCCAGGATGTCTCAGTTCTCATTCATAGTTTATTCAAGGTCATACATTGCCATGGGACAAAGCAGCAGCTTTGCCAGGCCTGCTTTTATCAGGAGGCACGAGAGGTAGAGGAAGGAGGGTGCGGTGAGGGGATGAAGATCCTCGTGTGCCTTGTTAGACAAGTTTGCAATCCAAGGAGCAGCTTTGCAGGCGTCCTCACGTCCCTGGCTGTGCTGGGGAATGTGTCAGTGCTGCTCCCCAGCTCCCCATTCACCCCCTCTGATAAGGTAATGAGATGCAAGTCTTTGGTGTGTTTGACAAGCTGCTGTCCTACAGCGCGGGAGCTGGGAGTGCTCAGAGGCTGGGAGAGGAGATTAATTAATGCTAAAAGACACAGTTTGATGTGGCAATGAAATTTCGATTATAATAATCTCTAATTATCTTGTAGCACAAGTGCCTCGGCTCTCCCAGGTGTCTTCCCCAGTTTGAAATTGTTATTTGTCAGCATCAAAGGGAGAGAGGAGCTGGTGCAGGGGGTGCACGTGGGGTCCCTTGGGATGGGGAGCCCAACTTCTGCCAGGGGTATCCCTTTAGTGGGCACATCTGTCAGCTTCCAGGGATCCCAAATCCCAAATCAGGGCAAAACAGGGAATTTGAGGTGTCTTCTGGTGCACTTTCCACGGAGTGTAAGAGCACAGGGAGGCAATCTGAGGTCTGTGCAGCTGTTTTGTGGCACTTCCACTTTGCCTTTCCAAAGTGTGTCATTCAAACACCTGGTCCCTCACAGTTCTTTTTTCTGTTCCTGATGGTTTTTACTCAAAATCAACTCATTCCCAGGGAGAACTTTGGTCTTGACAAAACGACACTTTACCCAGGAAAGTAATTTCCTTCAGCTGCTTTATTGCCTCTCCTCCAGGCTCAGTGAGCTTTAAAATCCTCCTCCTCCTCTCCCATCAGCCTGAGCCGTTCTATTCCCAAATCTTCAGCTGTGATGTGTTCCTTCCCAGAGGGGTCTGGTGGCCTTTGGAGGGGTCCCAGTGAGCATGGCTGGACAGTGTGTGTGGAATAGCAGATGGGCACAGTGGCACCTCTAGGAGCAGGAATATTTGGAGGGGGGTCTGTGCTGCTCCAAATCATATTTATCTACTCCAAATAGTCTCTGGAGAGGAAACATCTTGGGTGTGAAGTCACAGCCCCCATGGCATTGATGCCTTAGGACTTTAGCTTTTGTATTTTCCATCTATTTGTAACCTGCAGTTCTTTAGTGTAGAACTCTGAACTCCACACACAGTGGGAGCTGCTGCTTCCCCATTTGGGGCAGACACAACAATTCCTCTCCAGGCCTGGCAATCAAGGACACCTCACTGCCTCAGGCCCAGAGATGGGAACAAAAGGGAGTTGGGGGCAGCAAACTTGGGGTCAATGACTTCATCAGCTGAAGCTGGAATTGGCAGATTCACCCCCAAAATGCAAATGGACCAAACTTATAAAAGTGTGAAACCTGTGAGTCCATTTTTGTGTGTAGTCCCTGGGGGGTTTTGTCTGCCCTAAATGTACCTGAAGGCTCTCCAATAAATAGAACCACTTAATTTTGTCTGGCCTCAGTTTTTGGGTAAGCCCAGAAAGGCTCGGTTTATCCGGTGCTTCCTGGGGCTGTGGGGGCAGGAGATTTCCTGCAGCCACCAAAACCCTGTGAGTCCTGGGGGAGCTCCTCTCCTTCCCAGGAGCAGCAGCAGGATGGGGGAAGGCAGGAGGCATCTCCAAGCCCAGCGTGGGAAGGGTCCAGCCTGTTGCTGGCTGTGACATGTCACCACTGTCATTGTGACCAACGTTGACATTGTCCGTCCCAGCATTATTTCAAGACAAAAAAAGGTGGGGGGAAAGGCAGCCAGTTGCAAATGAAGCAGCTTTTCCAAAGCCTTTCCCATTCTTTCATCCTTATGGGTGATGGAGAGCCCCCCTCCAGCCCCCCACTGCCTTCCCATACAGCTCCAAGCCTCTCCAACAGCATCCCAAATCCCAGCCTTGCACTTCAGCATCTCCAGAGAGAGCGGAAAAGCAACACAAACCACACACAAAAAAAACCCCAACCCATCCCCGTGTGGGTTGTTTGGAGTCACAGCTCTGTTTGCAAATGAGCTTGGGGGCTCACTGGGTAAAAAAAGGGCATGCTTGGTGAATCCCATTTCACTTCCCCAATGAGCTGAAAAACTCTTGGATAATGGGTTATGAGTTGTAGATCTGTTTGATTGCATTGTTGCAAAGTGGGAATTGTTTTGCAACATAGATTCTTAATCACTGAGGCATCTGTGATTGAATGTGTCGAAAATTGGTTGAAATTGAAAGTTAACTATACTGCAGACAGCTTATTCTTGTGTATAATTGAAAATAAATTCTAATACTCTTCTTGAAAAGGGCTGCCAGGAGGAAATTTCCAACCTTGTCGTCTCCTCAGCTCCCTCCTCCAAATCCACAAATCCTCTCCCTTCCCCTCTGATCCTTTTCCTCTCCATCTTTTAGAGCTGGGAAAGAAAAACCAATCTCTGCACATCACTCCCTGCATCCTCAGCCATAAAATATAGAACTTGTAAATAGTTCCTTTTGGAATGCCTTGGGATGGGAGAACTGGAAGGATTTAGAGGACCAGGACACTGGGATCAGGATTTTGTTTGCCAAATATTCAGCTCTTCTCTGAAGTGTTTTTCAGTGTGAACAGACTCATAAAACTCCAGAATGGCTGGGGTTGGGGGGGACCTTAAAGCTCATCTCATTCCCTTGCCATGGGCAGGGACACTTTCCACTATCCCAGGGTGCTCCAAGCCCCATCCAGCCTGGCCTTGGGCACTTCCAGGATGAAGATTCCCTGGACAGCACAACTTCTCTCACAGCTGGGGTGGTGCTGGAGGGGGAGCTGAGCTGCTGTTGCTCCTGGCTCTCACTTAATTCAGCATCCAAGCAATGTCCTACAGAACTGAAATTTGACAAAATTAAGGCTGATACAGGGGAATTTTATACCCACAATAAAATTTTAGTAGGGATGTGATTGCCCTGTGACACCTCCTGCCCCAAGGTGAAGGTTTAGCAGAGTTCAGGAAGAATGAGCTGTTCCAGGGAATCACATCATCCACTGCAATGTGGGCTGGGGGAGAAACCTTTGCCAGGGTGGTTCCTGCAGTCCCCCAGGGACAGCAATGGGGAATCCAGGTCTCAGGGCACTTGGGATGAGAGCAGAGCTCTCCTGTCACAGCAGCTCTCTGGCCACACAGAGAAACACAACAAACACTGCAGGAACCACCCTGGCAAAGGTTTCTCCCCCAGCCCACATTGCAGTCGATGATGGGATTCCCTGGAACAGAGAGAAACACAACTTTCCCAAGCATCGTTCTGGGAAAGGCTGTGAGAAAATCAGAGAAAAGAATGAGAAACAATTCTGTGAAAAACACCAATCACTTGTTTTTAAAATTTTAGAAGTTTAATAGTAATAAAATGGTTATAAAAATAGTAATATAATTAGAGTAATGAAAATTCGGACAATTAGGATTTAGGACAATATGAGACAACAGAAACAAAGAGTTATGGACAGTCCAGGTATCTTTTCTGGGCAAAATAAGCCCAAAAAAGGACCCACATTAACAGAGGATTAACCCTTAAAAGCAACAGCCTGTTGCATATTCATACACCTCATACATGATGCATAAATTCTATTCAAACACAGGATTCTGTCTGGGCAGTGTCAGCTTCTTCCTCTAAATTCTGATGATGTCTTCAGGACTGAGCAAGGCAGGAAGAAGTTTGTTTCTCCTGATAAGAGAGCAATAAATTCTTTTTCTCTGAAAGATTTAGGTGTCCTGTGGTTGCTATCTCACTGTGAGTCCTCTCTTAAAAAAAGTACCCTACATAGCATAGTTTCTATTTTAACATTCTGTTATAACCTAAAACTATATTTAACACACTACTTAAAAGAATTAATACAGCATAACTTTCTAACATAACACATATAATATTCATTTGAATATTTGTGAAAAGCCAATCATAAAATATGCATTTTTTCACAATTCTTATCTTCCCTTGCTTCACCTGGTGTTGTGAACACGTGGAATGTGTTATGGAGACCTGTTTACCAATGGATGGCTTCTTAATTAACCAGTGGTGATGGTGTTTAACTAAAGGGCCAATCAAGTGCACTGTAGCAAACTAAGGTATAAAACTATGGGTTTCTTAATGAAGATTATGATTCAGCCTTCTGTAATACATGGACTCCATGCTAATTATCCCCCAGCAGGGCCCCTTGCAATGATACTCTCCCACCCCAGTTCCAGGTCACTCCTCCAGCCTCACCCCACCCTGCTCCTCAGGGCTGCAGTCCCAGCCCTTGCCTTGCTGTCCCCCAGCTGCCTCCATGGCTCCTCACACCCCGGGGATTTTTGGCTCAGAGATGATGATGCACACAAAAGGTCCTGCCTCCCCGTTTTATGCAACCCACGGGGGTGAAAATCAAATGGTTCCCTGCTTCTTCCAAGCTTTTGGCAGTCTGCTGGGGGTTATTCTTTGTGGGACGAGAGGTCAGTTCTGCTCAACAAAGGGAGGGGACTTTGGTGGGGTTTTTTTTTTCCCTGCAGTTATCTCAAGCTATTTTTATTCCTTTTTCCACCCTGTGATGGGACAGGCAGTCAATAGGGTGCTTTCATGGCCTCATTTTGGAGAGGCCTTTGGAGGAACTGAAGAGATGGGTTATTATTAAGTCCTCATCATGCTAAAGATGCTTTGAAACCACACCTGGGCCTGCTCATGATCTAAGCCTGGACCACCAGAGAGGAGAGGGCAGGGCAGTAGCCTGGGATGGGGAACAAAAAAATGAAAAGCTTTTTTTTTGTGTATTGATTCTCCTTTGGTTGCTTGGGAAAAGCAAGTTGGAATCTTCTGTGCTGCCCGGAAAACTCGGGGCAATGCTGCTTCCTTTTGGAGGAGTATCATGATTTTATAAAGAATGATCACAATTTAAAGCTGGCTTAACTATGGAGATTTCATCATTTATCAAATGATAAATCATGAATATCATGATTTTATAAAGAATGATCATAATTTAAAGCTGGGTTACCTATGGAGATTTCATTATTTACCAAATTATCATCCAAATTTGGCATTTGACATCTTTTGGGAAAGCACCAGAAGGAAATAAAGCAAGCAAGTGGCTGAAACCTGAACTGAGCTTAGTGATGCCTTTGCTTGTATTAGAAATTTGCACAAAATCAAGTGAATTGATTTTAAATCAATTTATTTAAAATGGTGCAAACTCCTAATACAGACAGAACTAGTTTAACCTTTGCTAAAATTGATTTTGCTTGCAACGGTAAATTACCAAGTGAGACTGAACTGATTTAATGGAGGCTTAAGCCTGTTTAAGTGTGTCCATTTTCAAGGGTTTCATTGGTTTGGAGAGGGGGGATGGCCCAGTCCTTGGGGGGGCCTTGGGAAACTTGATTTTCCTTTCTTGCTCTGCCATAGATCTTGTCAAATTCTCCTCTCTGGGGCTTGGTTTCCTATGTGGGATGGGAGATTTAAAATTTTCCCTGTTTTGTAGGAGCACTGTTGCCTTGGTGGTGAGAAGCACCTTAGGGGGCGTCTGTCTAGGAAAAAATAGCTGCTGCTCCACCAAGTCAACTGAAAATGATAACAGAGGAGTTGCTAACAGGTTTCCTTTAATTGGTCAGGCTGAGCCAGAACCATATTCTGTGTTTCAGGATGGAAAAATTGACATTTTTCCAACATGAAGTTTACACCCCATCCCTGTGCTGCCAGCATCCCTCCTCCATCCATCAAACTCTGCATTTCAGGATGCCTTGGAGCATCTCCTCCAGGCTGGAGGGGGCTGCACGCTCTGCAGTCCTACATCCCCTTTGTTGTGACATTTGTTTTGCAGGGCTTGTTTGAAGAGATGGATGGGGCTGCTCCAGCCTAGCTTGGCTCCCCAGCGCTGGGTTTAAGGTTAAGGTGGTTTTCAATATGCCAGAGCAGCCCAAACCTGAGTCTTTGGACGTGGAGGAGCCTTAGTCCACCTGTACATCTGTTTTCCAGTGGATAGTAAATCCCTGTGACTTGTCTGGGAGCGATGTGATTTGAATTAATCAAAATGCTCAACTGCAGGAGGGGGAAAAAAACTCGGGTGTAGATTGACGGAGGCAATGGAGTGGTGATAACTGTGGTTTAATCCAGTAGCTGAGGACTTAGAGCAGCAGCCTGCGAATCAATCCTGCTTTTTTTTTTCTTTTTTTTTTTTTTTTGCCTCGGGGAATTTGAACCTGCAGCTCACAGGGAAGCACCAAAGGATGTTGGGGATGTTGGCAGATGGGGGATGCTGGGCTGGCCCCTGCTCAGAGCTCTGCCTTGTGTACCAATAGGTGTTTATTAATTAGGAATCCGAGTGGCTCCCTCGTTCAGAGGTTAGGAGACTCGCTGGGGAAGCTCTGGTCCCTATTCTCATTAAGGTTTAATTATACAAAGTGAAATATCATCAACAAGGGGAGCAAACCCCCCTGAATGCTCAATGAGGGGGTGGCTGGCAGGATGCCGGCCGTGGCTTTGGGTCCCTGGGGATGGGGAAGGCTGAATGGCTCCCATCTGGAGTGGGGGATATTGGGAGCTCTTCCCTTCTCCTGCTGAGCTGTGGTGCAAATCTGGGGAGTCCAGCCTGCAGTGGGGTGGGTGTAGGATGGGGTTAATTCTACAGAGGTCACTTGCCAACCAGGTGTCCTATGGAATGAGTGGTAAATGATCCAAAGCTGCTGATAAGTTAAGTTTCCATCCTAACTTATCAGCAGCTTTGGATCATTTGGATCATTTTGCCGGTGAGCTGCAGGTTCAAATTCCCCAGGTAAAAAAAAAAAAAAAAAAAAAAAAAGCAGGATTGATTCCCAGGCTGCTGCTCTAAGTCCTCAGCTACTGGATTAGAACACATTTGCCATTCCTGCATCCTGGGAGCCCATAAATTCCAGGGATAATTAGCAGCTGCCATACAGAGAGCAGCAGGGCACCTTTCACTTGAGGTTTGGAGCCTCTGCTCTCCAGGCAGTGGAGCAATGAGGAGGAAGGGTGAGGAGGTTCCTCCTTCTTGGAGCAGGTCTGGCACCAGCCCATCATCCCAGAGGATGGGAGCACTCAGGGAAGGCTCTGTAGATGGGTGGCTTCATTTTGGCTTGGAGAAATGGTGCTTGATGAGTGAAAGCATCTCTCTGAGAAGTCACACCATGCTCTTGCTGCCTGCAGCCTTTGTCTCTACATCTGCTGCTCTTTTATCACCTCTGGCATCTCGAGCCTGGTGTTGCCCTGTTTTTTTTTAAGTTTTTCTAAGCCTTCTGATGTTTACATTCTTGTAACAAACTTTCCACAGACTTTATGTAAATAATTAATTTATTTGCATTTTTTTATGGAGGAGGAGAAATTTAATAGACTGTTGGTTTGTCCAGTGTCATTGGAGAGGTGGCACTGTCATCCTCCAATCCACTGTCACTCTTGGAAAACTATAAATGTTGGAGTCAGAAATTAAACTTCCCTCTTTTTACCTTGGAAATTCCAGTGTCCACATCATTTTATTTTGTGTCCTAGAGTGACATCCTGGTTTTCACAATGTGGAAACTGAGGCAAGGTGATGAACAGCGGCTTTACTGCCAAGATCAAGACAAGTTTCCTGTTTCTCCTGCTGCTCTGATCAGCAGGGTGCAGGCTCTGCTGTGGCCAGGGCAGAGGCAGAGCAGCTCCAAGGAGTGGGTGGTAATGAGTTCACATTTTGGAAGTGCTCTCAGGTGAAAGTTGCTCTCCAGGAGAAGTGCAAAGAGTGCTGATTTGCATTCTTATTGCAGGCAATATCCATAGGGAGAGAATGTCAGAACAGCTGTTATGTCAAATTACCTTCCTCCAGTAACAGGGGATTTTATCTGTCATCTCGTGGAGGGCAGAGGCACTTGCACCCCTTGGGGGAAGCCTGGGTTTGCATATTTTTTACATCCAGTGCTTTGTGGAACGACTTTGGTGAGTCCAGCACTGGGAGAGGTGCAGGGAGAGCAGATGGAGCAGAGCAAAGGGGGCAGAGCAAGGGCTGGGACCAGCCCAGGTGCTGCTCTTCCCTGTCACATTTTATGAAAAATCCTTTCCTTAGGGTTTTTCCTCCTGAGAAGCTGAGAGGCCTCAGGAACAAAATGCAAACAATGGTTATCTGCTGCTGTGGAATGCAACAGGTGCATCTGGGATTGGGCTCATGTGGTTGTTTCTAATTAATGGCCAATCACAGCCCAGCTGGCTCAGACTCTCTGTGCGAGCCACAAACCTTTGTTATCATTCCTTCTTTTTCTATTCTTAGCCAGCCTTCTGATGAAATCCTTTCTTCTTTTCTTTTAGCATAGTTTTAATGTAATATCTCTCATAAAATAATAAATCAAGCCTTCTGAAACATGGAGTGAGATCCTCATCTCTTCCCTCATCCTCAGACCCCTGTGAACACGGTCACACTTTCCCTTCACTTCCCCAGGTCTTTCCCCATCCCAGCCTGTGGCAGCAGCTCTGTGTGTGAAGCTTTTATCCCAGCCTTTCAGTGTAATCACTTCTTAATTAACTCAAGCAATGGCTTTATTTCGTGAAGCTCGTTTCCAAAAGCTTAATTTTATTTCTATGCAAAATTAATATTTTTCGTTTTTCTGCTTGGAAAAAGCACCCACATCCGCAGGGAGGGGGAGAGGAGGAAGCTGAGCCAGCACAGCTCCTCGCACCAAAAGGTTTCTGCTGTCGTCTGTGTTTTCCCAAGCAGCCATCAAGTTCTAGTGATCATTTGCAGGGAGCAAAAAATAAAAATAAAACCAAGCGTGGATCAAGATCGTTAAAAGGCTCCATCTGGATGGTGCTAAGGATGGGTGGTGGCAGCAGGACCTGGCCCTGCCCGGCCTCAGCTGTCCCCATTGCAGCCAGGGGCAGGCAAACAGAGTATTTTTACATTAAGGTGGGGTCTGGGGGCTTGCAAGAGCCTCCAAATGTCCTTTGTGCCTCTGGGCTGGGCAGTGAGGCCCTGCAAACAGGGGGGGCTGGGATTGGATTTGGGGCACCCCAGCTCTGTGTGGGGAGGGCTGGATGTGGGCAGGGATTGCCCTTTGGGTAAGGCTGCTGAACAGCAAAACGTGCTGCGGATGCTGCCTCTCTTCCAGGACACCCCAGTCAGTCCTGCCCTCCCACAAGTCCAGCTCAGGCTCAGCTCAGGCTTGTTTTGCTCATGGCTGTCCCATCCTCGAGTTCCAGGCTGAAAGGGGATTTCATTCCCAGCAACAACACATCGTGCCTCAGTTTCCCCTTCCATGAAAGCGTGCTGGTGCCTTTTCTTGAGTGCTCTGAAGGCTTTTAGGAGAGCAAGGTGCCACTGCCATGGTCAGCATGGATGGCTCCACTTGGCTGTGCCTTTTGCCCAGGACAGCTCTGAGCAGGGCCAAGGCTGTGACTGTGCCCACAGGGGTCTGAGGATGAGGGAAGAGATGAGGATCTGACTCCATGTTTCAGAAGGCTTGATTTATTATTTTATGATAGATATTACATTAAAACTATACTAAAAGAAAAGAAGAAAGGATTTCATCAGAAGGCTGGCTAAGAATAGAAAAAGAAGGAATGATAACAAAGCCTTGTGGCTGGGACAGAGAGTCTGAGCCAGCTGGACTGTGATTGGCCATTAATTAGAAACAACCACATGAGCCCAATCCCAGATGCACCTGTTGCATCCCACAGCAGCAGATAACCATTGTTTGCATTTTGTTCCTGAGGCCTCTCAGCTTCTCAGGAGGAAAAATCCTAAGGAAAGGATTTTCCATAAAAGATGTGTGTGACACAAGGCCAGTTAGGTCTGACAGGAAATGTCCCCTGCCTGCTAATCCCGAGTGCTCAGTCCAGGCCTAAGCTGCTCAGGGGCATTAGGAGTCTAAAAAGCTTCAGGTGGGACAGGGCACTCCAGGGAGAGGGCCACAGGTAGGACTGGGTGTCCCCAGCCAGGTGAGACACTGTGCCCCAAAATAGCCACAGGGCAGCTCAGATGGACTGGCCTTCCCCAGCCTCTCCTTGGGATTAAATCACATCCCCCAAATCCCAGCTGAGAATCTGTGACTCACTCCTGCAAGGGCTGGGACACCCAGACTGTGCTCCCCATTCCCTGACAGGCACCAGCAGCATCCCTGCTGGGGCTGTGACTGTGCCCTGCACTCCTGGGTCACACACTGTTAAATATATGTTAAATATATGTTAAATATATGTTAAATATATGTTAAATATATGTTAAATAGTCTGTATTATTAATTGTATTATTAATTGTATTATTAATTGTTAAATATTCTCTATTATTGATTGTATTCTGTATCTCATTCCCAAGCTTTGATGCGCAATTCCTTTGCTGTGCCCTCATTCCCATGCTCCAAGCAGAAAGAGTCCAGAGCCAGTTAAGTGCTGGAAGTGTGGCAGAGGGACGCTGAGAGAGATATTAAATCTCTGTAGCCTTTCAGAGGCTCCATAATTCATAATCCTGAAACGCACAGGCTGATAATTGCCTTAATCACTGGAGAAACATGGCCAAAATGTACTGAAATAAGCCATAAAACTCATTACAAGATAACAAGATTCTATCTATTCTCGGAGGTCGCGTTAAAGCTTGGCAGGTCAGGGAGTTAATCACCTCCTCCAGCAGAAGCAACACTGATAAGCAGCAGAGCAGAGCCCAGCCCTGCCTGGATCCCCTGATCCCACCCTGCCTCCCAGAGGGATCCCAAAGGGATGGGGTGTCACCACATCTCACCAAGAAAAGCAAGGCACAATTCTTTCCAATAATATTTCTGGGTTTTACATTCTCTGAAGCTCAGCGAAAGGAAAAACAATTCTTATCTCATTTGCTGTGCCCGTGTTTGTGCCAAAGTAGAATGCAATATAGAGAATGTTTACCCAGAGTGATGGTGTTTTGTTTCCTTGGCCTATCAGGGCAGGTGTGTGTGTGTGTCAGCACTGTTGGGACTGTCAGTCCCAAGATTCTGGGCAGTTTTGTGCAGGGTTGAATGCTTGGCACATTCAGTCTAGATATAATGTAATATAGTATAGAATATAGAACAATATAGTATAATAAAGTAACTAATTAGCCCTCTGATAAGACGGAGTCCTCCTCATCATTCCTTCCTTTGTCAGGGCATTCCCTGCAAATGCTACAATGGGATGCAAGGGGGAAGCTGCCATGTGGCCATTGGCGTTGAATCAGCAGGGAAGAACTGTCCTTGGGGAGGGTCCCCATGAACAAACCCAGCCTGAGCTGAGCCTGAATGGATTTGTGGGAGGGCAGGACTGCCTGGGGGTGTCTCTTGCTGGATGAGGAGGGGAGAGGGAGCATCAGCAGCAGGGTTTGCTGTCCAGCAGAGACAGGACTGGGCAGGATGAGTGTTCTCTTCTCCTCAGAGAGGCGATGCTTCCCACGCTGTCTGCAGCAGCCCAGTGCTCCTGTATCCCCAAATCCCAGAACGGTTTCAGTAGGAAGGAGGTTTAATGACAATCTGACTCCAAACCAGGGATGCCTCCCACTCAACCAGCTCTCTCCAAGCCCTGCCCAACCCGGCCTTGAACGCTTCCAGGGGTGGAAGGACCCACCTGGTATTTTCTGCTCCTTTGCCCAACCAATCCAGCCTTGGCAGGACACACTTTGAGAAGGAGACCCCTTTGCAGGAAGTTTTGCAGGTTGGGATGCTGTGCCCTGTTTTTCAGGGATTGATAGTTAGGGTGCTCTCCTCCCTTCCATCCCTTGTGCTGTGTGTCCACTTTGCACAATCCCAGCTCCATGCTGTTCCATATTTTAGTGGGGGGAACTGTCTGGAACCATGGGTTGGGGTCAAGTAGCCTCCTTGAGCCAGGTCTCATAAGCCCTTGGAGGTCCATTACTCACCCAAGATGGCTCAGCTACCTTTGGAGGCATAAAATCAGCAGGATGGCTTCTGTTGCAGTGCTGGAGACAAAAAGGTTGAATAAAAGGCAAAATAGCAAACAGAGAAAAACTGAGCCAGGTGCAAGAGGTTCTTTCTCCTGGTAAAACACCCACAAAAGTGATTAGTTCCTTTGTTCTCTTCTTTTTCTAGTTAATTGCCCAGGCAGGACTGTTTGGCTTCTCTCCAATTGCAGTGGCACCCCATTACAGTGCTTGCAGGGAATGTCCTGATGAAGGAAGGAATGATGAGGAGGACTCCATCTTATCAGAAGGCTAATTAATTACTTCATTATACTATATTTTTCTATATTCTGTATTCTATATTACATTATATCTGGAGTGAATGTGCCAAGCACTCAACTGGCTATCCTTAAGTTTGAGGTGAAGTCCCCCAGGTCCTGTGAGGTCTCTTTTTTCACCTAATCAAGGAGAGAAACCTCTGGGCTTCTTTCCTTTTGGAGGGGACAAAGGATAATTTTGTCATTCCCTCAGCAGGGTTCACTTTCCCATAGCCATCCCATTCTGGAATGTTCCTGGCAGGGCTGTGAAGGAGAAGAGCCCCTTGGAGGGGCTGTGGAGGTTCCCCAGTGGTTCCCCCACCACGGGACAGCCTCGTGCTGGCCCTGCTGGCAGCTGGATTTGTGGTGATGGATACTGGGCACGCAGCTAATCCATAATCCCCAGTAAATGCTGCTGATGAGTCAGTGCTCATTTAACATGAAATAGCCCTCCTGCGAAATCCATCTCCTCGGATTTAGCACGGCTACTTGTTGACTAAATATTAATTGGTTATTAAAAGTATCGCTGGGAGGGAAGGAATTCGGAGTTTCCCAGGGCTGTGGCTGGATCTGTGTCCCGTGGATGTGGCTTCTCCTGGCCCCTGGACACTGGGACCTGTCCTGCTCCAGTGTCTGAGCCCTCCTTGCCCAAAATTGTTATCCCCCTTTTATTTACCACTCTCAGCCTTGAAGGAGCTGCAGGGGAGGGATCAAAATGCTGGCATCAATAATAGCAACACCTCGCACGTCCCTCCTTTTCTGACTTAATCCTCCTTCCTTTTTCCTTCTCTTTTGTATGGATTTTTAAAATAATTATTGGTTTTTTCCCTCTCCCCTGCCTTGAGGGATTAATGCAACAAAATACAACAAGGACAAGGGTTGATACCTGTGGTACTGGGGAGCAAGAGGGGCTGGCAGGAGGGAGAGGAATGTTGGGTTTATAAAATATCTCCTGGTGTCTTCCAAACCTCTCTAAATCCTGCTGTGCAGGAGGGAAGCTCTGAGAGCTGTGCCTTCCCCTCCATCACTCTGGAATTGCAGAGCTGTGGGAGATTTCCAAGCCTGGAAAGGGTGAAAAGGACCAGAACACCTCTCCTGATGGAGCATGGGGGTTGAAGGGGATCCTAGACCCTGGAATGTATTTACAGATATTGGAAAAGGGGGTTATTGCTTGAGATCAGCACTAAGGGACGCAGCATCCCTCTGTGTTACTCTGCTGTGGCTGAACGGGGTGATTTAAGCAGAGAATTGGGAGAAATGTGGATATTCAGTTATTTTTGGGGAGGGTGGTCAGTGGCTCTGCCCTTGGTGCCAATCTGAGCAGAGCCTCCCCATCCTCCCAGAGCCACCTGCAGTAATTTTCTCCTGGACAGGATTTTAACCAGGAAAATCCTGTCAGTTGGAAAAACACATCTTTTTTTTTTTTTCAGCGTGAAATGAAAGAAAGGAATGCTTTTTGCGTGCTTGCCGTGGACCTGTGCCCTGCTGGCTGACAGGAGCAACAGTTTAAAGCTGTCACACATTTTCTATCCCTCAGCCCTCCCTCCTGTTCCACAGGGGATGGTGGGTCCTGCAAATGAAGATCCCCACGGGTGCAGAATGTGTTGCATTGCCCAGTGTGAAAAATCAATGAATATGAAAAAAAAATCATATATATATATATATATATATATATATATATATATATATATATATATATATACACATATACATATATATATATACATATACACATATACACATATATACACACACATATATACATATATATACATACATACATATGTATACACATATATATACATACATATATATACACATATATATTCACACATATATATATATGTTATTTATATATATATGTTATATATATGTTTTTTATTTTTATATATATATGTTATATATGTTATATATATGTTATTTGGAATATATATATATATATATATATATATATTCCAAATAACAAAAACCCCAAATACACAGCAAAACTTGCTAAAAAGCAGGGAGAAGGGAGAGCAAGAGCTCCTCTCAAAGGAATCGTTGTTGCAGAGGGAGGTCTCGGGAAGCTGATAATAAACCTGATAATAAATCCAAGCACTTTGCCGGAGAAGTGGAAGGGGATCAGCGGGGCACGCTGCGGGAGGACACGCACACAAACTGCTGGCACGGCTTTGGCTCTCACCCTGCTTTTCCCAGCAGGGTTTTCTCACATTCCCACTCTGCAGTGGTGGCTCCGAGGGGCTGCGGTCCCTCCGCGTTGCTGGAGCATCCCAGTGCCGGGCTGGGATGAGCGGGGAGCGCCCGGCTGTCGGTGGGACTCGGTCGGTGGGACTCTGTCCCCATCTAGCGATGGCTCCGCCGAGCCTGGCGCTGCTCTGATCCCGGGCTGGTGTCCCTGACACGGGGAGAGACCGAGCGCGACCTCTGCCTTCACCTCCCTGCTCCAAAGCCCAGGCAGGAGCGAGAGAGGGAAACCCCTCACAGCCACTTCTGCTCCTAAAGCTGAAAAACTGCGGGAGCGGCAGGGGATGAGGAGCGGCACGGTGACAGAAATCCTGATTTTAGGGTGGTGTTAGAGAAAAACCCAAAGAGTTTAAGGGAATGAGGGGCAGGGAAGGTGACTGAAATCCTCATTTTAGGGTGGTGCTAGAGAAAAAACCCAAAGAGTTTAAGGGGATGAGGAGCAGGCAGGGTGACAGAAATCCTGATTTTAGGATGGTGTTAGAGAAAAACCCTGGGAGTTTAAGGGAATGAGGAGCAGGCAGGGTGACAGAAATCCTGATTTTAGGATGTGTTAGAATGAGAAACCAGTAATTTGTAACAGCAGGGTTCATTTGCCAGCTCTGGGCTGGGACTGCAGAGCACTTAGAGCATGCTCCAAGTGGGTCTCGACTTCAGGTGTTTGCAGGGAAGAAAAAGGGATTTATGTCTCATGTACCCAGCAAAAAAGAGATTTATGTCTCATGTACCCACAAACAAAAGGGATTTATGTCTCATGTACCCACAAACAAAAGGGATTTATGTCTCATGTACCCACAAAAGAGGTGTGAGAGCAGGCAGGGTTGGGGTGGGGGGGATTTGTGAATCCCTGAAGTGGAGGAGGAGGAGGGAGGTGAGGATGAAGCACTGGCAGCCGAGTGTGACCCTGTGGCTGCAGGGATGGAGGTGATGGAGCACTCGGAGCTCCAGCCTCTGCTCCAAGCAGGAGCTGTCTCAGTCTGGTGCTCTGCAATAAAAGCATCACCAGAGCCACGGGCTGAGCCAGGCTGAGGCAGGAGGGGGTTTGTGTGTGCTCTGCTCTCCAGCCTGCCCAGCAAGGATGCTGCAGAGGAGCCCAGGCTGCAGCAGGACGTGCTCTGCTCCCAGCCATGCTCTGTGACAGTCCCTGTCACTGCTGCTGCTTCCCTGCATATGGGAGAGGCATATGGATGCATGCAGGGGTCCTCCAGCTGCTCCCTCTGCTCCTGGTGGGAATTGTCAGCACGATTCTCAGCCTTAATGAATTACCACCACATCCTAAATGCACCCTCAGTGCCCCCCTCCAGGCAGCTCACGGGGCTGGAGATGCTCTGCAGAGGGATCAGACCAAACTCAGCTCATGGGGCTGGAGATGCTCTGAAGAGGGATCAGACCAAACTCAGCTCATGGGGCTGGAGATGCTCTGAAGAGGGATCAGACCAAACTCAGCTCATGGGGCTGGAGATGCTCTGAAGAGGGATCAGACCAAACTCAGCTCATGGGGCTGGAGATGCTCTGTAGAGAGATCAGACCAAATTCAGTTCATGGGGCTGGAGATGCTCTGTAGAGAGATCAGACCAAATTCAGTTTATGGGGCTGGAGATGCTCTGTAGAGAGATCAGACCAAATTCAGCTCATGAGGCTGGAGATGCTCTGCAGAGAAATCAGAGGAATGAGACCAAATTCAGTTTATGGGGCTGGAGATGCTCTGCACAGAGATCAGACCAAATTCAGTTTATGGGGCTGGAGATGCTCTGCAGAGGGATCAGACCAAACTCAGCTCATGGGGCTGGAGATGTTCTTCAGAGGGATCAGGAGAGATGAGAACAAATTTCTTCCCTTTCCTGTTTGGAGAAAGTGTGGCTGCACATCACATTCCTACATTTGAGGTTTTCTATATGTAGCTCATATATGTGCTGTAAAGGTGGGCAGGCAGATGGATGGGGATGATAAAACTGCTCTTTAATAACAAATATCTCTTTTTGGCACTCAGCTTTCCTTAGAGATAGGGCCTGTTAGGCTGCAGACAGCACTGGAAAGGATGCAGATTGGAGAATTTGCCTTAAATGGTTCAGGAATGAGCTGGAGAAAGGCCCTCGTTGAGTCCTGAGCTGCAGGAGGAGAGGGGAGAATTCCAGAGCTCCCCTTGTGCTTGGGTTTCCCATCCTTTGCATGGGATGTGCTGAGATGTGGCCACCAGAGATTAATTCCTCCATGGAACAGAGGCTGTGGATGCCTCATCCCTGCAAGTGTTCAAGGCCAGGCTTGGAGCAACCTGGTCCAGTGGGACTAGAATATCTCTAAGGTCCCTTCCATCCTAAACCATGCTGTGAGTCCCTGCTTTCACCTCCCTTATTTGTTATTTTGCTTTTCTCCAGCTCTTTCCTTCTCTCCCTCAGGGGGAAGCAGCCATGTACACACACGGGACAGGAGGAGATGGGCATTGCCTGAGCATGGAGCAAAAATAAAAAAAACAACTGTACCAGAGGGAAAACTGGACTCAGGGAAGCCTTTGAAAGTAGACAGTCCTTTAAAAGAGTTGGGAAAAAAGAGAGGAAGGGAAGTGGGAGGAAAATATCTTTAAATTTTTGCCATTTCAAAGCTTTAAGCTGACCTGATTTCAAAGAATACGTGTGTAATACTTTCCCTCTTTCTTCTCTTTTTCCCCCCTAATAGGTAAGTGACATTTTATTCTACTTATCCTTGAGGCAAAGTTGGATTATTTTTTTTTTTATAGAGGGGGGATAAGACATGCAGGGAAGGAGCCACACAGGCACAGCAGCCAGTGGCACCAGGAGAGAGGCATCCAAAAGCTGTCCAGGTATGTGAATCCAGGTGGGGACAGCCCAGGGAAGGGGTGCAGCCCTTGGGGGACATCCACCCATCCCAAAATCCTCCAGTGTGTCCAGTTTTGAGAAAATCGTAGGGAAAATCCTCAGGAGGGGCCTTCCCTGCAGCTGTAGGGAAGAAGGGTGGATGCTGTCAGGAAGAGGAGCTCGTGCTGGACTGTGAGCATGGGGGTCCCTGCCTGGTTTGGGTGCTGTGGCCATGCCCACAGGGGTCTGAGGATGAGGGAAGAGATGAGGATCTGACTCCATGTTTCAGAAGGCTGATTTATTATTTTATTATATATATTACATTAAAACTATACTAAAAGAATAGAAGAAAGGATTTCATCAGAAGGCTGGCTAAGAATAGAAAGAATGATAACAAAGGTTTGTGGTTCGCACAGAGAGTCTGAGCCAGCTGGGCTGTGATTGGCCATTAATTAGAAACAACCACATGAGCCCAATCCCAGATGCACCTGTTGCATTCCACAGCAGCAGATAACCATTGTTTGCATTTTGTTCCTGAGGAGTCTCAGCTTCTCAGGAGGAAAAATCCTAAGGAAAGGATTTTCTATAAAAGATGTCTGTGACAGGTGCTGCTGTGGGGTTTGGATAGAGTGGATGTGATGAGGGTCAGGTGTATGGATATGAAGGCTCATTGGTTTTTTTACAGCCCTTTATTAATGACATTGGATGATGTTTTGGTGCTTTGGTGTGGGGGAAAGCAGGACAGCCATAGTATGGATCCAGTTAGCACATGGAAGTGCTCTCTGAGCTCCTGGAACACACATTGCAATGGCACTGGGCATCTCCCTGTGCATCCCTCCCAGCCCTAAAAGCTCCTGGTGATAGAACCAACCCTTGTCTTTCTGGGCTGCTGCCTGTGGAAACCACATCGTGTGAATACCTGGGATAATTTACTGGGAGTACTTTTGCTGATGGCAGGAATGAGGTCATTTCTTGGGGGCCGTTCCAGGCTGATCTCCTGTGAGTGTGCTGACTTCTGAAGGTTTGGCCTGGCAAGACAAACCTGAATTACAGCAGCAAATACCCTGGGCACCGTCCAGGAATGGCTGGGGAAGAATTATTGTTTCCTGCCCCGTTTTTCTCTGCAGCAAGATGACTTTATAAGCACGGCTACGTGAGCGGGACGGGGCACTGCTGAGCAGGAATGCAGGCAGAGCTGGGAGTCTGGGAGAGACAAAAATACCTGTAAACAACAGCAAAAATCCCAACCTAAGCAAACAGCAGCGCATCTCTCCTCCCAGCATTCCTCTGGAGCCCAGAGGAGTGCAGAGCAGCGGGTTCTAACCTTTGTTGTCAGCTCTTTCTTTATTTTTCTTCTCCATTTTTGTTCCTCATAACTGAGTTGACCACTGAGTGAATCCCACGCAGGTGCTGATGCTCCAAGGGTTATCCCAGAGCCCAGCTCTGTCTGAGCTAGAGAAACATGGAAATCTACATTTTTTGACTCAAATGGGAGGCAGAACAAAGAAAAGAGGCTGGAAAAGAATAAATGTAGGCCGTGGAGATCACAGCTCTATAGGAAGTTGTTATTTCCATGAAATCCTAGCCCAGGTTTGCATGGATCAGCAGCTCCCTGGGACTCTCTGGGACTGCTGTTCTTCATTAGCAGCTTGCTGTGGGGGGAATATTTCTGAAGCCATGTTCTTGTTTTTTCAGCTGTTTGTTTTCTTTACCAAAAGAAAGTGTCAAACCCTTTTCCAAGTGTGTTTTGCTGCTCCAGTGTGGGGGTTTTAGGAGGAGCAGGGATGGGGAGGAGACAAAGCGTGCAGGAGCTTGTGCACATTCCCACAAATAATTAGTTATATCAAAAATATTAATCGGGCCTTTTTGGGGAGAGCTGTGAGAAAAACCATGGTTTGAAACAAGTCAGTGTTTATATTTCCGCGTTGAACTTTGTTCTTTTTTCTCCTGCTCGAGTTTGCAGCATAGAAGGGAAAATTAAAAGTAAATGACTTAAAACCCACTTTGCTCCAAGAAGATAATTTCCCCGTCACTTTGATGTTTTGTTTCAGGGAGAGGGAGGGAGTCCATGCGTAAACTCGAGGTTTATCGGGTGATGCTTGAGATCCATCCCTGCAGCCTGGGAGACCCGGGCTGGATGGGAAAACCAGAGCGGAACAGCCCCGAGGGGAGCCGAGCCGAGAGGCAAAACACAAAGTGTGTTTGAGGCAAATATTTGGACAATCTCAAGGCTTTGTTTAAACTAAACGTCAACTGTTAATAGCCGACCCCGCGGGGAAAAGCGGATCCTCCTGCCGAGCGCAGATTAGAGCATCGCTGATGGGGGGGACCGCAAAGTCAAAGCAGTCCCAAGCTCCAGAGCTTCTGCTCGGGTCCCGCTTGGAAAAGCAAGAAATGAAGCAATTTCTTCCCCAAAAAGATGAGCTTGTGCATCCCTCGGTGGTTTGGTGTCAGGAATAGAAAAGGTGCCCCGCGGCGCTGGACAGGGCTGGGTTTGGAGCGGTGCTGGATGGAGACTTCCGTGTATGATTTAACCAAAAATGTGGGAATTTATGGGCTGCGAGATTAACGCAGCACCAAGGCTGCTCCTTCACCCCTCCAGCCCCGCTATCACACTTCACAGGAATTAGGAAGCGGCAATATATAGATTTTAATAATTTTTCCTTTGATCTTGCTTGTCCTCATCCCTTTCCCATTCACACCCCAGTTTTTGATCTCTGTAAAGTGTTTGCACCCCACAATTATTGTAATTACCTGTAGGAAAACCGGAACGAGCTGCCAAACCTGTGTAAATCCAAGGGTTTTTAACCTTTTCCCTGCTGGGCAGCCCTGGCAGCAGATGCCTCTGAGCCGGTTCCTGTCACGGTGCCCTGCTGGGCGCTGGCTCTGCTGTATAAAAAGTGTTAAATGTGTTAAATACGGCAGGTGTTACACAAATTGCTCAGGGTTTAGGACATGTAGGAGGGGATAAAAGAGCTTTTGCTCCTTTAATTTCCCCTGTCTGTCCCTGGACCTCTGCCTTGCACGAGGAAGTAGGAGCTGGAGGTGGTTCCTCCCCAGCCCGGACTGGTGACTATTTTCCTTTCTCATTTGGGATGGATTTCCCTTTTCTTGGCCAATTATTTTTTTTTTTCCTTTGTTTGCTGCTTGGGGAAAGCTCTCTGGGCACTGGAACAGGCTCCCCAAGGAAATGGTCATGACTCCAAGGCTGCCGCTTCAAGGAATTTTAACCAATGTTCAAGGAATATTTAACCAATGTTCCCATGCACAGAGAGGGATTCTTGGAGTGTCCCAAGCAGCCAGGAGTTGGGCTCCATAATCCTTGTTGGTCTCTTTGAACTCAGGATATTCCATGATTCTTGTGGCTTTTTGGGGATGCCCAGCTGGAAATGCCACTGGGAGCAAGACAGTGAGTGATAACAGGAACAGAAATGGAGAATCATGAAATATGGAGCTGTAATTCCATCACACCGAGATGGGGAGTTCCCCAAGGGGAGTTTATTGTAGGGATCAGTGGAAAGGGGGTTCAGCAGGACCTGGAGGGGTTTTGCTTTGCTTCAGCTCCAGCCAGGCCAGGGATAAATGGTTCCCTCCATCCCTTGAGTGTGGCCGATGGGGAAAATTCCACTTCAACATTTCCCAGGATTTGGAAAAGCTTTGAGGCTAAAGCCAGGCAGATGAGCCAGCCCTGCCTGTGTCTGCTGCTGCAGAGAAGGGAAGGACTGAGCTTCCTCCCCCCGAGCACGAGGGGAAACACGGGGGAAGCACCAAGCACTGCAACAGGTCCCATTTCCTCCCCTTCTAATCCCTGATTTCGGACAAACCCCGACCCAGAAAGGGAGAGAAGAGGAATTAAATTAATGAACACAATTTCTCCCTGTCATTGCACTCTGACTAATGAGTCTATTTCTGGGTAATAAGAAGGAGCAGGAAGTGACAAGGCACTGTAATGAATTAGTGGCCCAGAACCTCGTTAGTCAGAATAATCTTTCCATGAAAGATAAACTATGCAAACATTAATTATGAAGCCGCTGCGGAAATGCATTTTGTTATTTGGCATCCCAAGACATCTCTCCAAGTTATTACTGAAGTGAGATGCTTTAAGAAACAAAATAAAAGGGATTATGAAAAGAAATGGGGATAATATGTTGGGCTCCAAGCAGGAGCACCTCTGTGGAGTGATGCACGAGGTGAGCAGCCGGGTGATTTCCAGGGGGCAGCACAGATTTCCAGGGTGTCCCTGGCTCCTGGTGTTAATCATCCATCTCCCACTGCTGCCTGTGGGTGCCTGCCAGCCCAGAGCCCAGTGCCAGAAGAAATGTCAGTCCAAAGAATTACAGCCTAAGGGGTTTAAAAAAATAATAGTAATTAAAACAAAAATAAAATTAGGAAGTAGGATTTGGGTTATTCATCTATGTCACTCTGCACATGGGACTGCACGGTTTTGGCTGCGTGAGTTTTGGCCAGCTCAGTCTCTCTGTAGCTGGGTCACTGCTGCTTCCTGAAAGAGATGTCCTAAAACTGGCTCAGGGACATCTCTGTGAGCCACAACCGAGGCTTGGATTTCTCTGGAGGTACTGGTACAGCAGCTGAAATGAGGCTGGATTTTAATGAGGGGGAAAAAGCAGCAACATCTTTTAAAAAAATATTAAAATTATATAGATATTATATGTATGTCTATAGATCTCACATGGGAATAAGGAGAATCATTCCACCCCCATTCTCCAGCTACTGCCTGCTCCCACCTCCACTGTATTAGTGCAGCTTGTCCCAATTTTCTTCTTTGTTGTTTTTATTCCCAATGTATTCCGGAGCTCTTCTCCAGGATTTCAAAGAGGCAGCGCCCGGTGTTTGGGCTCAGCCGTGGCTCTGCCTTCCAGGTGCAATTACTGTGCAACACAACCTTGTCTGGTGCAGTGCCTGTCATGGCAGGAAAAGGGGGGAAAGGGGCTGGGGGGGTGGTGGGGCTGGGGAGGAGGCTGGGGAGAGGGAGGGAGGGAGAGGGCAGGGGAGAGGAATCTGGGGAGAGGGATGGAAGGAGAGGGCAGGGGAGAAGTACCTGGGGAGGGATGGAGGGAGAGAGCAGGGGAGAGGAATCCGGGAGGGATAGAAGGAGAAAACAGGGGAGAGAGGTACCCAGGGTTACATGGAAGAAAGCAAAGGAGAGATATCCAGACAGGAATGGAAGGAGAAGAGAAGGGAGAGGAATCCAGGGAGGGACGGATGGAGGAAGAAGGCAAAGGAGAGGTACCCGAGGGAAGGATGGAAGGAGAAGGCAGGGGAGAGGAATCCAGGGAGAGATGGAAGGAGAAGGCAGGGGAGAGGAATCCGGGGAGAGATGGAGGGAGAAGCAGCCTTTGTGTCACATTTTAATACAGCAGCACTCCCAATGACACCTTGCAGCCCCTGCAAACCTGCTGCCAGGGTGGGTGGGATGGATCTGGTGGATGTGATGTTCTTCTGGGACTCTGCTTCCCTCTGATGCTCTTCTAGGACGACCTTAAGTTCCATGCCATGGATGACCAGGTTTAGTTTTGATGCCCTGGGCGGATTTTATGCAAGTGGCAGAACAAGCCAGGTACTCGCACAGATGCTTTTGCAAACCCTGCTGAGCATTTCCAGCATTATTTCAGTGTTATTTTGCAAACCCTTTTCCTTGCCTCCCTGGATCGCAGATCGCCGTCCGTTAATGGGGAGCAATAGTGGAACATTGCCTTCGAAGAGGCTTGCAGGGTACATCGGTAATTACGAGGCGCTCAGAAAGGGCCGTAATGGGGCCAGCCATGCATTGTGGCAATGCAAATACTCCGTAACAATCTCTATGCTGCCTCCAAGGCTCTGTCTCGAATTCGAATGTGTTCTTACGGCTCCAGCTGCTCTCAGATGGGTCTGGTTAACGAGACACAACTCCAATAGCCCGAGGGTAGCTGTGCGCCGAGAGGGTATTTTTGGGTCTGGGTCAGACTCGGTCATACTAGTGTTATAAAGGATCAACGAGAAAGGCAAATTAATAAATGCAAAAGATTTTATTTTTGTGACTGAAAATACAGTCCTCAAAAAGCCAGAGCCAAAGAGACAGTGTCAAGGCTGGGGTGGGCGCTGGGTGAACCTGGATCCGACCTCTATCACACCGGATCTCCCTCTGTTCACAAATGCCATCCCGGCAGGGCTGTTTTATACAGTTTTTTTCTGCCTGGGGCAGAAGTGCCCCAATTTCCTTTGTCACCCCACATATGTATGAAGTTCCTTTTCAATGTACAGGGCTGGACAATCCCTGTTTCTTGGGTGGTGGCGGTGCTGATCATGTCAGGAGCAGTCGAGTATTCAGATGTATGTTCTTGACGACTTCGGTTATCTTGATTGATGACACTTATCAAGTACTGATCGTCCTTGGGTCTTCCCGGGTGGTTCCAGGAAATCCCATCTCTCTGCCAGCCCCGTTCTTTTATTTGTAAACGAGGCATTCATTCCCACTGCCACCAGGACTTTTGCAACTTGGATGTGGTAATCTGTCTCTGGGTAGTCTGTGTTCAGAGGCTCATTGGAGGTTTAATTTATTTTACAATTTTTATTTTATACATTTTCCATCTAAGCATTAATTACTTTACATTACATATTACACAAGTTTAAGATGTCTTTTTGGTCCCCATCTTGAGGGTCCACATCCAAACTGCTTAACCTGTGGGGTGGGAATATTCTGTGGAAAGTGAGGTGCAATCCGTCTAGCTAGGAGTTTGTTGGTGATCCTGGTCAGCTGGCCCTGGCCGAGCACTCAGCCTGAACAAATCCATAAACATCTTTTCCCAGAGGCAGGAACACACAGTGTCAGCCTGTCTTTATCCACTTCCTTATGTCAAAATAGAATACTTTTATAGAATCACAGACTGGGTTGGGTTGGGAGGGACTTTAAAGCTCATCCAGTCCCACCCCTGCCATGGGCAGGGACACCTCCCACTATCCCAGGTTGCTCCAAACCCCATCCAACCTGGCCTTGGGCACTGCCAGGGATGGGGCAGCTCATCAAATTCCCTGGGCAGCCTTTGCCAAGGCCTCACCATCCTCACAGGGAACAATTTCTTTCATATATCAAACCTAAATTTCCCCTCCTTCAGTTCGAACCCAGACAATGAATGGTCTCCGCTTGTTGTAGGCCCTCAATCACAGCATGAAATTCCAGGTAATCACCACCATCGTCCTCGCTATTGTCTCATGAAAGCGAGAGAGAAAAGAAATAACCCCGACCTTGTCTTTTAAAAAACGTTGTTATTGTTTTCCGGCAATTGTTGGCTCGTTATGCCGGTGCTTGAGTTAAAGGGAGAGAGAAACAGGCTGGAAATAAGCTGAGGAACAGCCGTGTTAAAGCGCTTTGCACCGGAGCTAAAGGACTCCAGGGCCGGGTAATTAAGGAGCCCAGCATCCCCCCCGCACCCGGGAATTGTGTTTCTGCCTCAGGTGCTTCTCTGCATGTTCAAAGTGCACAGGAATGGATCAAACAGGATTTACTCCTTTCTGCAAGGGCTGCCTGACAAGCCAGGATTATGCTCTGGGAAAGCATCTGATGAGGAATGAAATGAGACATGGCCAAAAAAAAAAGCGCTTTTTAGAAAAATACAGGGAAGGGAAGGGAAGGGAAGGGAAGGGAAGGGAAGGGAAGGGAAGGGAAGGGAAGGGAAGGGAAGGGAAGGGAAGGGAAGGGAAGGGAAGGGAAGGGAAGGGAAGGGAGAAGGGAGAAGGGAGAAGGGAGAAGGGAGAAGGGAGAAGGGAGAAGGGAGAAGGGAGAAGGGAGAAGGGAGATGGGAAAGAAAGGAAAGAGGGAAGGAACAAATGAAGAGGTTGTCTTGGAAAAAGGGAATGAAGATGCTGTCCTAGCTTTATGGCCAGCTGGTTCCTTGGGTAGTACCTCAAGATGGAACAGTGATGGGAATGTGAAGGGGCACATGTGCAGCCTTCTTTTTTACCTGTCCTGGACAACCCAGGCTGTCTGATGGTAACAATCCAGGGGGGGGAAAGGAACTATGGGGAGAACAGAGGACATCTAAACCACAATAACATAACTATACATCAGTAAAGCTTTTCTTAATATTCACACAATAGTTATCCCTTAATTGCGAGACCCAATCATCTCCTTATCCATCTATAACAGGAACATCACTGGGATGGGAACAGTGGCCCATGTTCTCACCCATTAGGATAGCTGGGGTGTGGCCTGAAGGAACATTGAAGTTTTAGTTTGATTTTGAGAGGAGTTTGAAGCTAAATTTCCCAGGAGTCCTGACCTGCCAGGTGGGCTGGTGTCTCCTGTGATATTCCTGCCGTGACTTTCTGCCCCTCTGAGCCCCTCTCTGGAGCTCTGGAGCTCTCAACAAAGCAATCTCTGATTTTGGTGGGCTGAGGATGGAGCCTACAGGAAAAGGAGAGCCCTTACCCTATAAACTGTGCTGAACTCAAGGAATCCATAAGGAGGGGAAGGAGGCCATAAGGAGGGGAATTTTGGTGGGTTGAGGATGGTGCCTATAGGAAGAGGAGCGCCCTTATCCTAATAAAATATGCTGAATTCAAGGAGGACATAAGGGGAAGGGGGGAATCTCTGCAAGGAGAACTGTCTGGACAAACAGCTCTGTCCTAATTCAGGGCACAACCACACACCCTGGGGATGCTTGCAGCCCTTTTCCCCTCCTGCCTAGCAGAAGGTGACACCTCAACCTCTGCACACAGCTGGAACTGAGCTCTGTGCTGTGGTGGAGCAGGACCTGGCAGGCACATGAAGCCTTCCCAGCTGGAATTCCCGTACCAGCAGAAATCCCCATCAGGCCGTTGTTAAAATAGGTTAGAAACTGTTGTAAAATAGTTGGTAATTGTTAAGCATATACTGTTAGTTTGGTTATGGTAAAAGGGTTTAAAAGGGAAGTTATAAGAAATTACACCTCAGTAAAATGCACCATGCCCCAAGCAAAATGAGCCAACCTGGACAAAACTGTAATGGGCCAATCAAGTGCCTTAAACCTGCATGCAAATGAAGGATCTAAACAGAAACCAATCCTCAGGATAAAAGGATAAAAAGGGGTATCTGACCCAGGGAAGCTGTCCTGCTCCACATAAGGGCCATTGCAGCTGAGCAGCCCCAGTACCGGCGCTGCAGCATCCTGGATGGGAACGCTCCTGCATGGCCTGGGCCCCCTTTGCTTAAGGGCTTTATTTTTCTTATCATAAATGCTGGAATCACTTTAGTACCAGGAGCCTACTCTTGTTTTTAACAGGTACTGTTGATTAGGTTATGGTAAAAGGGATTAAAAGGGTCGTTATAAGAAATTACACCCAAGTAAACTGCACCAGCTCCCAAGCGAAACAAGGCAGCCTGGACAGAACTGTAATGGGCCAATGAAGTGCCTTAAACCTTCATGCAAGTGAAGGATCCAAAAAGAAACCAATCCAAAGGGACAAAAAACAGGATAGAAAGGGGCATCTGACCCAGGGAAGCTGTGCTGCTCCCCTGGGACAATAGAGGCCGGCGCTGCAGCATCCTCGACAGGAATGCTTTAGGCCTTTTTATTATAATAAATGCTGGAATCTCTTTGGTACCAGCAGCCTGCTCTTGTTTTTAAGAGCTGTTGTGTTTTTCCCTCCTCCCATCCCTCCTTCATCCCCCGGCCTGGTTTCTGGCCCCCACGGGGTGTCTGCTGTGCCGGGAGCTCAGCCACCGGCAGATAATTGATTTTGGAAGCGTTTCATACGAGATCCGGGAAGAAAACAAGGGGAAATATGTTATTTTACAACCTTGATACTCCTGACCTGATCGGAAATAAATACACCCAGCAGCCTGGAGAAACGGGATGCTGCAGAGAGGCAGGGATGGAGAGCGGGGCTGTGCTGGCCTCGCACGGCTCTAATGGGTACTACAAGGCTCCGCTGTGGAGTAAAGTGCTTGGGAGGATGCATGGGGTTCATCCAAGGCAGAAGGACAGCCCCGTTTTCCTCATTTTCCTCCCTCATCTGCTGCTGAGGGCTCCGGTGCGGCGCCAGACTGGTGATACTGGTGGCACTGGTGGCACTGGTGGGGGGGTTTGCTGTGCTCTGGGGGGCTCCAGAGGGATCTCAGCTCCCTTGGCATGCAGGAGGTGAAGCAAAGCCCCTCCATTTGCCATGATCCGGCTGTTGCACCCCCAGATGGCAAAGCTTTGGCGCTGACACCCAATTCCCCGGCCGGGGTGGGTCACAGCATCACCCCCAGCACTGACCAGAGCCTCGGGGGACCCGGGGCACCTTGGCTGCCCCTGCCCTCCCCGTCCCTCTCTGCCATCTGTGCCAGGGTCGTTAAAGGTGTGAATTAGTGCTTGTCGTGGGCGCTACTTAAAGGTAATGAAGTTTACTTGGCGGGGTAAATTACCAGCTCTCTTTAAATGGCCCTTTTTTCCCTTCATTACTATGCAGATGTATGCTAATGCGATGGTCTCCAAACACAGCTTTGATGACCTTCTAATTTTTATTTATTTATTTACTTGACGAAGCAGTTTTGGCTGGCAGTGTAATTTAATTAGCAGCTCCATTTCAGGGCCTGCCTGGCAGCCAGGGGAGAGGAGCTGGGGCTGCAGAGGGGCTCCTCAGAAGGAGACAGGGGGTCCCCCTAAAACCCGGGGGTCACAGAATCCTGGAATTAGGGAACGGTTTGAGTTGGAAGAGACTCTAAAACTCATCTCCTTCTACTCCCTACCACGGGCAGGGACAGCTTCCACTACCCCAGGTTGCTCCAAGCCCTGTCCAACCAGGCTTTGGACAATTTCAAACTGTGCCAGGGCCTCACCACCCTCACTGGGAAGAATTTCCTCCTAATATCTAATCTAAATCTCTCCTCTTTTAGTTTAAAACCGTCCCTCCACATCCTGTCACTCCATGCCCTTGTAAAAAGTCACTCTCCCTCGTTTTTGTAATCCCAATTTAAGTACAGGAAGATGCAGCAGGGAGGCTCTGGCCTGCCTGGACTACCCAGGGGTGTATTTAGGGAGTGACCGGTGGGATTAATTACATGAAGTTTCTCGGGTCCTACAAAAGGAGAGTGCTGTAAATATGCTGAATAAGAGGAAATCTCTGCATCTGGTCAGAAGGAGGGCACTGCAGGGAGCATCTCCTGCAGGCAGAGCCAGCCTGTGTCACGCTGCCAGCTGTCCCCTGCCCGGGTGGCCACTGCCAGTTCAGTATCTGGGTGTGGGGAGCAGCTCGGGGACAGACCAGGGCAAGGAAACGCCTCTTGCAGAGCATCAGGGTGGCTGCAATGAGCACAGCCCGGGAGGAGCATCCCCCGCAGCTCCACTGACAGATCTGGAATGCCTCACCTGCAAAGGAACGTGTGGCACTGCAGGAATCAGGGGCTGGCTTGGAGAGTCAGGTCAGGCAGGACATGCAGGCAGTGTCTGAGCACCCATGGATAGGCTTGAGAGGTGATTTCCCAAATTCCTCTTCTATTGGACCTCCCCTCATTTCCCCCATCCTTTTCTCTCCTCTCCTTTCTCCAAATCCTCCTCTTTCCTTTTCCCCCATCCTCCTCTCTCCCCTCCTTTCCCCTGCATCTTCCTCTCTCTTTCCCCTCCATCCTCCTCTCTCTTTCCCCCCATCCTTCTCTCTCCTCTCCTTTCTCCAAATCCTTCTCTTTCCTTTCCCCCATCCTCCTCTCTCCCCTCCTTTCCCCTGCATCTTCCTCTCTCTTTCCCCTCCATCCTCCTCTCTCTTTCCCCCCATCCTTCTCTTTCCCCTCCTTTCCCCTCATCTTTTTCTCTCCTCTCCTCTCCTCTCCTCTCCTCTCCTCTCCTCTCCTCTCCTCTCCTCTCCTCTCCTCTCCTCTCCTCTCCTCTCCTCTCCTCTCCTCTCCTCTCCTCTCCTCTCCTCTCCTCTCCTCTCCTCTCCTCTCCTCTCCTCTCCTCTCCTCTCCTCTCCTCTCCTCTCCTCTCCTCTCCTCTCCTCTCCTCTCCTCTCCTCTCCTCTCCTCTCCTCTCCTCTCCTCTCCTCTCCTCTCCTCTCCTCTCCTCTCCTCTCCTCTCCTCTCCTCTCCTCTCCTCTCCTCGTGCCCTGGGGTGCTCAGACACGGCAGCTCCAGCTGCTGCTGTTTAGGTTTAAGTGTTTACAATTGTTTATCACAAAGACACCCCTGAGATTTCCTGGCTCATCCACAGGCTGGGCCAGAGAGCTGAGCGAGGAAACCCACGGAAGCTGTTTGTCAGCAAAACCAGCCCCAAAACCAGCCCCAAAACCAGCACCTAGCTCTGTCCTTGGCTTGGAGGTGCAGGGAACAGAGCTGGGTGACGGGGTGGGGGCTGTGAAAAATGCGTATTTTATGATTGGCTTTTCGCAAATATTCAAATGAATATGTGTTATGTTAGAAAGTGATGCTGCATTAATTTTCTTAAGTAGTGTGTTAAATATAGTTTTATGTTATAACATAATGTTAAAATAGAAACTATGCAATGTAAGATGCTTTTTTAAAGAGAGGACTCACCTAGATAGGACACCTAAATCTTTCAGAGAAAAATAATTTATTGCTCCATTATCAGAAGAAGCAAACTTCTTCCTGCCTTGCTCAGCCATGAAGAGGAAGAATCTGACAGTGCCCAGACAGAATCCTGTGTTTGAATGGAATTTATGCATCATGCATGAGGTGTATGAATATGCAACAAGCTGTTGCTTTTAAGGGTTAATCCTCTGTTAATGTGGGTCCTTTTCCAGGCTTATTTTGCCAAGAAAAGGTACCCAGACTTCCGTAACACTTTGTTTCTATTGTCTTGTATTGTCCTAAATCCCAATTGGAATTCAAATTTTTATTACTCTGATTATATTACTAATTTTATAACCATTTTATTACTATTAAACTTTTAAAATTCTAAAAACAAGTGATTGGCGTTCTTCACAGGGCTGTGGGTGATCTGGGATCCCTCTGCTGGGCCCAGGCAGGACCTTTCCATGTTTTTGGCTGCTTTCAGACTTAGACCAGGTTGCTGACCCCATGGTTCACCTGCAGCTCTCAGTGGCTGAGCCTGCCACAGGGTGAATAATAATAATAATAATAATGATAATATTAATAACAAGAATAATGCTCTGGCAGCGGGATTGCAGCCTCTCCTGCCCATTTGTTCCGCCTGGTTAGAGGCTAATGGGAAAGCCAGAGGAGGGAGCACAGCCCAGACTAACTTGGCTGGATGGAGCCTCCCACAGCATCCTTCATCCTTAGGGATCCAGGGTGTGAAAAACGCCAATCACTTGTTTTTAGAATTTTAAAAGTTTAATTGTAATAAAATGGTTATAAAGATAGTAATAAAATCAGAGCAATAATAATTTGGACAATTTGGATTAGGACAATACGAGACAATAAAAACAAAGAGTTACAGACAGTCCAGGTACCTTTTCTGGGCAAAATAAGCCAGAAAAAGGATCCACTTTAACAGAGGATTAACCCTTAAAAGCAACAGCCTGTTGCATATTCATACACCTCATCCATGATGCATAAATTCCATTCAAACACAGGATTCTGTCTGGGCAGTGTCAGCTTCTTCCTCTGAATCCTGACAGTGTCTTTAAGGCTGAGTGAGGCAGGAAGAAGTTCGTTTCTTCTGATGAGGGAGCAATAAATTCCTTTTTCTCTGAAAGATTCAAGTGTCCTGTGGCTGCTATCTTGGTGCAAGTCCTCTCTTAAAAAAATTATCCTACATAGCAGAGTTTCAATTTAACATTATGTTATAAGCTAAAAATATATTGAACAAATTAGCAAATAAACAACCTTGGGAACGAGAGCCAAAGAATTCTGCCTTCTTCAATCTCGGGCTGAGAAAAAGAGACTTTCCAACACCTTGGGGTCATCTCAACACCAGAGACCCCATCAGATGAGCTACCCAAGCCCCTCTCATTATTTGCTTTCCAAGCCCTCCATCCTCTGTGGAGGAAAAGTGAACAGCCACATGCCAGTTGGGCACAGAGGAGGTTGCACACCTCTTCCTGACCTCAAATCCCCCTGTTGTCCTGAACCAGGAGCTGGGGAGCACAAAGCTGTTATAAATAATCAACGAGAAAGCTAAATTAATAATAATAGCAAAAGATTTTATTTTCGTGACCGAAAATACGGTCCTTGATAGCCACAGTCAGGCCTGGGGTCGGTGCTGGGTGAGCCCTGATCTGACTTCTATCGCATCAGATCTCCCTCTGTTCACGAATGCCATCTCTGGCAGGGCTGTTTTATACAGTTTTTTCTGCCTTTTTCTGCCCGAGGCAGAGGTGCCCCTATTCTTTTTGTCACCCCGCATAAGCATGAAGTTTCTTTTCACTGTACAGGGCTGGACAATGCTGTTTCTTGGGAGGTGGCAGGTGTTGATCATGTTATGATAAGTCGAGTATTCAGATGTATGTTTTTGATGACTTCAGTTATCTTGATTGATGATTCTCATCAAGCCTGGATCACTCTTGGGTGTTCTGTGTGGTTCCAGGAGAAGCCCAGCTCCATACCACGTCCTTTTGCCTGTTAATGAGGCATTCTTTCTTTGCTGCCACGGGGAGTTTCACAACTTCTACATGGTAATCTGTCCCTGGACTGTCTGTGGTCTTAGGCTCTTTGGATTTTAGTTACACGTAAAATTTATTCTACAATTTTTATTTTATGCATTTTCACATCAGCATGAATTACCCTACATCACATATTACAAAGCCATTTTGGTGAGCTTTGTCCAGTCCTGTCCTGAGCCAGGAGCTGGAGCACAAAGCCATTTCGGTGAGCTTTGTCCCTGTCCTGTCCTGAGCCAGGAGCTGGAGCACAAAGCCATTTCGGTGAGCTTTGTCCCGTCCTGTCTGAGCCAGGAGCTGGAGCACAAAACCATTTCAGTGAGCTTTGTCCTGTCTGTCCTCAGCCAGGAGCTGGGAGCACAAAGCCATTTCAGTGAGTCTTTCCCCTGCAGCCCAGGGCTGGGCCAGCTCTGGGATGCTGGCAGCAAGGAGGTAGTTCAAACTTTTATTGGCGTATTCATGTCCTCCGATTGACCGATAAACTGGCTCCTCATTATGTTTTTGTGTTCTACTCGTCTTTTTAATTAGCCTAAGGGCCTCATTAGCAGCAGCAGCAGCAATGACTCTGTGATCAGCCTTGCCTGGCATCCAACCTGCATAATGTCACACCAGCTCCGTGCAGAGGGGTTACCTGTGAAGTGCCTTCCCTCCTCCCCAGGGCCCTATTCCCGAGGGAGAGGACAGGGAATGGGATGGGGAGTGGCAGTGCTGGCTTCATGAAGGGATGCTGCAAAGAATGAGGGAGCAAGTGTCAAACGCTGCTCAGAGCTTCTGTGTGCTCTGCTTTGCTCCTCTCCCTTTCCCTTTTGGGTGGGGGTTTATGCCTCAGTTTCCTTGCCTGAGCCCCTTCCCCCACTCCTGCCCACAGTTTCACTGGGGGGTGAGGATCCCTCTGGATGCAAATTGCTCCCTCCTCTTGTTTGGGGACTTGACTTCTGTAGGAAGCCAAAACCTCCTTCACCGTGCAGCAGCCAGGGAAGGCCCTGCCTCGGCAGCCAGCTGGTGCCCCCTTGCTCTGCCTGTGCCATCAGGCAGCCAATTAGCAAGAAATTAATATTGTGATTAGCAAATATTATGATTTTCTATCTGAATCTGTAATAAGCTGATTATTCACTCGTGAGTAGAAGCCACTGCTGGTGGATGAGGCTGCCTTTACCCAGCTGGGATGGAGCTGGGCAGGTCCTGGACAGGAGCATCATCCTGCCTGGAGTGGGGGATTCCATCCTGGGCTTGTTGGGCTGCATCCACAGGGCCTGGAGGGGCAGGAGCAGGAGCAGGAGCAGGAGCAGGAGCAGGAGCAGGAGCAGGAGCAGGAACAGGGGCAGGGGCAGGAGCAGGAGCAGGAGCAGGAGCAGGAGCAGGAGAAGGAACAGGAACAGGAGCAGGAGCAGGAGCAGGAGAAGGAACAGGAGCAGGAGCAGGAATGGGAGCAGGAGAAGGAGCAGGAACGGGAGCAGGAGAAGGAACGGGAGCAGGAGCAGGAGAAGGAACAGGAGCAGGAGCAGGAGCAGGAGCAGGAGCAGGAGCAGGAGCAGGAGCAGGAGAAGGAACAGGAGCAGGAGCAGGAGCAGGAACGGGAGCAGGAATGGGAGCAGGAGCAGGAGAAGGAACAGGAGCAGGAGAAGGAGCAGGAGCAGGAACAGGAACAGGAGAAGGAACAGGAGCAGGAGCAGGAGCAGGAGCAGGAGCAGGAGCAGGAACGGGAGCAGGAGAAGGAGCAGGAGAAGGAGCAGGAGAAGGAGCAGGAGCAGGAGCAGGGGCAGGAGCAGGAGCAGGAGCAGGAGCAGGAGCAGGAGCAGGAGCAGGCAGGGTTTGCTGCAGGAGGTGCAGGGCTGCAGCCTGTCAGCAGATGGCAATGCCCTCCTGCAGCACGGCACAGCAGCCTGGTGGCACTTTGGGGACATCAGGGCTGGTGGGGACCACCCTCCCCAGGCAGCAGTGCCGTGCCTGCAGCAGCTGAGAAACCCCACAGAGAGAGAAACGGGCTTGGTGTGGTGAGCTGAGCTCTGGTTCTTCACTCTGCACAGCTCCTGAAAGGTGCCTGTGCTCAGCTGGGGCTGGGCTCTTTCTCCAGGAGCTGACACAACCAGAGCACACAGCCTCGAGCTGCACAAGGGAAATACAGGCTGGATAGCAGGAAGAAGTTTTTCCAGAAAGAGTGATAAAGTTCTGGAATGTTCTGCCCAGGGAGGTGGTGGAATCCCCATCCCTGGGTGTGTTTAACAAAGCCTGGATGTGGCACTGGGTGCCAGGGTTGAGTTGCGGGGTTGGGGCTGGGTTGGACTCTGTGATCTTGAAGGTCTCTCCCAGCCTGGTCATTCTGTGATTCTGTGAATTCCCTGGCTTGTGTGGTTCCTGCTGCAGCTCTGCGTGGGGCTGGGACTGTTCTTCCTGCTCATCCCAGAGCATCCATGGTGCTCCTCCCCAGAGGGGATGGTAGAACTGTAAAATAGTTTGGGTTGGAAAGGACCTTTAAAAGGTCTCTAATCCACCCCCCCTACCAAGAGCAGCCAAACCAGGGTGCTCCAAGCCCCATCCAACCTGGCCTTGAACACTTCCAGGGATGAAGAATCCACCAGCTCTCTGGACAACCTGCTCCAGTGTTTTACCCCTCAGGCTCACTGTGCTTTCCCTATCAGATTTATTATTTTTGAGTTAGCAAATGTCTAGGTTGATGTGGGACATGCTGATAGACATCAAAATCTGCTTTTTCTTTGTGTTATCCTATGCATTTTGGATCTCATGGAAAACATCCTGTATTCAGGTGTTTATCCTTCAAAAAGATATTGGCAAACTTCCCTCCCTTGCTGTTCCCGAATACTGATGAGGGATGACAAGAGAAAATTTTCTCTGTGCTGCTAAAGGGGGATGTTTTCCTCTTCTTGGGGAAACTGAGGCACACACAGTGATTTCTAAAAGCCAAAGGAAAGGAGGAGAAAGCAAGGTTTCATGGACTGAAAACTGCGTGTTCTCCCTGCACCTGTTCTATGCCAGTCTGGGACAGCTCAGTTTTGTTCTCTTGCAAAAAAATTACTCCAAAATGACCCAAATATGATAATTTATGACCATCTTGTGCTCTGGGACTTCAGGTGCACAGGGGCCAGACCTGAACTGGCTTGGAACAGCGGGGTTTTATTCTGTACCGCTCCGTACTTGTGAAACAATCCGCGGCTCTGGCTGGTTTATTGTGAAATAATCTGGCTCTGGCATGTAAAAGGGAGCTGAGCACTAGATGGCGAAAACGAGCCGTGGAAAAGGCTGGTGGTCCTCACCCCGACATCCTCCCCTCCCTCACCCACCATCCTCCTCATCCTTACCCCATCCTCCCCTCCCTCACCCCAGGATCCTCCCCTCCCCTCCCTCACCACCATGCTCCTGATCCTCACCCCGACATCCTTCCCTCCTTCACCCCCATCCTCCTCATCCTTACCCCTCCATCCTCCCCTCCTCATCCCATTATCCTCCCCTCCCCTCCCTCACCACCATGCTCCTGATCCTCACCCCACTATCCTCCCCTCCCTCACCCACCATCCTCCGTCATCCTACCCCACCATCCTCCCCGCCCTCACCCCAGCATCCTCCTGGTCCTCACTCCAGTATTTTTTTTCTGGACATTTGGGAAAAAAAGAAGAGATAATTTGTGGGACATGATTTGTGCAGCTGCCCCTCTTCCCTGACCTTGAGCATCCTCAGTCCAGGAGGCGATGGCTGTGCAGGTGCTTCAGCCTGGCCCTCCTGCTCTTCTCCTGCCTCCCTTGCTCTGTGATCCCCCCCACCCCAGACCTGTAGCTCACCCTGAGCCCCCTCCAGCCCCACCTGCAGGTCCCTGAGGCTGGACAGAGCTCATTGCAGCACTGGGCAGTGCTGATGGGGCTGGAAATGGGAACGGTGAAAGGCTGGATGGAGAAGGGGTGAGAGGATGTTCTCCAGTGCTGCCAGGCATGGACTCATCCTGGCCTGCTTAACCTGCTGTGTGATCATGGAAATCACTGCACACCTCATCGGCATTGTGGCACCCATGCCCATCCCAGGGCATCTCCTGGACGCATCCTGGCCAGCTTAACCTGCTGTGTGATCAGGGAAATCACTGCACATCTCATGGGCATTGTGCCACCCTGCCCAGGGCATCTCCTGGACTCATCCTGGCCAGCTTAACCTGCTGTGTGATCAGGGAAATCACTGCACACCTCATGGGCATTGTGCCACCCTGCCCAGGGCATCTCCGCTGTATCCCCAGGCTGGATCCTCAGGGATTTTCCTTATAGGTGTGGGTTGCTTTTCCTGCCAGCTCTACGTTGTCCCTTCCCCCTGTGCAAACACACAGAGCATCTTTGTAGAAACAACAAAGCAGCATCACCTCCTCTCCTTCCTCCTTCTGTCCTTCCTCCTCTTCTCCCACCTGGTGCCAGTGTCACAGGGGCTTTGGCTGCCTGGGGCTCTCCCCTCCCTTTTGGGGAGCCTGGCAGTGCTGTCAGAGCCTTTCCTGGCTCCACAGGCCGTGGGCAGAGCAGGCTCCTGCTGGTCAGCCTTTGTTTGCTCTCCTGCCACCAGGCTATGCTGGGCTGGAATCGCTCCTCCTCCTCCTCCTCCTCCTCCTCCTCCTCCTCCTCGGAGCAGCCTCTCCTGTGTGTGTTTACGGGCTGTGCCTAAGGCATGTTTCCTCCCATGGAGAGCTGGCCCTGGCTCTTGCAGCTGCTTTTCCTCCCCAAGCCAAGGATGGAAGGGGTCTGCTGCATGCTAAAGCGCCACAGTCCATCCCAGCAGGAAGCAGAGGCTCAGGGAGAGCTGTGTGTCCAGCTGTCTGTCTGTCCACCCTTCACAGAACCACAGAATCACTGGGTTGGAAGAGACCTTCAAGACCATCGAGTCCAACCCAGCCCCAACAGCTCAACTCAACCCTGGCACCCAGTGCCACATCCAGGCTTTGTTAAACACACCCAGGGATGGGGACTCCACCACCTCCCTGGGCAGAACATTCCAGAACTTTATCACCCTTGCTGGAAAATCTTCTTCCTGCTATCCACCCTGTATTTCCCTTGTGCAGCTCGAGGCTGTGTGCTCTGGTTGTGTCAGTTCCTGGAGAAAGAGCCCAGCCCCAGCTGAGCACAGGCACCTTTCAGGAGCTGTGCAGTGATGGGGGCACCCCTGAGTCTCCTTTTCTCCAGGCTGAGCACCCCCAGCTCCCTCAGGGGTTCCTCTCAGGGTTTGTGTTCCCAGCCCCTCCCCAGCCTCATTGTCCCCTCTGGATGTGCTCCAGACCTTCCATGTCCTTCCCAAGCTGAGGGCCCAGAGCTGGGCACAGCACTCCAGGTGTGCCCTCCCCAGTGCCCAGGGCAGGGGCAGAGTGACCTCCCTGCTCCTGCTGGCCACACCATTCCTCACCCAGGCCTCCACAGCCTCTTCCTGATGCCCACAGCCCTGATGTTCCCACCTACGTGAGGATCATGGAAGGAGAGGAGAGAAGTCCAGGTTGGATGGAGCTCTGAGCAACTTGGTCCAGTAGAATTTGTCTTTGCCCATGGCAAAAGGTTGGAACAAGGTGGATCTTGAAGGTCTCTTCCAACCCAAAGCATTCCATGATGCTGCAATTCCGTGACAAGTGTCAAAGCCCTGGAGCCAGAGGTATCCATGGCTTCCCAGAGTGAGCTCAGGAGAACTGACATCACCTCCAGAGCAAGGAGTGGGGTTTTAATGATTTTAATGGGGGACAAAATGAGTGTGGAAGTTGGATGGGAGAGGTGCTGAGCTTCTTCTTCAAAGCACTGCTTATCCAGGGAATTCATTTTCTGCTGTGGATTTGCCACAATCAAGAATTGAATTAAGAATTTCTTTTTTTTTTTTTTTTTTTGGGTTTCAATTACAATTCTCTTGTTTGCTGCTTTTCCTGAAACTCTTGAATATGTGGATCCAAACTTCCCCAGGGGCTGAGCAGTTTGCAAATGCATTCAGGCCCTGTCCCAGAGCACATCAGGAGAGGTGACACCATGTGTTCAGTGACACTGCAGGAGTGACACCACACAGCCAGGTGAACAAAGGCAGCTTGGTGGGGACATGGGGACTCTGATCCGGGCTGAGTTAGAGACACCACTCTGTAATCACTGGCAAAAAGGGGATTAAGAAGGGGCTTCGTTGAGGGCTTACACATTTCTGAAGGGAATTGAGCGGATTGATGCCACGAGACTCTTTGAGGTCGTGTCAGATTAGAGGAACAAGTGGGCATCAGTTTAAGCCAAGATGCAGCAAAGCAGGACATTAAAGGAATTTTGGTGAATATACATATATTTTAAATATTTTTCTATGTGCTAAGTCATTGACTACCCAAGGCAGCAGTCAGAATAATCAGTGCAAATGACTTTAAAATGAGGCCAAGTTGATAATTAGGGATAACAAATGTCACGTCAGGGAAGTGGTGGCTTGGCTCAATGGCTCTGGAGCTTTGCAAAGATTGTCCAGACCCTGTGTCCAGCCAGTGAGGGAGGAGGAGGAGCAGGAGAACCCAGTGATGGGCCATGCTAGTTGTGCCCCACTCAGCTCCGTGTGGGTTAATTTTATCTGGAATTCTTTAGAAATTCTTAAGAAATTTTTGGGAAATCTGTCGGAATTCTTGGGGAGTTCTTTGGGGAATTCTTTGGGAATTCTTCAGGAATTGTTTTGGGAATTCTTGGGGAATTCTTGGGAATTACTGGGAATTATTTGAAAATTATTGGGAATTCTTTGGGGAATTCTTTGGGATTTTTTTGGGAAATCTGTGGGAATTCTTCAGGAATTATTAGGAATTCTTGGGGAATTCTTTTGGAATTCCTGGGGAATTCTTTTGGAATTATTGGGATTTTTTTGGGAATCTTAGGGGAGTTCTTCGGGAATTATTGGGAGTTATTTGGGAATTCTTGGGGAATTCTTTTGGAATTATTGGGATTTTTTTGGGAATCCTAGGGGAGTTCTTTGGGAATTCTTGGGAGTTTTTTGGGAATTCTTTGGGAATTCTTTGGGACTTTGGGAATTCTGACTGCCCTTTTTGGGCTGGTTTTGGGGTGCCCTTTGCAGAGGAAGCAGGAGGCTGAGGGAGGCACAACCAGAGAGTAGCTGAGCGAGCTGACTCAAACACCACGAGGACTTTGAGCTCGCCATCAGTAGGTTCCAGAGTTAACACCTCTCGGTGTGAGTGCCTGATAAGACATCTGACGTTCAGCTTAGCACTGAATCTCCTCTGCTTGCTGCAACTCCCAGCAAACACAGCCCTTTCCTGAAGGGAGGCAGGGTTTTTGCCTGTTTGTGAAGTGCACAGCAGGGCCCCGATTTCAGCCGTTATCTCTGGAGCTCACTGGAACAATAACAACATCTGAAATCCTCGAGTTTTGTAATGACTGTTTTTTACAAAGTCTCTTCTAGTTGCCTTAGATTTTTTTTTATTTTTTTTGCCTTTAAGTTGCTCTGTGAATAAATTGAAAGCAGATACAAACCACAGCCAGCCCCCTGGAAAGTGTCACCTTCACAGTGACGCCGAGCGTGGCGCTGACAAAATCTCCTGTCGGGCGGCGCTGGCAGATGGCAACGTCCGCTGGGATGGAGCAAATGAGCAGCGAGCAATCCTGCAGAGAAACGGCCAAAATAACCCCAATCCACCCCAGAGTGGGTGTCCACTGGGACGGGGGAATGCTGCCAGGGGGTGTAGCAGGCTGCCTTGAGCCCTCCTGAGGAGGTCTCTGGTGTTGAGATGACCCCGAGGTGTTGGAAAGTCTCTTTATCCCAGCCCTGAGACTGAAGAAGAAGCCAGGATGCCTTGGTTCTCATTCTCAAGGTTGTTTATTTTTTCTGATCTATAACATTGTTCTCCGACCCACTGAGGTCTGTCCAGCAGGTTGGGTTGAGGCACACTGACTGCCCTCAGGGTGGTATTATCTTTTTATACTAAAAACTACATGTACTTTATTTACAATAATTTTCCAAAACCTATCACCTATGTTAGACAGTGAGCCTCTACCTTAAACCAATCCAAAAGTGCCACCATCACAGCAGAAGATGGAGGTTAAGAAGAAGTAATAGGACAGGACATGCCCAATTCCTCCATCTTGCCTCCTGAACCCCCATTCTAAAATCCCCAAAATTCAACATTTTCACCCAGTGATAAATTCACTATCATTCTATTCAAACTCCTGTGGTTTGCAACTCCTCACACAAAGTTGGTAATTGTTTCCATGGGTTACAATCAAAGGCACGGGTGTCTGTGACTCCGTGCCAAGGTCTCTGAGCCCCCTGCCAGGGTCTCAAGTCCTCCAGGGCAGCCAGAGGAATCTCCTGGTTTCTGACACCCTCCCAGCTGGTGGCTGCTGAATCCACAGATCCAGGCAGTGACAGGACAAGGGAAGTGGTTTTAAATTGACAGAGATCAGGGTTAGGTGGGATATTAGGAGGGAATTCTTCCCTGTGAGGGTGGGGAGGCCATGACACAGGGTGCCCAGGGAAGCTGTGGTTGCTCCAACCCATGTTCCAGGCCAGGTTGGATGGGGCTTGGAGCAAACTGGTCTAGGGACAGCTGGGGCTGGAACTGGTTGAGATTTAAGGTCCTTTCCACCCCAAACCAGTCTGGAATTCTACAATTCCAATCCCAACCACCTCCCCAACAAATGCAAAGCTAGATGTAGCCTGGGAGTGTTTTATCTTCCTCTCCTTCCCCTTCTTTTTCTTTCCCCCACCCCTGCTCATTCCTTGCCATGACTCCAGCAGCCATGGAATGAAGTGAAGGAATTTATACTGGCCAAAGTGGAATGTATGAGGCTGATTGCCTTCATCTCATTACCCTTAATGGGAGCCCGTGTAGATAAATCCTGCTGGGTCCTGATGGAAGCTTACCTGTGAATATCTGGCATGCAGTGTGAGTTATGGGAACGCTGAGCCTGGGGGAAGGGGAGTCCCACGTGTCACCTGCTGCAAAGCTCAGGAGTTAAAGGGCTCCTGTGGGGATTTAGGAGTGATCCCAGTGAGATACACAGGTGACAGCTCTGGGATGGATTTTTGGGTGTCGCCCTGATTTTTTAAGTTTTTCTAAACCTTCTGATGTTTACATTCTTGCAACGAACTTTCTCACACACTTTATGTAAATAACTTATTGTTTTGCATTCTTTTATGAGGAGGAGGAGAAATTTGATGGATTGTTGATCTGTCCAGTGTCATTGGAGAGGTGGCTCTGTCACCCTCCAATCCACTGTCACTTTTGGAAATCTGTAAACGTTGGAGTCAGAAATTAAAAAATTCTCTTTTCCCCTTGGAAGAGCTGCATGTCCACGTCGTGTTTATAGTGGCACCTGTGAGTCCAGTGGCTGCTTTTGTGGGTGATCCCCTTGTGCTGGTTATGGTGGTGGCCCCATGGGTGGTGGCCTGGGGTTTTTCACTGGTTTATCAGTCCCCACCGTGCTGGATCAAAGGGGACAGTGGGAGGCACTGTCCTGTCCCCCCCACATCTCTGAGATGCTGGAACAGGTCGCCTGGAGAGGCTGTGGACTCCCCACACCCCTGGCAGTGTCCAAGGCCAGCTTGGATGGGGTTTGGAGCACCCTGGGATAGTGGAAAATGTCCCATGGTAGTGAGTGGAATGAGATGAGGTTTAAGGTTGTCTCCACCCCAAACCATTCTGGGGTTCTGTGATCCATCCTTGCTGCTGGCCATGGATGGCCATTTCCTCTGGGGATAGCAAAAGGAAAGGAGGAGCCATTTCCCAGGGCTGTCAGAGCTACAGTCCTGCTGGTATTTACTTTTTTTTCCCCAATAAGCCCTGAATTCCCTGGCTAATTAAATAGCAAGCGGCTATTAAGCTTTTGCCTAGGACTAGGCAATAGCTTAAGGTTTAATAAGGCAGTAATAGGCACTGTGTGTTTGTACGTGTGTACCCAGCCTGAGGTGGGAAACCTCAGCCCAGGTGCTCTTTAAATAGTCAATAGTTATTTATTAAACATGGAGCAGCTATCCAGAGAAATTTAAATTAAAGGCCTGGCTGAGAGATGAGCTTGGATTTAAAGAATTAAAGGGTTAGCAGCCTAGCACAGCATGCCCTGGAATCCTAAACCTGCATTCCTAAAACTGGAATAGCAGAAGGAGGCAACACATTGCCATTTAATTTGTGTGAGTTGCCTGTTTGCTCTGCAAATACCAGTGAAGGTTAATGTTTTTAAAAGTTTTGGGCTGGCTTTTTTCCCTCTGATGGCAATCTGGGTGTGTAAAAGCCCAAATGACAGTTCTCCTGGGGGTGTTATTTCCCACTGGAGCCCTCCAGCTCCCGCTCCTTCCTTGGTGTGAGGTTTGTGGGCTCCATATGTGAGAATTATAGAGTTATAAAGAGTTAGGGTTATAAGGAACCCTAAAGCTCATCCAGTTCCACCCCCTGCCATGGGCAGGGACACCTTCCACTAGATCAGGATGCTCCAATTCCTGTCCAACCTGGCCTTGAACACTCCCAGCTGTCCTTGGAAGTGTTCAAAGCATCCACAGCTTGTCTGTGCAGCCTGTGCCAGCTCCTCCCACCCTCCCAGGGAAGAATTTCTTCCTAAAGAGAATCCTCTTCTTTATGGGCTTCCCCAAAAAGGTGATACCCAGAGTGGCAGGGTGCAAAATACCTCAATTAGGGTGGAAAATTGCATCTGTGGATGGATGACACCTGGTCAGGGCATGGAATGTCAGTATTAGACTCTAATATTTAATGTCAGTATTATACAGTTATATATATATATATATATATATATATATATATATATATATATATACAATAGTAATAATAATAATGGTAATAATAATGGTAATAATAATGGTAATAACAACAACAACAACAAACAACAACAACAATAATAATAGTAATAATTAGGGTGGAAAATTGTATTCGTGGATGGATGATACCTGATCAGGGTACGGAATGTTAGTATTATACTGTAATATATTTTATTATATATATATATAAAATAAAATAAAATAAGATACTAATACTAATACTATTAATAATAATAATTAGGGTGGAAAATTGCATCCATGGATGGATGATACCTGCTCAGGGCATAGAATGTCAGTATTATACAGTAATATATTTTATTTTATATAATAATAATAATAATAATAATAATAATAATAATAATAATAATAATAATAATAATAATGGTAGAAAATTGCATCTGTGGATGGATGATACCTGCTCAGGGCATGGAATGTCAGTATTATACTATAATATATTTAATGTCAGTATTGTACAGTAATATATTTTATATAAAATATATATTAATATACATATTAATTTATATTATATTATATTACATTGTATTATATTATATTATATTATTACTGCTACTACTACTATATGTAGTATAATATACAATTAATCAAATCTCAGCAAGGCTTTCCCATATTCCTTGGCTTCCCTTTCCATTTGTAGTGATCCTCACTTCTTTTTCCTTCCATCTTCCTCCCGAGGGGGACGGGCTGGCTCTGTCCTGCTCACACTTGATCCAGATGCTTGATGACATCTGGGGACTGGCAGAGCTCCCCCCGTGGAGCCTTTTTCCTCTGGGTTTGTGTCCCCTGCTTGGGCAGCCAGCAGGGAGCTGGCTCCCAACACGTCAGCTGTGCCTGCAAGCACCTCGCTGTGTGTCAATAACTTTGCTACAGTTGGTTCAGCATTGCTCCAGGAAAAAAAAAAAGAAAAAAAAAAAAAGAAAAAAAAAGGAGGGGAGAGTGTGGGAGTGGGGAAAGAGCCTTAACTGCTGCTGTTTATCCCGCTTATTTTCAGTTCATTTTATGCAGCTTCAAACACAGCCGACACTCACCCGGGTCCATTAATGGAAAATAAAGGTCAAGGCTGGAGGCAGCGGCGCTGCCATCCCCGGCTCCCACGTGGTGTGTGCTGAGTGCCAGGCCAGGATTTTCCATCTGATTCTCATCTGGGGGGACCAGCTGGGGCTGAATTGGCTCCGAGTGCCAGCGGCCTCCTGGCCCAGCGATGGGGACAGCACCAGGCAGGATGAGTCCTGGTCGCTCCTTGGATGTTCTGCAGTGAATCTCCCCACAGGAATAGCGTGGTTACATTTAGGAATCAATTCCAACTCTCTTTCAGGGATTTAGGGTCACAAGCTGCACCCCAAAATCTCACTTGTCTTGAAATATTGCTATTAGCGTTCTCCATAAGGCAGATTTACTGATTTTGAAGATTCAAACAAGATGAAGTTTATTTGCTGGTGTGCTGATGGTGCCAGGGTGGGTCCCTCAGTTTCTCCAAAGTGTCCCAGGAATAAGATTGGCTGGAATATTGCCTGTGAGCAGCACGAGCTGCTGACACAGGTCTAGAGCCTGGGCCTGAGGCTCCTGGACTCCATCAAATAGGAAACATGAGGGTTTTGTCAGGGTGATATGGAGGGCTTGAAGCCATGCTTGGGTGTTGTCCAAGGGGATAAGGCACTCTCCTCTTTCAGGAATTCTGCAGAATGGACTGCTATCCCTTCACATTTTGCTGGTCCTTCAGCCTGCAGATCCCATCTCTCCACAGGAAATTAGGGAATCCTGTATGTGCCTTTTGGGATTTGCCTTTTGTTTTTCCTCCCCCTGAAATTTGCTGCCGGGCTCCCTGCAGGGCAGCAGGAGATGCTGGGGAAGTGGCTCTGTTTTCCCATGCAATGCTCCCAGGCCTGTGCAGGGATCTGGCAGCCCTGTCACCTTGCTGTGCCTCTCACACCTCACTCAGCTCTTTGCTTTATTGCCTTTGATGAGTAAACCTGACCAAACTATGGATCCTGAATGAAAGAGCCAGCAGCAGCAGGTTGGTAGGAGCTGTATGTCAGCAGCTGGAATGTCACAGACATCTCTTATGAAAAATCCTTTCCTTAGGATTTTTCCTCCTGAGAAGCTGAGAGGCCTCAGGAACAAAATGCAAACAATGGTTATCTGCTGCTGTGGAATGCAACAGGTGCATCTGGGATTGGGCTCATGTGGTTGTTTCTAATTAATGACCAATCACAGTCCAGCTGGCTCGGACTCTCTGAGCCACGAGCCTTTGTTATTCATTCCATTCTTTTTCTATTCTTAGCCAGCCTTCTGATGAAATCCTTTCTTCTATTCTTTTAGTATAGTTTTAATGTAATGTATATCATAAAATAATAAATCAAGCCTTCTGAAACATGGAGTCAGATCCTCGTCTCTTCCCTCATCCTCAGACCCCTGTGAACACGGGCACACTGGAACAAACCTGGTGGCAGCAGACCCTTACAGAGCAGGAATTTGCCCCTCCTGCTTCCCACCAGAGCTGGATAACTTATTCAAGGCAGGCAAAAGCAGGTTTTGTGCCTTGCCTTTGCATTTTTTCTATATTTGTGGCTTTCCCCCCTGGTTTTAGCTTGTTGTGAGGCAGCTCCTGCCTCTCCCTCATGCACAGTCACTGGATGATGTCTCTATCAGGCTTGTGCTGAGCATCCCTCCCCAGTGTGGCAGCACTCGCCCAGCCCCAGCTCTCCTGATGTGTGACAAAATCCTCCTGCCACTGCCCTTGGGCTCTGTGCTGCAGCTCTGGCAGAGGGATGGGGATAGGGGAGCTGCATTTCCAGGCTGATACAAAATCCATGGTGCTTTATTCCTTCCAAGGCGCTCACCTGGACGCTTCCATGTGTCAGGATGCTCCTGTTCCTCACATCTCCCTCTTGCCTCATCCCCTACCTTTTTCTTGTGCAGGCTGCAAAGATCATCCCTGCTTCTCCAAGGAGCATCTCCAGGACTTCTCTGTGGGCAGGGAGCCCCGGGGCAGTGGGAAATGCTCTTTAGGACCAGCAGATCTTCCTGTTTGTATTTCAAAGCACCACTGGAGTGGGACTGGGATTTTTGCCAGAGTCTTGCTAGAGGGAAAGTTTTCTCTGGCTCAGTTCACACAATGGAGATTTCTCTTTCTTTTTCCCTCTCTGCTTTATTCTGATAGCTTTTTTAACAGGATCAGCTAAATAAGCAGATAGAGTGTACCAGTTCACAGGCCCCTAGAGGTGAGGAGCCACTGCAGATTAAAGTATTTTTGTGATCTCCAAAGCAGCTGTATTTTATATGCAGGCCCTGTTTTGCTGATCCTATTAAGGGGTATCGTGGAACACAGCACCCCGTGGCTGTGTGTGTCTGGCTTTTTGGGAGTAGGGTTTTTTGGTTGGGTGGTGGATCTTGTGCCTTGCCTCATTGCCTGCCTTCCCACAGCCTCAGAAAAGGTCTGTCCTTAGGCTGAAAGGAGATTTCCATTCATTCAGGACTAAATTCAGGACTGAATTCCGTAAGGTCCTTTAGGAAAGGACATCCCCCACATCTCAAAGGTCACCCTCTGCTCTGCAGTGACTCCTGCTCTGCTGGGCTGGAGGGAACTGTGACAGTTCAAGGGTCAGGCTGGAAATTCCCTATGGGTATTAATCCCTGTATGTGATGCAGATGCTGTGGGCAAGGTCAGGGGATGTGATCTCTCCTCTTTACCAACTCTCCCATATTTTGGGGGGATGTAGCTTCATTTCACCCCATTACTGCTCTTCCAGCTCATCTCCATCCCTTCCCTGTTTCCATTCCCCTGGCCCAGGGTCTGTGCAGAGATTTGAGGTGCCAGTGATGAGAGGCACGGATTTCCCTCCTCCCCCTGTTCACTGCTGAAAACCCAGCATTAATCTGAGTTTTTAAACCAACTCTTCTGCAAAGCACAGGGCCCACTCACCCCTGAGCCACCTCTCAGCTCCAGAGGATCCTGCCCAGGGACCCCCCCTCACACTAATGAATAAGGACAATAATTAATGATCATTGCTCTTTGTGTTGAGGACTATGACTGCTGTCACTGCTGACTGCTCTGGCAATTACCAAGGCTGCTCCCTCCCAGCTCTGGTCAGCAGGAGAGGAGGAGGAGGAGGAGGAGGAGGAGGAGCAGGAGCCACAGAGATGCTCAGGAGTCACAGAGATACTCAGGGCTGGCCATCTCCAAAGTGTCCCTCCCCAAAGTGTCCCTCCCCAAAGTGTCCATCCCCAAAGCATCACCTTGCTGAGTGCAGAAGCAACCAGCAGCAGGTCCCTGTGGTTCTTCAGCCACCTCACCCTCCTCCTCCTCCTCCTCCCGGTATCAATCAGCCTGTTGGAGCTTTCCCAGCTGGGTCTCACTTTCTGTTCCATCTCATTTGACATTTCATCAGCTGTAGACAGCAGAGAGACGTGTCAGCTCCTGAGATCCATCCCCGACCTGCCAAAAGGCTTGTGCTCCTTGGCAAGAAATGTGATTGTTCTGCTTGGTGGCAGAGATTTCTCTTTGTGTTATCTTGGGGAGGAAATTTCAGCCCCCATCCCATTTCCTTCCCCTTTCCCAGCAAGGGCTTGGTGCTTGTTCTGGTGCGATGGAGATGTGGCTGAGCTTCAGTGGGTTATACACAAACTGACACCTGCCATGGGAAAATCCCAGCAGAATCCAGAATTTCTGCTTAAAAGAGGGGGAAAACCCCCGTGTTCCTGTATGGAGAGCATGGAGATCTCTTGTGGAATCGCTGATGCCTGCTCAGAGTAGAGGGAGGGGCTGGGCAGGTACAGTGATGCCACTCCAGGAGCCTTGAACCCTCCCCTTCCATCCTTCCAAATTCAGCTGGGAAGCTGCTGAACCACGCCCCAGTTTCCCCTGAGATCCAGCTGCTCATCCCTCCCTGCAGCTGGCCCTCATCTGCATGCTCCAGCTGCTCTCTGGGTGACTTGTGGCTGGTGGGAAGAGCTCATGGCAGAGAGAAGAATTCTCTGTATTTTTCCACATTCCAGTGTTTTCTCTGTGTGTGTGTGTCGGTGTCCCATAAACAGTAATGATGGACATTGTGTTTTGAAGCTCTTTGAAGGGAGAACATAAAAGCTAATAGGTAAAAATGGGCTTTTCCATGCAGATTCCTTAGGAAATTAAACCCAGCCTGTCTTTCAGCAGGTTTTGTGATGCCCCTTTCCACGGGGCTGGTGCTCCCATGGGTTCAGTTCCTCCCTGTGGAGGTGGGATACCATCCCTGGGCTCTGTGCAATCAGCTCAAACAGAGGAAAGGATGTCTTTGGAATTGTTGGCAGGTGGAGGAGCTAAAGGAGGTGAGGATTTAAGAGCCTGGATTCCTCACTGGGGCTGTGACTTGTGATAACGCCCCAAGGCACCGACTGAAATGCACGTCATAAATTAGAACCAAAAATGTGATTACTTTGTCGCTTGGAAGACAAATGTGTGTGCCTGGGGAGTAACAAAGCAAGTTTGATTTGTTGTTGTTTGTACTATGTTTACTGTTATTATAACTTATTCCAAATTATTCCAGTCTGGAACAGAGAGGAGGCTGTAGCTGGCAAACCTCTTTTTAGGGTGGGTTTGGGGAAAGGGCCAAATCCTAAAAAGCTGAATGTCATGGCATGAAATGGTCTGGAATATTGCTGGGGGGAAACTGGGAAGGTTTGGAGAAGTGTTGTATTGGACTTATACAAGTCCGAAACACATGGAATTCCTACAGAGAAGGTCTGGATGATGGAGGGTGTTGGGTGGAGCTGGAGATCCTGAGCCAGGAGTGCAATCACTGAGAGGGGGGGGGAGGTCCTGGTACAGGGGGTCCTGAAAATCTTCCCTGGCAGTGCCCAAGGCCAGGCTGGATGGGGCTTGGAGCAACCTGGGATAGTGGCAGGTGTCCCTGCCGTGGCAGTGGGTGGAATGAGATGATCTTTAAGGTCCCTTCCAACCCAAACTACTCTGAGATTCTGTGACAAAATAAATCAGAGAGAATTGTCACCCCTTTCTGGGGACAGAAATCTGAGGTGAAGCCCTGCTGGATGCTTGCCCACCCTGTGTAACCTTCAGCTCAGAGCTGAGTCCTTGACTTTGGACCCAGCTTGCTGCTCCATCCCTCCCTCTGAGCAGCATCCCCTGGGAGCAAGGCACTCCTGAGCCCCTCCAGGCACCTGCCAGGATGAGTGACAGAGGATCCTCCCTCCTTTCCTCCCCTGTAGGAGCAGAAATCTCCAAAGAACGCTCCATCCCCCATCATTCCTGACCGGGGAAAAAAGAAATGGATCTTCTAATACCCATCTCCACAGGAATCTCTAATGCTAAAGAGCTTAGAGGGAGCACTCATGACTTTGAGAAGAGTAAAAGGCTCCCTTGTCCCCTAAGCGGTGTCCGGCTCAGTGAGCCAACACGCTCTGATACCATGGCAGATGGGTATTTCCAGCATTTGTTTTGATGATGAAAGTGTACATTGTGCTCAAAGATGCCCCCAGGACACATTGTTCTCTGGATAAAGGGATGGAAATTAAAACTAAGTTCCCTAGGTCAAAAGGACGCTCGTTAAAGCATTCAGGCCTAAGAGGAAAAAGAGGGGGGATTAAAAAAAGACCCAATTGCAAAACCCAGCCCTTTCCTTAAAGGAAGGTGGCTCTGGAGGAGGTGTGTGGGCTCAGTTTGTTGGTGTGTGGGCTCAGTTTGTTGTTTCTGTGCTGGAAAAGCTCAGTTTGGGTGAGGATCTTGGTGCAGTGCGCATTGTCCCAGGTTGGGGAGTAGGTTTGGGGTTGGGGTGCTGGAGGGCCAGAACATGCTGGGGTAATTCTTATTTTAGGGTTGTATCCAGTGAGGTTGGGCCTGGCAGGAAAAGGCAAAGCTGTGGGGTTTAATCCAGGGAGAAAGCATCAGGATTTGGTTTAATCCAGGGAGAAAACACCAGGATTTGGTTCCTTGCATCAACAAGGTGGTGGGAAGGCAGGGGTGTGTTCAGGTGATGGTGGAATGGGATCAGCCCCTGCAGTGCTGCAAGGTGTGTGGGAAAATGGGGGGAAAAAGGGAGGAAAATGCAGATTTCATTAAGGTTTGGGTCCAAGAAGGGCTGTGCCTGCTCCCTCTGTGCCTGCTGGGCTTTCCCCTCTGCTCTCCACCCCCTTCACAGCTGAAGAAGAAGCCAGGAGCCCCTTAAGAACCACATTTCCCTGGGAGAATGGAAAAACACCAGGTCGTGGAGATGGAAATGCCAATCAGTGGGAGCGAGGGGAAGAGAGGAACAGCGTGTGGCCTCTGCAAATTGCAGGAAAAGTGACACAGTTATTCAGAGCTGCTCGGGGAGGGAGGGAGCTTTAGTGGATAGATGGGAAAAGTGGTCTTGGATTCCTTTTGTAAGCACATTATTGAGCCAGCATGGACAAATTGTTTCCCATTTTTGTTGCCCCAGTTTCCCCAGCTGTTCAAAATGGGAATGATTTTTTACCTGCTGCCTGACAGGGGTGGGAGAGGAGCTTGGGTTGTTCTTCCCAAGGGCTTGGGCATCCCCAGAAAGGCAATGCCACAGAAAGGCCAGGTGCTTTTGGGGCTCCATAGCAGGATCAGGCACTCAGCTGTCAGATTTAGGCTCTAAACTGTTGTTATCCCATTGGAAAATATGTAAAGGCCACCAAGATAATAATCCAGGCCATCCACCAAAATAATCAGATTTTGTTACTCACCATAGTTAAGAGATGAATTAGGAAAAAAACCACATTTTGAAAGTGACCTCTCCCCTCTCTCCTTCCCAGAACCAGCCCCAAACCAACAATCCTCCTGTTTATTTTTCAGTGTGGCTCTTTTGGAGCTGCTTCTCCCCTCTTTTGGGATTTGATTTGCCCTCCAGAGATCAGCAAAGAGCACCATCATTTTACTTCTCTCCTCTAGATCAAGAGAGAAGATTAATTTATTATTTTACTAATTTATTAATTTATTTTGTGTGTTCTGGAGTATGGAGCTATTGTTTCTCCTTAAACATTTCCTTTCTGGAATCAAATTTGGGACTCTCTGCCCCAGAGTTAACACCAAATTCCTCCTTTCTCTTCCCCAAAACCATATCAGAATTATGGATCCCCTTGACAGCAAGAAATATTCTGGGGCTGCCAAGTTTTTCATCCTTTTCTCCATCCTCCACCAACCCCCACTTGTATTCTGTCATTAAAAGGGTTCCTTTTGATCTGGAAATTAATTTCCAGATAAACTCAGGCACACAGGAGCCGTGTGCATCCATGAGTGGTTTGGTGGCACCAGCTGCAGATCAATCCCAAATTCTGCGACATCCCTGAACCCCAGCAGCCCCAAATGCAATGAGGTTTTGTAGGGTAAAGCTCTTTTATGGAAAAATAGATGTATAGAAATGTGAAGATATTTTTTTTTTTTAATTTTCAGTTCCCCCCTCCATCCCCAATTTTTTCTGAGCTTTTCCCTTTGAGGGTGGCAGGGATTTTTTCAGGAGCTTCACACCTTTCTCCATGCAAGATTTTTTCTCCTGCTTCCAAAGCCAAGGCAATTTTCCTGATGCTCTGGCTGATAGAGTCCTGCTGAAATCCCAACTTTCCTTTTCCCTTTGAAGTAACTCTCTCTTCAGGGTGGTTAAACACAAAAGCTCCAAAAAGCAGCAGCTGAGGACTTAAAAACAGGGAGAAAAGAGGGAAAAATAGGAAAAGGCCGCAACTGCATATTTTTTTTTAATCCTTTGTATTTTAAGGGCTGTGTTCACCTAATGAGGAATGCTGTGGAAAAGGGATCCCTTCAGAACAGCACGTGGGAGGTGTGGGAATCACAGAATTCCAGAACAGTTTGAGTTGGAAGGGACCTTGAAGCTCCATCCAGTGCCACCCCTGCCATGGCAAGGACACCTTCCCCTGTCCCAGGCTGCTCCCAGCCCTGCCCAGCCTGGCCTTGGGCACTGCCAGGGATCCAGGGGCAGCCCCAGCTGCTCTGGGCACCTGTGCCAGGGCCTGCCCACCCTCACAGAGAACAATTCCCAATTCCCAATATCCCATCCATCCCTGCCCTCTGGCACTGGGAGCCATTCCCTGTGTCCTGTCCCTCCAGGCCTTGTCCCCAGTCCCTCTCCAGATCTTTTGGAGCCTCTTTAGGCCCTGAAAGTGGCCCTGAGTGTTCCTGGAGCCTTCTCCTCTCCAGGTGAACATCTCCTCCCAGCCTGTCTTTGTATAAAAAGTGCTCCAGCCTCTGGAGCACCTTTGTGCTCTCCCCTGGACTTTCCCCAGCAGCGCCAGGTCCTTCTGTGTGATGGGAATGTGTGGGAATCCCAGAATCCCAAACTGGTTTGGGTTGGAAGGGACCTTAAAGCTCCATCCCATTCCACCCAGGGACACCTTCCACTGTCCCAGGGAGCTCCAACCCCCTCCAACCTGGCCTTGGATGGGGATCCAGGAGCAGCCACGGCTTCCCTGTGCAACACAAGCTCAAAAAGAACCCCACAAGTTCATGAATAAATTTAATTTCCTTGTGCCTCAGTTTCCCTTTCTCTGCTGTCACCTGGCCTTGGGAACACGCTTGGGAAGGGTCCATGGACTGAGCACAGCCTTGGGCGATGCTGAGAACCTTAATCCAGACCTAAAAGGTGCTTAAAAAAATCCTCCCTGCTTGACTTTCAAGTGGATTTATCTGTAATTCACTCTCCATGTATGTACTAGGAAGGATTTGGGCTCTCAGAGGGTGGGTTTAGGTTTTTTTAAGACGTATTACTTTTTTTATTCTTCAAAGGCAGCACACGAGGGGAAAAGCAGCTAAGTTCACCTTTAAGGATTTATTATCATTTCTCTAGAGCAGGTATTTACTGGGGGTACTTCTCGGAGGAAATGACTGTCGATTATAAAAAATAAAATAAAATAATAATAATAAAAATAAAAAAAAACCCTTCTCTCCTTAAGCTAGTAACCTTGTGGAGTGATGGATTGTCTTGCTGAAAGTGGAGTTAGGGAGAAATGGAGACTGAGAGGAAGAAATGTAGATACTGTAACATACTCCAGGGGGTCGGGAAAAGGGATATGAATTATTAAATAAAATTAATAATTGAAATAATTAACAGCTGCAAGAGATTTTTTGTCCATCCTCCACATAATAGGGGAGCAATGTTTGGTATCAAGCTGGAGTAACCATGAGTAATTTGATGTTAATTAATTTGTTGGCTCGGTATTCTAAGCATTTATGGGTGTTTTCTTTCCTTATAAATATATTAATAAGTTTAAGTCATTCTACAAAAGTAATTTCGAAAATAATAATAATAAAAAGAGAGGCCTGGCAAATGCAAGTCATTTATTTTTGATCAGTAATTAAAATGGTTTTTCCCCCACTCTCATGTACATCAGAGGAAAATGGCTTTGTTCCGAGGAGCTTCTAATCCTTATTTTCCTTCCTCTGATAGGAGTTTATATCATTTGTTATTTGGGTCCAGATTTATGGATTATTTTTCGCTGTGGGCTTTTGGAGTCTGTTGCTGGAGCTCCTAAAGACGGGAGGATTTCCTTCCCCAGCCCTGTCCCTGGATAATTCAGGAGAGGCTCTAAAAGATGGAGTGAGATGATGTATTTGGGGCAGGTAAATTTGGGAGTGCTGGATGGGTGGGTGATGGATGTGGGTAGGAGGAGCCAAACCCCTCTGGAAGCCCTGCTGGGAGGGAAATCCATCCAGAGGGAGACCCAGGGGCAGAGAAATGGGAGCAGCGGGGTTGATTGCAACCCCAAATGTTCCTCACCAGGGCTGGAGGAGCAGGATGCAGATGGATCCAGGGGTGCTTGAAGGATGTGTGGCTCTGGCAGGGCACGGCACTGCTCTGCTGACCTTCAGCTCTGTCTTTGCCGTGGAAAGGATCCCAAATGTCCCTGTTTGGAACAGCAGAGGCGTCCAACACCTGTCCTGGGGTCTGCTCCTCCTGCTCACATGCATCTCCCAGTGAAATACTGTGATTTGGAGTGGTGTTGCTGTTCTTCAGGAATGGGTTGGTCTGGTTGAAGTCTGTGGGGCTTTCCAGGGGTTGGCAGCCTCAAACTGAATCCCAAATTCCATCCCAGGAATTTGCTGCTGGGAGAAAATTCCCTGTCAGAGCTGAGGTGGCAGAGACAGTGCCCTGTGTGCCACACTTCACGTCCACCTGGGGAAACTGAGGCCACAGCAACACATGGGAGAAAAGGCTCAGGGGTGCAGGCAGTGTTATTTTGCCTCTGGATTGGGATCTAGGGTGGGATGCTTGGTGTTTGGGATATTCAGTGTTTGGGATTCATTTGGAATGCTCCATGTTTGGAATGCACTATGTCCAGGACAATGTGTTCAAGTCACTCAGTATTTGGGATGCTCACAATTTGGGATACTTGGCATTTGGGATGCTCTGTGTTTAGGATGTTTGATGTTCAGGATGTTCGGTGTTTGTTTGGGATGTTTGATGTTTGGGATGCTCAGTGTTTGGGATGCTCAGTGTTTGGGATGTGCTCAGTATTTGGGATATCAGTGTTTGGGATGTGCTCAGTGTCTGGGATGTGCTCAGTGTTTGGGATATGCTCAGTGTTTGGGATGTCTGTGAAGGATGTGCTCAGTGTTTGGGATGTCAGCATTTGGGATGTCAGTGTTTGGGATGTCAGTGTTTGGGATATCAGTGTCTGGGATATCAGTGTTTGGGATGTGCTCAGTGTTTGGGATGTCAGTGTTTGGGATATCAGTGTCTGGGATGTCAGTGTTTGGGATATCAGTGTTTGGGATGTGCTCAGTGTTTGGGATATCAGCATTTGGGATATCAGTGTTTGGGATGTCAGTGTTTGGGATTTCAGTGTTTGGGATGTGCACGGGCTGTGGCAGCAGATGGAGGCTGTTGGATGGCAAATGGCATCTCCATCCTCGGGGAGCAGCGGGATGTTATCTGCAGGCAGCAGCAGCAGCAGCAGTGTCCCTTTGCAAAGCTCAGCACAAAATAGTGGAGCAGGGAAGGAGATAATTCCCATCCTCATGGGCAGAAGAGAGCCAGATCTATTTCTGGCCTGGCTGTGGGAGAGGAGTTTGCAGGGAGTTTGGATATCCAGGCTGCTCTGGAGTTGGCTACCAGGGGCAATTAAGGTGCTGAGCTGGGGGGATAGAAGAGAGAATCTCTGGGGATAGACAAAAGGGTGGGAAATCCCTTTTCTCCCCCCACTCCAAATGCTGTGGGAGCTGCAAGGTGCCTGGGGGCAGGGACCGACTGCTCCTGCCCCAGGGAGTGAAAGCATTAAAAGTTGGAGGTTAAAATGATGGAGCTGAGCTGTAGCAGCAGAGTTCTGCGTATTTCTCCCACTCAGGGATTTGCCCTATATTTAATTTTTTTCCCTGACTGCTTTAGTGACTCTGTAAACGTTGCAGAGTTTTTGTGTCTTTTTTTTTGCCTTCCTGCTAGATGAAGTGGGTTTGGTTTTTATTGAATCAGTTCCCTCCGAGGATAGAGGTTGCGAGTGGATAAAACCTCTTTCAATCCCATAAAAATGCCGTCAGGGGATTCACTTAAATTTATTTAATCCTGTGCACTTTATCGCGGTCACTTCATCATGGCAGGTAAGTGGATGCTAATGGATCCCTTCTTTTTATGGCCTGCAGACTCCTGGAATTAGATCCCCCAGCTGCAAATCTCTCGTTTGTGGTTGGCATTTCATCTTCTTTCTTTTATTTGATTAGCGGAGGGAGTGAGAGGCAGGACGCTCATTTCAGGGAATTAAGGCCAGGACAGTTCGTGGCTCTAATCTACTCTGACCCTCTGGGTGCCACCAGCCACAATTTCACCTGGAGGAGATGCTCTCAGGGTGCAGGACATGAAATCCTCACTCCAGCCCTCCCATCCTGGTGAGCCGGGGTCTCTCAGTCCGAGTTTGTGTGATAAAAACCACACAAAGCTTCTGCTCTTCTCTGCCTCAGCAATGAGTCAGGGTTGATGTGAATTTTCCTCTTCTGATGGCCTGATTCACTCTGCTCCAAGCCTGACAGGCCTTTTTCACTGAAATGTTGAACTTCATTGTCACTGAACCATTTTCTTTTATAAAGTCGAAGTGTTTGGGTGCTTTCGGGTGAAGGTTGTTGAATTGCCTGCTCCATTAATGCTTTTAAAACAGAGATATTTTATCCTCTGCTGTCACAATTCTGCACTTTTGTTTTTTCCTTCCTGAACCTGCTTTAGTATTTAATTTTGGCTGCTAAATCTGGAGGCTTGTCCTGTCTGACCTTTGAACTGCGGGATGCTCAGGTTCAAGGATGAGGGATGCTGATCCCGTTGGTCCAGCCCTACCTGGGAGCTCCAGCACCTGTGATGCTGCTGAATCCCTTCCCAGCAGGAAAATACATTATTCAGGCTTAGCATCATGAACTGTGGTGCCTGCATGGAAATTCTGGCCAGATTAGGCTTTGGAGAAGCTGAGGGTTGCAGGGCTTGTGTTCTGGGCATCATCATTTTGTCCCCAAGGGACGCCTGCAAATATGTCCCAGAGAGATGAAAAAGGCTCCTCAGGCCCTCATGGAATGTGTTGTAGGGTCTTATCTCTAGAAAAACCTCACCTGGGGGATATAATGGAAAGTTTCCTCATGGCAAAATGTCCTTTTACAGCAACAGGCACCCGAATCAATCCCACCTCCAGAATACTCTGCAGGGGGAAAGCAAAGCTTGGTGGGGGCAAATTAACCTGGTGGTTGGTACCATGGGAGGAGTGGTGCCTGTGGATTCCCAAAGGGATTTATTCCCTCTTGGAAGGGATCCCCTGCAGGCCAGAGCATCCCTGAGCAACCAATTCCCTCCTGTGTGCCCCAGGCAGGGGAAGGCTGGTGTTGGAGTGTTAATGGAAAAATTAAATAATGCTGGAAACACAAAACCATCGGGTGAAAAACAGAGTTTGAGTTATTAAGGAGCCCTCTCGTCACTCACTGCCGAGAGAGAGGGGGAAAGGGAGGGAATATTGGTGTTTGGGAAGCCCAATTATTTCTGAACTGCAGACAGTCTTATTAACTTGGGCAGAAAATTAATTACTCTAATTAGAAAAACTCATTGGAGTTTGGTGAGGAGTTAGTGGGGGAGATGATAGTGGTGGGGGGGAGTTGGGGGAGTCACCAAAGCCGTGGGAGGGAGGGGACAGAGGGGTACACAAGCAATGGGGGAGCTGCTGAGATTAATGGGAGAAAAGAAGAGATGGGCGAGAGGAAGGAAGATTTTATTTGAGTCATAATGGTCTAAATTTAGCAACTTTAGTCTTTAAAAAACATGGGTATTCTTATATGTGCACACTCATATATATATATATATATATAAATAAATATACATATGCACAGACTCACAAATATATATATATACATATATATATATATATATATATATATATATATATATTTGGAATGTAATGCAGAGATTTATCTGACTTTCTGTGGGTGGCTGTATTTATTTCCAATGTGCCAGCCCATCAGCACGGGGGGTTGTTAGAAAGTGCTGGGTGGGTGGTTTTTTTATCTTCACGGATTTATAGAGTCCTTAAAACATCTGTTCCATCCTGATTCCACAGTCCCTCAGCAGCTTGGGGAGAGGGAGATGTTCCTCGGCAGAGCTGTCTGGCTGCTCATGGTTTGGATAAAGATGCATTTGCTGGGTGTTAATAGTGGTGATGCAGGAAGGGGAAGCAGGATCCTTCCTTGGAAGGGATCCCAGGAAGGAAATTCATCCAGGATTGATGCTGGTGGGGCAAAATGCTGAGTAATGGGAGCAGGAAATTGGGAGTTGGGGTTTTTGAGGGAGTCTTGTAGGAGTTCAGTAAGAAATCAATTTTGCCTTTCCTCCTATGAGCTGTGGTTACAAAGTGAGTGTATTCACTCATGCCCACACGGGTAAAGACAAACATTGATTCCAGGCACATGATGGGATCCTTGGGACTGCCCTGTGCAGGGCTGGGAGGTGGATTCAGTGATCCCTGTGGGTACCTTCCAACTCAAGATATTCTGTGTTTCTATGACCTTTTTGATTCAAGAACACTGAGGCCAAGGATGAGCAAGGACCAGCATCTGGTAGTCAGCGCCCTCATTACAAAACCCAGCAGCCAACCTTGTAATACCAAAAAAATCCCAAAATCTGAGACAAAGCACAGCTCTGGACGAAGTGGAGCTCGCTGGCGTTTGGGACCTTGGTGTCACCTACAAGTCACCACTGGCTGATGATTGTGCAACAAGCTGGATGTGCAACACCCAGAGTCTGGGCAGAAGGGTTTGTGCTGAATTTGCAGCTCAGCTGCAGCCCTACAAGGAGCACCCTGTGCCCCCATCCTGAGCCCCAGAGCAGTGCCCGTGGTGACATTGTGGGACCAGCAGTGACTGAGCCAACCCTGGCCCTGCCAGCTGCACAGGCCCCCAGCTTCTCCCCAGTGCCTTTGCTCTGCTGCCTTTGCTGCCTGTTACTGAAATAACCTGTCAAGCTCTCACTAATAATGAGCCATAAGTCAGATTCTCTCTGGTAGGTTGCCCTGGGTGTCTATCACAGTCTTTAGGGGTGACCCAATTATGGTAATTGGCCAATTTTGCTACCGGTGCTCAAAAAGAATTGCCAAACAAAGGAGGAGAAATCAAAGCTCCCTAGAAATTAGCAGAAACCCCAAATCTAGCTATTTTTCAGACTTTCTTTTTAAAGGCATGAGGTGCCTTTAATATTAACCTCTTCAGTGTGATGCCTGCAGAGAAGAGTGAAATAAAACCCCAAACGCAGCAGATCACGTCAGTGATGCTCCTCTTGGGTACCACATCGTGTACTCCATGCCCAGGATTGCTCACAACCCAGAGACACAGACATTTGTTCAGCTTCAGAGCCCAAAACTATGTATTTAGAGCAGTAGTTTCCCTCCCACTCAGTCATAAGGCCTTGATTTTGCAAGAATCTCTCCGATTATACAGAGATGGACTCAAAGGGGGAAGGTAGAGGAGAGATTTCTTTTCCACCCAGCTGTGAGTGACATGTACCTTCAGTTAGTCAGGGCAAGATAAAGGGAATAAAGAACAATTTTAGCCCCATCCTTGCTCCTTTCTACCCACCTCCTCTCTCCCTACTCATTGGCCTTGTGTAAGAGCAGCAGTATTATTTCTGCATCAGAATAATAATAATACAGAGAGAACACACTGCTACCACTGCTGTGACCTCCTGCCCAGCGGGCTCGGCAGAAACGCTGCTGGAATTGCAACTTGGCACCGAGCTTTGTAGTGAAGCATTGCTCCTGGCTAATCTATAATTTACAAAACACACTCAGATTCATTTTTTATGGGCTGTTTTGATATGATGCCATTTAAAAAGCGGAAAGAAACAATGCACCTTTTTAAAGGTTGCTCCTGGTTCTTCTTGCTCTTTTTTTTTTTTTCCCTTTTCTTGTTATTTTTGTTGCTGTTGCCATCTGGCCACAGAAAGGGAGTTTCTGTCCTCTCACAGGTGTTGGACTATTCCCTGCAGTGCTGGGGACAGCCTCGTGTCACAACCTGCACCTTCAGCATCCCAACTGGCTGTGCCTACAACCCTCTGCCTGTTCCTCTTGGCTTTTCCCCCCTCTGCTGGTTTGGGATGCATATCTCAAAGGAGGAAAATGATGTTTTATTCCACCCTCCGCTTTTGCTTAGGAAGGCTGGGCAGGGATAGAGAGGGAGGGCGATGCTGACATCCCCTGACATCCCCAGGGATTGGGGTGGGCTTGGGTTTCCCACCTGTACCACCATCCCATACCTCCTGCAGCCTCTGCAAAGGGGATATCAAACTCCTGGCAAAAGAGGAAAAGTTTCTGCTGGCAGTGGGGTGGCTCAGCACAGAGGGCTGAGCCTTTTTGGGGGGACCAAGGCTCGTTTCTCTGTTGGCAGTGCTTCTCCCAGGTGTTTTATTGCCTCGTCTTCCATGTCTTCCATTTTATGGCGCCCCTTCCTGACTAATGCAAATCCCGTCCGGCATACATTAGTGGGAAGGGCAGCGTTAGCAGGAAGAGCAGCACTGTGAAAAACCAGCCATGAATCTTCTCAGGCTCACAGGGCTCTGTGAATAGCACAGGAGGGATTAAATGTGTTCATCTTTCCAATCCAAAGGGAAAGGAAGAGGTTTCTCAGCAGCCCCCGGCTGCAGCGTGTCCGTGGCAGGATGATGGAGCTATAATTAACCTCCTCCCTGGTGGAGACTGAGCTGCTGTTCAATCCCCCACCAGCTGCCCAGTGTGGGTAGCAGTGTCTTGAGCAGGAAAAGGTTCTTATCTGTTGATAAATAGAGGCTGTGGTGTTCAGCACCCAGGTCCTGGGATGCAGGAGCACCAGCAGACCTCGTGCTCATTTTTATCCGTGTGCAGGTTGGAGCTCAGGTGTTTTATGCCTCCCTTCAGCCATGAAAAGAGGGACTGCCAGACCACTAGTGAGGAGATCTGCTGTTCTCCAGAGATGGATGGGAAATAGCTTAACTCTCCTGGCATTTCCATGCAGTCCCAGAGATCTTCAGCTTTATTTTATTCAAATATTGAGGACAAAGGAGCACAAACCACTTTCTGTGCTGTCCAAATGGTCTGGGTGGGTGCTGCTCCATCGGGTGTGCTCTGCCAGGTGTGTGATGGGAGAGCAGATCCCACACACAGCTGATCCATGGCAACTCGGTCTCCTGCAGGGGCACAGGGGTTCTGGGGCTAAGAAATGGTTCAGGTGACACAAGGCTCTGGAGGAAGGGGGGTAATGGAGGGGGAAGGTGGTGCTGGGTGTGTCTGGAGGGAGAGATGTAGTGTGAGCCTGTCACAGTGAGTACCTTAGTACGTATAACAATGCCTCACACTCTCTGCCCCATCAGACAGTCCATGAAATGCAGGATAATCCACATCATACACTATGCCTCTCCATCAAAACCCCAAACATCATCTCCCAGATGGATGGTATTCAGTCAGTACACTCACCAGACACACTCTTGTTTCAGGTACCATATAGCCCAAGTGTTCCTACCCACGGCCAAGCTGCAAACGTTACCCACAGACCCAGAAACTTATCTGCTGTGCACAATGTCCAATCTCATGAACGAGGCATGTCCCACTACACCTTTTGTGCCATCCAAATGGTCTGGGTGGGTGCTGCTCCATCGGGTGTGCTCTGCCAGGTGTGTGATGGGAGAGCAGATCCCACACACAGCTGATCCATGGCAACTCGGTCTCCTGCAGGGGCACAGGGGGACTCAGTGGGGTTCTGGGGCTAAGAAATGGTTCAGGTGACACAAGGCTCTGGAGGAAGGGGGTAATGGAGGGGGAAGGTGGTGCTGGGTGTGTCTGGAGGGAGAGATGGAGTGTGAGCCTGTCACAGTGAGTCCAGGAGATGCTCCAAGGGCTGGAGCCCCTCGGCTCTGGAGCCAGCCTGGGAGAGCTGGGGGTGCTCACCTGGAGAGGAGAAGGCTCCAGGGAGAGCTCAGAGCCCCTGCCAGGGCCTGAAGGGGCTCCAGGAGAGCTGGAGAGGGACTGGGGACAAGGCATGGAGGGACAGGACACAGGGAATGGCTCCCACTGCCAGAGGGCAGGGATGGATGGGATATTGGGAAGGAATTCTTTGATCTGAGGGTGATGGGGCCTGGCACAGGGTGCCCAGAGCAGCTGGGGCTGCCCCTGGATCCCTGGCAGTGCCCAAGGCCAGGCTGGATGGGGCTTGGAGCAGCCTGGGACAGGGGAAGGTGTCTCTGCTATGGCAGGGGGCTGGAGTTTGATGAGGATGGAGTCCCAGGTCTCCTCTCACCCAAACCATCCTGGGATTCTGTGACAATTCTGTGACACAGCAGCTGGCAGGGCCTGGCAGGATGGGACTGTGGCAATGCTGTCATGTCCAGAGTTAAGAGGCATCATAATCATTGCCATGTCTGAGGAGGAGTAAAGCTGGAGTAAACCTGGAGTAAACCTAGAGTAAAGCAGGAGCAATTCAGTCTCTAGGGAGGAGCACGTGAGTGAGGAGCACTGAACAGAACCAACCTGATAATGAATGCTGCTGTTACAGCACCTGTCACAACTGCTCAGCAGTTTAATACTCTGCAATGTCAGATGAGGGAAACATCTTTTGCTGATGATTGCCACTTCTTTTTTTTTAAAGGGAAAAAAAACATTCCATTCTCTCAGTGTTTATTTTCCATTTATCCTGTTTTTAAAGGTGGGGAAACTGAGGCAGCACATTGCACTGGCAGTCCTGGGGGTGAGGGGAGCTGTGGGCTCCTGTGGCATTGCTCCCCCTCCTATCCCCTGCCCCTGTTAATTCTTGGAAAAGAAGTGTGCAATGTTCTTTGGAGAAGTCCACATGGCCCTGACTGTCTGCATGGTTAATATTTAGGTCAGCAGAATCTAATTCCTTTTAAAATCATAATATTATCATTGTAATTGCAAATGTTTTCATTAGGCTCTGGCACTGGGGAGCCTGGCACAGGCCTGCAAAGGGGCTTTGGATTCTGGCTTGGGTGTCCAGAGGAGTGGCAGGGAATACCTTGTCCCTCTTTCCATCCCACTCCAAACCTGTGGCTGACACAGGGGTTTGAGGCCGTGCCCTGCCAGCATCAGAGTGCACAAGGAGAGACACGAGTGGCATTGCCAGGCTGTCATCTGAGTGCCACCTTCCCACTGCACTTCAATCCCCTGGCAGAGAGAATTAGCTCTCCTTAAGTGAGTTATTGTGTCTCCAAGCCAAGGCTCTGCTTCCAGAGAATGAGACAAAACTCTCTGGGGATCCAGTCTTAAAACCACCTGCCTGGGAGACCTGATAGGGGACTTAGTGCCAAAATGAATATTCATCCTTTGCGGTGGGAGTTATGATCCTGCTCCCCATCTCAGGGGGGATTACAGCCCTTTCCAAGAGGGACGGTGTCCTGGGGTGACTGGGTGTGGCTTGCTGTGGGGTGGGGAGCAGAGGACGGGCTGTCCCTTCCCAAATATCCCTGTCCCAGGGCTATGATACAGGAGGGATTGAGGAGGGGCTGTTTATTCCCAAATATCCCTGTCCCAGGGCTGTGATACAGGAAGGACTGAGGAGGAGCTGTCTATTCCCAAATATCCCTGTCCCAGAGCTGTGATACAGGACAAACTGAGGAGGGGCTGTCCATTCCCAAATATCCCTGTCCCAGGGCTATGATACAGGAGGGATTGAGGAGGGGCTGTTTATTCCCAAATATCCCTGTCCCAGGGCTGTGACCCAGGACAAACTGAGGAGGAGCTGTCCATTCCCAAATATCCCTGTCCCAGGGCTGTGATACAGGACAAACTGAGGAGGAGCTGTCCATTCCCAAATATCCCTGTCCCAGGGCTGTGATACAGGACAAACTGAGGAGGGGCTGTTTGTTCCCAAATATCCCTGTCCCAGGGCTGTGACCCAGGACAAACTGAGGAGGGGCTGTTTGTTCCCAAATATCCCTGTCCCAGGGCTGTGATACAGGACAAACTGAGGAGGAGCTGTCCCTTCCCAAATATCCCTGTCCCAGAGCTGTAATGAGGTAAGCTGGAGTCCTGATTTTCAGGCAGGGCTGGTGAGATGCTGGCTTAGGCTGGGACAGGGCAGAAAAGATGATGCCACCTTCTCCATGCACTCCTTCCTTTCCAGTCTGGAGCTCCAGGACTTTCAGTCTCCAGAAAGATCATTCCATGCTGTGGCTGGCAATCATCCATTAGTCTGTCTGCAATTCCTCCAGAAGCAACCTGGTGTAGCACCTTTACACCACCCCCAAATATCCTGGGGTATTTACTGTGCAGGAATTGATCCTTTATCTGGGAACACTGAGGAGAAAACTGCAGGAATCAGGTCTTGGACAGCAGAGTTCCTCTGCAGCTTAAGTGTCCCGAGCTAGGGCTGCAGGAAGCTCTGCCAATCCCTGTGGCAGCCTGCAGGAGATAGCTGGACTTTGTTATGCTTTGATTAAATAACATTTTTGTTTTTACAGTGGTTAATCCATCCAATTCCCTTGGCACGTTGCTGCTCAGCCTGGGATAATTGGGATGGTGCCGGGGTGAGGGGCATCTCCCAGCCCCTCACCAGCACCACAGGATTTTGAGCACAATTTTTCCTTGCAGTTTTCCTGGCCAAAATCACAACCTGTGCAAACTCTGCCCTGATCAAATCTACCAAGCCCCAGTTTTGGAGCCGTCTGTTGATCAGAGAAATGGGCTCGAAATTGGGCCTTTAACGGGAACACAACTCTCACACAAGTGTTGGAATTAATGGCAGTGCCCTGCTGTGAGCTGGCAAGTCGGGCATTTGATTCCAGTTACAGGAAATTGCCATAATTTCTGCTCCATGCACCTCTCAAGTGACGCTAAACATCCATCTTTTTTCCCTCCCTTATTTATTTCTGTTGGGAGGAGAGGATGGTACGTGGGCGCTTTTCCCCACCCGAACTCTTGTCTTGTTTTCATGGCAACCCCTGCTTAGCAGCAGACCTTTTGTGCACTGAAAAAGGCAGGGAGAAGGGAGGTCTGGAGGGAGAAAAGGATGGCTGGGAGGGAGAGGAGCCTGGAAATTAGATCTGAAGGGCTGGTTTGATGAACGGGACTGTTGGTGCGTGGATGCTGGGACTGCTGTGCCTCTCTGGTGTTGTCAAGCTGGGAGAACCAAGGGGTGTCCCAGGAGATGTCTGAATGCTGGGGATGGAGCACTGGGGTCCTCAGGGTGCCATTCCCACAGCATTCCCTCCAGGAACCTCAAAGCCATTCTGCAGAACACCAGGAATGGCTTCTCCTAGCAGAGCCCCTTGTTCTGCTGCAGGCAGGCTTCTCCTGGGGTCAGCAGCTCTGTCCCACTCAGCTTTGCCAGGGGACATCAGCTCCTTAATCAGATGTGGAACACAAGTGTGTAAATGTCCCACCCTGTAGGGGATACAGTATGAGGGTGGTATAGAATGGAATCTTATCCAACAAGTTGCAGCTGGAACAATTACTAAAGATTAGGAGCAGGCCTGATCTTACCAGGCCACACCTGTAGCCAATAAGAACAAGTGGCATAAAAGAGTGGATTGGTGGGCCCTGGGGTCAGATGGCTGCTGCAAGGACCAGGAACAGTCAGTGCTTAGAGGAGCTGCCTGTGAGAAACATGGAGGACGTATGAAACTCTGGTGATATGGAATCCTAGCACCATAATGCTAAAAGAACTCTTGATATATGAGACAACTCCACCCATCACTTTGAACTGTTTATTTATCCCTGCCTGAATGTTGTCCTCACCCCCCTGGATGCTCCATTGGGTTTGGTGCTCTCGTTTCCTCCTCTCCTGCTGGAAAAGGTTACCTGGGGAGATTGAGGCACCAAAGCACCAGGAGCTTTGCTCCCAGTTGTAAAACAGAGAGAATAGTGAGGAAGAGCTGCAAAGATGGATGTGAGGAGGTTTCCAGAGCATTTAACACTGGTGTGGGAAGCACCAGAAAATGCTGAGGAGGAGGTGAATAATTTTGTCTTTGAAACAGTGTAAAATAAGAGACCTGGAGGCACTGAGGGCCCCAATCCTGGCTGGGGTGAGGATGTGCCAAGAGCTGGAAGCAGTGCCTGACCTGGTATTTGAGCATTGACTCCTTGACTCTCTGCTGGTTTCTTCCCATGTCCTGGGGTTTTTCCACAATTCAGAGCAAAATGTTGAGCTGAGATTTCTGGGCACAGGCTGTCTTGGGGAGTCCAACACCAGCAATGCTGGAGGAGAGGGGGGATCCAAAACCTCCCAGCACCATGGTAGAGGGATGCTGGCTTTTCCCTTGGGTGTCTCTCTCTGTAGCAGACTCTATCCAAAACCCAAACAAGAGAAGGGAGTTTCTCTCTCCACCTTTTAAATTATTTCTTTCACTGTTGTTTTTCCTGGGCTCGCTGTGGTGCAGGATGACTTATCTCTGCTCAAGTTAGGATCCTTTTATTTCCTACCAGCCCTGGCCCTAAGTCATGCAGTGCTCCTTTGACAGAGCTGTAAATTCCCCACATCAGCCTGACAGCCAGTGAACAGGGTGAGGACATTGGGAAAAATGAATTTCTGGGGATACAAAGAGGATGAAGCTCTTGGCATCCTCTTCCAAGGAGGAAAAAGGTGCAGGGATCACAACGCAAAGACCCTGAAGCATTTTTGGGGCTGTTTGTATAGGAAAATTGGATAAGATGATTCCCTTTTCTTCCTGAGGGAATATTGTCTTAAGAAATGATGGCAGTATAGGACAGGAAAATGCAAAGGAGTGCACACAGGTGTGTGTGTGGAGGAATCTGTAAATAAGGTTTTAAATTAAAAAAAACCCAACAATCATATGCAGCTGTGGAGATCCCAAATTGGTGAAGGCATATATTGCTGAGGGCTGCCTGCCAGCGCCAGCAGTCCCAGTGGCAGTGGCTCAGGAAGGTAGAAAGTGGAACCTGATCCTGGTTTTCCCCATGGAAAAACAAGGAAAACCCCACAGCTGTGGGTTTGGCAGTGCACCAGCAGAGTTGGCAGCTGTGGGGAGGATCTGGTTTGTGTGTTTTGGGCTCATGTTTGGTACTCTGTGGGTGTGAGTGTTGGTGAGGCCTTCTGAGGGCTCACACACACCCCTTTTCACAGAAATAATGTCCCATCTTTGCTCTGGGAAAATTCTGCTGGGAATTCTGGACAAGATCTTCAGGCTGTGTGTGTGTGCACGTCTCTAAGGGTGAGTTGCCATCACTGTTTAAGGATCATGGAATGGTTTGGTTTGGGTGAGACTTTATGGTCCATTTCATCCATGGGCAGGGACACCTCCCCTGTCCTAGGCTGCTCCCAGCCCTGCCCAGCCTGGCCTTGGGCACTGCCAGGGATCCAGGGGCAGCCCCAGCTGCTCTGGGCACCCTGTGCCAGGGCCTCACCATTTTCACAGGCAAGAATTCCCAATTCCCAATCTCCCATCCATCCCTGCCCTCTGGCAGTGGGAGCCATTCCCTGTGTCCTGTCCCTCCATCCCTTGTCCCCAGTCCCTCTCCAGCTCTCCTGGAGCCCCTTCAGGCCCTGCCAGGGGCTCTGAGCTCTCCCTGGAGCCTTCTCCTCTCCCACCCAGCTGCCCCAGCCTGGCTCCAGAGCAGAGGGGCTCCAGCCCATGGATCTTCTCCATGGCCTCCCTGGACTTGCTCCAGCAGCTCTGTATCCTCCTGTTTTGGGCTCCAGCTCTGTTTTTCCATCCCTACTCCCCATGGCAACGCTGGGGCTGAGCAGTGCCTGCCCTGGGCAGGGGAGAGCCAAGGGTGTCCCTGGTGCCTCGGCAGGCAGTGCCAGCCCCAGCCTAACTCAGGCTGTGCTCCAGGGGGAAAGGTGCCTCTGTCCCTCCCTGCCCCCCTTTGCCAGCCAGCACTGCCCTACAATCCCGGCTGACCTTCTTAAAAGGGATCAACCACGCCAAGTGAAGAGAGGAAGAGTGAAGGGAGGAGCTGGGAGGAGGAATGAAATTAGGAGCAGATATTAATAACCATGTTAAATATTTATCTGACCTCCTTTCACATGATCCTTTTTAATGGTGACCCAAAAAGCTGATGTGCTAATATTCATTCACTCTCACTCTCCTTTCTGCCTCTCTGTCAAAGCTTTGGTTGGGAGCAGGGAAATCCAACTCCTTTCTCGCCCTCTTGGTTGGGAGCAGGGAAATCCAACTCCTTTCTCGCCCTCTTGGTTGGGAGCAGGGAAATCCAACTCCTTTCTCGCCCTCTTGGTTGGGAGCAGGGAAATCCAACTCCTTTCTCGCCCTCTTGGGTTGGGCTGTGGGAGAAATGGGGGTCCCAAAGGAGCCTCCTTCAATAAAGTGACACTGATGATGATGGGCTTGTACTCACAGACTGCTCCTGCCTTAATGATGCTCATTCACATCTGACTGAAGGATTTGTTGGGTTTATAAAAATTTTCTTTGCTTATTTTTCAAGTCACCCTGCTCTGAATGGCTCCAGGCACTTTGAGCTGTAGCTTGGGGGAACGTCACTGCCTTGGAACTTCAGTGCTCAGGGATGGGAGCGTTATCAGCTCAGTGAATGTACGAGTCATTAGTGAGGGTTGCTGAATTCCTGACTGCCTTTCCTCCTACACGCCTGAAAGGCAGTTGTGCTGGAGTGCAGAAATGTCTGCTGTGGTTTAACCTGTTCAGAGGAAGATGAGAGTGGGACAGAGCATGGGAGCAACAGGGTTTTGGTTGTGGTTGTTATGAGGCAGGCCCATGCTGGGGCACAGGGGAAAAGCAGAAATAAGTCAGGGTAATTTTAGTTCAGGGAGCTCCGTGGTGTGTTTCTGATCACATTTGTGCTGTTTTTCCACTTAGCCCTCGGGTTTCCTTCTCTCATCAGCTCCTGAATTGCAGGAGCATCAACTGTGCATCCAAACTGCTCCGTGTTTTCTGTCACCTCATCAGCCTGCCTTTTGCTGCTGAAGTGCCTGCTGTGCTCTCCCTCTTGTTTTCATGGCTCAAAGCCTGTAAAAAGCCCTTGAGAACAATGTGAAATATCCTCTCACATTATAGTATTTGTCTTTTTAAAGGAAGCTGAATCCATTAGGAGCAGGACTGAATACAGTAGCGGGATTTTTCTAATCCTGCCGACATCAGCCCCCTGGGATGAGCCCCTTTCAGTCAACTTGACTGGATCCTCTGGGATTTAATTTGTGTTTTCAATTTAAACATCAGCTAAACCACAGCATCTCCTCTCTTGGCCTCAGTTTCCCCTTTGCAGGGTGGAGCTGAGGGCATTTTCCTGCTCCAAGGTCCAAACCTGTTGGGTCTTCCCCTTGCTCCAACATCCTGCAGAACCAACAACCATTTTAGTGGGGCAGCACTTCTTTTTTGGATTAAATGAATATATTTAGGGATGAAAAGTGGCATTTGAATCCACTGCCAGAATACAGAGGCCCTGGGACAGCTCAGCGAGGATGATCCCCATCCCTGGAAGTGTCCAAGGTCCAGTTGGACAGGGCAGCCCGGGATGGTGGAAGGTGAATTGAAGCAAATTGAGCTTTAATGTCCCTTCCAACCCAAACCATTCCAGAAATCTATGATTTTTCCACTGGAATGGCTGTTCCCACAACCTGCTGCAGGACTGTGCCTTTAAAAATTAATTGCATTTATTTTAGGGAAGAAAAAAAAAAAAACAAACCAAAACCCACATGTTTTTTGCATTCCTGAACTTGTCCTGGATGGAGATTTCCACTGAGAGTCTTTCACCAAGTCCCCATCCCCACTGCCTCCAGCAAAACAGAAATGTGTTTAATCTTCCTAAATGTAATCCTGTTGTAGAACAGGAAATTCTTTGCTGGTCAGAGAGGATATTAAGATGCCTGCTCTGAAAAGTGTTTGAAATTATCATCATTAATCTGGAAATGATTATTGCTTAGTTCAAGCTGAGTAACGTGAAAAATAAAGTTAACCTGAAGTGTATACGGGGAAAAGTAAATTGGATTTTTTAAAAAACTCTCGTTTGCCTAATGGAAGATAAGATTAATAGCACAGCCTAGGGAATTTAGAGAAAGTGCAGGTTTCCAAAATTTAAAAGCAACTGGTGTTTAAGATGTTTGGAAACCTCCCAGTTGGAAAGAATTCTGTCTGACCCAAAGTATTGCATGATTGTGTAATTCCATGAACCAGGGGTGGATTTGGGCAAGGGGTGAGGTTCAGGTGTGGGAAGGGCTGCAGACACCTGATTCCACCCTCAGTCAGCATGGGAGGAGCTGGAGCCTCTCTGATGAGCAAAGGTAATTGTCCAGGTGTGACCTCCACGAGAGGGTGGTAATGAGGAGTGGCTCGGAATCCTCACCTGGAGACCTGGGGATTCTCCCAGAATCTCTCCCTGAAGGATTTTGACTTTATTAGAGTCTCTCTTGTCACTGACCAGATCTGGGTTAGTTCGGGTTGGCTTCCGCTTCCAAGTGGAGCCAGCACCTGGCAGATGGAGAAAGCCACATGATGGAAAGGAGAGCTTTGGGAGGGAGCTCCTTTCTGTGTGTTTTGAGCAGAGATCTGAGATAATCACTGCTCTTCCCCTCTTCTGTCAGACCTGCCTCGAGTTTGGCGCCATGAACTCTCCCAGGTTTGTTCTTTTTGGTTTTCTCTCCAATCTGGATCAGAGAACCATCTCCTGCTGACACCTGCTGAGCTCTGAGAGCAGCACAGTCGTAAATCCTGGGTTCCTCGTGCCTGCTTGATCCCTGTTGATGCTCCTTAATCCCAGGTCCATGGGGGCAGCAAACTCTTGTCCCCAGCCCTGTCCAGAGTCTGTGCTAGCATTGACAGAAGGTTAATACCGATGGGGTTTCACAACTTTTTGATTTATTGTCTTTCAGCGTTCATCACTCTTTTCTTTAAATTAAAACTCCCTCCAGATGGGGTTTGTGACACAGATTTATTGATCTGCAATAAAACCTCCCTCATAACCTGTACAGCTGCCCATTCATCTTTCAGTGAAGGAGGGATCATTTCTCTGTGGATGTCCCAAGAATGAAAGCGAGTTGTTAACTTCTTCCCTCTTCTGCCTGTCTGGCTTCTTCCATGATTTCCATGCTTCTTTTTGGGTCATTTACAAGGCTCTAGATGGGAAAAACATCAGTTCTGAGCTACTCCTCAGGCTCCTTCTGTCTTCAGGTGGGATCCTTCATGTTGTCCTGTGCAGGGCAAGGAGTTTGACTTCAGTGAACCCTGTAGATCCTTTCCAACTCAAGATATTCTATTATTTCTTGATCCAGGTGCTCAGAAGGTGATGTGGTGGCAGAAAAGCCACCTGGGCAAGCCCTATGTGATAACATAAGACATAACAGTCTGGTTTAGATCCTGCCAGTCCTAATGAGGATTCTGCCTCTGACTGATGGGGATGTACAGAGGGAAGGAACAATGGTAAAAGTTGTGTGGCTTCTCTGGTGCAAGAAACAGCAATGATAAGGTGCTGGAAAAAATTCTAACAAGGTGAGTTGGCTGGAAGCTGAAATGATCTCCTTGTGTGTGGCTTCTTGCAGTCTCTTGGGGTTTGTTTCACAAATGCCTCAGTTTCCTGATCTAGGAGAAACCCAATCAGAAAGTGTTGTCTTTGGTGGTGATGGGGTTTTTCTCAAGTCTGTGTTATTAATGATGTGATCACACCTTCCATAAGGGTTTCAGTCTTGGGCCTGAGTTATTAGCAAAGCTGTTTTGTTGTTTTTTTTTAAAGTATGCCCAGAAAAAAAGTGTGTTTGTGATAAAAAAATATCACAGAATTCCAAACTGGTTTGGGTTGGAGGGAACCTTAAAGCTCATCCTATTCCAACCCTCTGCCACGGGCAGGGACACCTTCCACTATCCCAGGTTGTTCCAAGTCCCATCCAGCCTGGCCTTGGACATTTCCAGGGATCCAGGGGCAGCCACAGCTGCTCTGGGCACCTTGTGCCAGGGCCTCAGCAGCTTCACAGGGAAGAATTCTTCCCAATATCCAATCTAAACCTGATCTCTGTCAGTTTGAAGCCATTCCCCTTGTCCTGTCACTACATGCTCTTGTAAAGAGTCTCTCCCTGTGATGTTGAAGTATTGAGTTACTGCAATTTTAGGCAGATTGATAAAAAACATGTCCTCAGAACACATATTAAAGTCTAGACTTGCCGAACTCAATTCTTCTTGAGTTTCCCAGCAGAAAAAGACAAAAATGAAATAAAAGGCAAAATTTCAGTGGTCTGAGGCAAACCCCTCGAACTTGCATTTGTGTGTGAAGTCTGGTTCCTGACTTGATAGACCTGATACTTAACAGCCTCAGGAATCATGTAGAGCTGTTCATTCTTCAGGAAGCAAATGGGATTAGGGAAGGATCAGTCGTCCTGACAATTGGAACAGGGTTTTTTTCAGGTGCCTCAAAGCACAATGCTGTGTGAAGCAGGATTATGGAATGTCTGCCTGAAGTCACTCAATGCATTGAATGTGTATAAAGACAGCTTGTGTAAGGCTGGCAGGTGTTGGCTGAACACAGGAAGGATGATTTTGGGTAACTGTCTTGACCCAGCTACATCTCTTCAGGTCACAGAATCATAAAATGGACTGGATTGGAAGGGAGTTTAAAGATTGTCTCATTCCAACCCCCTGCCATAGACAGGGGTGCCACCCTCTAAATCAGGTCACTGAGATCACAGTCATGCCCAAAAATGTCTCTTCTGCTGCTTCACCTAAATTCTAGAGGTGGTCAAAGCTGTACCAGCAGCCCTTTGGAGGACATGGGGAGTGGGTGTAGCTGCAGGAGAAACACATGTGCTGGTGGAGGCATGAATGGATGGATGGACCAGAAATGGTAGATGGGAAAGGTCAGAGAGCAGGACAGAGGGGTGAGCAGTGCCCATGGATAACTGAGGATGAGAGCTGGCCAGGGCAGGGGCGCTCAGGGGAGGCTGGGTGAGTGTTGAGTCAGAAGGGAAGGCACTGTCATTTGTCACCATAATCAGGAAACCAGGCTGAGAAGGTTTTAATCACTGTGCACGGAGCTGGAATGCAGAGCAAGTTTATGGTTTACAGTGAGCGGACTGACACAGCTGATTGATGTCAAATATGTCATGATGTATATTGTAAAGCCAGGAGATTTAATGGTGTAACTCCATGGTAGTCTTGGAAGTGAGGAGCTGCCGAGCAGGGAGTGATTGATGGGCTCATTTACATGTAAAATTGCCGATGGCATTGACAGCGCTGGTATGCGCAGGGAAGATAAGAGGGAGACAGTGAGATTCACTCTGACCCTGATATTGAAATATTAAAATACAGCTGTAGGATCATCTGGACTTTGCAAAGTGACTGCATGTCTGGGTGTGTGTGAGCACATAAATACATGGGTGCTGCTGGTTATAATTGTGTGCACAGGGACCTTGGAGAGGCAAAACAGCTCCAGGTGGTGCTACCAGCCCTTGGCTCAGGCAAGGAGAGTTTGTGCTGCTCCTGCACTCCCAGGGAGATGAATCCAATTGTTTCCTAGCTTTGGAGGAGCCTTGGCCCCAGTGCTTTTTTGGGGCAGTCCTGCAGAGCAGAGGAAGCTGGATTCATCCTGAGAAGGGCTTTCTCCAGCAAGCACAGGCAGACATGTCGCAGACATCTTTGATGAAAAATCTTTTCCTTAGGATTTTTCCTCCTGAGAAGCTGAGAGGCCTCAGGAACAAAATGTAACCAATGGTTATCTGCTGCTGTGGAATGCAACAGGTGCATCTGGGATTGGTCCATGTTAGATGTTTGTAATTAATAGCTAATCACAGCCCAGCTGGCTCGGACAGAGAGCCGAGCCACAAACTTTTGTTATCATTCTTTGCTATTTTATTCTTAGCTAGCCTTCTGATGAAATCTTTTCTTCTGTTCTTTTAGTGTAGTTTTAATGTGATCTATATCATAAAATAATAAATCAGCCTTGTGAAACATGGAGTCAGATCCTCCTCTCTTCCCTCATCCTCGGACCCCTGTAAATGTCACAGTAGCCCTGGGCTCGGTGTGTCCCGTGGCACAGGGCTGGTTTTGGTTTTCCACCTTCAGTGCTCCATTGCTGCAGATCCCTGTTGTCACCTGGACTGTCAGGAGCAGGACTAGTGCAGGAGCTGCCTTTGTAGCTTCCACCTCCTTCTAGTTTTGGTTAATTGAGGAGAGGGAGAAAAGAAGTGTTGCTATAGGACATGAAACAACACAAGCACACACACTGCTGTTTTCAAGGGGAAGAAAAAGGAAAGTTTGTTTTTTGACTCTAACATTTATAGTTTTCTAAAAGTGACAGTGGGTTGGAGGGTGAAAGTGCCACCTCAAAAAATGACACTGGACAAACTAACAGTCTATCAAATTTCTTTTCTTCTATAAAAGAATGCGAAACAATAAGTTATTCACAGAAGGTGTGTGAGAAACTTTGCTACAAGAATGTAAACATCAGAAGGCTTAGAAAATTTAAAAAAAATCAAAGTGACAAAAAAGGGGAATTTGGGGCTGTGAGATTTACAAAGTGAACATGGTGGGGGCAGAGAGCCTGGCCTAAATAAACTGTCCAAGGAGTTTTGTTTTCATCATGCCTGCAGCGAGCCCTTCCAATTGCTGGCAGGGCTCTGTCACACCATCCTCCAGGACAGTTCTGCAGGAAGCAAATTTCTCCAGGATAGCACCCCTGGGATTTGGTGAGCAGGAGCCTGGGGAAGGTCATGAGGAGAATCAAGGGGGCAAAGGGAAAGCCTGGAAGGGGTGCAGGCATCCAAGGGGTTGCAGACCCGTTTTGGGATGGTCTTATCAGGATTTAACTCTCCATCATCCACTGCAGCTAAAAGCCATTCTGCCATCCCCAGCACAGAGTAGCTGTGTGTGGGGAAAGTGCCTCCAGTGAGGCTGCTGGGCTCAGCCCCAGGGTAACTCATCCTCGTTACACCATGGAGAAACTGAGGCATGAGCAAGGGAAGGGAAAAGCTGACTTGTGGAAGGATGCAGGAGCATCCCAAGGAGGAGATGGGTGTGAAAGAGGAGGTTGTTCCTTGCTCCCTAATGAGGGATATTTACATGGAATTTACCTCCATCCACTTGGTCCTTGTTGCCTTTCATCCCATCCCTCATTCCAACCTTCTGGACAGTCATGGAAGGACCTAAACTGTGGTATTTTCAGAGGTGGGTTGACTAAGAACTAAGTGAGCTGACCCTGATAGAAAAACTTAAGAGGCTTTGCAGGGGATTAAGTGACTGTATTTTAATCTTGTATTTTAATTCGTTGTGGGGATGTCTTGCCGGTCTGCCTGGGGCTGTGGATTCACTCTCCATCCCTGTTCCTGGCTGCAGATGCTCCTGGGACAGATGGACCAAGTGGAGCAGGCAAAAGACAGTATTTACAGGAATTAATTTGAGTTGCTCTTTCCCTAAATGAAAAGCCTGATATTAAAATTATCCTTGAAAAGGACTTTTTTTTTTCCCCCTTAAATTTATGAACTTCTCTGTGGTCTTTGGAGACAATTATAAATTATAGAGCAGCCATATATCTGAGCCAGAGTTGGAGGCAAAGAGGCTCTGTCAGGGAGAGCAGCTGTGGGGGCAAGGGGAAAAGGATTTAGACTTTTTTAGACTTTTTTTTACTTCCTGAGCTCATCTTGGTTCTGATCCCAAATCCTTGGAAGATGTTGTGTATTCCATTCCCATTAACTCTCACAGACTTCAGAAAACCTTTTTCTGAGCAGAAATTGGGATTGCAATGCCAGATCAGTGCAGTGTCCTATCTCCAAAAGCTGCCAGCAGCAGATGCGTGGGGGGGAAAAAAAAAGTACAAGAGAATTATGTTGGAGCAATAAATTTCATCTGGGAAGTTGGCTGGGGGCTGCACAAACAATTATGCTTAACCTGTCCTTGCCCAGATGGGTTCCTGAGATAAAACAGAGGATCCACAAGGATGTGAAACGTTGCTGGATGTGGAAGGGTCATCTGTGTTCCCATTTAGCCCTGAGCATTAAGAAATGACAAGAGAATGGAGAAGGGTTGAAGAGGAAGGTCATGAGGAGAATCAAGGGGGGGAAATGGAAACCCTGGAAGGGGGTGCAGGCATCCAAGAGGTTGCAGACCCATTTTGGGATGGTTTTATCAGGATTCAAGGGTCATCTGTGTCCCCATGTAGCCCCAAGCTTTACGAAATGACAAGAGAATAGAGAAGGGTTGGTGCTGGTTTATTTTCTTGCAGTTCCTCTCTGCAGCTCCTTGAATCCATCCTGAGGGCAAGAACATTGGGAGAATTGCTGGAAGTGCCTCACAGAGCATCAGTCCTGAAAAATGGATGTTTCTTTATGGATTTGGGTTTGCAGGGGAGAGTTTCACACACGGTTGCTTGCAGGAGCACTGTGGCCATCCCCTCCTGCAGCACAAAACTCAGATGCACTTGGGGTTGCCCTAATCCCAGTGGAGACTCTGGTACTACAGCATCAATTTGCCCATTTTTAGAGGGCCCAATTGTGCCAGAATCACTTTGTCTCTAATTGCCCCACGTGGGAAACATGGATTTACGGTGACAGCTGCCCAGTTTGTGTCACTGGAGCACAGAGCTGTGTCCCCAGGAGCCACATGGGCCTCCTTGCAGTCCAGTTTAGGGCAGGCGGAGATCCCAGATGGCTCAGCTTTTCCACCTTTTTTTCCAGGAAGGGCTGGGTTTCTCCTTTTCTTGTGCCTCAGTTTTTGGGTTTTTTTGGTTTTTTTTCTTGTTAAAAAAAGAGACTGAATGGGTTTCAGTGATGGTTTTGTGCAACCCAGTAAGGCTGCCTCAATTTATCATGGAATCCCTGATTGGTTTGGGTCAGAAGGGACCTTAGACCTCCTCTTGTTCCACCCCCTGCCATGGGCAGGAGCATTTTCCACGAGGTTGCCTCAATCCCTGTCCAACCTGGCCTTGAAAACTTCCAGGGATGGGACATCCTGATAGAAAACAGTGAGAGATGGAGTTTGAAGGTTTTTGGTGAGTCAGTGAAGAGAGGAGAGACATTTTGGGGAGACTGGCACAGCTGATTTCTGCCTTTGATAGTTCCGGGCCCAGCATCCCTGTTCCTGCAGAGTGGGGTAAGGAGAATGCTGGGAGGGTTGTCCCTGCCATGGGATGCATCCTCGGGGCATCCTCATCCCTCCTTTGGACTTGTTCAGCCTGGTGAGGCTGCATTTTGCAGGTTGCACTAAAGATGTGATGGTTTAACCATCCATTGGGTGCAGCTGCCCTTCACAACATCTGGTGACAGGGACAGGTGGCTTTCCCAAGCATTCAGTGTCCTGATCCCCCCAGCTCCCCCTCAGCTCCCCTTTTGCCCTCTGCCATGTCCCAGTGGCATCCATCCATCCCACCACCCCTTATGTGGGAAGTTGAGGCAACTTTTTGTTTGTTTATTTTAATTATCATCTTTCTCCATGGCTTGGCACTCCCGCAAGGGAGACAGCGTCCGTGTTAATGGGATTATGTGTGCTGTTTGCTGATGGGGACGTGTTCTCCACTTCCTCTCCCTTTGAATTTCACCCGGATAATTGATTTCTGTCTCTTCCTTGGCACTTGCTTTTGCAGCACGGGGTGTTATTAGTCCCCTTTTGTTTCATTGCTGAGAGACGAAGCCTTTACACGGCAGCCCAAGCACAAACAATTGTTGAATCTCCTGTTTTCTTTATTAACTAACTGGGGATTCCAGGCAGCTTGAAGCCCTCAGAGAGACACAATAACCTCAGTGATGGATTGAGAGCAAAGCAGCTCCTTCCTGCTGCCAAGAGGCTGGGTGTATTATCCAGGTGTGTGCTGTTGGTCATGAACCTAAGTGGGCTCTGTCTGTCTCCTGTCCATCCATGTATCCCAAGATGCTGGGAGCTGAGGGAGCAAATCCTTCCCTGCTCTGCATGTGAGGAGCTGAGGGTGGGCTGAGATTCATGGCACTGGTGTGGGATTCCCCTCTGCCATGGCTGGCTAGGAGGGAAGAGAATCATGGGAGGATTTGCGTTGGAAAGGAGATTAAGGCTCCATCTTGTCCCGCCCCTTGCCATGGGGAGGGACATTTTCCACTCAAACCCCATTCAACCTGGCCTTGGACCCTTCCAGGGATCCAGGGGCACCCTGTGCCAGGCCTTCCCCACCCTCACAGGGAAGAATTTTTCCCAGTATCCCATCTAAACCTGTCCTCCCTCACCTTAAGGCCATTCCCCCTTGTTCTGTCACTACAGGACACAATGCCCTTAAATGAGATGATGGAACACCTTCCATCTGGTTCTTCTTAAACAGGGACATACAGATTTAGGAAAAGCAGCTTTCCAGGAGAACAGGCCAGTTTCAAAGGAGTGTTTGAGCAGAACTAAAAATACAAGGAAAATTAAAACATTTTGCAAGATTTTAAAATATAATATTTTTCTTTTCCTTGAGGAAAACAAGTGAATTTCTGGCTCAAAATAGAAGATTGAAGCATAGCTGAATTTTTCTTATCATTAATAAGCAAAAAATGTGAAATCTAAAGGTCATGTTGACTTTGGCCCAACTTTCCTCAAGTTTGAGTAATTTGAGAATTTTGGTTTACAGCTTCTTCCCCCCTCCTTCCCTACATAGGAAAGGGCAAAATTTTTATAGAGCAGGAACAGTTATTTTCTTCCCAGCTCTTTTTCTGACTGCAGAGATTTCCATAAGAACATCATGTCTAATGCCACACAAACACTCTGAGCACGGAGAAGATGTTGGGTTAAACAAGACTCAACTCCATGGAAAATAAATACAATTAAGTCCTCACATGTTAGGTTGTCCTTTGCCCCGCTCTCTGGGCAGAAATAGGATCTGCTATCCCAAAACACAGGGAACTGGCTTCTCTCTCTGCCCTTCTGGATCTTGGCTTTGTTTTCTTCTATTTGCATAATTTCTCGGCTTGTTTTCCCTTCTTATTGTTTTTTCTCCTTTCGTTTCTCTTCATTTATTTCCTATTCTCTTGCTGCCTATCTTCTCTTTGATTTTTGCTTTGTTTCTTCCCTCCCTCTCTAGCCTCAAATGTGGGTACTATGAATGAGTGATTTCTAGAAGGAATAAAACCAGTTAGGGAGGCAAAAAAAGCAACAACATTTTCTGTGCATCATGGTGTAAAATGTACAATAATCAAGCAGAACCACTCTAAGTGAATTATGGCAAAAAAACGCAGATTACCAACATGTCAAATACTATTAGTACTCACATTTGTAGAAGCAATGTATGCACAGAGGAAGGGTTTTGTATTTTAGTTTATTTTAGCCTTGCTTTCTTTGTAAAGTGAATGCCAGCCACTCCTAACAGCTGGGTTTGGTGCCTTGAATGAATTACTGATAAAAAAAGAGAAGCAGGACCTTTTCCCAGGACCATTTCTCATGATGTCAGGTACCAAGGTGTGACTTCTTGCAGGGACTTCAGGTGTGCTCCTGTATATGTGCAAAAGTCTCATTTCATTGGAAGGGATTAACAATCCCTTATTCCACTGGAGAAGGGAGATGCAAGAGAATCAAAACTAAAAGACCACAGAAAGAGGAATTCTGACTGGCAATTTGATTTGCTGACTGTGGATTGGAAAACTGAGGAAGGATGGCTTTAATTAGAGGGATTCCTAAAGGACCAAGTGTCTCATGGCATCCTCAAGGACTGGTGGAGTTGGCAATTAGTTGGTGGCCCTGATGACCATTGGAAGAGGCTACCATGGCTGTTCATATTAAATACTCATAGAATATCCTGAGTTGAAAGGCACCAACAAGCATTATCCAAGACCAGCTCCTGGCCCTGTGCAGGACAGTCTCAGGAATCCCACTGTGTGTTCTAACTCAGCTCTCCAAACAGCCAAGCCTGAGGACCTTAGATGGGGATGGTTCCCTTGTCCAAGTTTTATGAATATTTATTAATAATAATATTGCCTTCCCAATTTCATTAATAAAGATCGCTCTTGAATGCTTACAGCTATTTTTCCTTGTATGGTGGAGTTTGGAAGGATGAGGAGTTCAGCCAAGAGATGAAAACGTTCTGAGTTTGGCCAACAAACCCATAGCTCCACCTCACCAGTGTTTGCTCCCGGGTGAATCCTCTGCAGAGCACAAGGAGAGCACACAAATTTGTCCCTCTTTATAGAAGCTGCTCCATTTTGCATGAATAAATATTTGTTGGGCCAGCAGGGATTTTATAGCCCATCAGCTCAGGCACTCAGCCGGGATGGAGGAGATGTGTGCCCAGGTCCCTGTTCCAACGTGTGGTTAATTATTTATCTGCAGCAGAATGGCTGAGAGAGACTGAGACAAAGAGCCAGAGGCCAAGTCTGCAGCCTCATTGCTGGATGAGGTTTGGTTGCCAAGGGAGGCCATGAATTTTATCCCTGCAGATAAGTGGCTTTTTTAGGGTTCAAGTGGCTTTGCTGATCAAGATCTGAGCAGGCAGGATTAAATTAGGTTTTAAAGATTGCTCCCGATAAATTGGGTTGGTCTAAGGGGAGTGGTAGGGGGTTTGTATTTTTCTAGGTGGAAATTTTCCAAGGTCTAGGGAAAGGTGATGGCTCCTAGAAATGTCCAGCTTTTTCCAGGATGGGGTAACTCTTTCCCATCACGTGTTTTCTATTGGACCTCTATGCTCTCTTCTTCCTCAGACACCTTTCACCAATTTCCCTTCTCAAAGGACAATTTGTCCAGCCTGGATTTTGTCCTGGGCTGTCATGCACCCACTTCTCAAGGAACACTGCACAAGAGGACCTGTTCAATGCAGGAATCCTGGGATATCTCTTTGGAGAGCTCAACATTCAGCTGAGGTGGTTGTTGAGCCACCAAGCCTGTCCTGGACCGAAGGCCAGCAAAGAGGTCACTTTACCCAAGACATAGGCATTTAGCTTAAAGTGAGTTAATTAGCAGCTGAATTACAGTGAAATAAGTTGTAGTCTAATAGACCCAGGCTTGCAGAAGTTTCTCCCATCCATGCTTTTCCAGAAGGGCTGAGACTTCAGAGGCGTCGTGTGGCCTCTAATGAAGACATGCTCTGAAGTCGGTGTGTGTCCAGCAGTTCAGACTCTCGTCCTCTGCTATTGAGTGGGAAGAAAAAGGTCACCTTCATGACCTCCCCCAGGCAGATCTTACATATAGCAAAGCTGCAGCTCCTTGACAGAAAGGCTGGGAAGCAAATTAAGCCATACAAACTGTTTGTCGACCCACTGAGCCTTCTTCTTTACTGATTTGCAAAATTATGCTGCTCCTCCTCGCTAAAAAATATCTGGGATACTTTCAAATAATTACATACTCAAAACAATTGACTCAACTTTAGAAAAATCTGTTACTTCACGCATCTTCTTATTAGTGGTTAATAAGAAATAATGCATTAGGTGTGATTTAGTAATGGCAGATTCCATTGGATTTGGTCTGTAAATGAAAATAGTTTCAAGATGTAGGTTTAATCTAAACCTGGATAAAGTTTAGGCTCAACTTCAGGTTGAAACCTGCTCCTGTTTTGAGTGGGGGAGTAGATCAGGGGCGTCTGGAGGGCTTGTCTGACCTCATGGCTCCCTGTGGAAGACGTTCTTCATGTCCTTTTCACGTTGCTTGGATTTTCCCTTTGGAGTCAGTGGAAGGATGTCCCTGAGCAGCAAATCTTCATTAATACCTTGCTTTCTCTAAGCACTGGGCTCCTGAGGAACACCAGAATCACAACACTGAGATGGTCAGTGAGGCCTGGAGAAGCCTCCCAGCCATGGCTCAGTTCTGCTTCCCAGTGCTGGTGTCCCTGCTGCCCCAAAGGTGACAGTGACTTTATCCAGTGCCATTTGTCCTGTTGTGGGAGACCTCCCCAATGTCTGAACGCATGTTTCTGCTGAGGAGCAGCTCGAGGACAGCCATGTGTGTACTGCCACGTTTTATATTAAACAAAAATAAATTCCCTCTAATGCGAGCTTTTCAGACAGGTTGTCCTAATATATTAACTTCTGTCTGTGTTTTGAATAGTCAATTTCACGGTGAAATGAGTTCCTAATAATATATTTACCACCTGGGAGAAATCTCCCAGCCATCTGGAAAGGAGTGGGGATTTAGTGCCTCTAAATGGAGATTGGTTTTTTATTTATTTATTTTGCCCGTGGTTTATTCCCTCCCCTAGATCAGACCCAAAAGATACTTTGGGTCCAACTTGACCATTGCAGGAACTTTTGGGGTCTTTTGCCCCATTTCCAGTCTGGCAAGAGGTTCCCTGCCTGTGGTAGGAGAGTTGGAAATAGATGATCCTTAATGTCTCTTCCAACCCAAACCAGTCAGGGATTCTGGGATTTCTTTCTGGTATGGAGGTGTCAAGAAGCATGTGGAGGTTCTCCACAGCTTCTCAGGCTGGAGACTGCTGTTAAGGCAGCATAGGGGACACGTCACCTTCACCAACCCTAAGCTGGGATGGCTTCTGTCCCAGGCACTGAGGACTGAGGTTTGGAGGAAGAGGAGTTTTCCTTGTAGGTGCTGGCAAAGCCTTTTCCTTTGGATGGAGATGTCAGTGATACATGACCTAAATCCAGGCCAGTTTGTGTAATACATCTTTGGAACTCTGGTAAAACAGGAGCCAGATGCAAACCAAGCTATCCCTTGATTATGTGGGGGAAATGGTGAATTCATCATCACTTGAAGTCTTTTAAGCAAGACTGATTGTCCTGCTAAAACCCAGCCAGAGCATCAGCAAGAAGTGACTGGGTTTGCTGGTGTTTGCCTGAGTGCAAGGGAATAATCCCTGTGTTTGCTCCGGCGCTCACAAGGTGAAATTGTGTGGCTTGTCTTCTCCAGGCTGTCAGCTTTGATTGTCTCTTCTGGCCTTAGACATTGTGGATTGATGGAAGCTCATCATGGCCTTCCTCTTGTGTCCTCACGTATCTTCCCCGTGTGCTTAACCCTCATCTTTTATATCACTGGAGTATGAAATTCCCATGTGGCTGAGAGAACTTGGTGCTCACCCAACACAAGTCCCTGTGGAAGTGAAATCTGATGGCTCCAGGGCTTGAAAATCATTAATTTTGTTTGCAGAAGTGATAGCATTAGGGATTTTGGCATATCCCCATCCCCTGCTTTCATGCTCTGCACAGGTCGCTCGCGTGACACGAAATGAAACTTTTTGCTGGGGGATTTTGCACAATCCACATGGGAGATATCATTGAATTCACAAAATTGCTCAGGACACATTTGCACATGTCATTGCAGGGGGAAGGATCTGCAGCCCTGCTCTTGGAATTTTTCTCTGCTGCAGGAACGTGTGTAACCTGGTAGATTTTGTCTGCCAAAATCTTCTTGTTGGGAATGGTGGGAGAGCCTGCAAGAGAAGGTTCTAAAGTAAGGAGGCAGCAGGGTTAGCATGGACCCATCTCTCCACAGTCACAGAGTCCTGCTCTGTAATTTCCAGGGCTGTTGCATATGCAAATTAAAACCATGAGGTCACAGAATCATGGAATGGTTTGGGTTGGAAGGATCCTTAAGATAATATAGTTGCACCCCCTGCCATGGGACATCTTACACTACCCCAGGTTGCTCCAAGCCCATCCAGCCTGGCCTTGGACATTTCCAGGGATCCAGGGGCAGCCACAGCTTCTCTGGACAACAAGTTTGCCCTCCCCAAAAGACATCTTAAACCTCCTTTGTTTTTTTTCTGGGCTAAATGAGTTCAGGAAGCAAAGCAAGTCCCAACCTCTCATTTTCCACTGTTAAACTCTGCAGGCTGGAAAAGGGTGAGGAGAAGGGTTGAAGGTCCCCTTCGACTGAGGTTGAAAGCATTAAGGTTTTATTTGTCTAAACCATTTAACCCACCTATTTCAGCAGCGTGTGGCCAGGATGCCTCCAGCCATCCACAGTCTCTAATTTGGTGCAGACACCTGGAAGCTCCTAAAATATGTATGGGACAGGGGAAAAGACAAAGGGAGTCCTGTTAGAGCTGCATTTTACATCAGGTTGCACCGAACCCCTGGATTTAGCCTTCCTTGAACTTGAAGCTGGCAATAATTGAAGACTAGATTTGGCAGCTGCTGTTCTGACATGATATTGCTGCTGGGTGTTATGAAAACCACTAGAGCCAGAAACCAGTGCAATATTCTCTGCTTGGAGTTTGAGCTTTCAAACATATGAAGCATCAATCTCTCGCTAGCAGCTCCTGAGCTATCAGTTCCTACAATCAGGTGGAAAAGAGTCTTTCAAAAGTGCTTAGTTACTGGAACAGTACAAATGCTTTCTGGACCAGTAAATGCTTCCATGTATTGGTCCCGGACCATGATTAGGATGATAAAAATCTGGTCTCTGAGAAAATGCTCTGCCTGGATGCTCCTATTGCTGAAATGTCAGAATAAGCAGGAGTTTGAGGAAGGATGCAGGGCCCTGGGATCAGTTATCTCACTCCATGGGGCTGCTTCCAGCTGTGTTCTTGCTCTTATTTTTCTCTTTGTGGCCAATGAGTGATTTTCCCCCTTGATCTTTTAATATGAAATCTTTGTTTTTGAATTTCTTAATAGGCTGATCCAATCATCCTCACCCCATGGATTCATTTTTAAGGTTTAGGGTGGTTCAATATATACCTGAAATTTTTAGAGGCATGGATGATCTTTGGGGGATGTGGGGGGGTCAGACATACACTTGGGTCTACCTAGAATATGTAGAAAGTTTATTAGTCCTTGTTTGATGTTGCCAGGATCATAACTGGACTATTTTAATTAATTGAATGAACATGATCCATGTGTCTGAGTGCGAAGACAGTGTTGGTGTGGCTTGAGCTCTGTCTTCCAGGCATACAAATCCAGAATCCAGCCCTACAAGCATCACTTTTAGCTATTTAAGCTCATTTCAAATCTTTGTGATATTGCCACTGAAACTGCCAGCTATGCTTTGCAGTTGCTGTGATTTTATCAGTTGTAATGGGAATTGTGGGCTTGAACCCCCCAGGATGATGATTTGGGGGGTGAAGATTGTTGCTATTTTAACAGGAGCTTGGTGGTGCTTGTGCTTTTGAGCATCATACGCTGGGTGAAAGCAACATTTTATTGATTTCCTTGCATAATTTTGGGTTCAAGGGACAAATAAGCCTGGAACTTTTTGCTTTTAAAAGTTTCATGGATGTTGAGGGATGGTGTGGGGCCAGATCCAGTGGAAGGAACAAACAAACTCTGCCAGGAACCTGTTTCTTACCAAGAATTTGTTTGATTGTCTCAAAATCTCTTGTTTTGATTGTCCCCAAAACCACTGTGGGGTTAAATTTCCCCGTGTGACGTCACAGTGCCTTGGCTTCATTTATCTTGGAAGGATGTAAAAGGTGGGGATGTTTTCAATTGAAGCCATCTCCATTCTCAGCCCATTTTGCAGGAGCCGTTTTACTGGTGATGTGACACCATATCAATAACAATGAGGTTTCTCGCTGCCTGCTCTCGTTGTTTATGGAAAGGAGTTTCAGAAAACATATTATTATAGAGAATAATGGATGGGCTGTAGGGAGACAAGGAAATAATTGCATTGAGGGGGCTTGAAAACATCATAAAGCCAAGAATGGAGTTTGGTTGGACTCTCGTGTCACAAGGTCCCAAGGACTAAACTAATTCTCCATAAATCTGTGCAGCCCGTTTAGACTTACGGGATTTCTTTTCTTTCCTTCTCTACTAGATTTTTCCCCCCCCCTCTTTTCTTTTGAAGAAACACCACAGAGGAGATGGAAGTGAAAAAAAGCCACCCAATCCCCAATTATGGTGATTAATTATCCGTTTGTATTTTGTTAGCACCTATAGATTCTCTGTCAGGGGGCTGAGAGTCATCCAAGCACAGAGTAGAAAAACACACAGCCTTTTTCTAAGGAGCTTGGAGCTTTTTTAAAAAAAGGAAGGAATGAATATTAAAAATAAAAACAACTAAATAATTAAAAAGGAAAAGAAAAGGAGCTGCTGCAGAGCTGACATCCAGATCAGAAGTGTTGCCAGCACTCTGAGTGCTAAAACCTTTGCTCTGAGTTTATTTCCAACTGTTGGAGGGCAAGGTTAGATGGGATATTGGGAAAAAATTGTTCCCTGTGATGGTGGTGAGGCCTCGGCACAGGTTCCCTAGAGAAGCTGTGGCTGCCCCTGGATCCTTGGGAGTGTCCAAGGCCAGGATGGACAGGGCTTGGAGCAGCCTGGGACAGTGGAAGGTGTCCCTGCCATGGCAGGGGTGGAACGAGATGGGCTTTAAGGTCCCATCCAGCCTGGATCATTCCATGATTCTCTTCCCTCCAATCCATTCTGGAATTCTACAAATTTCAGCTGCTGTTGGGAAGACCTCAAGTTGTTAAAGCCATTAATTTATAAGCAAAGCCTTTTTGAATTGGGTTGTAAATCCTCAGTTGTGCTTTTGGGGGAATTTGAGATCCATCCAGGCATGCGGTTGGAAGGAGTTGGGCATCCCAATCCTTACCCTGGGCATATCCACATTCCCAGTCCTAAGAGACACAGGGGAAAACAAGCATCTTCCCAAAACTGGGCTGAACTCTTCCCCTCCGGTGGTGCTCCCACTGGAAACCTCAGACTGCCACATCACAAAACCCCCATTGACTGACCATTTCCCGGAGATGTTTTCCCTCTATTTTCCAGTCAGTCATTCCCCCCCAGGCCCTGTACTTTTAATCTGCATTACATCAGTCTGGGGGAGAATCCAGAAAATCAAGACTTTGACCGGTTCTTTCAGAAGGTGATGAAAAGGCCTTTTCTGCCTCGGGGAGGGGTTGTTTGTTCCAGCCTGGAACCATGGCATTATAATTATCATGGGATTAATCTGGTGGTGGATTAAATTGGTGGTGGCTGGTCGTTACAATTCCATGGCCTTCCTGGAATCTGAGGTCAAATTCGGGATGAATGGGACAATTTATATTCCCTGCATGTGCTGGTTGTGTCATTTTTCAGTCCTGTTTTCTCTACATTCCTGGATTTTAAGATCCTTCATTAGTTTAATATGGACTCGTGCTGGTCTAGCTCTGTCACAGCAGCCAAAACCTGCCATGACTTTCCAAGGGGATTTGTACACCTGCACCACTCTGGACGATTCCCTGCGGTGGGAACGGCTCCACGCACTCTCCCAACCCCAGAACTGCCAACGTTGGGTGAATAATGGCTTTTTAAATTATTTTTCACAGCTTAGTTGGTGGCCAGGGCAAAGAAACTACATTGCCTTGAGGTCACCTCGGAGAAAAGTGTGGAGCTGGGTTTCTTACAGTGACGTCAACCCAGTGTTTCTGTCAAATCCTAATGAAACAGTTTATGCAAACGTGGAAACCGACCCATATGCTTCACTCAGCGTAGCCTTTTTTTAACCTTTTAGATAAATGTCAATTTTTTGGAATGACAATGACATTTCAAGTGAGAGATTGAAATGTAACACACAAGAAACATCATCCACGAGATGTTTTGACTTCTCTGCAGCTCCCTCCTCTCCCCGTTCTATTTATTTTCTGTGAAAACTGTTCGCTAAACCTGACTTGAATCCACAGATAGCTTCGGTTCCTGAAAATGACATTTTCTAGCAAACACGCTGTCAATCGAAAACAAAAAGAAATCAATCTTACAGGCTCTGCTCACCTTTGGTGCCAGAGCCAGCCCTGGGCTTTACAGGACATTGTGTTGCTCAGAACCACTGGGGCTGGGACATGTGGGGCCCCTGACCCTCTCTGACATGCAGAGCTTTTGCTTTTCCAGCTTTGCAGCCCAGGAATTCTCTGTTTTGGATCAAGTGCTGTGCTTTGGTGGCTCGCTGCAAGGTTGGAGAGGAGCATTTTGGGACTTGGTTGCCATCCTTGCTGATTAAATGCACCAGCCAGGTTCCTCTGTAATCAAATACAAGATCAGAGAATCCCAGAATGGTTTGGGTTGGGAGAGACCTTGAGGATCATCTTGTTTCAAGGGCAGGGACACCTTCCACTATCCCAGAGTGCTCCAAGCCCCATCCAGCCTGGCCTTGGGCACTGCCAGGGACCCAGGGGCAGCCACAGCTGCTCTGGGCACCCTGTGCCAGGGCCTGCCCACCCTCACAGGGAAGAATTCCTTCCCAGTATCCCCTCTGACCCTGCCCTTTGGCAGTGTGAACCCATTCCCTTTGTCCTGGCACGCCAGACCCTTGTCCAAAGTCCTTCTCCAGCTCTCCTGGAGCCCCTTTAGGCTCTGGAAGGAGTCTAAGTTCTCCCCAGGGCCTTTTCCTCTACAGCCTGAACATCCCCAGCTCTCCCAGTCTGTCTCCACAGGAAAGGTGCTCCAGCCTTTGTAGCATCTCTGTGGCCTCCTCTGGACTTTGTCCAGCAGCCCCACATCCTGCTGCTGTTGGGGTCCCAGAGTTGGGCACAGTGCTCCAGGGGGCTCTCACCAGAGTGGAGCAGGGGGGGACGATCCCCTCCCTTGACCTGGTGCTGATGGTGCTGGGAACACAGCCCAGGAGCAGGCTTGGCTTTCTGGGCTGAAAGCACACATTCCCAGGGCAGGGAAGATCTGAGCTGGGAAGAAGAGTGTCCTTGTCACAGAGCTCTGCATCAGCATCATGAGCACCGATCTGCCCTGGGGGGAATGAAGATATGGAATGGGCAGTGACAACCACAGCCTGACATGGGATGGGCTGGGATTGGAGACACGGAATGGGCAATGACACCCACAGACTTCCATGGGATGAGCTGGGATCAGACATGGAACAGGTAATGACTCCCACAGACTTTCATGGGATGGGATGGGATTGGAGACATGGAACAGGCAATGACTCCCACAGCCTGACATGAGATGAGCTGGGATTGGAGACGTGGGATGGTCAATGACTCCCACAGACTTCCATGGGATGGGCTGAGATCAGACACGGAATGGTCAATGACACCCACAGCCTGACATGGGATGAGCCAGGATTGGGAGCGAGGTGCTGGCTCTGGCTCAGGAGAGCAATGAAGTGCAAGCCTCAAGTACTTCATCACTCAGGCTCTTGCTTAACTGCTGGCTTGTGAATCAGCCCGTGCCCACATGATTCCCTGAGTCACTGTCTAGAAAGGGATAAACACTGCTTCTCAGCATCTCATCCAAATTGTCCTCCTTCAGCCCCTTTATTTTTGTCTGCTGATGGTGTTGGGAAAGAAAACCTTCAGTTTACAGAGAGGAGATAAATCAAATCTTTCCTGTGCTGATTTGCTTCTGTTTTACCCCAAAGAATGCGTGGCTTTCATAGAATCATAGAATGCTTTGGGTTGGAAGGGACCTTAAAGCTCATCTCATTCCAGCCCCTGCCATGGTCAGGGACACCTTCCACTACCCCAGGTTGCTCCAAGCCCCAACCTGGCCTGGACACTTCTAGGAATGTGGCAGCCACCGCTTCCCTGGGCAATGACCTGGGGAAGTCACTGCTGCAGGATGGCTCTGTCCCCCCTCCTTCTGTCAGGCTGGTTTGTGGCACAGAGCAGGGCGCACCCACGTCACTCCCTCTGTCCAGTGTAAGCTCTCAACCTTCTTTACAGCCAGGGAAAATTAATGGCAAGCAGGTTTGGAAGGTAGATTATTTCATTATCATCGTAATTGGTGCTTATAATTAGTTGTTACTCTGGCGTGTGATGTGCCCTGAGCTCTGCGGCTGCAAAGTGCAGGAGCAGAAAGGAAAGGCTATTTTTATTTTATTATTAATTATGGCTGTTGTTTATTTTATTGGATATTTATGCACTTGCTGTTTCAATCAAGTAACCTCAGCTCATTTGGCTTTGCAGCAGGCAGATGGTTGGGCTTTGCCTGGCCTGGCTCTGGTTCAGCTTGGGCTCTGCCTCCTGCTCTTCGGTCAGCCGTGCCTCCCTTTGCCCAGGAGAAAATTTGGAATAGCTCTGCCTGCCTCGCTCTGTGCTTGTGCTGTGCATCCACAGAAATTGCAAACCCCAGCATCAGTGATGCTGGATGCAGATCCCTCACTGGGCAGCCAGAAAAGCATCGCTGCTTCTCCCAGCCGGGACCACCATCAGCCCGAGTGTCTTGCTGGAGGACAGAAGCCTCTTGTGGAAGGCAAATCACCCTGGAAAAGCTGCAGATATTTGCTCTGAGTCAGGCAAAGGGCCCTCTTTGTGGTGCGTCAGCCTTTCCCCACTGAAACAATAAATGGCCTTTTCCTCGTTAGCTGACGCAACCCAACAAAGCGCCATTGATGATTTTGGAAGGTGCTTCATCAGTGACAGCGAGGCAGGGACGGGGTTTGCGACCCCACCGGCTTTTCCAGGCGTGCGCGGACATGTGGTTGGGTTTTAATGAGCACTCTGGGCCACAAAGTGGGTCAGCACTTTCATCTGCTCTGCCTTGTCCCCCCCACCGGTGCAGCGCAGGCCCGAGGATGTCACCGCGCGCTGGCACGGGCTGCCACATCCCGGGGCTGGCCTGTGGGGGGTGGCAGGGCAGGCAGGGGTCCTGCTGGGACACGGGGCTGGAACCTGCTGATGCGGCTCCCCACGGATCCTGAGCTTTGTGCGAGTGGCCGGCGTGGTGCGCTTTGAAGCCTGAAACCTCGAGCACTTCAAACAGGCAGAGGACAGGGGGATGATGTATGGGAAATTAATATCTAACGGGGCTAAAAATTCTTCTCCATGTCGCCCGAACTCCCCTGCCCAGCTGAGCTCTATTTACTTTCATCCCATCCGGAGCATTTAGCACAAAGAGACCCCTTGCACCCTTAATTTCCGAAAACACAAAGCCTTCCATTTCACCGCATCCAGCTGAAACCTTCCCCTTTTCTCTCTCATTTTCCGGCTCGCTTTTGAAACCCTCTTCTCCCTCGCTGCAGCCTCTCAGGGGATGGAGCAGCAAAGTTTTGGAAAGGAGAGCAGGTCGGTAACCCTTTTGTGGCCGGTTTGGTGCAGGGAGGGCATCCTGAGCCTTCCCACATCGCAGCCTTTGCGGGAGCAAAGCCCCGCCGGCACCACGGGCGTGTTTAGCACCGGTCAGTGCACGGTGGAGGGTTTGTAACTGGGAATTGGGATGCTGGAATCTCATTTATGTCGCAGTAGGAGGATAACAAGTGGGAGCTGCCTCTCTGGCACAGAGCGGAGCATCCTGGCAGAGCTGTTTTGGCTATAGGGAGGAGGAAGGAGGATGGTTTCAACATCAGGGCCCCAGCCCGAGCCTGGGGGCAGCCGGGCTCAGCACTGGGCTCTCAGCGTCGTGTAGCTCACCCATCCCTAGGGAGTGCACCCCATTTCCTTATCAGAGCTGGGGATGACTTCAGGGAGGATTGCTCCACGCCGGGTGGGAATGGTGTGGGCTGGAATGAGCCCGGCATTTCATACCCCACCCCTGCACGGACAGGGAGTGCCTGAGATTATCGGGGCTGGGTGGGGGGGAAAAAAACGCAAAACAAGTGATGTTTCAAAACACAGCCTCGAGATTTTCCCAGGTTGATTTGCCGGCCCTCCTTTATAGGCTGGTGCAAAAACACCGAAGGAAAAGTAGTTCTTTAGTGCTGACAGGATAGAGGTGAGTGCTCCTGGGTGATCTCCTCGGGGCATCCCTGTGCCGAGGGCCGGGCAGGGCTCGGATAACTGGAATGGGACCGCAAATCAGGACGGTGCTGGGAGCCAGAGCCCTTTCGGTGGGGTCCGACCCCACTCCTGCAATGCCGGGGTCCCATCGGGCGGAGATTTTGACTTCCCTGTAAACACACCCGGGGCTTGGTGTGCGGCATTGTGAAACAGGGAAGGGTGGGAGCAGCGGTGCCTTGCCAGCTCCCTGGCACCCAGCTTTGCCCCGAGGCCTTCGATTGCTGCAATTGTGTTCCTGTCGTTCCAAGCGGCGTGTGAGTGCCCAGGGCAGAGGTGCTGCTCCCTGAGCTGCTGCAGGCGGTGCTGACCCTGAACGGGAACCTGCCCTGCACAGCTGCTAAAAGGAGGCAGGAATTGCGGTCTGGGGATGGAAACTTGTTACTGGTGTAAGGGTTGGCTGGTTTTTAACTCCTCATATATTTATGTGTGTGTGAGTGTGTGTGTATATATCAATATATCAATATATCAATATACACACACACACACATATATGTATATATACATACATACATATATACACAACTATATATGTACATATGTACATATATGTATATATGTATTTATATATATATCTGTGTATATATATGTATATTTATTTGTATATATATATACACATATTATATATACATATATATATGTATATATACATATATATACATATATATATGTATATATACATATATATACATATATTTATATGTGTGTATATATATATGTGTGTGTGTGTGTGTATATATGTATATATGCCCAGAGAGGTTGTTGATTCCTCATCCTGGCAGTGTTCCAAACCAGGCTGGAGCAACCTGGTCTAGTTGAGGTGTCCCTGCAGGGGGTGGAATGAGATGAGCTTTAAGGTCCTTTCCAAGCCAAATCGTTCTGGGATTCTCTGACTCTAATTTTCTATATATTTGTATACATGGGGGTTTCTGCCTTATGGGGTGACATCACAATGCATTTAGTTCCCAAATATGCCCTGAGAGCCCAAGACTGGAGTCACAGGTGTGTGCAGTACATGGCTTTATAGGTTGAAGCCTTCTTGCCGTGCTGTTTCTCTGCACTGGAGTGAAATTCTGTAGTTTTCACCTTGTGTTGTTTCTCAGCAGTCCCTGGAGAGCCCCTGTTAGCACTGCTGGAGGTCTGACATCCCCTCCTGGATATGAGCCGGGATGTGGAGCTGACCAGCCTCCCCCAGCCTCCTCAGGGACAGCTTACCGTGCCCCCAGGGGTGTCCCTGAGCAGGTGCAGGTCCCTGGCTGTGGCACCTGGAGCAGCTCCTGGAGAGCCCAGCATCTGTCAGCGCATTTCCCTGAGGGACCAGCGGCTCACCAGCCGTCCCTGCAAAGCTGGGCTCTCTTCCATGGCCCGAGGGCCTGATCCCCAGCTGGCACTGTGTCACCAACAAACGGCCCAGCTGGTCGTTAGTGGCTGCCACTGCCTGTCCCTGAGCAGCCAAACCTGCAACAGCCCAGGGCCAGTTGGAGCTGCTCCCCTCTCTCTGCCTCCCACTCTTTCCCTCACTTCTCCCTTTTAATTCTCTCCCCGTCTGTTCATCTCTCTCCCCTTCTGTTCAGCCCTCTCTATTCTTGAGCCATCCTGCTTTTCCTTTGTGAAGAAAGCTTGGGGAGGAAGGGAGGGGAGCAGTCCAACTCCATCGGTTTCTCCAATACCCTTCCCTAAAATCTCACCAGGTTACATTATGCTCTAATGGACTTTAAGCCAATCTGCCTAATGCCACTGCAAAGGTCAATTAAATTCACCCTAAAAAATTTACTCCTGGCTCATTATACATTTGGAAAATGAGTTAGAAGCACAAGCTGCCCCAGAGGTTTCTGATATTTTCCTAATGAACATGTCTCCTAATGGAAAGAAAAGAAAGAAAACACAAAAAAAAAAACCCTCACAGCAATTTGAAAGGAATATTTTGCTGGTCCATTGGAGAGAGTAGAGTAAGGCTGAGTGTAAGGCGAAGAGGAGGAGGAGGGATGTGTGATGTGATATCTCAGCGAGGTCATTACACCCACCAGAGGAATTTTTTTAAGGAATTTTCTTGCCAGGGCATATGGGCAAGAGCTTTGACCTTGTGTCCATGCCTGGCCCCTCCTGAAGGGTGGTTTGGCTCCGTGCTCCCAAGGCACATCCACGCTGGCTCTGTCTCAGGGCACTCACAGCCCACCCATGGCTTCCTCACCCCGACAGGGTTTTGTGCCTGCAGAGACTCACAGGCTAAAGGAGGCAAAATTAATCAAGTGAATGATTAATTGCAAACTGTGACCTGGCTTGCTGAGAGTGACAACTTTGAAGGGCTTTTCAGGATGAAGATGCTCAATGTGAAAGGCCTTTGTGGACCCTGAGAGGTTTTTTTTCGTTTGTTTTTTTCTTGAGAGAGTGGTGAGAGGGCTCTTGAAACCCCTGCGCCTTTGAGGGCACAGATTTATTTACTGCTCATCAGATTTTCATCCTCATTTCTAACGTGCAGATCCAGCCAGGTGCAGGACAGAAATAAATTCAAAGATGTTCACTGGTCCTTTGGGCACCCAGCTGTGGGTGCTCCCCACAGTGCCCAGGATTGGGTTGATTTGGAATCCCTCTCAATTATGCAGAGGTTTTGTTGAATATGAGCTGCATTTTGAATTTAGAATTTCATTTCCTGCCCTGCAAGTGCAGTTTCTCAATGGGGAGAAGTGGGGGAAGCAGAGCATCTCTCCAAAAGATTTGCTAGGTAGGAATATAAACCATTAAGAACCAGCAGAGGTGCTTGGAATTAAAATGAAGCAAGTCAAGGCAATAAAAGCACAAATGTGACTTTGTCAAAGTCAACACGTTCCCATGGGAAGTTTTAAATTTCAAAAAACAGCATTTCTGACCAAACAAACAGCCCAAATCCCTCCCATTTGTGCAGGGATTTGATGTCCTGGGATGGTTTGTTGAACAGGACTGAATGTGTAGCTTCCACTGGAGCAGAGATGCCACCACTGGGTGTGCTGGGCTTCACCACGCCCAGGCTTAGTCACCCAAGTCATAGGGGTCTGGTTCATCTTGGTCATCTGCCAGCCAGGGGAGACCTTCTAGCAACTGAGGAGGCTTCAAGAGAGCTGGAAAGGGACTGTGGAAAAGGGCCTGGAGTGACAGGACAAGAAAGAATGTATTCCCATTGCCAGAGGGCAGGATTAGATGGGATATTGGAAAGAAATTCTTATCTGTGAGGGTGGAGAGGCCCTGGAACCAGTTCCCTGGAGAAGCTGCAGCTACCCCTGGATCCCTGGAAGTGTCCAAAGCCGGACTGGATGGGGCTTGAAGCACCCTGGGACAGTGGAAGGTGTCCCTGCCATGGCAGGGGTGGAAGAGATGATGTTCAAGGTCCCTTCCATCACAAACCCTTCCACGACCTGTGCTCCTCATAGCAAAGGCAGTTCCTCCCCTCCTGCAGCAGGTGGCTAAAGGATGTGGGATACCTGCATTGCAGCCCTCTCCTTGTGTCTGGCTGAAAAGCCCAGTCTAAGCACCATCACCTAAACCAGGCTGCAACTCCAGGCTGAGCCGCTGCCTTTCTCCAAGAAGCTGCTGGGAATTTTCTTGCAGAGCTGTTTCTTTGGCACGGGGAAAAGCTTCAGGGAAACCGAAAGCCTGGGCATAACTCCCTTCAGTTTGTCTTTAATTACAGCTAGGGAAGAGGTGGTAATTACAACACACCTTTCCCTCGCACAGATCCTCAGGTGGAATCAGAGCTCAGAAATATGCATACTAATCAGGAGCCTGGCTTTTGCCAGGGTTGCTGTTGTGTTGGTTGGGATTGAGCAGAGCGAAGCTGCCCAGATGGCATCCAGGATGTGGCTGGCAGAGGAGGCTTTGCAGAGCCACGAGGACAGGGAAAGCTGTTTTCTCCCTCTTGCTACGGATATTAAGCAGGAGCTGGGGACAGCAGGATGGTGCTTGCAATGTCAATTATTAGCGTGTTTAGTAAATTACCTAGTAAATTGGCCCTTAAAATTTCCAACTGCGTGTCCTCTCTTGCACTCCAAGCCTGCAGCTGAGTTGTTTACACTCTTTCAGCGGGGAAGATGGATCAGCTCTGTCTCAGCTTCTGGACGTCTTGCAGAGAGGAGCCTGAGCTGATCCTGCACGCTGTGCCTGGCTGGGAGGCGGAGAGAGGGCTGTGCCCACAAGCACAGGAACCCTCACCTTGGCCCAGCTTAAAGCTGAGAGAGCCGTGACAGGGAAGGCAGGAGCCCAGGAATCTGTGTCCTTGCCATTCCCAGGCATCCAGGGGCTCCCAGCAGGGTCAGTGCTGCTGCTGTGTGACAGCAGCTCCCATAGTTCTCCTCATTGCCTTCCCCCTGTGCGCTTGTTCCTGGCCAGGGCTGTGCCTGGAACCCCTGGCACCGGGGGATGAGCTTGTCCTCCTTTTCTCACAACAGCAGGCTGAAGGAGAGGCTGGCAAAAGAGAAAGGCAGGTATCTGTGAGATGGGGAGGGAGAAGGATGCTCTGAAAGCTGCGTGAGATGGGTGAAACAGTGCTGGAGAAACTTTGCTGTGGTCTGCTGGCTGATCTGGGGAACTTATCTCCCTCAAAGTCTGGGTTAAATAGCTGGGAGATCACTATGGGTGAGCCTTAGGGATGCTTCCCAGTAAGGGCAGCCCTGGTCCCATGTTCTTTTGGGCTAAATCTGCTCAGGGCCTGCTTTGGGACCTACCCTTTGGGGCTGGGACAGCAATGAGAAGGCCTGGCTTTATCTGGGACTGTTCCCAGGCTAGATCCCCTTCCTTCCCCATTTCTTCCCATTTTGCTAGGTGGGATGTGCATGGTCTGTTTTCCATCACAAGGTACATTTTCCCTTCTGTGCATTTCCACCTCTCCTTTTGCCTTTTCATGTGTTCTGGAAAGGTCAGCCCATCTCTGGAACATGCTTTAAATTCACACAGAGAGCCGGGGGCAGGAGGAGAGGGGAGCGTCGTGCTGCTGCAACTCCAGCCCTCTCAGAGGGAGGTTTGCTGCTTATTTCACTACTTTTATGGATGGATGGGATGCAGGACTGCATGAAAACCCACCTGCAACCTGAGGAAATCGCCTTTTCTTAGCAGAAATCCCCCAAAGCACAGAGTGGTGGTGTTGTAACCCTGTGACCGTGTTCACAGGGGTCCGAGGATGAGGGAAGAGACGAGGATCTGACTCCATGTTTCAGAAGGCTTGATTTATTATTGTATGATATAGATTATATTAAAACTATACTAAAAGAATAGAAGAAAGGGTTTCTTCTATCAGAAGGCTGGCTAAGAATAGAAAAAGAAGGAATGATAACAAAGGCTTGTGTCTCGGACTCTCTGTCCGAGCCAGCTGACTGTGATTGGCCATTAATTAGAAACAACCACATGAGCCAATCGCAGATGCACCTGTTGCATTCCACAGCAGCAGATAATCATTGTTTGCATTTTGTTCCTGAGGCCTCTCAGCTTCTTAGGAGGAAAAATCCTAAGGAAAGGATTTTCATAAAAGATGTCTGCGACATAACCCCACCGGCTGTAGCGATCCGCTGTCCCCCATCCAGCCTCATCTCTTGGGGTACATCAGCCTCGTCCTTCCTCTCTCCCGGGGTGATCCTCACCTCCTGCATCCCGCTGCTGTCAGCCGAGCCTCATCCCCCGGCTCCGTGTCCCGCTGTGCCGGCAGCGCGGGTCCGACCCGCTCCCCCTGCATCCCTCTGCATCCTGCATCCCTCCGCATCCTGCATCCCTCCGCATCCTGCATCCCTCGCCCTTTTCCCGGGAGCGCCGGGGCTGCCGTGGCCGGCGCCGTGCCCCCTCCTTGTCTCCACGTCAGGCCCTTACCTTGCCTGTCAGGCGCTGCCTCCTCTCGCCGGGACCTGATGCTGCTTCATTTCTGTTTTAATTTTGCTGCGGTTTCGCGACAGCCACTGCGGGGTCAGGAGTTACAGAAAGGTTACTGGTGAGTGATGGGTATTGACATCCTTAACAGCGCCCTGACCCCATCAGTCTCGCTCTGTTCTTCTTTTTCCTTACACTTGCCCTGGTTTTTTTCTTTTAAATTGGCCTCTTTCATGCATAAAGCTGCTTCATCACATTTTACCCAAAGCTGCAGCCGGAGAGGCAGGAAGGGAAGTGCTGATTTGCCCTGGCTGGCATTCAGGGAGGCTTTCATTCTCTTGTTTTCCTATCCTAGAAACCTTGTGTGCTGCTTTTTGCCCCTTGTTTTTTTTTCTCTGATCTGCCAGTTCATCTTTCCAAATGCCCACCTGGATTGTCGTGCCTGTGCCTGGGGCTGTCATGGGGGCTCACACAGACAACCAGCTCACCTTGTGCAGGGCCAGGCTGCATGCTGGAGGCTCAGCAGCAGGAACAAGCTCATCCTGCTCCTTGTCTGGTGGATTCCACGTGGAAACACCTGGGAGAGCTTGTCCAGAGATATGCACCAGGCTGTAATACTCCAGCACAGCAATTCAGGTGCATCCTGAGAAGCTCAGAAGGAGTTGGCTGTGGGGGGAGGATAGAATTTCTATTCAAAAATTAAAAAAAAAAAAAAAAGAAAGAAAATAAGAAGCCTTATTTAATTTGTTTTGATGAGAGTAGCTTTAGATGGGATACTGGGAAGAAATTCTTCCCTGAAGAATTTCAGGGAAGCAGAGCAGAGCAGCTGTGGCTGCCCCTGGATCCCTGGCAGTGCCCAAGACCAGTTTGGACAGGGTTTGGAGCAACCTGGGACAGTGGAAGGTGTCCCTGCCCATGGCAGGGGATGGAATGGGATGAGCTTCCCACCCCAAGCCATTCTGGGATTCTGTACATCCCAGTGTTTCCCCCCAGCCAAGGCTCCTGGCATCCCCTCCTTGTTGCACCTCATAAACCCCATCCTGGCAGCCCAGCACTGCTTCATCTGGCCAGACAGAAACCTTCACACAGGCTGTTTGGAAATACGGCACAGCTCATTTTCAACGTGTCTTATCTCCCCGCTGAGGAGCTGTTGTGGCTTAGCAAGGCTGGGTTTGCCTCCCTCCTGCAGCTCATCCACATCTCCACTCCCATCCCAGTGCTCTCCTTCCCTCCATCCCACGACAAGCTGCCGTGACGTTATCAGATGCTTCAGCACTAAAACTCCTGGCATGCAAACTTCTTCTTTTTTTTTTTTTTTTTGGGCTTTATTGTTGCATCCATAAAACTGGCTGGGAAAACTGCTGAAGCAGTAACCCTGCTCCGTTTTAAAGGCAGCTGCAAATCAGCCCCACTCCCCGGTGCAGCACTGAGCTGGTTTTATGAGCTCTAATTAAACAGGATCTGCCCTGTGGTCCAGCTTCCACCCAGCCTATCTGAGAGATGGGATTTAATGGCTGGGGTTATGGATCTGTGTCCGTGGGCTCTGGTTCCCCTGGAAATGAACTGTAATAGGATGGTGAATGGATTAAAGTGAACGGAAACAGCCCGTGCAAAGCTGTACATCAGGTGTGCGTTTTCTCTTAACTGAAAAATGCAGGTTGGGGACTGAGTCAACCTGTTTTAGGGTTGGACAAGGAACAATCTAGCACTGTTTTGTGATGCTGACAAACAGGAATGGGCATTAAATGCAGGAAACAGTCATTGCTGAGAGGGCGCCAGGGCTGTTGACACGCCTGGGTTGTGCCTGTAGAATACCAAGGTTTTCAGGATTTTGTAGAATAGCAGAGCAGGGTTTTGGTAGCTTCAGGCTGGCTTGGGCCGAGATCCTCCTCAGAATGAGATGGCATGGGCTGTCCCTCTGCTTGTTTTCTGTGGAAATCTCTGCAAGGTTTATATCTCCTGACATTTCTTTGTGGTGGCATCTCTGCAGGGGAAGCCTCACAGTGCTGCCGTGGCAGGAGGAGGGAAGTGCTGGCACCCAGCACTTGACAATTTATTTGAACCCTTGAGTCTTTCCAAGAAAGCAATTTCTTTGATATTTCTCTTGGCATTTGAAGAGGGGGAAAAGGTATTTCCCACATACACTCTCTGGTTTTAGCCTTCCCTTCCCTGAAATGATGATTTCTCTCTTTGTAAAAGTCAGCTGCATCTTACAACCCACAAACAGGGTGAGGAGAGAGGTGGGGAGGAGAGTTTGCAGTACAGGAACTCTGTAGTGGTGTCCATAAGGATATTGGAATTTTTCATGGCACGAGAGGATCCTTCCAGACAATTCTGTGCACCCAACATTGGGCTCCCCCAGCTGTGTCATCCACAAGCAACAGTGAAATATCAGCAGCATCATGGCTGGGCTTAAATCTTTACTGAATCTCCATTTTTCTTTCTTTAAACGCTTACAGAATAAATGGAATTTATAATCAGAAACCATAAAATCTCTGATTTATGATTCATCTTGATGACAATATTTAATAACTCGTGTATATTTTATTACATCTTTTTAATGCCCTGTTGTGGAATTTTACTTAGGCATTTCACCCTCTATATCAACCTGTCTCAGCACAGATGGGCTGACTTTTTTGCCTTGGGCTGGCAATGGAGCCAAATGTGCTCCGGGCTGGGCTCTTCCCAGGACTGCCTCAGTCTGTCCAAGCGGGCACAGAAAGCAGCCCTGGACATCCAGCCATGGTTCCAAGGGCTGCTGCTCACATTGCAGTAGATCTGATGTCTTTCCCTGCCTGGGCAGCTCTTTTCCAACATCCCCAGCCAAGTTTAGGTGCAGGTGGGGAGAAATATTCAACTGTAGGACCTCTCTTCCCTCCTCAAGGACTTTTTGCTTGGAAACGCGGAGCTATTTAGGTTATTGCTCAAGTGTGTTCTCCTCTGGAGAGCTCTCCCTGCCTTTCTGGGACCATTAGTGCAAATTAGCTGCTGCATCCCATCATCCCCCAGCCTGCAGCACCCAGGGTACGGATCCTCCCACGGGGAGGGGATGCTCATAAGCACCAGAGCTGAGTTCTGGCTTGGCTGGGAAGCAGCAGCTCCCTGCATCCCTCCCTCCCAGCTGGCTGCTATAACCAGAGCTGGAGTGCGGAGAAACGAGGGATGGGCAGCAGCTTGGGATGGGTGCCTCTTGAGGTTTGGATGCAGGAGGCGTTCCTGTGCTTCCTTAGGTGCCTGCAGCCTGTTTTGGATGTTAAACCCACACCAGCACAGGGAAGGTCATGTCTAGAGCTAGTCCTAGGAGGGACTTCAGGCTTGGGGCCACATCAGCCTGGCTTTAGCCTGGTTTTCTGGCAAGTGAGCTGGGAGCGTACGATAACATCCATTTTCCTCCTGCTGAGCATGGTCTGGCAGTTTGATTTTGTTGCTCCTCGAGAATGATGATGCCCCAGCACTACCCTGGTGCTCGAGCAAGCCAGGTGAGGGGATGGGGTGCCAGGAATAGCTGGGAGCACACAGGCCTGGGGCTGGCAGCACCCCAGGAGCTTGTTGGGAGCGTCTGTGCTGTGCTGCCGGCCGCTGCCCATCCATCCGGCGCTGCCTTCGCCTCGCTGCTCCTGGCAGGAGCTGGATGAGCAACCAGGTGGAGAGGAGGAAACAGGGGCGAGACTCGGCACAGCCTCCCTCCCCTGAGCTGCCTGCACAGCCTCCCTCCCTGAGCTGCCTGCACAGCCTCCATCCCTGCACAGCCTCCATCCGCTGCACAGCCTCCATCCCCTGAGCACAGCCTCCCTCCCCTGTGCTGCCTGCATGGCCTCCCTGTGCAGCTCCATCCGCATGCCCGAGGGGCTGTGGGCATCAGCGGGACCTGGGGACAGCAGGGCAGGCTGCAGAAGGGAAGGGGAGAAGGTTGGAAGTAGTCAAGGCAGGGAGGAAAAAGCAGCATAGCATCAAATCTTTTGTTTGTTTGTTTTTTTTGGCACCCAATAGCAAGAGGATGTGGAGATGCTGGGCAGAGTCCAGAGGAGATCATGGAGATGATCCATGGGCTGGAGCCCCTCTGCTCCGGAGGCTGGGAGAGCTGGGGGTGCTCACCTGGAGAGGAGAAGGATCCAGGGAGGGCTCAGAGCCCCTGACAGGACCCTAAGAGGCTCCAGAAGAGCTGGAGAGGGACTGGGGACAAGGGATGGAGGGACAGGATAGGGACAATTGTTTGACACTGCCAGAGGACAGGGATAGATGGGATAACAGGAAGAATTCTTCCCTGTGAGGGTGGGCAGGCCCTGGCAGAGGTTGCCCAGAGCAGCTGTGGCTGCCTCATCCCTGGGAATGTCCAAGGCCAGGCTGGATGGGCCTTGGAGCACCCTGGGACAGGGGAAGGTGTCCCTGCCCATGGCAGATGCTTGGAAGCACGTGAGCTTTAAAGCCCCTCTGATCCCAAACCATTCTGGATTTCTATGATATTTGGGGTTCAGCATTTTTTTGGGTTGCACTTTTTGGGTACAGAAAGGTTGGTTGTTTAATTTTGGAGCTTTGATGAGGTGACCCTGTACTGTACAAGGAGCACTGCAACCACTTGGCTCTTGCATGGAGAAGGCAGAAAAGCCAAATACCTGGATTCCATGCACTGTTATGCACCCACCAGTCTGTTGGTCCTGGATGCTGATGGCTCCTTTTGAAATGAACAGAAAAATTCAGTCTCCTTCACAATGTTTTGACAGTTTTTTGGGTTTTCTCGTTGGTTGTTTTTTTGTGGGGCTCAAACTGTTTTGCAAAGAACTCTGAGGGCTGGATGAAATGTTTGTGCTGGGAAATCAGCCATCTTCAAAAGGGCTACTGCTCCCTTGCAAAACATTTGCAGAGTTTTCATCTGCGCGTTTTGGCTCCTCTGATACAAGGCAGAAATCATCCTGGGAATTGTCTTCCCGACGGTTATTCTGCTGTCTCTGCTAGGAAATAGAAAAAAGGCGTAAATGAGAATAACTTCAGCCAACCAACAGCAAGAAAACATCCTCTGTGTGCTGCAGGTTGCTGGGCTTGGATGGTTTCGGTCTAAACAAGGTCATCGATCCCAAACAAAAACCTTCCTGATGTGAGTTGAATGGCTGAGATTTCAGATCACAGGGATATGGAGGAACTTTTGCCATCCTTGACTGCCTCAAATTGCTCTTACTGGCTGCATGTCATTGTTCAAAATTTATTTATTTCCTTATTGAACACCATAACCAAAGAGGATTTTGTAGAATAAAGGAATCACAGAATGGTTTGGGTGGGAAATTCCAGCCCCTGACACAGGTGGGAACAACATCCATTGGGCCAGGTTGCTCCAAGCCTCATCCAACCTGGCCTTGAACAATTCCAGGGATGAGGCAGCCACAGCTTCTCTGGGCAACAGACTTTAAAGCTGCATCACTGGCTGGGAGGAGCAGGATGATCCCTATGCAGATCTGAGCAAGAGAAAAACGTCCTTGGGAGGATGAAACTCCTTCCCTGGAAGGTGGAGGTGACTTCTCAGAGCAGGCACATCACAAGGCTGGGCTGACCCATTCCAGCCCTAAATTACAGTCTAGCAAAGGAGGAGAAACCTCCTGAGGAGGAAGGATTGGATCACAATCTCTAAAGACCTTCTGGGCAATGTTGGAAATGAAGAAAAGGAATTATTCCTGGTCTCCAAAGGTGGTAGGACAAGGACTAATGGCCTGGAGCTAAGGAAGGGAAATTTTTTCTGCTTGGCTATTCAGAAAGTGCCCCCCAGTCAGGAGGGAAGGGGGAGAGTCCCCAGGGAGGGAGCGCTGGCGCCGGCCGCAGCGCAGAGATGGGATGTTAATGGAGGTGATGAAGGGAAGGATCTTTAGCAAACACAAGAGGTCAACCTGTTGACCTGAGCCAGCTCTCTCCTGGCCCTACAATCTGTACAGTGCCATGATAAATTCCACTTCCCTGACTTTACTGCGGGTGCTTTATCGCTCGACTTAATGGCTGGGAAATGTCTTCACTTGACTGCTCCGTTCAGATGAGAGGGCTGTCTGTGATCCTCGGGCTTCAGCAACAATTCACTGCCTGCAAAGGGATGATGCCTTTTTATTATCTTCCCTCTCAGAGCCTGGACTCGAGGTCCTGGCTCCTCTTTGCCACTGATTTTTCCCTTTCTGACCTCGTTCCATCCCTGCTACCTTGCAGATTCTCACAAGCCGCCTCTGGGAGCACATGTTTGGAGTTTCCACCCTCTGAGTTCTGGCTTGGCAATGGTTCTATTCAGTCAGAGGCAGGGGGGTGGTGTGGGGCTCCCTGAGGGTCTTGTGACCCCTTTGGATTCCAGCCTGGAGAGCAGGAGTCAGGTGTGGAGGAGGGTGCTGGCAGCAGATGTGTCTGGTACAACCAGCCCTCCTGTTTTTATTGCAGGTCTCAGTGGTCTCATCAGAGTTGATGTTTTCTTTAATGTTACGGGCACCGTGCAATTGCAGAGGAATCCAGGCTTTGGGTGAGCAGCAGCTTTGAGATGCTGGGGTTGCACAAAAAAATATGGAAATACATCTGCAATCTGCCAGCTAATAAACCCAGATCATCTTAATTATGACTGCTTTTATTTTAGAGGTCAAAGTGAAGGCTTGCAGGGGTCTAATTTGGAGCAGTGGAGCTATGGAGGTGCTCCCAATGGGAATTTTGGAGGAGTCTGGTGCTGTGCTGTGCTGGGTTGCGGTGATGGAGGGGTGGCCCTGTGTTGCAGGGAGCTTTGACTCATTCCTGGAGGGAGCCAGCAGTGCTGGAAGCTTTTATTTAAGGCAGTAAGGGAGAGATGGTGTTTGAGGCAGAGCCAGGGCTGTGGATGTGCCCCTGGGCTGGGCTGAGCGCCGTGTCCCGGAGCGATGCCGCAGGGCGGGGGCACTGGCAGCGCCCCTCCAGCTGCCCCCAGGCTGTGCTCCCCACAGAGCCTCCGGCTTTCCTTGGATAAATGCTGAAGGAATGTGTGTCCCTTTCTGGGGGCTGTTAGAGTGAACTGTGAGCAGGCAACGGGAGCAGCAGAGGAGCTGTTGCCATCAGCGGCTTTTTGTTTATCTGATCCAAAGGTTCCTGCTGTGGATGTGGCTGGAGCTGTCCCTGCTCTTCCCCGTGGGTGCAAATGGAAATGTGCAGGCTCCTGGTGCCTCTGTCTGCGTGGAGGGACACAAGGGAGGCTGATACAAGAGGGATTTTCCTGTGTCCACCTGTGCTTTTGTATCTGCATCCTTTTGCTTTGCTCCGTTTGCTCATTCCCAAGCAGCATGGAGATGGAGAAAGCCGCCTTTGGAATCCTGGCTGTGAATCCCAGAATGGTTTGGGTCAGAAGGGACCTTAAAGCTCACCTAATCCAATCTCCTGCAGTCATCAGAGACATCTTCAACCAGACCAGATCAGTCAGAGCCTGTTGGTCTTCCATCAATGTACATTTCTGCACAGAAAGTGCCTTTATTGCAAAATTCCTGGGATGCTTTTAACTTTTATCCAGAGAAATTGATTTTCCATTGGGCAAATCTAAATCTAGGTGATTGCCTGGAAGGAGCTCAGTGGTTCAGTTGTCTGATGGCTAGGCCAGGAGTTGTCCCTGCTGGCCAGGGAGACTTGCTGGGACGCAGTGGGAAGCACCAAACCCCAAAACCCCAAACCCTAAAACCCACTGGAAGCAACTTGCCATATTCTGTCCCATCTACAGGACACAGATTACTCTTTCAGGAGCAGGGAGTTAGCTGGAATGTCCTTGTATTAGGTAAACGGGGGGAAAAATAATCTCTTCCATGAAAATTTTACTTTTTGGAAAGTTCTGCTGAGATGGGAAGTTAGAGGATATTTTCTTTTTTATTCAAACATATATAGACATATATATATATACACACACACATATATTTGAGTTTCAGCAGCTTTCCATTTCCTAGTCAGCTCTCTGTGTGATACCATTTCTGCAGGCACCAGATGACTTTTTTCCCCCTCAGGAAATTTTCTAATATCAATTTAATTTTGACTCTCACAGCTGCATCTATTCCGTGGGGAACCTCCTCTACGGCCTCGCCAAGAAAGTGTTTCCTCTTAGCTGCGAGTTCATTTTCCAGCTTTAAAACATCATTCAGTCATTCCTAATGAAAGGTATAATCAACTTTAAGGCTCCATGGCTTAGCTGAGCCCCTAATGGAGATGAGGATCATTCCTGTAAGATCATTCCAGCAATGGCTCAGCCCTTATTTCCCATGGCAGCTGTGCTTGGCACCTTGCAGAGGATGGATTTCAGTGGATGAAACTGCACCCAGAGGGATTAGAGCCAGTCCACGTGGATGCAACTCTGTGAGTTGCTCCCTTGGGATGCATTCTGGCATCCCACAGGGATTTGCTCCTTCTCTTTCGTTGTGGCTCCACAAATCCTGCGCGGCTTCTGCAGGAGCAGATGATAAAGAATTTGGTCCAGCTTGACTTAAAACAAAGAAAAAGAAGGAAAAAACCAAACCCAAACAGCAAAAAAAATCCCAGCAAAAACACAGTTTGTGTCCCATCTGATTGTATTTCCATGCCCACGTCTGCTCTGTGTAAATGTTTTGGGAGCACCAAAGGGGAATTGTCTTCATTTTCTGTGCTATGCTGTGCAACAGGAAGGGCTGGGGTTATTCCAGACCCTGCTGGACTCCACCATGGACACAGTTCTGTACATCCCTTCCTGTGCCCATCTGCTGGGGAAATATGAATGCAAATAGCAGCAGGAAAACAGGATCAGGGGGAAGGAGGGAGCAGTAGGAGACCTGCGAGGAACATCAGGGCTGGGCTGGGCTGGGCTGGGCTGCCTTGGGGATGGGGTAGTGTTAAATAAGGTCATGGAGCACTGGAACTCCAAATGGGACCCCGTGGAGCAGGGTGGGATTTGTTCCATTGAATGCTTACCCAGCCTTGTGGAACAGGAACCTTGAGCTGGTCTGGGTGGAGGAAAACCCTGGAAATCATGGAACAGGATGGAATGGAAGAGAAAGAGAGAGGAGAGGAGAGGAGAGGAGAGGAGAGGAGAGGAGAGGAGAAGAGAAGAGAAGAGAAGAGAAGAGAAGAGAAGAGAAGAGAAGAGAAGAGAAGAGAAGAGAAGAGAAGAGAAGAGAAGAGAAGAGATTAATTGAAAATAGAATCAGAGAATAGAATAGAATAGAATAGAATAGAATAGAATAGAATAGAATAGAATAGAATAGAATAGAATAGAATAGAATAGAATAGAATAGAAAACAGCGGAATGGAATAATTTAGGTTGGAAAAGCCCTGTAAGATCACTGAGTCCATCCTTTTCCCCAGCACTGCCACACCCACCACTTAACCAGCTTTACACAGCTTTTAAATTCCTCCAGGGACGGGATTCCACCGGTGCCCTGCTGCCAGAAAAAAAAAATTCCCTGGGGACCCAGGGATATTCAGATGTGCCACAGGGGAAGGGCTGTAGGGATGAATCCACCCCTCAGCCAGGGCTGGGTGCTCTCCCTGCAATGGGTTATTAAGTTTCCCCCTCCCTGTTCAACCCTAAAGTAGCTTATAAGGCATCAAAATGACAGAAATTTGGAAATAAGCAAAACCTCCAAGTCCTCCATCTCTCTCCCCAGAGGAAAAACCCAAACAGATGAGCCAACAGAAATTTTTAATTGAAATGTTTGGGTACAAATTACCTGACAATCCAAACAGAGGAGTTTGGAACCAGCGCTGAGCTTCTCGTTCAGAAAATATTGAAGCGACCTGACACTTTCAGAACTCCTCATAAAGCTTTGGAAGTGAAAAATTAATCCGGAGTAACCTCTTTCTCTGCTTTCCCAAAGCAGATTGGCTTTTGATGGATGCTTTTACCTCCTCAATAGATCCCAAGCAGCCAAGTCTGGCTCTTCCTCATTCTGTGGTGCGAATCCCTGGAGCATCAGAGAGTGGGAATGCACCTGGGGCTGCTCAGGGTGTGAGTGATTGCTCTGGATACCTGGAGCATTTCCATTCCTACCCCCTCTCCTTTTGCTCTCCCTGTCAGTCCACGTCCATCATTCCTTCTTGCAGCAGTCAGGTGTCTGTTGCTGCTGCCTTTTATCCCTCTGGATCTACCTCGTGGGATTAGGCAGGGAATGGAGAGTTGTAGTATATAATAGCAGGGCTGTAATTACCTGATGAATACAGTGTAATTACACCGTGGTAAAGCTTTTGGATAACCTCACCACCTCCCACTTGTCCCTATAACTGGAATTTCACTACATTTCAGCTCTTAACGTTACCTCCATCTCCAAAATTGTGGCTTTGGCTTCCTGGTCACCATGGAAGGGTATTTATAACATTCAGTGGCACCACTGATTTTGCACTTACACTTTAATTAATTTGCAGCCATGGAGCCTTGAAGTTGTAGGAGTAGAGTGAAAATTGCAGGTGTGGGAAGCAGAGCTGTGGTGTAATCACACCACAATTGCTGGGCAATCACACCCCGCAAGCTCTACATAAAGCCACATTAAAGTTTTGGTGGGGACTTCCCTGGGGTCTGTTGGCATGGGTTTGGGTGGGCAGAGGGATCTGAGCTGCTGCAGATTCCTCTGGCCTGGTGCAGGCAGGTTGGACTTCTCACCCTCTACAACTCCCTGACAGGAAGGTGCAGGCTGGTGAGGGTCAGCCTCTTCTCCCAGGGTACAGGGACAGGACAAGAGGACACAGCCTCAAGCTGTGCCAGAGGGGTTCAGGTTGGACATCAGGTGGAATTCCTTCATGGGAAGGGTTGTTGAGCATTGCCCAGGGAGGTTTGGAGTCCCCATCCTTAGAGGTGTCCAAGGAACACCTGGACATGGCACTCAGTGCTCTGGGCTGGGTGATAAGTTGGGGATTGGTCACAGGTTGGGCTTGATGACCTTGGAGGGCTTTTCCAACCTTAATGATTCTGGGATTCTCTGAATGCTCTGACTCTCCTTCAGTTAGCAGCTGTGGAACAGCATTTCCCCTGATCCATCCTGCTTGCACCTTCGAGCCCCTCAGCCCAGCCTGGATGTGGCCTGGTGGCACCACTCAGCAAACTTCATCTTGATGAGTGACCTGAAGCTAATCACCACCCTCCTTGCCCATTTCCATCCCTCTGACTCCAGTAAAACCAGCCCAGCCATTTCCCTGCCTTTTGGAGCTGCTATTTGGGATACACAACAAGCACTGTAACAGAATGGATTTTTATTATTATTAGGCTCCCAGTGCCTGTTTCCCTGTCAGTGTAACAGGGCTAATGAAATGTCCCCACCACACATGGGGCTTGGAAGAACAATTTGGGCGGATCTCTGCAGCATTTGGAAGAGGTGGAATGCTGGTTGTTATTTATTTCAGATCTGGTTTACTTAGCCCTGGGTTTATTGAGTCTCCCACTCGCAAATGCTGACCACAGCTCCCAGCGCTGTTCCTGGTGCCAGGGATCCTTCCTGCTGCCTCTGAGTTGCCAGCTGGACTTGTTGTGGACTCCAGCTCAGGCCAGTGGGCCAGGTTCATCCCTGGTGTGCCATCATTGACTTTAATTGAGCTACCCCAGGGAGGAATTTGGCCCGCTCTGGTTGTGAGCTGTGCACTGATGCCAGGCAAAAAGCACAGTGGGTGCCAGCAGGGGCTGTGGCAGCCCCAGTTCAGTGTGGGACAAAATTCCTGCACCTCTGTCTGCGGTGTGACACCAGCACCCAGTGATGGGCAGGGAAAGGGGAATTCAGCAGCACATTCCTTACAGGACTTCACCTCTCACGGGGTTCCAGATTTCATCTCCCTGTCTTGTTCCCTGACTTCCTGGAGGTAAACAGAGAGAAAAAAAGCAAGAAATGAAAAATGGGCAGTGGATCCCTAGGAGCTGCTGCTCTCAGACCCTCTGGCTCAGACCCAATTTGCTCCTTACATGCTTGTAACTGGCATCAGAACACATGCAGAGAAGCAAACCCTTGTTTCCTGGTGGCAAGGTTTATTCTTGTTTTACTCAGGATCCTGGGTGCCACAGCCCCAGCATCACCTGGGTGGGTGACAGTCACTCCTGCAGCATCACCTTGGCCACCCCCAGGCAGTGCTGGACCCTGCCCATATCCCAAATCCTCTTCCATCACCTCCTGCACACTGCCTGGAGGCAGCCGCTTCCCAGGGAGAGAATTCAGCTGCCTGGTTCAAAGCAGAGGGAAAGTTTCCATGCTGGCAGATCTGGGGCAGAATTTTAAGAGTGTCTGAATTTCCTCCCGCTCTGTCTGAAGTGAGGCACATCCAAGGATGCAGCCCTCAGCTTTCATCTGCCTCACCACAGGCACTGTGAGCTGTTCTCCTCTGAATCCGCTCCCCCGGCTTTGGATTTCCTGGGGTGTTTTAGAGAGTGGCTCTGGCTTGCTAAATGCAGGGGCATTCTAAAAAAAATACATATAATTAACTCTAAATGCAAAAAAAAAGTGGGTTTTAGTGCGTCCTCCCACCTCAGACTGCTGGCATGGGGTTGGTTCTGTGATGGAAAGAGGTGGATGTTGTGATGAGATGAGGTGGGTGCATGATGGGATGAGGTGAGAGCAGTAATGGGATGAGGTGGGTGTTGTGATGGGATGAGATGAGAACAATAATGGGATAAGATGGGTGCTAGGATGGGATGAGGTGGGTGCTGTGATGGGATGAGGAGGGCATTGGGATGGGGTGAGGTGTTGCCATGATGGGATGAGGTGGATGAGGTGGGTGCTAGGATGGGATAAGGTGGGTGCTGTGATGGAAAGAGGTGGATGTTGTGATGGGGTGAGGTGGATGCCTTGTTTGAATGAGTTGGGTGCATGATGGGATGAGGTGAGAGCAATAATGGGATGAGATGGGTGCTAGGATGGGATGAGGTGGGTGCTGTGATGGAAAGAGATGGGCATTGGGATGGGGTGAGGTGTTGCCATGATGGGATGAGGTGGGAGCAATAATGGGATGAGGTGGGTGCTAGGATGGGGTGAGGTGGATGTTGTTGTGATGTGTTATGATGGGATGAGGTGGGTGCTGTGATGGGATGAGCAGGGCATTGGGAAGGGGTGAGGTGTTGCCATGATTGAATGAGGTGGGTGCCAGGATGGGGTGAGAGGGATGCTGTTGTGATGTGTTATGATGGGATGAGGTGGGTGCTATGATGGGATGAGGTGAGAGCAATAATGGGACGAGGTGGGTGTTGAGGGTGATGAGGATGGGGTGAGGTAGATGTTGTGATGTGTTATGAGGGAGCTGCTGGGTGCAGAGGAATTCATCTGTGGCTCACACAGCCGGAGATTTGCATCTCCCACCATGTCCTCTGCCACCCTGTCATTCTCAGCCCTTCTCCTCCCTGGGGGCTGTGAGGCCCTTTTGTAGCCATCGCTGCACATCTCAGGTTATCTCAGGACACAGGGTGCAGGGAGCAGCAGGTTTGATGACAGCAGGGACACACATGGAAAAGCTGTGGTGCAAACAGTTGGAAACTGATAACTAGCAGTGATGCCTTTGCCAGGAGAAGAAAAAAAAATGACTGTAAATTTGCTTTGTTTTGATATTCAAATACTCCTTTCTGTGTATGTGCTAATGGGTATGCTGGTGTTATGGCATTATTAGAACAAAATATTCAGATGATTCCTAACAGAATTTGTGTTTCACAAGCTACATGGAAATGTTGGCTTGGAAACTGGAGTAGTGTTAGAAGACTGTTTCTCCAGGGGGTAATAACTGGCCCGAGCTGCTCTGCAGTGTTGGGGGTTGGAGTGTGGGATCCAGGTGAATTCTCCCAGGAATCCCTGCTAGACAGTGCTTCCCTCCCCAGTATGAAAGGAGCACCCTAAATACAGATCAGGGGGAGCCTCAGCCCCTCCTGCCCTTGATCCCTTTTCCTCATGTGTTTCCCAGCTTTGTGGGATGTGAAAGGCTGTTTTGAAAGGACAGCTCTGCTGCTGCTGTGTAATGGCTCAGCTGAACCCGGGGCAGCATCTCCCAAGATCTCCTCTGGCTCCATCTGCTCTGTGCCTGGATTCCTCAGCTGAGGCCAGGCTGAGGCTCTTAGTTCTTCATTCCCACCGAAATGAGCAGCAAATCAATGCAGGCCTAATAAAAGATGATTGGGAATTGCTAATAGGAGTGTGGGAGGGCAGCCCTGCCTCCCAGAGCCAAGATGAGTATGGATTTTCCTGTGCCAGGGACTGTAAATGCTTCTGAGCTCCCCAGGGAGCCCTGGATGCTCACCCTCTCCCTTCACCCTCATCATTCTCCCACTGCCTTTAAAAGGAGCCTGGCAAAGGCAATTAGCTAGGTTAATTAGCTGGAGGTGGCAGGGAGGGCTCAGCCTGGGTGGGATGGGACAGGGTGTGTGGTGAGGCAAGGAGCCCCTTGGCCAGGGGCAGGGTTAGATTGGATATCAGGAAGAAATTCCTACCTGTGGGTGTGGTGAGGCCTTTGCACAGGTTTCCCAGAGGAGCTGTGGCTGTCCCTGACCTGGATGTGTCCAAAGCCAGGTTGGACAGGGCTTGGAGCAACCTGGGACAGTGGAAGGTGCTCATGGTGGGAGGTTCCTTCCAACCCAAACCATTCTGGGATTTTATGATAAGAGCATCTGCCCTGCTCAGAGTTTGGTCCCCATCCCCAGTACCTGTGCAGGGGCAGGAAGGGGAGAAACAAGGTCAGAGAGTGGGAGCACAGTTAGAAGGTTCTCACTGCCTTGCTGCTGGGCTCCCGCTCCAGCTCCTGTAACTGCTATCTCCAGCTTGCCCTGTTTATGGACTCACATCTCCCTCCAGCCCCCATGGTCCCAGCACCCCAGAGGCTCCCGATCACCAAGAGATCAGCACCAATAAACTCAATAAACTCCTTGCTTTGCTCTGCACTCGGCAGCCAAACCCCTCCTGCCCTTCACGTTGGTGCTGCTGGGGGATGATGTATGAAATCCAAGTCGGTTTGATTCATTCGAGTTGTGTTCACCTTGCAGAACAGGCTGTCACCAAAAATAATAAACCTCCTTGTTTTAATGCCTGGAGAGGCTGTTGGACGAGCAGCAGGACAGGTTTAGATCCTCTTCCAAGGAAAAGGACGCTTTTGAGAAAGACGGATTGCGAGCCACGGGATGGCTGCACGAACGGTAAATAATAATTAGAGCTGTGCCTGGAGGCTGCATGGGGAGCAGGGGCCTGTCAGGCTTCCTGTGCCACTGTTGTTCTGGACAGGACAACTCCTGACCCATGGCCTGTAAGGTCTAAATGGTGCTGCCAAGAGCAGGGGGCTGGCAGTGCAGGGTGAAGTGACGTGTCCCTTGTCACCCAGGAGAGAGGTGGCACAGCCCTGAGCGTGCAGCTGCTGCTTTGTGCAGGGATGGGGACAGGGTGGCTGCAGTTCATCATCCCTTACATCCACAGGCCTTTGCAAGAAGAGGAAAAACCCTGCTGGGCAGCTCTTTACCCCCTGATTTATAGTTCATCCCTTGAATTTTTCTCAAAGGACAGCACAGTCCTTCCCTGAGCTCACGCCTGCTTCCAGGAGGAATTTTCTTTGGAGTAAATGCACCAGCACAATATCCACTGAGGTTGCATCCTCATCTCTCTCCTTTTTGGACAGCAACTCAGATTATGTTGCCTGTCTTTGCCTGGCACCAGAGCTGCCTCCAGCAGGGTGCTGGGTGCCCCCAGCACAGCCCCTTGGTCCCTCTCCCTTGGATGCTCTGCTTTCTCCTGCCTTGGGATGTGGTGCCCAAAGCCCCATCCTCCTCCATGTCCTGGAGCAGCCCACACGTGCACATGGCATTGAGGCAAAGAAATATTAATGGGGGGAAAAGTTAAGCACGTTTATTGAACTGCAAAGAAGGTTGTTTTTACATCCCTTTATTGGAATATAAAGACAGCTTTTATAACCTTTTAAAGGGGCATAAAAGCAGCTTGGAGACCAGAAACCTCGCTCCAGTGGAAGGCAGGGGAAGGGAAAGAGAAAGGGAAAGGAGGAGAGCAAACATCTGCCACATTCTGAGGTTAGGAGTAGCTGGGGGGCTGGCTGGAGCTGCTGGGACCCCAGGTCTGAGGTGGTTGTGGTGTCACCTCTTTCGGGGAGGTTTGCAGCCCTCACTGCTGCCCACAGCCCTGCTCCTGGGCTGGGACTGTTCCTCCCCTCCAAGGGCAGAGCCCTCACAGGAGAGGGAGGTGTTGGACTTAATGAACTCGCCTCTTTCATTTTTCTCCCCAGTCTTCTGTGGATAAATACTGCCTTGGCTTCTCTCCTCCTGGAACAAGGGAGGAGGGGATGTGTAAAGGTCTGGCCTTGAGGCTGGAAGGAAAGTTTGCTCTGTGACTGCTCCAGCCTCTCTGGGGCTTCTGGGTAGGCCAGCTCACAGCCTCAGTGGCCCAAAAAGCATTGCTTAATTTGGGATCTGGGACTGGCACACTCGTGGCTGTGATATCCTCTGTCCCCCTGATGCCTTCAGTATTTTGGGACAGGCACAGGGGTGTGCTGCAATCCCTCTCCTCCACAGCACAGGGCTCGCTGCCTCCTTGCCCACCCAAATCAGCAGGTCCAGCTGCTCTTGGGGTGTGGTTGAGAGCAGCACCTTCAAGTCCAGGAGGAAGCTCCTTCCAGCCCCTCCAGAGCTCCTGGAGAGCGCTCTGAAGGCATTTGGCATTGCAGGTGGGTAGAGCCCAACCAGCTCCTCCTGGCACACTCCTCCCAGGACAGAGCTGGATTTTCTCCACCCAGTGGGGGAGATGAGCCTTTCCCTTTGCCGTGTTCCCTCAGCGGTGGCTCTGACACGACATTAAGAGAGGAGAGTGACCTTTCCACCAGTCTGCAGCTGCGGGGAGGGGAGAGCTGAGCCCTGTCTGCAGCAGGGCACCGCTGGAATACGGATGGGTCACGGGGCTCCCTTATCTCCACACCATCTCCCAAATAATAATCTTCCCCAGATAATGTTGTAGGGCTGTAAAGAGGACGGGAGCAGGAGCAGCTGCTTCTAATTTCACTTCATGGGGAGGGAGGCGATGCTGAGAGCACCCCGCACTCTCGGCACATATTTTTCATCATTATAGGCAGAAATGCCAGAGCTCTGACAGATATTAATGCAGTTCACACCGGGAGAAAATCTTCTTTCCATCAGGCTCCATGTGCAGCAAGAGGGCAGTGCCATTTGCAGCCCTAGGGAGGATGTGTTTGAAAGGTGATGTGTTTTTTACCTGGGAATTTTTCTTCCCAGCCAAAGTTCCGTTTGGAGAAAGGGCACCTGAGCCCATCCCACTGAGGGCTGTGGGATCACTCTTCACTGACCTGGCTGAAGGTGCATTTGCAGCAGTGCTGGGAGTTAATCTGGATTTTGTAGTAACTCAAATTCCCCTCTGCTGGCTCCGTCGTGGCTGTGTGTCACCACGGGGGTGTGATTGTCCCATGGAGCAGTTTTGTGACCTGGGCTCCCATCCTCCCCTGACCCACAACGATGCTGTGAGGTTTTCAGGTTTTCAGACTTACCCCACAGGGAACTGCACCTCCTTGCACCCCTCAGCCTCCTTTTATTTGCTTATCCCACTAAATATTCATCAGTAACATTTAAGACAAAGGAAAGAGATAATTACAAGGGGAGAGTTTTTTTGCAGTATTAAAGGTTAACAGAATTCTTGGCATTTGTGCCTTGTCGATCTCCATGTAATTATGCTCATTTCCCAGAATTCAGAGGCGACTGTGCCTGTTAACGCTCAAAGATGGTACCCCGGGAATTAAATTTATGAGATCATTTCTCAAAATCTTCAAATTCAAACCAAGCATCTTGCTTAATGGCATGACTATTATTAATATTATTCTTGGATGCAGAGAGCCAGTGAGGGTCAGAGGACCGGTGGCAGAACTCAAACTGATACAGGCAGACGGCGACGAGCCTGGAGGTTTTTCCCAAGGAATGTACTCGAGCAATTTGGCAACTTCAGAGAAGCAGGCTGGCAAAAGATGGGTGCTGATCTGGGGTGAAAATGGGAAAAAGCCCATTTTGGGCAGCAGCTGGTGGGGACTCAGAAAGGACAGCTTGGTTTGGAGGTGGCTGCTCCCAGTCTGGAGGCAGGTGCAGGCAATAGGGAGATCAGGAGAGGCTGATTCCAAGGATGCAAAACACCTGGCAGTGGGCTGGGCTTTCACCCAGCACAACTGAGCACACTCAGTCTAAAAGAGGGATTTTAGGGGCTCTGCTCTTGCTATTTGCTTTTTGTTGAAGGTGGTCATCTAAACTGAGGTATGTGCTCCTCCTCTGTTGTTTGCTTCCCCTGGTTTTGTAGGGACTGAGCAGTTTTCTGTTCAGAAAGGGTTTGGGGGGGAAACTGAGATGGAGAGGGTGGAACTGCCAGGCTTTTTGCTGCTCCCTGCAGTTGAGGCTGTGTGCGATATCCAGATGGGCTGGGCAAGGCTTGGCTCAGTGTGTTTGCCTTGGGACCATCCCAGGAGGAGGTGCAGCAACTCTTGGAGCTGCTTTTCCAAACAGTTAACCAGCACAGAGCCCCCAGACTGTGGGCAGAGCCTCAGAGGGGGTAGAACCTTGTGTTTTCACATTTAAGGGAGCCGTGCTGGAGCTGTCAAATATCCATGGTGAGATCTGAGGAGTGTCTGGCTTTGCTTTTCAGCTCATTCAGCTTTTTCCCCTTTTCACTGACTGCAGGGATTGAGTTGTAGAGCTCTGGGTTAATGTCACACACTTATCAAATGCCATTAGATGGATAATGACACGGCTTTATCCCACATCATCACTGTCCCTGGCACCTGAGCCAATCAAACTCTGCTGGAGATGCAGAGTCTGTATCAAAGAAGTTCTTTGGGCTGTTCATACAGCAGCATAAGCTCACAAGGAAGCCATGAGAAACAGATTTATGTGAAATCAATATTGATTTGTACCAAGGATCAATCCCAGTTCATAATTCTCACGTTGCCAGTGTGGCTTGGTAGCTCTTTGATCAGTTTTTTAACTCTCTGCATAGATGTTTGATATGGAGCCTGGACCTGCAGAGGTGTCACTCCATAAACGTGAGTGCCTGGCTGGGCTGCTGTGAAAGGCCCAGACACTGAGGGCTGTGGGAGAAAGGACCAATCCAAAGGGGAAAGTGAGGCCTTGAGGGCTGCTCTGCATCCTCCTGATCCCAGCTGCAGCACTGCCTGGCCCCTCTGCAATGTACAAACAACCCCAGCATGGTTTGGGTTGGAAGGGACCTCAAAGCTCACCCAGCCCCAACCCTGGGGCTGGGGACACCTTCAGCAGCCCAGGCTGCTCCATCCAACCTGGCTTTGAACACTGCCAGGGATGAGATATTGAGCGTCAGGAAAATTAACCCACAAATACCAGAGGCTGATGTCCAAAAAGGAGACAGAGCAGTCCTGGAACTTTATTCCAATCAAGGCAGAGGCCATGGGGCATTCCCCTGGGGTCTCTCCAATTTTTGGAGAGACCCCAGGGTCTCTTTTTATCCCAATTTGCAGCCACATTTCCCTTCTCTCTTTCCCCATTTCTGAGGTACTTGAGAGGTTCAGACTTCCTGATACACCTGATACTAGAGATTCCCCTCTAATGTATAACTCTCCCTTTTAATTTTTAATTCTTATGGAATTTAGAGGTTTTTCTTCCCCATTATTTCTTTCATCTTCCAATATCTAATTTCATTGATCAGCAAACCTAAAGTTTATTTGCAAAAGGAAACCTCTTTATCCATTCATCAATCAGTGGAATCCTTCCCATTGTTTCTTTTCTGTCCCAGTGCTGGCTTTATCCACCAGCACCCCCACAGCTGGTTTGGAAAGACAAATCCACTGTTCCTCTCATTGAGTATCCTCAAGGATGCTGCTGTGTATTAGGGCTGGCAGTGCTCTGTGGGGCATTTTGGCTTTCCTTGGGTGGGTTCAGGTTACCTGGTGAGGTGGTGCAGGGAGATCAGCCCTGTGCTGGCTTTTGCAGCACCAGTTTGGGGCAGATTTGCAGCCTTTTCCAGGGCACCTGCTCCTCCAGCCCCTTGGCTGAGGCTTTGCAGCTCTGCTGAGGGTGCCCTGGAAGGAGTTAATTCGTGCTTGAAAATTCCAAAGTCCCTGAGCACGATGAGAGCAAGCGACAAACCCGAGCCCAGCAGTTTTTTAAAGGGCAAACAAAATGTTCTTTTTTTTTTTTTTTTTTACTGCGAGGCACTTGGTGCAAAGTGCAGGCAGAGCAGGGCAGCGTGGCTTTAGGGGAAGGCTCCCAAAAGCACATTTTATTGAAATTTAATAGGATGGTTCCTGTAAGTTTATCTAAACTGCAGTTAAATATTAACAGCGTCTCTAGCAGGGATTAATGGGGTCTCCTGCGTTGTTTTTAAGCACCGTGAGGAGGGTGCTGGGAGTCCCTGCCTGGGAGGGATTGAGCGCCCATGAGGATGCTGCTTGCATTCCAAAACCTGCCCCAGAAACAGCCCCGAACAGGCGATTCCTGCAGCTCGGAGCGGGAATGCCTTTGGGGCGAGAAGGGCTCCGAACGGCTCCGGCCAAGTAAGGCTCCCAATTATTGTTCTTTAATTGGGGCCACCGCTAACGAGGGCATAAACGAGGCAGTGAGCGGAGTTAGAGCCCGCGTCCTTTGTGGCTTCGGTGAATGGCTGTGGACACGGAGAGCTCAGCAGTTATTCAGGAAAAGCTCCCCCGGACTCGTGTGTCATTCACCTGACGAATGCCAAGGAAATTAAGCACTTTTTGTGCAACTCGGAGCTTATTGGAGAATAATGTGGTATGCGATAGCACGGCTGCCGTTGTAAAATCGTGTTTTCATTCGGAAGGAACGAGAGTGTCTCGAGCATAAATTACGTTTCTGATCATATTTGGCCGTTTCAGATTAAAAATAAATTTCCACTTTGGGGCTATAGATTGCCATCTATCAACTCCCTGAAAAGGGAAAAAAAGGAATTAAAAGGAAAATCTGGCTGTACGAATTGCCTTGCTATGACCTACTTATTGAAAGTAGTTTTTTGTTCTCCAGGAATGAAATCCATTGGTGTGGGGAGGTGTAGGATTGTGTGGATATAGGTTTGCAGACAGGTCTGCAGGATGGGAGGATCTTTAATTTGGACCTGCAAGCAGCTACAATAAAATAGAAGACAGAGTCCTGCTGGAGACTTCGGAGGAAGCAGGAGAAAATGCAGCGATGTTGTTGTTTCCCTTGATAGAGGAACTTGAACTGCGAATTTGCATCTGATTATCGGCCTTTGGGACCAGATCTGCAGATTAGCTGCTTAAGGCTTGGTTCTGCATGAAAAGCCCGAGACTGGGGTAGTGTTTGCTGGGAGGGTCCTTGCAGAAGGAGTCGAGGTCCCTTGCAGCAATCCAAATGCCACCATTCTTCCCTGTGGGACATTTTTGGGACTGATTTGCTCCCTGCTCTGCCTCTGAACTCCTCCTCCCCAGCTATCCACAGAGATGCTCCTTTGGGAAGCAAACCCCCAGGGCCTTGCTCCTTCTGACCCCTTCTCCATCCAGGCTTTCAGAGCATCCTCCCGTCCAGCTGCCATCTCCCACGGGGAAAATCCTTCTCCTGGCTCCATCCTTGTCGTGCATCACTTCCCACCCTGTCCAGCCCTTGCTGCTCCTGCTGCCCTGTTTGTGGTCTCTGCCAGGAGAGGGGGGCCTTTAGCCTTGCTGGGAAGGAGAGCAGTGAGATGGATACGGAGATAAAGACACACCTCGAACGTGCTGTGCTCGGCTCGTTGTGTTTGCCTCCTGCCTGTTGCTCGAAACGAGGAGGGGAAAAAAAAAAAGACTTTCACCTAAGTAGGAAGAAAGGGAAGAAGCTGAAAGCGAGAGGCTGTTTGGTGCTCAGATGGGCTCAGCCCGTGTGCAGCAAACTCTGCTGCTGCTGTGGTCAAAACCCAATGAAGGAAAAAAGACTCTCTCATCCCCAGAGAAGGCTACAAAGCTCTCTTTCTCTCGCTGCTGAACCTTCACAGCTGGACTCAGTTGCTGGCTCCACTGCTGCTGGAGCAACTGAATTATTTAAAGGAACCTTGATTTGGTTTTCTCTTTGCTGTTTTCCCGCGTTGTGTTTATTGTCTATAGATATTTTTATAGTCCGAAGCAATTACTGCTGTCAGAAAAGAGACGAGCTGTGACAGGCTGATTTATATGTACATTGTATGTATGCAAGAGAGGGAGGGAGAGCAGGGATTCTGCCGGGCTTTAGTATGCAGGAGCATATTGGATGTAAATTCCTTGGGATTTTCAAACAATGCTGCTGATGATCTCCTAACAGTGGGCCAAATTCAGCCCTGGCAAGGGCTGGAACAGCTCTGCAGGTCACATCTGCCCCAGCCTCGCGTGCTTTCAGTGCAGGGAGGTGTTTTTTAGCTCGTAATTTCAGATGCTCCTGGCGATGCGGGGCTGAATTCCGTGTTAAGAGGTTAACTGGCGGTGGTTATTGGAATCCCTCTGCTTTTGCTGACACAGGAGTTGGTCTCTGCCCATTCAAAGGAGCGGCCCCACAAAGAGCGAGCTCTTGTGTGATGGTGCTGCAGGTATCCCGGGGGGTCCCCATCCTGCCAGGGGTGCCTGGATGCCGCAGCCACCAGCAGGATTGCTGTGTTTTATTCTCTGCTGTCTTGTACCCAGCCCTGGACAGCCTTTTCCCCTGCCTCTGACGGTCTCTCCTTACGCAGTGAGGTTTCAGAGACCCCTCCCATGTCATTTGTGGCCCCAAAGGATCCGCTGAATGCGGCGTTCCCCCCTCCCTTGCCAGTTCTGACAGCCGAGTTCGCTGCGGGGATTAAAGTCCTTGTGCCAAGAGCTGGGCAAAGCTGCTGTTTCCTCTGGGAAAACACAGGGCTGGAGGCAGCACGTCCCACCAGCGCTAAATTCAAGGAGCAGAGAACCTTCAGACAAGGAAAAAGTAGAGAGACTTGCAGAGCAATCCCCTTCTCGTATGACCAGCCAGCATGCACAATAATAATAAAGCTTTATTTGATGGAGTGTTTCCTCTGCCCGGCACAGCTCATAATGTTTTAGAGATTAAATAGCACAGTTAGTGAATTAAGCAGTAGTTTACAGGGGATTCGGAGACTCCAGGGATTAGTAACGGGCTACGGATCCTTTCACATCTAGGTCACCGGTTTGAATCCAGCTCAGGTTGCCAGCAGCAAACTCAAAAACAACAAAAAAAAACCCCACAAAACAAACCCCACCACCCCACGTTGGTGCCGTGCAAAAGCTGCCGAGCACACGGTGGGGGAATGGAGGGAGGATTTTTGGGTAAGGCAAAGCAGGGAAGGCATTGGGCACAGCAAGGGCGGAGATCTGGTGTTCCCTGAGGCTGGGCTGTGACAGCTGGGGGGTTTGAGGGGTGCAGGACCCCAAGAGCTGTGATTTGACTGCTGCCTCCACGACTCTCTACTCTGAGGATGCTCCCCAGCACCTTTTTACCAGCATGGAACTGTGCCTGGAAATATTAATGTGTCTAGCCACTAGCGGAGGGAAGGAGGAATTACTCGGCATAAGCAAATGTGATATTTGTTAAATTATGAGCTGATAAAAAGTACACGGGGACCGTGCTTGCGGCTGGGGAGGAATTTGCCACTTAAGCTCACGCTGTGTTTGCGAGGTGCAGGGGACCAGGAGGACACGCTCCTGCCTCTCCTCATCATCACCTGCCTGGGGGGGAAGGGGGGGGATATTACCCGTGCCTCAGTTTCCCCTCTTGCACAGTGACTTTGCCGCCTGGGATGGGGAAGGTGCAGAGGTAGAGGAGGGCAAAGGGGAGAGTTGTGCGGCGCTGGTTGCGGGACACAGGTAAGCGCAGGGGGGAGAGAGAGAGGAGAAAGGAGCGGGGGGGGGGGGGTCTTGCCATGCCCCCGCAGAGCGCGGCGCGGCAGGGGTTAATGTGCGTGTCCTCCTGCGCATCCCGCCCCGCTGCCGCCCGCCCGCCCGCCCGTGTGCGGGGCTCGGGCCGTGCGGGAGCCGAGGCGCCGGGCAGCGCTGGAGCCGCTGCCATGACAACCCCGGGGATGCTGCCGGCCGGGGCCGGGGTGCTGCCGTCGCCGCCGCCCCCCCGCATCCCCCCCGCCCGCCGCTGAGGCCAGCCAGGGGCTCCGGCAGCCTGACATCCCCGCGTTCTGCATCCCGCCTGGAGCAGTCCCCTGGCAGCGGGGCGGGAGGAGAGGAGCTGCAGGGCATCCCGAAGGGTTTTGCCCGCTGTGCCTTCTTGCGCCTGGACACCTTTGCTAGCTCGCCTCGGGGGTGTTTTTTTGGGGTTTTTATTGGTTTTTGGACTGCCCCCGCCTCGGGACAAGCGTGCGGGAGTGGGGTACAGCCGGGCCCCCCCCGGCGCCTCCTCGCCCAAGTGAGCCTCGGACTGCTGCCCGAAGAACCGGCTCGCCCAGCACCTTTGCCACTTCTCCTCCTCCTCTTCCTCCTCCTCCCCCCGGCCCTCCCGTCCTCCTCCCTCGCCCGAGGACAGCGGGACTCCCTCCGATGCCGCTCGGCAGGCTCAGCGCTCGCAGCCAGCCTTGCCGGGGGCTCTCCTGATCTCCGTGGAGCTCCGCAGCGCTCGCCCCGGTGGTTTTGCTCCCCCCCATCCCTCCTCTCCACCCACCCCTTCCCCCTTTTCGCCTTGTCGGGTGTGTTTTTTGCCTGTTGGAAAAGTCCCCGCTGCCCAGGATGGGGGTCGGTGGGTGCTTGGCCCTGCCCTGGAGGTGCCTGGTCGTCCTCTGTCTCAGGCTGCTCTTCCTTGTGCCCGCAGGAGTGCCCGTGCGCAGCGGAGATGCCACCTTCCCCAAAGCCATGGACAACGTGACAGTGCGGCAAGGGGAGAGCGCCACGCTCAGGTAGGAGCAGCTGCACGGGGGCTTGGGGGGGTCGGGGGTGCTGCTTGCGTGGTGACTTTGGGGTCGTGACTCAGTTTCCCCGCGGGGGATGCGCCGTGCCGGCTGGCGGTGTGCGATGGTCCCGGGCAGCGAGCTGAGAGATTGGAGCGCCGGGGGATCGGGCTTGGGCTCAGCCCTCCCAGTTGTGTTCGGGAAAGTTACTGGGGGATGAAAAATAAGGGGATGTGGTTCCCTTTGGGCGTCCTGCCCCCCAACAGTGCGAGGCAGGGGCTCGGTTGCTGCTGTCGGTACCGTGGCTCGGGCACTTGGGCCGCGTTCGGTGCAGATGAATCCTGCTCTGCTCCTGGCATGCAGTGCCCGGGGTGTCTGCACCCGTGTCAGACCGCCCCAGCCTGGGGAAAGGGTGAGCTGGTGACCCCCTGATGTGGCTTTGTGCCTCTATCTCAGGTGCAGACCTGCTGGAATTGGGAAGTGCAGGACGGGGCAGGTTAATGCTCCGTTCCTTAAAAATCCCTGCACTCCAGAGGCAGGGGCTGCTGCTCCCTGGCAGCGTTCCCGCCCTGGGAAGGGGAGAGATGGGGGCTGGGCGTTGCACCAGGGTCCTGCCTCCTGCAGCAGCGATCCGAGGGGTTCAGGGGCTGCCAAGGAATCCGTAATTTAGCTCAGCATAATTTCTGGGACATCTTATGCCCAGACACTCGTCCCTGTCCTCACAGCAGATGGGCGCAGTCATCCCAGAGGATGTTTGATAGGGACATTAAAAATCAAAAGCCAGGTTTTAATTGCAGCGCTGGGAAGCGGCGCTTGCAACTCCGGCATGCTCGGGAGCGACTTTGCTCCTCCGGGGCATTGCATAGGTGACACCGACATCTGCGGGGCCAGCTGGGCGTGTGCGGTGACACTGCACTCCTGCCTTAGGCCAGCCCGTGGAAAGGGGCCAAGCCAGGGCAGGAAAAAAAGCCCCAGGAGGAATTTCAGCAGGAATTGTCCTGCAATTCAGTTGTTTGCAGTCAAATCTTGCGTCCCCCTCCCCAGCTCCCAGCTCCTGGGAGGGTGGGAGCTGTGTTGTGGCCGTTCCCCTGGGTTTGTCTTGTCATGGCACGACCGGGCAAAGAGGCTGGAGAATGGGTGGCAGAGGATGGAGTGTCTTGCTTAGGAATTTGAGCTTGGCTTAAAAAAAGAAGTAGCTCCTTTTCTTTCCTGAATTGCTGTGTTGTCCCAGGTGCCAAGCCAGGGCAGATAAAAAAGCCCCAGGAGGAATTTCAGCAGGAATTTTCCTGCAACTCAGTTGTTTGAAGCCAAATCTTGTGTCCCCCTCAGAGCCCCTGAGTGCTCCTGGGAGGGTGGGAGCTGTGTTGTGGCCGTTCCCCTGGGTTTGTCTTGTCATGGCACAACTGGGCAAAGAGGCTGGAGAAGGTGGCAGAGGATGGAGTGTCTTGCTTAGGAATTTGAGCTTGGCTTAAAAAAGTAGTAGCTCTTTTTCTTTCCTGAATCGCTGTGTTCTTCCAAGTGCCAAAATTCCTACAGATCCTGCTGTCAAAGAGGGAGGGTTACAAGGGGTCTGGGCAGTGAAACACACGGGATGGCAGCAGCTGGGTGGGTGCTCTGCAAACTTATGGGAAGAAGCTCTTGTGGGGGCCTCCACAGGGTTTTGGGCATAGATCAGGGATCTTGATCCACACCGTGGATTGAGGTGCTCTGCCCTGGCACTGGGTGGTCACTGGTGCTGGAGGAGAACAAAGGGAAGCTTGGGTGAGTCAGCAGGAGGGATTCTTCTGTCAGGGACGTTTCATGGGAAAGGTGACAAATCCTGTCCCTGGGAGGTGGCTCTGGGGAGGACAGCAGTGTGCCATCATCCCAGAGCTGCCATGGATGCATCCCTGTAGAGCTGGGAGCCACTCTGGTGACAGGGGATGTCCCTGTCCCTTGATAGGTGCCTTGCCAATACAGGTGTGCCCCAGGAGAGGGGCACGTGGGCTTTGGGGTGTGCAGCTTGTGCAGATTCTGCTCCCCCTGTGCTGATGACATTCCTGCTGTCCTGCCCCTGGAGCAGGGATTGCCCCTGGAAATGAATGGCTTGCTGCCACCACCAGCTCAGTGCTCTGCTCTGGTGACAGAGACATGCAGGTGTGGCTTTGCCTGGGCATTTGGAGGTGTTCTCCTGCTGGTTTGAGGTGGGAGCAGTTGGCCCAGCAGGCAGTGGGACGTTGCTGCATCCCCTGGTCAGTCCCTGTCATGCTGCACTGTGGCAGGAGCCAGGAGGAGCAGAGCATGTGAAAACCTGAGGAAATCAAGGAAGCATGAATCTTCCTGCCTGCTCCCCTCCCAGCCTGGCGTGCCCATCGATCTGTTGTGGAGGAGTTTAACTTGTGCAGAATAGCAATGCTGCTATAAAGGCTCTGGCAGACCCCAGCCATGCCCCTGGCCACCTCCTGCCCAACCCTGCATGGGTGGCAGTCAGAAAAGGGGGAAAAAAAAAATCAGGTCTAATCCAATCCCACTCATTTCCATGCAAGGTGGGAGGACAGGGAGCTGCAGCCAAGGATTTGGAAGGAGAGATGTTTCTAGAGGTCCCTTCTTGGTGTTTCACAGATGCCAAAAGGGAAGAACAAGCTGAAAACTCAGCAGCAGAAGTTGCTCTTTCTCTGGAGCACTTGGAAATCCTGTCCCACCCTCTTCCCAAGGGAGAGGCCTTGGCTGCTGGAAATAGGTTATTTTATTGGGGTGGCAGGTGCTGAGGAGCCCAAGCTGCTGTCAAACAGCAGTGCCCTGCCAAGAGGCTCTTTTCAGCTCTGTCCCTCCAAGCAGAGTGAATTCAGTGCTGGGAAAAAAGCTGGATTGAAAGCTGCAAGGAGACTTCTCAACTGAAAAGGCTTTGCTCTGTACAATCCACTGTGGGGAATCAGTTTAGGACCAGAGACGTTGGAGGTGTTCAGGTATTTCCTTACATCTTGTGATGTTTCTGCTGGAGGGTACAGGTATGTCGTGGGTACCAGCACTTTGGATCACTGTATTTCATTTAAATCAAGCTTTAGATGTTGGTTTAGGGCTGCTGCCTGGGATAGGAGGAGTAGGATTTACTCCTGGGTGCAGCAAAGCCTGCGGGAATAGGGAAAGGGTTTGAGGGTGTTGTGTCACAGTGCTGTGCTTTTACTGATGGATGTGTTGGTCCTGCCTTTGGGGTTACACTGAGGAGTTGTGTGCAGGTGAAAGTCAGTTTTCTGTCCTTCCTTGTGTCCTTAAGCACAGATTGTGAGGGTGAGGCTGATCTTCATCCCCTCCCACCATGTCCACACAGCTCTGCCCTCACCAGCAGCGAGTGGCTCACGCTGAGAGGACCCATCCTGAACTTCCACCCAGTGCTTGAACCGAGTCCAGGCATTGCTGAGACCTTTGGAGCAGCTCTCTGGGCACCAAAACAAATGGCTTGATTATGATTTCACTTTAATTGGCATCAGTCAGCGCTTTCCATGGCGAGGCTCTGACATTCCCATCAGCAGCACAGGCGCCTGCATGGTGTCCCCCCGAATCCACGGTGCTCCTCTCTCCATCTCCTCTGGTTTCCTTGGCAGGGTGATGCAATGCCTTCATTTATTCCCCTCTTTGATTCCAACACTAGAAGTCAAATTTGAGTTAAACATAAGGCAAAGCTTTTTTTAACCCTGATGTTTCCTGTGGTTTCCACGCAGGCTTTGAAAAGGGCTGTGAGCTTTGCCACTGAGCTCTGTCATTCTTTACCTAAGCCTGTTTTGCAAATTTATTTGGCCCCTGTTGTGCTCTTGAAATAATTTTGGAGAAATGATGACTTGGCTGTGAAACAAAACAAAATCAAGCATGTTTGTTTGATGGGTGCAAACAGAAAGTGCTTGTTTGCTAAGCAGAAAAGACTATTTTTCAGAGATGGGTCTGTTTTCTGTGACTCTTTGCTGCCCCATCTTTTCCCTTTTATTCACAGGAATTTGTCTTGCTGTGTTTTTTTTGTGTAATAGAAAAATAGGAATGATCTCCAATGGGTAAATGTGGTGTGTTCCAGCACCCAGGTCCTGGGGGAGCCTCCAAGTCCCCCCCAGTGCTTTTCCTGCCAGTGTTTGAGTGAGGGCGATTCTCACTGAGGTTTTGGGCAGCCGCCTTTGTGGTTTGCAGTCAATGAGTGCAGAAATCCTGCAGGGGGAGGAGGCCAGGGGAACCCATTCCAGGCTGTCTGTGCCTGGGAAAGCCTTGGCTGAGTCATGGGGGGTTCAGGGGGGCTCAGAGGGCAGTGCCCAGCACTGGGCTGGGCTCCTGGTGTGAGTAACAAAAGCCAGACAGGGAAGAGGATGATGGTGAAAGGGGCCAGCCATGATTACTAACCCTCCTCTGCTGGCTGCCCAGCTCTGTGTCCGTTTTGCTCCAGGCTCCCACTCCCACTCTGAGCTGCAATAACCCCACTGAGGGAGTGTTGCTTGTCCACCCTGTCCCACCAGCTGAGAACACCCCAAGTTAGGAATTCCCATCTCCTGCCCTGCCCAGCCAACTGCCCCCATTCCCTGCACAACCACCACATTCCTGATTTCCAGATCAGTGCTCATCTGCCTCTCCAGGGCCCAGACCTGTGGAAAAGCCATCCCATCCCCATGGTCTCCACGTCCAGCACCTGGTAGTTTTCAGGAAATAAATAACCTGCTGCAGTTATTTATTTCAGAGACTCCTGATTGCCTGCCTGCCTACTTCCCAAGGCCATAGAGGGAGATATAGCTGGGGCTGGCAGAGGCCAAGGTGTCACATCTTTGCTCTTCTCAGTTCCTGAGCAGTAGAGGAATTCTGAGCACCTGGGATGGGCTGGGAGCAGCTTCCAGCAGCCCTGTAGGGATGGAGTCAAGCTGTGCACTCATGTCTTAACCTAAGTTAATTCCACTAATTCTCCAATATCCACCACCTCTGTCCTTCTCCTTCAAACCTCTCCCCTTTTCATCCTGAGGTTTAGGGAATCAATTCAGGGCTGTGGTGACCCCTCCTGCATTAAGGTGGGGAAGGAGTAGAGCATGTCCTGCATCCCTCAGGGTGCCACTTCACCCCTGCCTCTCTCCTCTTGCTGGGTCCTCCTTTCTGGTCAGGGTTTTGTCCCCACATTGCTGGGGATGCCCCTGGGAGAGGCTGCAGGAGCCCCATGTGTGGGGTTTGTCGCTCACGAGCCGATTGCTCTGCTGGTGATGGCACGTTTCTGAAAGAGGAGTTTATTACAAAAGTGACATGTCAGCAAATCTCTGCCACCTCTCTCCCATCTCCGAGATGGAATCAGCTTAAAGTGGTGAAAAAAAATTGTCATATGCATGGATTATTCTTTTTTTTTTTTTTTTTTTTTTTTTTCCCTGAGTGCAATTTCCATCTGAGATGAGACAAGCTCCTGATTGCTGTGCCAGAGGAGGGTTTCCCTTTATAGCTTCCCTGGTAGAGCTGCTGCCTCTGGTTCACTGGAGCTGGGGTCTCCTAGGGGACAAGTGGGCTTTTGTGGAGCTGGCATCTCCACCCTGGCTTAAGCATCTCACATCTGGAAAAGCTGAAGTCAAACAAGCTTCACCTTGGGATGGGGAAGGGAGGCCAGAGCAGCCCCACAGTGGAGGCATGCTGGGCTGGTGTTTGTAATGGTTGAGGCAGGCTTAGGAAATGGATTTTCAGTTGTCAGCCGTGCCCTCAGCTCCTGGTGTGACGTTAGGTGCCCTCCCAGGCCCTATAAATGTCTTGATTCGTGCACAGCAATTGCAATGCTTCCTTTCTCTGCTCCATGAGTCATCTGCTTGCGTTGCAGTCTCTTTGTGGCAGGATTCATCCCTCTGCAAGGAAAATGCTAAAAGTGTCCTACTGGAGGGCACCAGAGGTGTCCACCCATGTCCTGCCCTTGCTTGGGGTTTGAAGAGGGGATTGGGAGATGTATTTGCTTGGCCATGGCAGGGAATTGTCATGGTGGAGGTACCTTGTGTGAGGCTGGGGTGCTGCAGAGGTGCTGGCAGGGTGGATGCTTAGGTGGGAGCTGAAGTAAAATCAGGGATATTGGGACCTGGGGAAGCAATGCCTCTGTGGGGCTGCTCACTGCCCCCAAGCCTGCTCTGAAGCTGCCTCACCAGAACCACGAGCTGATGTAAGCCTTGGAACTTAGCACTTGTGGGTGCTAATCCAAGGGATGGCACCTGGCCTCACCTCTGGCCTTTGGCTGTCCTGATGTGCTGTCCCAGTGCCACCCTGGCAGAGCCCTCTGGGCCACGCTGCTGCTGGCACTGCAGCCCTGAGCTGGCAGCTCCCATGTGTGTGTTAACAGAGGTGGGCTGGGGGTGTGGGTCATCTCTAGCTTGCCTAAGGATTTGTCACTTCTGTTGGCCTCACTGGAGTTACTCCAATCTGTGCCCTTGGAAAAATTCTCTTCTTGATCAGACAGAGTTGTTTTCTTCCCCCCAGACCTGCCAAAACCTGCCACTTTGAGCTCAGACACCCTTATTTTCCTTCGGAGGAAAAAAAATCAGGAAGGAACTAATCTACGACCACATCAGTGGGAGCCTGGGCTAATAGAAATTGTAATGAGAATCCAGAGCCAAACAAACAGGCAAATGGGGAAAATGCAATCCCACTGATGCGACAGAGAGATTTATGCCAGCAAAGGGGCTGATCCAGTGCTCATTAATGTCACCATGAGTCTTTATCCCAGCTGTAATGGACTGGGGATCAGGTTGGAAGACAGCATTTCAGTCCTGCTCCAGGATGCAGACTGTGAACGGGTTGTGTGTGGAATAGCAATGTGGAATTCCTTCTCCTCGGGGTTTGCTCGTTGTTGCATGCGGCACCTTCGCAAAGCAAGTGGGAAATACCTTCTGCTCTCCTTGGGTTTAGTTCTCAGAGGTGCAAGGCTGTGAAGGAGCCAAGTCTGAGGCTCAGGCTTGGCTGTCTGGTTGCTGCAGCGTCTGCTGAACCGCCAACAGCATCTCCATCATGAGGATATTAAAAATCCTGGTTTAAATAAGGATTCTTCAGCTGTCAGGGAGTGGTGTTGGCTGTCACCGCCACAGTCACGCTGGGAAGCATCCTTAGTTTATGTGCAAAGTGAGGAGGCAGATGGGTGGGTATGGAAAATCTGCAGGCAAACTTGACTTTGCAGCTGGATTCTTCCCTGGAAAAATCTGGGAGAGAACTGGGACAAGGTCTGGAGAGCTGAGCCTGGTCTGAAGGTGGGGACACCTTTGGGGACAGTGCTGAATAGGAAAGGACACCAAGGGTCAAACAGGAGAGGAGTGAGTCCAGCTCTGCATGTCAATGAGGACAGAGTAAATAAGGGATAAAACCACCTTCCAACATGAGCAGCTGGTGAAATATCACAGGATTTCTTTCCCAGAGATGGGAGATTTTGACCAGCTCTGTGCCTGCAACCATAAATGGCTCTGACACCTGTGTCTGTTTTATTAGACACATGCAGAGCCCCAGCCATGATCCAAACATTCATTACTTGGGATTTTTGAGTCTCTTTTTCCCTTTTTTTGTCATGGTGGGATCATTATTTTCGCATCTTCACATCCTCAGTTCAGCAAAAGCAGCGTGTTTTTCAGCCTCGTGGTTTTTACTCATCTCTAATAAGAAGTATGAGAGGAAGCCGTTGAGAAAAGCAAATTCTCAAAGGTATGAAAGGAGAGCAGGGCAGCTCCAGGCTCAAAGACACCACCAAATCTCAAGATACTTTGGACCTACAGATAGGCACAGCAGTAATATTTGAAGGCATATTTAGGTTTTTATCCTTCAGTCCTCCAAATTCAATCAATTTTATGTGGAGGGCTTTATTCCTTAAATAACCTTAAAAACCATAAAGATAACATTTAATTATCTTGCATCCCTTTTCCTTTCTCACAGTCCAGTATAAAGCTCTTGATGAGCTCAAAGGAAAGGTGACTGAGGTGAAAATTCAAGGAAGTATTTTCCAAGTCCTTTTTCTTCCATTACTATTCAGCAGGAGCTGGGAGTCTACTTTCATTCAAAAATTTCAGGTTTTTATCATTTGTTAAATAAGAAAGTACTTTTTCTTTTTTAATTCAAACCCAGATATTTTTATTAAACAATCCATTTCTTTCTTGCATACCTTGACTGGAAAGGATTTGACTTAGAATTGCCTTGTGGGGGAGAGGGCAGGTTTGGGTTTGCTTGGAAAAATAGTATTTCTTTCCTTTTATCTGAGTTTGTGAGTTCAGTGAAGCATTTTCTCAAATGTTACAGGAAGTTCTCTGATGAAGCTAAAGCAAGATTTGGTTTAAAAGTGTTTTATAAGAAGTAGCAAGATCCTGATTTCATTCAGTCTCAGAAGGAATGGGTTTCTGGACGCACACAGTTTCCCTTTAGCTGAAAATAAATCTTGCCCTCCTCACCTCAAAACTGCTTTACCTCTTGGGTCAATTTTTCCATCAAACTTCATCCCTGCCGTTGCTTGCTACTCTGTGGAAGAGCTGCTTTGTTTTGAATCAGACAAAGTTTGTTTTGAGTGATGTTTTCCAAGGCCAAACTTCCAGCTGGCCAAGGCACGTCAGGACCATGTTTGCTCTGCAAACTTCCACAGTGTGGGAGTCAGGGCAGGACGTGGCAGCGTTGGGAGGGAGCAGTTTGGAGGTTCCTCATGGTGTGTGTGTGTGCAAGGGATGTGATTTAGTCCTCTACAAACACGAGGAGCCAAAGGTATCTTGTTGGCCTTGACCAGTGGAATTAAAGATGCTCTTCCCTCTCTCGCATTCTGTGGCAGGGCAGGGTGTGGGGATCAGTCTCCTCTCATGAGTAATGAGCGATAGGACAAGAGGAAACAACCTTAAATTGCACCAGAGGAGGTTTAGTTTGGATATTAGGGGATATTTCTGTACCAAAAGGGATGTCAAGCCCTGGAATGAGGAATCCCTTCTCATCCTTGGAGGGATTTAAAAGCCACGTGCATGTGGCACTTGGGGACACAGGTGAGTGGTGGACTGGGGGAATGGTTGGAGTTGATGGTCTTAGAGGACTTTTCCAGCCTGAACAATTCTGTGCTCAGAAAGTCAAAATCCCCTCTTGGGTTGTTGTTGCTTCGTCACGGAGGTGGCTGGCCAGGGGAGATGCTTTCACTGGTGCATGTCAGCTGGGCTCCTAAATTTCTCCTGTTGTCCTTGTCTGCTGGAGGATGGCAGCTGCAATTTCCTTGCTGGTTCCAAGCCAGCAGCTTGCAGACTGTTGGCATTGCTCAGCAGACACGGGGCCTTCACCTCAGCCACCTCTGTGAGTCTGAAAACAACACAGACATTTTTGGCTGTCCAGAGGTGCTCTTGGTGACCTCCATCCATTCAAGTGGCACTGCCTGAAATAATCTGAAGGGATCGTAGGGTTATCAACATCCTCTTGATCTTTCTAGAAAAGGCAGCAGGCTTGGTGGCCGTGCATTGTTAGGAGGAACTTCACCCACCTTGGTGGCTCTGACCTGTTGGGATCTCTGCTGCTCAGAGTGACCCCGAGAAAAGTTCAAAAGTCTCTTTTACCAGCCCAGTGCTCGAAGAAGGAGTCAGGGCTCTTCTTTTCTTGGTCTCAAGGTTGTTTATTGTGTCTTATCTATAAAAAATTTTCTCCTGCTCTGCTGAGATCAGCTCAGCAAGACAGTCTGAGGCACTCTGCCTGCCCCTGGGGCAGTGTTATGTCTTTATACAAAAAACTATGTGTACAATATTTACAATTACTTCCCAATACCTATCACCTGTGTTAGACAGTGAGCTTCTACTCTAAACCAATCTGTAAGTGCCAACATCACAGTAGAAGTTGGAGGCCGAGAAGAAGAAGGAGAAAAGCTGGACATGCTCAGTTCCTTCCATCTTGCCCCCTCAGCCCCCATACCAAAAACTCTAATATCTACTTTTCTACCTCTTGATAACTTTACTAATATTCTACTTAAAATGTTGTGGCTTGCTGGTCTTCATACAGGGTTGGTAATTTGCTCCATAGGTCATAATCAAAACCACAGGGGCATCCTGGGCTGTGTGCCAGGGTCTCTGAGCCCCTGGCAGGGGTCTGGGCTGCTCAGGACAGCCAGAGGGATGTGCTGGGTCCTGTCACTGACCCTCTGGGGTGGGTGGGAGGTTGCAGGATGATCCCCTTGCAGGTTAGGTGGGAAGGGGAGGACAGAAGGTGCAGTGACACCCTGAGCAAAGGGCTGTGCCACCCACGCTGCAAGGGGAGGCTGCTGGGAGGCACCGTGGGGCTGCCGAATGAGCGCGCCGGGGACGTGTCAGCTCTTCCTCCTCTCAGCTTCCCCGCGCGGCGCCAACTGTCAGTAATTTAACGAACGTTTTGTAAATAAATGTGGCATTCGGACAGCTGTCACCGTGCCTGTTATAAACACTCCCTTTGTCACGAAAAGCTGGCAGCACTGCTCCGTTCCCCCTGCAAAGGCAGCCTCCACTGCCAGTTAGCTCCCGAATCCAGGGCTGTCAAGGCATCACATGCTGGGCGGTGGCTGGGACACCATGGCTTTGCACAGGGAGCCTGGTGAGGCACTGCCAGGGCCTGGTGAGAAGGCAGCTTGTGCATCTCAGAAATAAATAAATGGCCTGAGCAGTGAGCAAGAAAACCCATCTGAATGTGGTCATAGTGCTGGTTCCCAGCCAGGAGCCCGGGCAGCCCAGCTGCAGTGCTGGTGGTGGCACTTGGTTCAGCTGCTATCTCATCCCAGCTCCATGGGAAGCTCTGATAGGATCAGAGGGGGAGCTCAGCCAGCCCCAGGATCTGATGTGCCAAGGGAGTGATTTGGCACCAACGTTGTGAACGCTTTGCACTTTGAGCAACCTGGTTTAGTGGAAGGTGTCCCTGCCCATGGCAGGGAGTTGGATTGAGATGAGCTTTAAGGTTGCATCCATTACCCAAACCACTCTGGAATTCTGTGAAAAATGGGCTACTCACTCACCAGGATTTGGTTTTGGTAAATTTGGAGTCTCTGGGACTGGTTAGATTTGAGTGGTGAGATCAGCCCTTGGAGATCTGCCTTCTGTCCATCAGTTTTGCTTATCACACTTGTCCTATCAGAGCAGATTCAACACCTTCAGGCAGTCAGGACACTTCTCCTACTAATGCACAGGACTGTCACAGGTTGTCCATAAAAGTTGTGGTTGCTCCAGCCCTAGAAGTGTCCAAGGCCAGCTTGGAGCAACCTGGGATAGTGGAAGGTGTCCCTGCCCATGGCAGGGGGTGGAATAAGATGATCTTTAAGGTCCCTTCCATCCCAAACCACATTGGGATTCTATGGACCTGGAGAAGGGATGCTGTTAGGTTTCTCCTTGCTGGGAATTCTTGATTCTGTGCTGCTTTTCTGTTCTCATCTTTCTGGGCCCTGAAGCTCCAAACCCCCTTTCCCTGGATTTTCTGTCCTGGTGCAGGGTGGTTTAACTTCCAGCTGTCAGCACCTAAGGCCTGGCCGTGCTGCAGCACTGGGTGATGCAGACAGTACAGAAATCAGCACATGACATCTCTCTCCCTCTAAGCTGCTGTAAAATTAGCTTCATCTCAAGTGGCAGAAAATGATCATATCCTCGCTTGAGGGCGATGAAGAATATTCCTGAGTCACTGCTAGTGATGAAACAGGCAGAAAATCCAGAGTGATACACAGCTGCCCACTCAGTTCTAATCGCTGAGGCCATTTGCTGCTGCAGAGCCTTAAGACACAGCTTCCTCCTCCTCTCCCTCCCTTTCATCCATCACTCCCCATAGAGGCCAGGGCTGCAGATCCCAGCAGGAGCAGAGCAATTTCCCGTCCCACCAGCGAGGCTGCAGGCTGTGAGCAGCTTGTCCTCTTTCCCTGCTCCCCTGAGACGAGAGGAGGGGGTCAAAGCTTCCCTTTCTTAAAGGAATCTGAGGAAAAATATGGAGCCTGTCCTCCTCAGGTCTCCTCCTTCCACACTGTGATCCTGCAGTCTGGGAAAAACTCTACTCTGAGCTCAGCCTCCTCTCCACAAATTTTCCCTGCTGTCTCGCTGAAGCAGCTGCTGTGCCCACGAGGATATTTCCTTTTTGTCTTTCTCCTGCATCAGCTTTAGTTCAAAGCCATCTCCCCGGATTTTTATGTCTTGGATAAAGCCACCCTCTTCCCTACAACTGCCAGCTCAGTGCTTGGGAAGCCTCTTGCCAAAATTGCTGGCGACTAAGGCCAAAAAACCCCTTCAAAACAGGGATGATCAGAAGCAAAGTGCTGTAATCCTTCTTTTCCTTGCATATGCTTCCTGGCAGCATGGAACGGGGTAGGACTCCTTGAAGGATGCTTCCTGCAAACCCTGTCCTGCCAATTCCCCCCATTTTCAGATGGGAAGCCCCCCATACTCCAGGAGCAGGTTGGAGGTTCTGAATTGCCTCCTCCTTCTGCTTTTCCGCGTGGCTCTATCGCCTGGTTCAGCAGCATTTAGAGGGAAAACCGAAACAATCCTCCAGTTCATGCAGGTGTTTGAATGAACACTCTGTTCTCCAGTCAGGGCTTGTCAGTATTTATCCCTTAACCTGGTTTTCAGATGTTCTCTATCCTGCAGATTTGCAGGATATGCTATTCACACAGAGCTCTCCTGGTGTCAGACTTCTGCTAGGATCGCTTCGCCGCTCCCGCCAGCCTGCCACGGGAATTAAACAGCGCTGGCAGCAGAACAGGGAAAAATGTGTCAGAGCAGGGCTTCTGCCAGTGTCAAGTAAAAATATTGCACCAGCTCACTTCCCCCCCCAGAAACTGCTGCACCAGCGCGAGATTCCCGCACTGGTCCACCAAACCTGGGCAGTTTTCTGTGAAAAAATCCTGCTCCATTCCATAGTCCCAGAATGCTCTGCAGGCTGGGCAGTTATTTGTCAGCACAAGCAGGTGCAGAGCTGCAGGACATGGGCTGAGCATCTCGCTTTGCTGTTTCTTCCAGCACAAAGCCGCTTCACCCTCCCGTCAGGCAGCACCAGCAGCTTAATTTCCTGTTTTCCTCATATCTTTCCTCAAAAAACACAGTCTGGATGGTGTGTTTTGGGTAAGGTTCAGCGGGGAAGCAGGAGAGCAGTGTCAAAATGAGTATAGGGCTGGGAATTTAGGGGTTGAGTGTTATAACAAAGCACCCCCTGAGCACAGTTCGTTCTGCACGTGTCAGCCATCGGCGCACACAGAGACCAAATTTGTGTGTGTTTATCATGGGATCATAGAAATGCTCGGGCTGGAAGGGGCCTTAAAGATAATCTAGTGCCAACCCCCAATATGAAAAAAGAAATCTATATTTATATGCAAAAATTTTAAAGATTTTTTTTTAAAAGATAAATATGCATTTATATTTACATACCCTGTGAACAAAGGTACAAGTGGGGAGGAGTAATTCATGCAGATACCTGGTGGGAGAGGCAGTACAGAGGGATAAAGCCAGGGGAGATAGAGCAGATGGGCAAGCCTGGATGCCACAGCTATGCCCTGGAAAAGTGTTTCTGTGGAAAAGCAGCACTGGGGGCTCCTTTCAGGAGGGGTGAGGTAAATGCCTGTTGGTAAATGCTCCAATCTTTTCTCCTGGACCTGCCAACTGCTGCTTGTTTCCCCTGCTGCGAGTCTGAAACCATCCCGCTAACCTCTGGCAAAATCAGGGGATAACAAGGATGGAAGGCTGACTTTGTTTGTGGCATTCAGTTATTTCTTTTTTCCCTGGCTTGGAAAGGAAGAAATAAAGTTGGATTTCAAGTGGGGTTGTTGCAGTAATGGAGGAAAATGAGATCTGCTCGTCAGCTGCCTTCTCCTTCCTCGTGTCCCCATAAATAACCCTCCTCACTCAGAGTCAGCTCAGCTCCTACACAAGGGACAGAGATGGCTCTGGGCTCCTATTTTTTTGCAGTGGCTGGAGGGTTCCTTCCCTTCTCTTTCCTGCCTGCTGTTCCCCTCCTCAGAGCCCCCTCCTTCCAAGGGCTGCTGTCAGGTCAAGCAGTTTCCCTTGCCTGATGGACCAAAGGGGAATGGCTTCCCACTGCGAGAGGGCAGGGTTAGGTGGGATATTGGGATGAAACTCCCAATCCCTGTGAGGGTGCTGAGGCCCTGGCATGGGTTGCCCAGAGAAGTTGTGGCTGCCCTGTCGCTGAAAGTGTTCCGGGCTAGGTTGGATGGGGCTTGGAATAACCTGGGATAGTAAAAGGTGCCCCTGGCAGGGGGATGGGACTGGATGACCTTTAAACTTGCAACCCAAACCACTCTGTGATCCCATGGTTCCAAGGATTTTTGGCTAGGTTTGACATGCAGTTTAGCCTTGCTGTCTGTAGCTCATCTGCCTTAAAGTCATTCACATCTTCTTTGTGGATGCATGGAAGAGAGGTCCAGGTGTCCCTTTTCCCCTTCACCATTCCTGCTGGCTTTTGTGAATCAGCTGCCTGGTTTTGGTCAGGTTTTACAGAGAGGTTACATTCCTACAACTCCCATGAAAACAGTAAAGCTTTGAGAGACCTCATTATTCTCTGAAGTAATGACAGAACGAGCTCAGCTCTTGTACGAGACACCCGAGAATCCACGTGGGTGCTGGTTATGTGCAAAACTCAAGGGAAGAGGGAGCTCCAGCCTGAGCTTGCATCATTTAAGGTTTAAAATGTGTAGAAAAACACCCTTCTTCCATGCAATGTGTAGAACTGCTCATTAAATGCAGCAAGGAGTGCAGGTGGGGAGGGGTTGAGCGCTCCAGATTGTGCGTAAGGAAAACTGCAGAGCTGATGTTGTGTTGGTGGAGAGAAGCTGCCAGTCCTGGTGTCAAGGAGAAGAAACAAAAGCTCAGGGCTTTGTGCTTAATTCTCCTGCTCTCAAATGGGGGATGCTGCACTGAGCTCAGCTGAATGGGCAGGCTGCAACAGCTGGTGGCTGTGGCATTGCTGGAACGGGCTGGCTCACCCTTCCCTCTGCTTAGAAAAAAAAAAAAATAAAGGCAAAAAAAGGCATAAGAGCGCTGACAAAAAAAATAATAAAGCCAGTAACTCGCTTTCCAGAAGTTCCTAATGCTGCAAGAGGCAAAGCACAGGAGATAAAAGAAATATAAAAGCGAGGGAAAGAGGGAAAAAAATGCATTTATGAGCTCTCAAACTAACAGCATGCAACTCTCATATTATTTTTCCTCCTTAGCCTTTGAAACAGAACAACGGCCTGGAGCCTTCTCGGCAGATGGACAATGTGCGTGCCTTAACCACTTAACAGCCATTAGCCTAATTTCACGTACTGGAGCCAAATTAAATAATAAGTAAGAGGCTATGAAAAGCTGGTTTGGAGGCTGCGTTACTGCCTTTCACTTGATAACCTTCTCATAAACAGATGCTCTCTCTCTACACTATTAACCTTGTCTGAGAGCGGGGAGGGGGCTTCGGTGAGGCAAACAAGCCAGACCTTGGTGGGGAGGGGGCAGATGAGCTGGAGGGGCCAGATGTGGGGGCCCTGCCTGTTTTGGAGGCTCCTCTCATTTTTGTCCCCGATGCCCTGGCCCTGGAGAGGGCCCTGAGCAAAGAGCCCGTTCTGCGGTTGCGCCCGGGTCACTGGAACGTGCCAAATGATTCATCTTGATCAGCGAGTCCATCTGTACCTGCTGGGCGAGGCTGCACCACCCGGAGCTGATTTTGTGGACAAATCTGCTTTACTTGGAGGAGAGGGGAGATGGTGCTGATAGACAGGAAAGGGGAGGTGGCCACGAGGCTCAGTGCCTAATCCCTCCCTGGTTTTGGCTCGGGGGTGCTGCTGCCTCCTCCGTCCTCACTCTGCCACCAGCTCACCCTTTCCAATGAAGGCATTTTGCTGCTCTTTGCCTCTTTCCCCCCTGCACTGAAATAGAAACAAAAGTACTTGCCTAAGCTCTGGGACTTTGGGAATATTAGTTTGCAAAATGCTTTTGACGCTGCTCTAGTGCTGGGAGGGTGAGGCATGTGCAGGTGTGTGCAGAAAAGGTGTGCTGCATTTCCTCCTGGCTGTAAAGGTTTGGGAGTGGCTGCCCTATTTCCTCACCACCCTCCACTAACTCCTGCTCTGTGCTTTGCGCCTCAACTTTAGACCTTTAGAAGTTTTCAGGGGATTATAGATGACCGTGCAGCTATTTTTGGTGAAAGCTTTTATTTATTAAAAAGCCATCTTCCCTCATTAAGAAGATACATTGATGGGAAATAGATGAGCAGCTCTATTACTGGCGTCTGGCGTGCCGGGCCAGCCCGGGGCCGCTGAGATCGTTTTGTGCCCTCCCTTGGTGCAAGAAATGCCTTGAATGGAGCCAAGAAAAATTTGGTGCAGGAACCACCTAAAATTTGCTGCATCAGTCATCCCCTCACCCCGCCTGCAGCATCCAAGGGCTCTGGATAGATGTGGGAAGGTTTGGTGCAAGATTTCCTGCAGTTCCTTGGTGCCGGCAGCAACTTGACTTTGCTTCCGTGTTGGTTTTCCTCCTTTGTCTGAGTTGTCACACAGGCTCTGATTTCATATGCAAAATCCATCCTCTGACTGGCACAGAGGCCGATAAAGCCGGGGTTCTTTTAAGTTTACTTCATTTTAATCCAAGTAGGAGTCAATGATTTGCTGCCTGTGGTGAGGACGCTTGGAAAGGCTTTGTGCTGAGTGGATTCTCTGAGGTTCGGATGAGGATGAATCTCATTTTCCTGTGGCCTTTCCCTCCGTGGGGCACTCGCAGCGTCCCTCTCCCGTACCTGGCTGCCTATCTGCACTAGACTTGCAGGTACTTAATGTCTTTGAGCCATCTGTTCCTCTGTCAAATTTAGTTAAAATTGGCCAAAGGCTTCACGAATTATTGGGGAAGATTGCTAGACAGGGGTGTGCAGGTGAAAAGCGCGATTGAATAAGCTCATCCCAGTAGGACTCAAGGCTAAAAATGTATGAGGGTATGTTATTTGGAGACAAGGCAGTTTGGAAAATGGGATCCATATCCAACTTTTCCCCAGCATGAGAGATATTAGATTTGAGTCTATTTTTTGGTGCTGTAGAAAGCTCCTCATTGGAGATGGACTTTGCCTTAGGTCGGATGTGGTGCTTTATCTTTCATTTCTGGTAACGCATGGTTTCCTCTCCAAAATGAGCCCCATCCACGCTTTTCCAGAGCTCTGATCCTTACCCCAGGATGCTGCAGCTGTTTGCTGGACAACTCGTCCACCAAGGGCTGGGAGGGCTCTCTCAGCCTGGGTGAGACATGAACTGTGGGAGAGCAGTGTGCTCTTGCCAGAGACTGCTTCATCCATGTCTTAAACCAGGGTGCTTTGATTCTCTCTCATGGATGTCATGATTCTGTGCTCCCAGTTAGATCCATCCAGAAATTCTGGCATCCAGAAATTAGGTATCTGATCCAAGCAGGTCTTGGGAAGAGAGAAGGACCAGCCCATCTCCCAGAGTCCTGTCTGCTGTTGACTACAGGAGGACATGGGCTAAGGGGAAAGAGAGAAAAAGCAAAGGAACTGACAAAAATTCTGCCAAAAGCTTGATCCGTGAGCATTTCCATAGGAGCCCAGAAAAGGAAGGGCAGTCTGGGATACCTGTTCCTGTAACTGCAGGTGTCCGAGATGATGGATGCCTGTGTCTGAGCGTGTTTTTCCAGTCCCCCTTTGCAGTCACTGGGGAGCAATGGGCCTTTTTAGGGTGCAATTCATCCCAGTCTAAGGCAGGTGTCTAAAATAGGTCAGACAGATTGTGTCCTAGCAGTGCCTCTTTCTCTCCATTTGCTATGAAACGGGGTCCAAATGGATGAACTTGGCTCGTGAGGTGATAAATCCCAACCCCAGCATTTAGAGGAAGTCACAGAATCAGAATAGAAAATATCCAACATTGATCAGGTGTATTAGAACCTCATGAGGGTGTTGAGCAGCAGGAAAACACCTGGTACTGCACTAAGCAGAAATAGGGGAAGAAATGGCTTTTTTGGTGAGTTGTTGCATCCTGAGTCCATTTAAATCTCATCCCTGAAACTTCCAGGAGACTCAGCTAAGCAATTCTGCATGTGGCTTGTCATTAGGTGCCTCACCCAGCAACCTGCAAGTTCATTAGTATTCTTTTTAGTGCTAACAAAATGTCTGAGCTGCATCTTTTCTGCATGAGAGGCTGAAACAGAGGCAGTAAAGGGAAAAATCCAACTCCAGCTCTATGGAGACCACCCAGAGCGGGTCCCTTCTGCCAGCAAAGCGCTGCTCGTGTCAGTGTGGCAAAACCGCAGGAGTACAATAAAAAACTCAACCCCAAAAGTAGTTAGGAAGAGAATTTCAGCTTTATAATTACATCTGCAGTGGGGTCTCTGCCAACGTGGCAGTTTGAGGCGAGGATCTTCCCACCCTGTTGCAGCTGTTGCTGCAGAAATCCATGGGAGTGAACATCTGCAGGTAAAGAGCGGAGTGGAGGATCAGGTTACGGATGTTCCTGTTTCTCCTGCCTCTGTGGGAACCCATAGGGCTGCTTGGCTCTGCTTCCCGAGCTGGAAAATGTGGATCCAACCTCTGTTTGTGGGTGAGGAGAAGGCAAAGCAGCACGAGGGCTGTGGCTGTGCCCTGCCTGCCTAAGAGGCTTCATTGATTTTTCTTTTCTTCAATGGAAACAGAACTGACATCCATTAACCGGCCTCCCGGCCTCTCCTGAGCCAGCCACGGAGGCAGCAAAGCCTTTATTGCTATTTTTTTTTCCCCCTTTTCTCTTAGGCTTGTGGGTTTCTCTCCTACTGCTCCTTGCTCATGCTCAGCAGCTCTGGCTGCAGCCTGGGGGATGCAGAGGGGTTGGAGAAATACGAGGCGGAAATGCAGCTCCCCTAATCTGACTTATTCCCAGTGTGTTTTGGGAGACCCTCCCGTGCATTTAACCAGCTTAGACACCCACAGAGAGCTCTGTGAGATTTCCAGGGGGGAGATGGATGGGAGGAACCATCTCCTCTGGCTTTATTTGGCAACTCAGAAGCTTTTTGCTCCCTTGGGAATGGAGCACAGCCAGGCTGTGAATAGTGGGGTGCAGTGTGGATTCTTGGGGTGTTAGCAGGCTCTGGGAAATGGGATTCTCCTCCTCCAGAGGGTCTAGAGGGTTTCATTCCTCTGCTTGGAAGGTTTAATAGAGGCTGAGGGTGAGAGCTGAGGGGCTTGAGGTGAGCCAGGGTCTCACTGCAGAGGTGGGATGCTGGTGGCTTCATCATCTGCATCCTTCCCATCTCCTGGGGGTTGTCCCAAATCCCTGGGTAGTTGTTCAGGGGAAATGTTTTCCTTTCTCAGAACCTGTGGATGGTGAAGAGAGCCAAAGCCATGTGTGGATGAAAATAGAGCTTTTAATTTCAAGTTTTGCAAAGTAACTAATATATATTTAGCATTGTGTCTGTCTGTATGATATAGATTTATGAGCCTTATGTATATTTCATCCATACACATTTGATCTTAGACAATTAACGTCTCCTGAGTTCTTAGCAGAATTTTTTTCCTTGGTGTTCTCCTTATTTACTTCTTTTCCCCCTTACTTTAGGTGGGTTTGTTCCTCATCTCCATCACTGTGCAGCTCTCCAATAACTATGTTTTGTATTCAGTTGCAGAGTTTTCTTTGGAGGGTTGGTTTTTAATATACAGTTTATGAAGAAGCCTGATTTTTGGGAGCCGTCTATGTTTACAGCAGAATATTTCTGCAGAGAAAGGGAAGGTCTCAGAAAAACAAAGGAACAAGGGGGAAAAAGAGATTATTGGGTCTTTTTGGCCAGTGAACACTGCAGAAATACCTTTGACATTTTCCCAGACTGATTAGACAGGTCTCGAGCTGACTCAGGTACTCGGTTTCCAAATGTCTCTGCCTGGACCAGACCTCAGCTGTGGATTTAATGGCAAACCTCTCATTACTATCCTGGCTGTGCTGTACCATTCCCTGCTGGAAAAACAGCCTAGGCTCTGGATTTTAATGGAGGAGTTGTTAATGCTGTGGTACACAGAAAGCTTCCACCTTTATTAGGGAAAGACAGGAGCTTCCTCTCTCCCCATCCCCATGTGCCTGGAAAACACTCACAGTACCCATGCACATTGATCCCTTTCCAGTCCTAGATGCTGGTGAAGTTAATGAATTCCATCAAAATCAGGATCCTGTTAAGGATGTTCTGTCCTTGGCTTTCTGGGTGATTTTTTTGGTGTCATCTCACCAGCTGCTCCACAGACTTGGTGGGACATGAGGTTGTGTGGAAGCACTGGGAGTGAATGTCCTGAGCAGGAAAAAATTCACATGCTGGAAATGGAAGCACTGGGAGCTGTGGGCTTCGTGCTTGATTGCCTTTCTGATTGGTACTATAGAAAAAAAATGCATTAGAGAAAGAATGTTTGATTTCAAGAGTGCTTGGGTGCCGACATCATCTCTGTTTGTTTTCCTTCCTTTAGCAGAAACCTTGTAAAATTTTTATGAAGCATTAATGGAACAGAGATTTCTTTTTCCTCAAGCAAATTTCCTGAGGTGAAAGTAATCCCTACAAGACCAGCCCAGTTCTGCACTCTTGAGCAATGCAGGACAAGGAGTGCTTTGGGGCAGTTCCCAGAGCATCCCTGATGTACTCCCCACCTGGGATTAGGAAGGGAAGGAAGGGTCCATCCTCATCCTGGTGTGTGTGGTGATGTGGTTTTTGGCCCTGGAAGGACAAGCTGCTGGGAAGGATGAGGAGGAGGTGCAGGATGTGTTGAAAAAGTGAAGGGATACAAATGTGGATCTTCAGGTCAGCATCAAAAACTAACCCTGAACTTGAGATTCACCTCTGCATTCACCTCTCAGTTTGTGGGGACGGACATTTGAAGGTTAGTGAGCATCAAGGGGAGAAAAAGTGAAATATAACATCCCAGCCATCCTCTCCTGGCATCCCTTCAGTGTGCTAGGGATGTGCTTGCAGGCAATAAACTGGTCAGAAGTGATGGATAAGAGGATTCTTCCATTTCTTTCTTTTTTTTTTTTTTAATTTTGTTTACATCTTCTGTGTTGAGTGCTGTCATCTTCCTTTGGAAGAGAAAGGCTAAGCTGGGATCAGGGCAAAAACTCAGAGGTTGTGGTTTCTCTGTCCAGCTCTGCCAGGGATTTCCAGCAGGACTGGTGGTAGAGATCTCATTTTACAACAGTGCCTCAAGCCATATCCCTTCAAGAGTTAGCTGGGTAAGGAGAGCAAACAAGCCCTGGCAGCAGCCCTGCAGAAAAGCATGGAAAACATCCAGCTCTGAGGAGCTTAATGGGAAGTTATTAGCTGGAATATCCTCCTTATTGTGGAGGCTGGGCTGCCTTATCATCCTGACAGCCCCGAGTAATTGATGTCCCTTCAGAAGGAAGGTGAGCTGAGGATTTGTGGCTCGGTGGGAGCTTTTGCTCTGCTTGACCTTCCCATTGGCTGAGGATTGTAACACTGCTGGTGCAGCCCTGGGAGCTGGGCATGGGGCACTGGCCAGGTCTGTGAGGCTCGGGATAGCAGAGCGTGAACTGAGGGCAAATGAGGACACCAATGGCTCCCGGTGGACATTTGGTCCTGTGTGGAGGCCTGGGCTCAAGTCCCATGGCAGAGCAGGGAACATCCTGGCATGGGGAGTGGTTGCTCAGATTTGGAGGTGTTGAGTTATCCCTGGAGTTTGCCTAATTTGCTAAAAAATGGAGCTCAGAGCCCTGGGAAATTCAGAGTCCAGGCACAGATGAGTCCCATGATTATGGGTTAAAGGATATTTGCAGTTACTGTAGGTAATAGAACATAAACCTGCATCATCCCTGTGATGCTGGGAACACCTGGACAGGGCTGGCAGGGGCTGCTCCACCTGCAGCTTGGGACTTGTGCTCAAAGAAAGTTTCACAAGTTATTACAGAAATGGTCAAGACTTGTGTCAATGGTTCTGGAAGGGCTTTCGCATCCTCAGGGTTTATTTTGACAGGAATGAGAAATAAATCAGAAGCTCCAAATGTTAACTCTTTCTGTTCCGGTCCCCATATGGCTCTTTGTTAAACTAGCCCACTTCATCCATTTTTTTCTGCACTTTCTTCAAATATGCAGTAGCAATCAAGGCAATTAACTATAATTGCAGAGAGACTACCTTGTGAAGGCGGGCCGCAGAAATAGGCAGGTAATTACAAGGAGTTATAAATGGATGGTTATTTACATCAGGAGTGGTGCATGGGGATTCAGCTATCAGAAGTGGCAACTGGTGATTGAAGCCCAGGGCAGTTGTCTGGGGTCATTTGTCCCAGATCCTGCTGTGCCCTGGCACCTGTCTGGTGTTGATCCTCTCCCTGGGCAACCCAGGGACTGCATGCCCACCACCTCGGGACCATGAACAAGCTGTCAGGGTCTTTAAGAGAGCTCTGCTGTCTTCAAATGAAATGAAAAGATTATTTAATTAGGCACATCTCTGAAGACATGCGGACTTCGAGGGTGAGCTCTTAGATCTGGTTTCTGAGCTTTGCCAGCCTCTGAGCTCCTCTGAGCTCCTCAGCAGCTCAGGGTGGGCTGATGTTGAGCAGCTACAGCAGCACCCAGAGCTGCCCCATTGCTGAGCTGACCCGTGCCTTACTCCCCCTTGCAGTTGTAGAGCTTCCTTCCTCTTATGGGACGAAAAACTGTCTTTTAGGTGTTCTTTCCCTTGGGAAATTCGTGGGGCAGAAAGACCTGACTCACCTCTCAGTGCTCCTCATGCTTTAGGAACGTAACTTGGTTGTTACAAGGGCCAGCCACGTCCGTGTAGCTCGTGCTGTGCTTTTGTAGGGCTGACAGGAACCTCGTGTCACCCTGCTGCCACTTCTCCCTGGAGGAGCACTTTGTAGGCATCATGCTCTACACTGAAATGATATTTTTAAAACAGATTTGAGAAGGCTGTTAGGAATCAAAGAGGACACCTTTCCCATAGTAGTGACAAGCACCCTGAGGGAGGAACCACTGCGGGAGTGGCTCCAAGGAGCAGCACAGTCAGTCTCATTTCAGGAGACAAGGTACTTTGGTGGCAGGACATCTTGTCAGTTGTGTAGATTTCCTGGTCCTGGCATCCCCAGAGAGGTTTAAAATTTTTAGTGCCCTCTTGCTTGGATGTACTTAGCAACAAAGAGATTTCAATTATTTAAAGGTACAGGAAGACATGAAAGCCATTAGGAAGGGACCTGGTGCCCTCAGGAGATGTTACTGGCTTCTCCTCCAGCTTGCAGGACTGGCTGCAAACCCCAGCCCTGAATCAGGGGATGAAGTGAAGAACAGGTGAAAACCACCTTGAAATAAAGTTGGAGCTGGGTTTGGATGGAAATCATTGGCTGGGTGCAATGGGGACTTGCCTGAGGTGGGGCCCAAAAAGAGAACAGCGAAGCCTGTGCAAGGGTGGGGGTGAAACAAAGAGATCAGGCAGCAGGGTGTGAAAGGTAAAGATTTGGTGTCACTTGTGTTCATTGTGCCTTGAGTAGAGATGGGACTCGATGTCCAAGGGTGGTGATGTGAAGCTCGTGTATGGATGAGTAGGTGGGATGGAATCCTTCCAGCCCCTCTGTGGGTCTAAGGGTGGCCTGGGGACAAGGAAAGGCTCACTCTGATGCTCAGGGAGTCTGAGACAGGCTCCCTTCTGGCCTTGCTGCCCTGTGGCTCTCTCCAAGCTGTCAGTAGCTCAGCCACAGAGCTGGGATTTAAAGTGGACATTAATGTGTGCTCTCCCCAGAACATGGTGGGTTCGTGGTCCTCATGACAGCTCACCCCACTGCAAGGAGCTGAACCTGAAGTATTGAATGCTGACCATGTTGCAGAGAGCTGGGATTTATTTCTGCTGGCAAAGACAGTACTTCTAGTGTCCTCCAGACTTCACCATTGTTCCTTTCCAAATTCTTCCTTAGCAGCTTTCTGTGCCTGTCCGGAATTGCCACTCAGGTGGCATCAGGTTGTCAAACTCTGAGACTTTCACCCCAGAACTGGCTGTGTTTCACTGCTGAGCGAAGCAACTCATTAATTACCTTGTGTTTCTGGATCCATCATGAGGGAAGGTGATGCATAAAAAGATTTAATTACAATTTTAACCAAAATTAAGCCACTGTGGTCAGAGATGCAGAGCAGGAAATCTGTCTGGGCTGAGGACATGTAAAGTGGGTACAGTGGGTGATCAGCAGGCCTTCTCCAACTGCAGAAACTCCTCTTCACGCAGAGCAAGTACATTTGATTTATTACAACTGGAAGTGGAAACTGTACTGAAGCAGTAGGAGAATTAAAAACATGCGTGACACGGATATGATACAGAATAACTAATCTTTGCTGACATTTACTGTCAGTCATGGCTAAGGAGAAGATAACTAACTCTGCCTCTCATGTTCTGTGGTCTGCCGTCTTCAGTCATGAAGATAAATGTCAGGCATCAGCTGTCCTTGTGTACAACCATATTCTGCTTTCAACAAATTCTTACGCTGGAATGGGAATATTTGTGGAGCCCAGATCCAAAACCCTGGAGACTTTGTTGGGAAAGGTTTTGGGCCCAAAAGAGGAACCCGAAATGTCCCCTGCACCAAGAGGTGTCACAGTGGCCTTGGTGGTGATGTCCCCATGAGCCACATGGAGCTTGGAGGAAGCCCTGGTGCTGCTCTGATTTCCCTGAAGTGTTTATATCCTACATCTGCCTTTACAGTCAGTCAGAGATGGGACTGCTTTTCCCATGGCAGCTGGACCAAATTCCACATGCATTTTTTCCTGTAGAAATAATAATGCCTTTTTAGCCATCTGAAATAATTTCCCCATTCATACAAGAGCTCTCAAGTTGTCCGGGGGAAAGGGAAAGCATGGAAAAATAAGCCAAAAATGGCTCTTTATTTTCGAGTGTGTCATTTGAAATCAGGGGGGCCAAACACTCAGCTCTTGTTGCTTTAATTTGAACTGCTCGACTCGGGGTTATTTTGGAAGGCGTGTGAAGTGGAGGAGGTTCAAGTTCAGTCACAAGGTGGGAAAATATATTTTGGGGCTTGTGCGAGGAGATAGAGTTTTCTTTTGTGTGGGGGTGAGAGAAGCATTTATCCAGCTTATATCCATGGAAAAAAAAGATGGAGAAAGTCACGAAGTCCAGAGAAGACAAACAGGGATGTGCCCCTGTTGTTGGCACGGGGAGGGAGCACAGCAATCCATGGGGAATCTGCCTTTGGACACTTGCAAATACTATTTCCCTCCTAGAGGTGCCTACAAGGGCAGAGTTAGCAGTATATTATTAATAATAAATAACGGTAGGACGGTAAAATGTTTACTTAAATATCCTGTGTCATTCAGTGCATCTCTCTGTGCCAAACAAGGGAAAATTGTAAGCACGTGTGAGAAGGGTAAATATGAGACTGGGAGGGAGATAAGGTGGAGATCAGGAGCCTTTCCCTCTTCTTGATTTTTTGGGGGTTTTTTGGCTTATATATTATAATGATCCAATTCCCAATTACCAGGTGCTCTTTAGGGCTAGCCGGTCATTTCTGCGCGCAGGATGAATCCAGGCCGGGTGAAAAAGTGGAAGGAAAGGTCGTGTAACATTCCTGTCATACAAAATCTGCTGGTGATGGGGGAGGGCGAGGGGCTATCGCTGTGTGAGCTGCAAATAGAGCTGTTAGTGTGCCATCAGATAGCTGCCGGCCATCTATAGCGCCGTATCAATGGGATAAAGATAAATGCGAAGATAAGAGAGTCGGGTTTGCCTTGAAATCCACTTGTGGTTACCAAAAGGCTTTGTCTTCACGTTGATTTCTTCATCCCGCTCCTGTGGTAAATGCCAAGGCTTGAAATCTTATTTATGGTGACGCTAATGAAAAAATGTCCAACAGAGCCAGCGCTTCACCCAAAGGATATGAAGATCTTCTGTGCTGTCTTAATTAAGTGAGGTAACGGGGAGACTTCTGAAGCCACCCAGCAGGGCTTGAATGGCTAATTCTCTCCAGCATTGCATTAAAAATTAGGAACATTTAATAAGCGGGGTTAGGCGCCCCCTGAGTTACGGTTTCAGCAAGATGCAGTTAAGCCCAGTCTTTTTGCCGGTTTTTGAAAGTCTGACTCATCTTTCCCAGCACTTCTCTGGCAGCTGTGAGGGCATGAAACTTTTAGATCAGAGATAAGATTCATGTTGTAATCACATGATTGGGGAGCTGGCGCTTTAAGGGAAAGAGTGCTAAAAATAACCAGAATTGGTGACAAGATAGTAGCAATTTTGGCTTTTTCTACCGTGAAGGGCTGGTTGCCAGCTCTAGGGAAAGAGTCAAGGGCTTTGTTCTGCAGTGGGGTTCCAAAATGTCATTGCTCCCGTGATAATGTGGGGTAATGAAAAAAAGAGGAATTGATAGGAAGACAAAAAGATGGAATGGAAGTGAGAGTAAGTAATGGGGAGTTTTGGAAGGGGTAAATATTGCAAAATAAATAAAAGCAGGGGGTGGGAAGCAGGGCACACCTTGGACTAGTCCTGCATGGGCTCAGATGGCGTTGCAGGAAGACAAAAGGAGTGAGACAGAGTGAGAAGCACAATGACTTTAATTTGTAGGCAGAGACTGTTAAGAGAGAGAAAAAAAAAGGTGATTTGAGTTCTTTTATTCATTACTAACCATAAAAGGCCCAGACTGTGTTGCCAGTGGCTTTAAAATCCAGGATCCTATTAAACCTTCCTTGATAGTAACTCAGCACTTGGAAACGGAGTTAAAGAAGGAGCAGGCGAGAGGGAGGAGGGATGGGGGACCTGGCTGGATCCAGGGGAGGCTTAGGGCGAAGGTCTCACCTTTTTCCTGGCAGTTTTTTTTGGGATCAAGTGCCTGTTTTCTTGGAGAACCATGACAGGACTGGCAGCATCCCGATGCCCCTTGCAAAGGGATCGCCCCAGCTGCTGCTCCCTAGAAAAGGGCACTGCTCCCCATTCCCAGGTATTAAATCAGGCTTTATGCTGCTGCTCACAAACCAGCTGCAGCTCCGGGGAGGCTGCACGGAATGCGAGATGAGATGGGAGAGATCAGCAGATAAATGCGATGGATAAAGCCAGCAGCAAAAGGTTCTTTGGATTAAGTCCCTGTATGATAAATAGCAGCGTGTGCCTGTCTGGCTGGAGTTTGAGGTGAGGCTGGGCTGGATCAGGACAGTGCCAAGGCAGAACTGGGAATGTTCTGGGAGAAATGGTTCATTCCCCCTCTTCACCTCCAGCATCCCCAGTGGTCCCTGCACACTCCCAGGGACTGTCCCTCCCGGTTTTCCATCGTGCTGCCAACCTGCAAAGCCTGCGCCCAGCTCAGGGGAGAGCTGTAATTAAAAGAGCTGTTCCCTGAGACCCAACGACTTATTGATTTTGTGTGTGTGCGGGGAGCGCTCGCTCCTCTCTCCTCGGGGAAATAGCAGAAACCATTCATTTCTAAGCCAGACCCGGAGCTGACATGCAGGTCTGCACCACACCACGTCCCCAGCTCCCTGTGACACGTGCACAGCAGTGCAGCCAGGCAAGGAAATAGCTCCCATGGGAGGCACTCGAGGGGATCTCATCTCCTCCAGGATTTTCCTTCCCTGCTGGAGTTCTGGTAGCGGGTGGAATACAGAGATGCTGTATTTCACCTTGCTCCACATCTTGCACTGAGGATCTCCAGGCAGCCAGCAACAGGTTTGGGGAGCCTCCAGAGCTCTGATAGAGATGTCACTTGGCTGGGAAACAGGGAGAAAGAAATGGGACTGAGCATCCCTTGTCTGAGCCAACACTGAGAATCCGGAGAGGCCCAGGGAGCTGCTGCTCCGGTTGGTGAAGTGGGTAATCAGCCCTTTTTATGAAGTCTGACTCCAGCCTCTTTGAATTTCACCCCTTGCTCTTCCTGTTGTGGAATAGAATTGACTGATAAAGGTCTTATCTGGTCACTGCGCTTGAGGGAATCGGTGCAGCTGGAGGAGCGTGGCTGTGACCAGAGCCTCGTTGGGAATGCAGAGCTTGGCTGGGGGATGGAGGGCAGAGCAGGGCAGAGAGGCACTGAGCGACCCCAACAGCTGTGCTGAAGCAGCCAAGAGGGATGGTGCAAGGAAATGGAGTTTGGGGTGCCTCCCTTTTTTTTTTGTGTGGAATTTGGGAATTGCCTACTGTAGCTACCTTTGCCTTTCCCAGAGGGGTGCGGTGTGTTTGCAGATAGTTCCTTTGTTTGCTTCATGAGAAAAGTGACAAATTGCAAAATTAACCACAAGTACAGGTTTCTGTCACCGCTTTCCTTTCCTAATGGAAATCCAGAGGATCCTGCGTAGTAACTAATCAGTCAAGCGGAGGAGTAAGACGGTTAATGCAGGAAAAATACTCCTCTCTGTGCCTTGTCTGGGAGAGACTCGACAGCTTCATGCTCAGTTATCAATCTGAGCAGGGGAAGGAGACACTGGCAGCTCTGTGTGTCTGTGCTGAGGAGAACATCAGGGTGGGTGGATTTGGGCATTTGAATACCTGAAATAAACCGTGTAAAAGAATAAGGAGATCTTCAGCCCCTTTTCCCTCCTTAGAATTATAAGGAGAACCAAAAAAAAAATCCTCCAGTCCATGAGGTCTCCCCCTAAATCAGGCATTTCTGAAGGGGCTGAAAGGAGAGGAAGGAATCTCATTAGCCACCTTTTGGAAGCTTAATTTCAGACAAGCCTGCCAAAATTCCATGGCCCCTCAGACAGGAAGTGTTGGAGAGCTCCAACAGCAGCTCTCCATGTCCAGACCAGCCTCGGAGAATATCTTTAAGTATTATTTGAGGATTTGGCCAACTGGAGCTGGGCAAGCTACAAAATCCAGATATTGTTGTACTTGGCAAGAGCATCTTCCCCCTTGTAGGGGGAAAGGCTTTGCCCTTTGCTAAATCCTGAACAAACTTCCATTAGGAATTATGCAGAGTTCTCTTCATTTCAGCAATCTGGGATGGCTTCCTTCGTGTTTGCCCTGCTTAGCTCGTGGAATTCTGCAGAGCATCCATTTTCCTAGAAAGCTTTGCACCCATCTGCTCTGTCGACTTTAGTAATGGAGTTAAGAACCCCCCTCCTGAGCCAGGGTGAGGAGATTATCCCTCTAATATGATTCAAGGAAACCCCTCAGCTCCCAGCTGGCTCAGGCAGTTGCTGGGTGATAGAATTCACACCAGAAACAAAAAACCTGGTCAATGTGGCTCCAGATGGAGCGCCTGCAGTTGGAGATGACTCTGGAAGAGGGGCTTAAACAGCTCCACCAAAGTTTTTCTCATTTTCTCTCAATTTTGAGGTTGAATGAGCTTGTTCACTGAGGACACTGGTGTTTTGTGGAGAGGTTTAGGGAACTAAAGTGTCTTTTTCCAGTTTGTGGACTTGATGCTCCAACTGGATCAATGTATAGGGGCTCTGTGTCTTTCTTGGGCACAAATCCTCTGCTTTTCCATCACCTGTCTCGTGGGTTTAGACATCGTGGGAATGGGATTTGGGGAAAACTGCATGTATTGAGTGTTGAGCCGGGAGGGAGCAATTCACAGCATCCCTTTTCCAAAGGGTGTCCTGCAGCCCCCAGGGATGCTGGCTGAAAGCTTCCCATCATGCAACTGCCATAGAAACATTCCATGTGGAATTTTGCTGTGTAAAAAAAGCACCCTCCTAACAGCAAAACCAAAAAAGAAATACAAACCCATAGAGACAAAAGGAAAAGATATTGATTTTTAGTTTGGATCCTTCCAGAGGAGTCTGTGCAATCATCGGTCCCTGTCTGTCTGCCTTACCCACTCCTAGCCCTCTGTAGTTTCTGAGCCCTTTGGCCAATTCCTGGCCAATTTCTACCCAATTTGACAGAAGGAAAGAGGTCTCAGAGATATTAAATTTCTATAAATTTCATTAAAAGAGGTGGCTGGGTAAAGGAGCCCAGCTATTACAGCAGCCCCATGAGACTGGGGTTCCAGCATATGCAGAGCCTTTGTTAGACAGCAGACAGTGGCTGAGGAGAAAGACTTTTCTATATAAGCAATTTCAGGGAGGGAAAAAACCACTTTTGACCAGCCCTTGCACCCTCAGAGCCACCGGGGAACGTGGCTGGAGAGGCTGGAAGGCCATGTTACATTTGTTCCGCTGCCTGTGGATGGTTGTTCATTCAGAAATGAACTTGTAAGTCCTCGAAATAGGTCACGAGCGGGATGGAGGCAGCGTTCCGGCCTCGTTCAGGCATCTCCACACCAGAATAAATCCCAGCCGTGGAGATCTGGCTGATTTCTTCCCCCCACCCCAGCACTTTCTGCTGGGTTTCTGTGGTTTTTGTTTTTTTTTTTCCACGGCTGAAAATGCTGAGCTCCAAATTGGGAATTGGTTCCGAGCGGAGCCGCGCGCGCCCGGCGGGGAGAGGATGCGGAGGGGTGGAAGGAGGCAGCCGTCGAGGCCAACAGAAAGCTCGGTGTTATTAAGATTTTTAAGATATACAGTTTTGATAAAAGCTTGCAAGTAGCAAATTTGCTATCAAGCCTAATGTAGCATGGCAGATTTTGTCTGAGCTAGCAAAGGATCACATTTGCAGCTCCTCTGAGGCGGGGAAGTGGGCTCAATAGGCTATTTTCCACATCCATGCTCTGTTCCTAAAAAAAACCCCCAAAAACAGGGAGGTGGAATAGGGGAGATGGAAAGGAAAATAAAGACAGTTTCTCTGTTTTAGCTTTGCCCTGATTTTGCATGTGTTTGCCCTGAATGTTAATTGCAATTACCTGCACGCTCCACACCGGCTTTACCATGGGATTTGTGCTTTGCTGGGTGTGCAAAGTTGCTCAGGAACACTTCCAGATGGGTTGTAGAATTTTGGCAAGTCTGGCATGTTACCCATCCGCTGGCATTTTCATTTTGCCCCTTGTTTTGTGGAATTAATACCTTGCTGCACCGTGCTGAAGCTGTAAGGCTGCTGAAGGGATGGGGAAGTGGAGATAACATAAAATATCCATCAAAAGTTGGATTGGTTGCATAGTTGATATTAATCAGGACCTGGTTTCTGCCATCTGAGCTCGGGTTATATTAAAAAAATGAGAGTTTTGGGAGAAAAACGGTTAATTCAGCTGTCCCACCATCACCCAGAAAGGATCCTGATACAGAGTGAAACTATTTACAAGGGCTTGGAGGGACGGGACGAGGAGGAATGGCTTCAAAGTGACAGAGAGTAGGGTCAGATGAGATACTAAGACCAAAATCTTCCCTGTGAGGGTGGGGAGGTCCTGGCTCAGGCTGCCCAGAGAAGCTGAGGCTGAGCCATCCCTGGCAGGGTCCAAGGCCAGGTTGGCCAGGGCTGAATGTGTGACCCAGCCAGCAATGGGATTCCTCACTCACCTTCTCAGTGCATTAAAAAAGATATTTGGATGTGGCCTGGAGGAGACTGGGTGTTTTCCTGTGCTGATATACTCACATTTTTCTCATGCATGAAGCAACTCTTCTTGTTTGGATAGACTGTGGTGTATTTTCCTGCTCAGGAGAGCATGGGGAGATGGCTTATTTTTTTATGGGATCAGGCATGTGTTTTGTTAATGCCCTCAGTGATGTGCCACTGGTTTTATTTGCATCACTTACTGTCATTCTGTGGCTTAGTGACCCATTGTGATTCTGCCCTGGCTCCCAGCACCAATCCTGAGCATCCTGCAAGCTCTGGCCACATTCCTGGGTCTTGTATTATCCTTTTGCCTTTCTGTCCCCCGTTCCTGCATGGCATTTGGTACCTTGTGCAGTTTATTAATGCTTCTTTGTCACTGCCTGCCTGATGGGTTTTCTTTCTGCCTCCCTGCCGCATCCCTAATCTTCCAGTCTTGCCTTCATTTAAGGGGGGAATCAAAACCCTGCTGCTTCTGCTAAATCAAGTGGTGTTTGTGTTGGGAAATGAGAGAGTGTGATGCCATCAAACTCACTTATTCCAGAGCTCCGCTAGGATTGCATCCCGGCTGCTTGCAAATCACGTTATGTGGAGCCAGGGAGCTCGTGGCTTGGCAGACCAACTCCCATGGCTGTGCCCTGTCCTGACAGGAGGGAAACTGCTTATTTTCCCCCTAGATTTTAAGAAAAAGATGGGGTTTGTGTTTTTAAGGGTGGTGATGAGGCTCTGGCGCTGCCCCTCCTGCCGTGCCCTCCCCTGCAGCAGAGCTGAGCCTGGGTGACGTGCCCCAGGGCTTCCCTGCATTCAGCCAGCAGGTCTTGTAAATGTACAGGACCATTTAGGCTTTTAAGACATCTGAGGTCACTTTTCATCGCAGGCTGGGCCGCTGCACAGTTTTACAGGGTCATAAAAGCCCTGACAGGAGTCATAAAAGCCTCCAATTGCACTGCACAAACCCGCGGAGTATATTTTAAGGGCCCCTGAGTTTTCATTTTGCTGCTTTTATGGGAACTCATAAAAGCCTCGATGAGCACAAGCCCTGATTGGCTCCTCAGCACGGAGGTAGTTAAAATTACAGCCGACGACAAATTGTTCCAGTCTAAATAAATCAGGGGTTTGCATGGAATGTGGGAGAGGAGCCCTGCTCCCCCTTCCTGTGTGCTCCTGTTGTCTGTGTGGGCACCATCCCCTGTGACCTGTGTGCTCTGCTGTCCTTAGGGACGCGTCTTGGCTGTCCTGTTGGAGGACATGGTGCGTCCTGCTGAGCCCTGTGCTGTTCTGGCCTCCCCTGGGCTGTTCTGCTGCGTCACTCACCCTGCACAACCACGCCAGCCCTATTCCCACCAAACACTGCCCCACAACCCTTCTGCTCCCTTCCAACCCAAACTATCCTATCATTCCACAGTGATTCACGTCCCACACTCAGCCCCCAGTGGCACTGCAGGGCTGTCCCTGCTCTTTGTGCACAAACAGATGCTCAGCTGGCTGTCACCGAGGCAGGGACAGCCCCCTGTGCATGGCAGTGGCTGTGACTGGAGGGGTTTGGCAGCGTTTTGGGGCTGCATTGTATTTCTAATGAGCAATGTCACATTGTCAAGAGGGAAATATTTCATAGAAATAGCTTGTTGTGGTGTTTATTTTTAACATTACCTAGCTAGACTGAAGTAAATAAGAGTGGTTGAAATTCAAATGTGATGCTTGGAAACTACAGAATCAGATCTCTGGGTGTGGTGTGACCTGAAAATGGGAATGCTTGGGATGATTCCCTCTCTTCCTGGGGCAGGGGACTATTTCTTGGTCCTGGCAGTCTCACCTGGGCTGCTGTTGTGATGGCGAGAGGGATGTGGTGAAGGTCAGGGCCATGGGAGGAAGGCGGCAAAGCAGGTGTTGTGGAATGCTTGCAGCAGCAAATTGAGTGTCTGGGTTTGTCATGGAAATTTCCTTGGCTGTTGTCCTGCTCTCTGCACCAGCTGGGAATGGTGAGGGCAAGTTTTGGTGGTTGGGTGTGTTGTGGTTTTTGCAGGTTTTTGTGCACGTTTTGGTGGTTGGGTGTGCTGTGGTTTTTGCAGGTTTTTGGGTTTTGTGCACGTTTTGGTGGTTGAGTGTGCTGTGATTTTTGCAGGTTTTTGTTCAGGTTTTGGTGGTTGGGTGTGCTGTGATTTTTGCAGGATTTTGGGTTTTGTGCAGGTTTTGGTGGTTGAGTGTGCACTGTGCCACTCCCCTGGGCCAGTCCTCACCACAGGGAGCACTGAGGCCTCCTCAGTGGCCTCCTCCATTGCTGTGGCCTCCCCTTTTCCCTGGTTCTGTGCCCAGGGCCCTGCCCACGGTGTGAGGCCTTTGCTTGGTGTGGCCTGCAGGAGCTGGGCTGGCTCCCAGGGCTCAGACTGCCAAAGCCAGGCCCAAGGGACCAGGCTCAGGTCCCACAGCCCCTCAGAAGGGGACTGCCCAAATCTCAGCTGTGTGACCTTCCAGCCTGGAATCTGCTTGTCACAGCTTGGGAAAGAAAGGAAGCGATCAGAAAGGTTCTCTTTGCTCTGTGAAGATAAATGTGTCTTATTTCTGTCTTGCTGTAGCTTTATATAGTAATTATATCAACTACAGCTGATCAAAGCATTTGTTAAAGAGAAAACTATCTCTCCTTTGCTTTTGTTAGTGTTTGCAGCCAATTTGACAGGCTTTATATCTCTGACTACATTTTCTCTTATTTTCCACGCTTGATTTCTCTTTTTCTCTTCCTTCCCCCTTGTTGGCACCTGGCACATAGATGTATCGCCCTCCCCTCCTCCCCTTCCCCTTCCCCCTCTCTCCATCTGGCTTAATAAAAAGGTTTTTTAAGCCATCCCAGAGACTCTGGAGCAGCAGCAGTCGTGCAAGTGCTCAATCTACCTGGGCCTCGTGTTCTGGCAGAGGTGGGAGTGAGGTGGGAGTGAGGTGGTTCAGCCCAGCACGAGAGTGCCCGGAGCAGCTCCCCTCGCTCCTCACCTCTCCTGGTTTTCTATTTTCTGACATTATTGTTTCTTCAGGTGTTTGTGAGGGTTTAACCTCTCATCTCAGAGTTTTTCATGAGACTGGCACGAATGGGCTGACCTTTTGTCCGAGCCATATCCACAAATCCCAGAAAGCACATCCTTGCTGCTGCTTTAATATTCTTTTTTCTTCTTTTTTTCATTTTTTTTTTTTAAGATTCCTTCTTTTCTTGTTGACTTTCCATCTTTCTTTAATCTCATTTAAAACCTCCCTCTCCTCCAGTGTCTGTACTCCTTTCTCTCTCTCTGTGTTATTGGCTTTATGGCCAAATGCTTTAATTTATTTGCCATACAATATCTCTTTACCACCGTTCTGGGGATACAAATTGTTTGAAAGACATTCCAATAATATCCAGGCTTGGCACATCTGTTTGTCAGTGCAGAGCTTTTCCAGCTCAGCCGCTCAGGGATGGGTAGGAGGAGGGTATTTTCCTCTGCTTGAGCAACTGGGGAGATTAGATGTAATTACCTGGGCTAAAACTTAGCTGGGATTGGAATTCCAAAGACAAAATGTCTTGGGAAGCTGCTCCTTCTCCAATATCAGCACTGTGGTATTGACATCAGCCAAAATTATTTGCACCCTGGTGCTGGTTAGTGACAAATTCACTCCTTGCACAAGAAAAGGCTTGAATTGGTAACTGGGGGAAGAGTTCTTGGTCAAAATAGGGCTCAGAGTGGGGCATTTGTGTTCAGGCTGCAGGGGCTGATTGGGAATTTGTTGGTGGCGTGGGGTCTGGCTCTATCCCTGATGACAAGAGTGTGGGTGCTCCAGTGGCTTTGCACAAAGATCACAGCAGCAGCAGCAGGGACAGGAGCTGTCCTTATACCCATTCCCAGCTGGGAACAGAGCTGCAGAGGGGACAATGGCATGGCTGGATTTGCAGAGAGTCTCCAGCAGCCTCAAAGGTGATTTATTCCTGCTGATGCCTTTGAGCTGTGAGAACCTCAGTGATGTTAGCACCATGCTCTAACCAATTCTAGCCCAGCTGCCTTGGGCTGGGCTGGGGGTAGTGCTGTTAAATCCCCTCCATGCTTCAGGCAGGCAGCAATTGCCTCCCCCATGGTGTTTTTAGCTCTCCTTATCAACGTGCTTCATAACTCCTAATGTACATTGATTGCTGTCTATTCCTCTTTTATTTTTGTGTTATGCTTGATTGCTGCTTTAGCAATAAGAATAGGGCTTTTAGCCAAAATTGTCTTTTTTGGATTGTGGAGTCCTGACTTTTTGGCTCTCTAATAAGTTTTGTGTTACGAGCCCACATTTCTCTGTTGACACTTTTCCTTCCAGCCAATTTCTCCCATAATTTTCCCCCGCGTTGGAAATGAGTCCTTTTGAAGCCCTGAGTATATATATTACTGATTGGGGCAAGCCTTTATTATCCATTGTGAATGTAATCAGGTCCTCATCACTAGTTTCTTGATAATCACTGAGCACCAGTTCAGTCATTAATTTCGTCTTTATCCATCATGTCTTCTTTCCACGTTATTTGCTAAATAGCTCGGACGTGATTGCGCCACTTGGCATCTGAGCTTGTAACTCTTTGCTTTCTTAATGTGTTTACATTGTCAGGGTAATGCTGTCCCTGCTGCTCAGGTCTGGGGGATTTTACTGTGAAGGATGCTCAGGCAGCTCCAGCAGGGAGGAGATGAATACTCCTTTGTTGGATCATCACCATCGAAGGTCTTTAGACCCTGAGGTTTCAGTAGTGCCTTGCCTGCGAGCTCTAATTTGTTCTCTCCCCAAATCAAGCTCCTCAGAGGTGTTTGTCTTCCCCCTGGTTTGTAGCAGGGTGTAGAAATTCATCCTGGTGTGTGGTTTCCCTCCGAGGTCTCTGCTGCTCAGGTTGATCCATATGTATCCAATAGATCAAAGAGATCAAAAGCTCTAAAAGTAGGAAAATAAATGGATTATAGGAAAGGTGGCCCGGTTGTTCTGATCACTTGGTAATGCCAATAATATGTCCTCACTTCTTGTCAAAGAGATTTTCCAGTTCTTGCTGCCTCTGGGGAACTCCTGTGACATGGATGGATGCAAGGGGGGATCGAGGGAGGGAGGAGTGGATGGAGAAGCAGAGGGTGAAAGGCTGCTTTGGGTGGTAATTCATAGAATCTCAGAATGGTTTGTGTTAGGAGGGACCTTGAGTTCAGTCCCACCTCCTGCCATGTGCAGAGACCCCTTGCACTATCCCAGGTTGCCCCAAGCCCTGTCCAACCTGGCCTTGGGCACTTCCAGGGATGGGGCAGCACCAATTGGTTTGCCCACTAACCAGTCTTGGTATTTGTGCCCTGCTCGTTTTTTTTGGGGTACCCTCATTAAACTACCACCCCCTACAGATTGCGGGGGTTAATTAGCCAGGACAGGGCTTAGTCCTGCCATGCTCATAACTTCTGGTGCCCAGACCAGCTTCTTACACCTGCCCCAAGCCTCTCCCTATTCCTTCTGCATTGTGCAATTTGGGACCCCTTCAGCACCTTTTGAGAAGGTTTTCAGACTCCTCTTAACTCTGCCAGGGGGAAGCTGAGGCTGCAGACGCTAAAAACCTAAACTTCCAACTGCTGCTGATCCCTGCACCGGTGTAAAACGAGCTGAGGGATGACAGGGGCCTCAGGGGGGAAGACACGGTGACTTGCAGGATTGAGCTGAGCCCTGCAGACACCTCTGCTGCCCCTCTCCTCCTCCTCCTTCCCCAGCCAAGTGCTCTGCTAACATTTTTCCCTGACAAGCTGCCATGCTCCCTCCTGGCTGCTTCTGTCTCCTGCCTTCCCTCAGTCTGCAGGGATTGGGCATTTAACATAGGGAATGAGACTCTCCGTGATTACATTAGGCTCGTGAAAATTGGAAAAACAAATGCAAAAGGACTCTGAAATATGTTTAAAGCCACAGGCTGGTTTTTCAGCCATGGGGGTTTGGAACAAACATCCCCAAAAGTGATTTTTTGGTACTTCTCATTGTGTCCTGCCTGGGTGACAGTGGCTGTGACAATCACCCTGTTTTGGGGCGGCCAGTTTTGTGTCCCCACATTCTTGTTTGAGGCGTTGGAATGTGGCATCCGGGCAGGTATTTGGGTGTGTTTTAGACAGCACACAAGGTGCTGTACAGAAAAACAGCTCTGGTTTTGCTGCTTGGAGTGATGGAGTCAGCAGGATGCACTGGGAATTTTCACAGAGTCCTACAATGGTTTGGGTTGGAAAGGACCTTGTGGATGGATCATTTACCTCCAACCCCCCTGCCATGGGCAGGGATCCACCTGCTTGATCAGGTTGCTCAAGGCATGTCCAGCCTGGCTTGGAGTTTTGAAGAATTTTGTTGCGTTGCCACTTAGATCAAAATTCAATTTATTCAAATTAATTTAACCAAAGCGTGGGGCTGTAAGTGGTGGGTACAGAGATCCTCAACCCCATCAGGGATCAGCAGAGAGAATCTCCAGGAGGAATTTATCCCAGCCTGTGCCTATGCTCAGGAGAATTAGAACTCATGCTGCAGGGCGACCTTAAAATGAGATTTTCTTTTGTCTTTCCCATTGGAAAGACAAATTCAGGAGGCAATGGATGCCACTGGATGGTGGCTGCAGGATAGGTGAAAAGCTCAGTGCCCTGCCTGCTAAAGGAGCAGACTGGAAGCTCTCAGTGCATGGAAAACTAAGCAGCAAATGGATTTAAAAATTCTTGATTGTGTCCTTCTTGACAGTGTCCTTCTTCCTTCTAATGCACATCTTGTCCATCGTCACCTCTCCTTGTTCTCACTCACAGTTTCAACTTTCCTTTCTCCAGAGGCATCAGCCCCTCTGGATAATGTGCCCTGACAGCTCCTCTTAGCAGAGCTTTCAGCCTCAGTGTGCAGGGCTCTGTGGAAATGGAAGAAAATCCACCTGGTAAATGCTTCTATGGGCTGAAAACAAACTGCACTGAACACCCAGTCCAGGCAACTTCTGCAATTCCCAAAGCCAAGCAAAACCTCGAGGGGCTTAAAAATGAGCAGTGGCTGAGCTTTGGGATTTTCCTCCTATTTTCCTCCGCAGTTGTGGAAAATGAAGGATATTGGGAGATATTTTACCAAGAGGAAATCAGGGAAGTGCAAAGACATCCACTGAGGCTCCTTCCTCAGTCCATCCCCACCTCCCTCAGCCCTTCCAGAGCAGGGAAAGGGGTGGGAGATCTGGGAGCCCCTCGTGCTCTTGGCACAGGCACGGATGCTGTGCCAGGACAAGGCACCTGTGTTCAATTCCAGCTGTGCCTCCAGGATTCCTGGTGTGCATCTCAGCTTTACCAAATCCCCATCATTTCTGAAAAGATTAAAGCTGGGCTTTCCAAAATCCTATTTTTTGATAGTTTCTTTGCTTCCGCCCCCCACCTCCCTTTCTATTTTCTCTCTCCTCCATCCCCCCACTCTTCCACCACTCCTTGCTGTCATCCATCTCTTGTACACACATGGAGAGGGTCCTTTCTGTTAGCCAAGCCTTTGGAGCTTCTTTTAATTTTAATTAGGAATGAGTGAAGGCAACAAAGGGATTTGTAAGGGGCAGCATCCGGCTGTAGGATGCTGGGTCCTGCTGGAGAAGGAGCTGGATATGTTCCACTTCTTTGTGTGCTTTACAATTTCTTCTATTGTTTTAGGGTAATATAATTTACTTTGTTTTAAATACAAGGGCTGCATAAACCGCCATCTGTATTATTTTGTGGACCCTGACATAAATTTCCATTATGGTGCTTATTAAAATGTCTCTTTAATGCCCAGAACATCGACAGCGCTTTGCAAATGTGTGGTTTTTCCCCACTGCCTTGTGAATTGACTGGATTTATCCCTGCCAGGAGTCTTTTGGAGGGTGATGCTCAGGGGGAGGGAGAATCTTTTTTATCTCATCCTGTTCAGTGGAGCTTGTGCCCCTCACAGGGGCTCCCAGGCCACCTCAGTGTGAGTAAAGTAGAGGGCAGCAAGTCCTGCTGGGACAATGCAGCCATGAAATGCACCAGGATTAAAAACTGGAAAAGCTTTTATGAAATATATGTGTCTCTTTCTTTTCACCCTGCCCCCAAAATCCAAATATTTCCTGCAAGTGCTGCTGTTTTATCAGAGCAGGGCTTTTCCTAGAAGAGATCTTTTTATTCTGCTCAGTGTTTGTGCAGTGTCTAGCCAGGCAAAGATCCCGTTCTCCATGTGTTCCTAGGCATCTTTCTAATAACCGTGGTTAATAATGAATGACAACCATTAAATCACTTTAAATATGTACGAGCAGCACGATGGAGACCCTTGTTTCCCGGCACTGGTAATGCCAGTCAGGTGTGGATAAGCACGTTGCTCTCTTGTGCCACGGCCACAAAGGGGGGGACCCTGTAGAGAACCGGGGTAATTTGCCTGCTTGTTGCTTTATTTAGCAGGGAAAATGCCTGGAAATGGAATCAGGAGACACATTCCCACGTGGGGGTCAGGGGGGCATCGGTTCATCGTGGCGCGGCGGAGATTATGTGAGGCGGCAGCTGCTCTGCCTCCGTGGGCTTCACCAGGGTAAAGCTCGTTTGTGGCAGCTTGATTCCTGCAGGCAGGAATAATCCAGATTAGAGGGACCTGCTGTGCGTATGAAAGCTGGTGAACAGCCAGCCAGGAAAGCCTCTGTGCCCATAAACTTGGTGTGTGATCAGGGGCTGTGCTACATCTGTCTAGAGATGGAGAGATAGCGGGATGCAGAGTGTGTCCCTTCCATAGTTATTGATGCAGGGTGCCCCTGATGGGGGGAATAATGTGCTCTGACTCCATGATTCAGAAGGCTGAACGAATGCTTTATTAAGCTAGGTTTTATTACACTGATACTATATTAAAACTATACTAAAGAGATACTACACTAAAGAGATACTATACTAAAAAGATACTAAAAAAAACCCCGTGACTCTTTCCAGACAGTCACGACACAGCTTTGACCCGATTGGTCAATCAGTCCAAACAACCATCATTGATGTCCAATTAACAAATCACTTTGGGTGAGCAATCTCCATAATGCATTCCACATGTGCCAAACAACAGGAGCAGCAAGTAGAGATAAGAATTGTTTTCTCTTCTTCTCTGAGCTTCTCACTGTCTTCCCCAGGAAAAATCCTGGGAGAGAGAATTAGGAAAAATCCTGGAGAGAGAATTATGTCTCTGTCTGTTCAGAGAATGTGAATACCACAAATAGTCCCCACCTTCTGCCCTGATGTTGGACCATCTCCCCTGGCAGGATCCAAGGGATGCTTTAGCCCTGTCTCCTTGAGTCTGTATTGCCTCTGCTCCCACAAAATGGCTCTCTGCCTTTATCTGGTATTCTGCCTTCATCCCACAAATCTGCCAGTGTTGATGGCAACAGGACGAGGGACAGATTTTGGCAGAGCTGTCAAGACCCCTCCAAGGTTCAAGCAGCCGAGGGGGACATGTGTCCTGCTCCTTCTTACCCCAGGGAGGTTTGGTTGCCATCCCCATCAGGTGCCTCCAAACCCTCTCCAAGCTCCCTGCTTGGAGGGAAGGCAGTCCAAAAGGAATCAAACACTCCCTGTTGTGCCCACACCAGCACAAACAAGAGCAGAATTTGTTCCTCTCTGCTGCTCCTCATGTGGCTGAAGCAAGCTCTGGGATTTTCCACTGCCCTGCACCTCCTCTGTCCCTCTCCTCTCCTGTCATCACACTCACCTGGTCCCAGCATCCTGCTGCAGCTCAAAGGAGCCTTTGGAACACAGGGATGGTGCCCAGATGCTTAACTCAGGTGCCTTTGGAGGTGTCACACATTCCTGGGGAATTGTGGAATGACTGCACGGGGCTGGAGGTGGCAACAAGAAGCTGTTTCTGGCTGCTCAGTGGAGCAGAATGACATGAAAAGCCTGTCCTGCTGTGACAAATTCCCCTGGTCATCATTCCTGACCTGCTGGGGTGGGGCAGGAGGAGGAATGCTGAAGCATGTCTGGGAAATAGGAAGGGAAGAGCATGAGTGTGGAAGAGGAGTGGATAAATTATTTAAGATACGATCATTGGAGCCACGGGGGGAGGAAAAAGTAAATTTTATTGCCTTTTGCTTTGCTTGCAGTATTGAAAATAGGGGGAAAAAAATCATTTGGGATCAAGCTGGAATTCAACCTTAGTAACTGACAGCTGAAGGGAAATAAGGGAATTGATGCTGGGTTTGACTGTTCTTCATTCAGTGAGAGTGGAGAAAAGCTTTGCTCAAGTCTTTTCCTAGTGAGACAGGCCAGGAGGCCAAGGGAGCAGCAGAATCCTTTGGGATTGTGCCTGGAGAGGTCTGCTCCTGCTGCTGTTCTTGGTCAGGAAAATCAGAGAGGAGAGAAGGGCAAACTCTTATTGCCCCTGCTTTGAATGGCACCTCAGGCTTTGCATGGACAAATCCCACAGGTTTTGGGCAGCATCCTGAGGCATCCCCCTCCCCTGGGATGTGGTTTGGCAGCCACTGCCTTCATCCCTGCTCTCTTGCTGGTGGGATTCTCTTCCCTGAGTCATGTAGCTGGCCTGGATTTCTCCTTTCTTCCCCCGAGCCATGGTGGCAATGTCCTAGTGGGACCTGTCTCCCTTTGCTGGGATGAAGCTGCTCCAATCTCCCAAATAGGACATGATGCTTCTTCCCAAGCCCTGGCAGAGGTGATGCTGAAGGCTCTGGACAAGTGCTTTTATAGTCTTTTAAGATTTCCAGAGCCACTCTTGGAGGGCCGTTAAGACCTTCGGCTGGTGATAATTGGATTTGTAAGACAGTGCAACATGTGATAAAGTGCTCTTGTTGGACAGGATCCCAGTTTTCTTCTATCATTCCTATTAATGTGATAAATGTCGCTGTCTCAGCTGATAGGGCCGTGTTGGATAATAAGATTGGAATCAGCTTTGATTTCTCCAGCTCAGTTCTGCATCACGGCTCGGCAAGAGCAGGCAGGAGAGACCTGGCTGAGGTGCCCGTGGCTGAGGTGGGGGTTTGTGTCCCTTCACTCCACACTGATCCCTGGCTGGCAGCACAAGAGGCAAGGAGATGCATCCAAGGCAGTGGCTGCAAGCCTTCAAAGCCCTCAGCATGGAGTGGGTGAGGAAGATGGCCTTGGAGGAGCTGGAGCAGAGGCTTGGATGTGTCAGGCGGTGAAACTTCTCCTAATTAAAGCTGATGGCAAACAAATGCGGGAGTGGGAGGACAGCTGGGAAGCACGAGTCCAATTTGGAACAGAGCAGCTGTGAAATTGGACCCACTGACCACAGCTGGGGCTGGGGGAGGAGGGAATCAGGACTGGGAGAAAACCATTGTGGCTATAGATGATCTTACTACTCCCTGCATGTCTTGATGTACCACAGCCTATAGGACATCCTACTTTGCTCCTTGGGAGCTGTCCAGGTCCTGGACTGTGGATGAGTACAGGGAGAGGTGGCACTTTGGTGGCCCAGTGTGCTCCATCTCCTCTACCATGGTGCTGCTAGCCAGAATGGACAAAATCTTTCCTCCAAGGCATTGAGCTGAGGCAGAAAGAGGGGGCAGAGTGAGGTTTTTCCATGTCTGGCCTCCAATAGGTTGGAGAATTAATGGCTACCCTTTGTGTGCCTAGATAAGAGAGGTCTTTTACAATCAGTCTCCTAAGCTGGAGATGTTTTTCCTCCTGTCCTTCTCTTTGTGTCTGTCCATTTCATTCCTCTGAAGATGTGCTGTGCTTCACTGGCTCCTCAGGAATGGGATGTGTGTGCTGAGGAGGATAATGCTGCAGCAGCACTCCAGTGTGGGTGAGCAGTAAATAGTTATGACATCCTGCTCATGGCTTTCTGCAGGACTTGTGCTTTTTCTTGCTAAACAAATGCCAAATGAAGCTGCCTTCCTCTTGGAGGGTGGTTTGAAGAGGCAGCTGGAGGCACCAGCCTTTGAAATTAGGTGGCAAACTGAGCTGCTGTCTCTTTCTGCTTGATATTTTGTGCAAGATGAAGGCAGCAGGAGAAGAGCTCTGTGTCCAGCCTCCTGCCTGCTCCTCGCAGAGTGCTTGGCCCTGCTTCCAGCTGTGGCTGGGGCCAGGGAGCTGCTCCCAAGCCTTAAAACCTCACTGAGGTTTCGTGTGGAGGGAGGCAGTGGCCAGAGAAAGTCATTAAACACCCCCTGTGTTTAGAGCTGGATTTGCCGGCCGTGCGAGCAGAAATCACAGCGCTGTGAGGCTGCTGCAGGGATCATCCCAGGGTTATTATCCTCAGGTTCCCTTTCTCAGGGAGCAGCTGCACTCAAAGGGAAAGAGGAGCACACACTGTTCAAAGAGCCAGGCAAAGTACCCTGGGCCTGCTGAGCCCTGCATTGGTAAATGTTATTTCCCATCTTCATTGACTTCCTGGCGTGTCCTTTCCACTGGCTCTGATTGCTGCCTCTCCCACCCTGAAAGCTGGGTTTTGTCCTTTTCTGTGATTGCTTTGATCTATACAACACACAGAAAAAAAAAATGGGGGGAGGCCAGCAGGCAGCAATGAAGAAAATCAAAATTAAAGAGAAAAAGTATTCATAAATAAATATTTTCAGGCCCTGAATGATCTGCCCTGTTTGTGCCACTTGCAGCTTGGAAGTGAAGCATTTGAGAGCTTGATCTGAAGCTGAGCAGGGTCAGGAAGGATACAAAGAGCAAGAATTGCAGCAAACTGCTCCTGTTCTGGGATTTGGGAGGTGAACTGTGCCCAGAGAATTTGTTTTAGTCCTTGGGAGAGATCTGTTGAGTCTTGCAAAGGCCCCAAGAGCTGCTAGGGAGAACAGAGATGGGGACTTGGCAGCATCAGCGTGGTCTGATGTGTGTTTGTGGTAGGAGCTATAAGACTGAGAGAGGAAATTTTACTTCTCCCTCCTCATCTGGTGGAAGGTGGGTACATATCTCGGACATCCAGCTGCTTCCCATGGTCCTGCTCTGTCACAACAGGGCAGCCAGCAGGATTTGGAGTTTGGATGTGCGTGGCATTTTACTTGGTTGTGGTTTTGCCTTGTCCAAGGAGATCAGGGAAAGGTTCTTCCCCTGAGTGTAAGAGCGTCAGGGGGTAGGACGGACGGGATGGAGACGAGAGATCTCTGCAGCCAGGGCTGGAACTTGGGGTTTATTGCAAAGGGCCTGGGTGCAGGGCCCTGCTGGGAGCTGCCAGGCACAGCTCAGAGCAGGCCTGAGAGAAGAGAGGGGGAGAGAGGATGAGAGGGTGAGAGAGTAAAAGGGGTAAGAGGGTAAAAGACAAGAGCTAAGAGAACGAAGTTCCTGTTACAATACCATAAATCATCTTCTGTGTTGAATATTCTGATTCTCACTAACCAGTCTAGTACAAGATACAAATCCTACAGCATTTCCATACAGCCTATAAGAATCATTACATTACCATCCTGTGTCACATTTTAAACCCTAAAAACTCCTCTTTGGGCCCCTTCTGCCAAGCTGTAGGGTCTGCTCTGACCCTTGGGCCTGTCTGCAAGCAGAGGGTGTTGTTCCATCAAAAGGGGATCACCTTCAGCAGCCACACCATTGTTTTCCAGTTGTTCAGTAACTCAGGCTTGGTATCTCAAAGCTTGCTTTCATTTCAATCTCACTCATAGTTTCCATATTCTCAAGATCTTTTGCCAGACAATCATATTGACAAGGCTTTCCTGTTTCATCTTCCCCAACACCGAGGGTGCTGGCACTGCCCAGGCTCCCCAGGGAATGGGCACGGGGCTGCCAGAGCTGCAGGAGGGGTTGGACAGCGCTCTCAGAGACAGGGTGGGGTTGTTGGGGTGTCTGTGCAGGGCCAGGAGTTGGATGTGGTGATCCCTGTGGGTCCTTCCAGCTCAAATTCTGTGATTTATGTTTGGATCAGGGACTGCCTCATTCTGTGGCCAGGCACAACCAGCCCTGGGTCTCACCATGCCAGGGTCTTATCTCTGCCCTGCCTGCTCATTGCTGTCAGCTGCGGCTGCTTCTTCATGAGGAAGGAGTGTCAAATATACCCCAAAATGTGCTCTGCAAGGACAAGAGATCCCAGAGCACAACCCAAAAGCAGCTGCTGCCTTATCACACCTGGCTGCTTCCTGGTGAGTCCATCACCGCCCTGTCAGGATGGTGACACCTGGTGTGGCACAGAAATCCTGCAGGGTACAGCCCGTGTCACACAGGCAGGGGAGGGATGGGATCAGCAGAGATGGCTCAGGGCAGCGTTTTCCAGCTGCTCCAGAAAGGCCAGGCAGAGGGGAGGTGCTCAGGGGCTGTGAGCCCCCTCTGCCAGATGTTCACCAGTGGTTGCTCTCACCCATTGTTATTAGCACTGAATTCTCTGCATCCTCTCACTGTGTTTCCAATGCCCAGCTGCCTGTGCATCACCAGCTTGATGGCCTGACCCTCAGTTATCCCCTTTTTTAACTTTTCTGGGCTCTGGTGTGTTTTATGGAAGCCCTGGAGGAAAGGAGTGCTCCTTCATGTAGCACTTTATGTGCCACAGTGCAGTCTTTATTACTATTATTATTATTATTAAACGTTGTGGGGGTTTTTTTGGGTTTTTTTTTTGTGTTTTTAATCTGGAGAGAACGGATATTTATAATTTACCACCCAGGGCTTGGTAATTAATATTTGTGTAGAGCTCTCAGCGATGTCTTGGATGTGAAATGTATTATATAAATAAAGACTGTCGTACAAGCAGCAGGGGAAGAGGGGAATGAAATAAAAACCAGGTTTCTGAGATGTTCAAGGGAAAAGGTGAATCTGGGAAGGGATTCAGGACTGTGGGAATTGTCACCTGGATGCTGCCTGGGAGGTCAGGGGGCCTGGTGTTCTGAGGCTGCTGAGCACACGTGGAATGAATTTGTGTTCTCACACAGAGCAGGAAATGCAATGAACTCGCAGGAGCTTTGAGAAATATTGGAAATATCTGCATGGGAATAATACTGGGGGTTAGATGGGCTGTGGGGATGGAGCCGTGGTAGAAGTGCTGCTGCAAGGGGGCTGGCACCACCTGGGTGACAATGAAGGCGTCCCTTGTGCCCATCCCCTCATCCCCCCAGGCTGCAGAGGGGCAGGGGAGGGACTGTGCAGGAGCCAGCACCCCTCAGACTCAGTCGCAGGGATGTGAACCCCGCTGGCCACGGGGAACTTTTTCAGATTGTCCCGATGGTGCCAGGAGTGAGGATGAGGGAGAAAATCCCACTGCCCCTTGTGGGGGCTCCAGCCCCAGGAGCTCGTTTGTATCAGAACCCCAGAATGGTTTGGGTTGGAATGGATTGGGTTGGAATGGATTTAAAGCCCAACTTGTTCCATCCTCTGCCATGGGACGTTCCCACTGGACCAGCTTTCTCCAAGCCCCGTCCAATCTGGCCTTGATGACCCTTTTGGGAGGCATTTGGGGTCACTGATATCTACAGGGGGTTAAAATCCTCCCCAGCAAACTCTGCCTATTCACAATTTGACTTTAAAAGAAACCCATTAAAAAAAAAAAAAAAAAAAAAAAACTGAAAAAAATGGGAAAATTTTTTTTCCCAAACCCCTCCCCAATACCCTGCCTGTCTCACAGCTGTGCTTAAAAAATTCCATCTGCTGCATCCCATCACAGCTTTTCATGGTCATAATAATTTCCCTGGAAAAGGAAGGTGTGGGTTGACTGGAATTATTACTGAACAGAGCTCAAACCACCAATTTTGGGTCAGGGAAAGGAAAAAAAAAAAAACCCATCTAAAAAACTTGTTTCATTTTCCAGAAAAATATTTGGATTTTTGTTTCAATTACTGTTTTGGGGTTTGTTTTGTTTTTTGCTAAATGTAACCAACTGTGGTTATGAAGGTCAGAGAAACCTGCTACCTAAACCAGAGAACACCTGACAATGAAACAAAACCTTTATTTTCTGGTTGAACAAAATATTTAATTTGACTCAAACAATTTTTCACCTGATTTTTCACTTTTGTCATAAAATCAATTTCCTGCATAGCTCTGTTCTCCCACGCTGCCAGCATTGTGGAGTCAGGGAATCTTTCTCCTTTCTTTGTATTATTTTCTCCTTTTCCTCCCTTTCTTGCTTTTCTTCTCTCTTTTTCCCGCCTTTTCTATTTTTCCTTTTTGTTTGAATTTTTCTCTTCTCCTTTTGTCTGATTTTTTTCTTTCTCCCTTCTTTTCCTTGCCCCTCCTTTCTTTCCCCCATTCTTTCCCTTTCCCCAGGTTTTCCCCCTTCCCCACCTTTCCTCTTTCATTTTCCCTCTTTCTTTTCTCTTGCCCTCTTTCCCTTCCCCACCCTTTTCCCTTGCTCCTTTTCCTTCTCCCCTTCTTCCCCTTCCCTGTCCTTCATCCTCCTCTCTCCCTCTTCTTTCCCTTCCCTTCCACCTTCTTTTTCCCCCTTTCCTTCCTTATCCTCTTTCTTTCCCTTCTTCCCTTCCCTTCCCCCCTTTCCTTTCCCTTCCCTGTCCTTCCCTTTCTCCCTTCTTTCCCTTCCCCTTTCCTCCCTTTCCCCCTTTCTTCTTCCCTCCCCCCCTTTCCTTTCCCCCACTTTTGCCCTTTCCCCTTCTTTCCTTTCCCCTCTTTTTCTCTTCACCCCTTTCTCTTCATCCCTCACTCCCTTTCCTCCTTCTTTCCCTCTCTTCCCTTTTCCCATCCACCCTTTCCCTTTCTCCCCAGTCTTTCCCTCTCCCCCCTTCTCCTTCTCATCCTTTCCCTTTTCCCCTTCTTTCCCTTCCCATTTTCTTCCCTTCCCTCCTTCTTTCCTTTTCCCTCCCTTTCTTTCCTTTCCCCCCTTTCTTCCCACTTCTCTCCCTTTCCTTCCCTTCTCCCCTTTTCTCCTTTCCCTTCCCCCTCTTTTACCCTTTCCTCCCTCTTTTCCTTTCTCCCCTTTCTTTCCCTTCCCTCCGTTTTTCTCTCCCCCCTTTCTTTCCCTTCCCCCCTTCTTCCCTCACTTTCTTTCCTTTTCCCTTTCTTTCCCCGTTCCCTCCTTCCCCCTTTTCCTCCCATTTCCCCCTTTCTTTCCCTTTTCCCCCCCTTTCCCTTCTCTCCCATTTTTCTCTTTCCCTCCTTCTTTCCCTTTGCCCCCCCTTTCTCCTCCTCTTTCACTTTCCTCCTCTCTTTCTCTTCTCCCTTCCCCCTTTTTCTCTCCTCCCCCCTTTCCCTCTTCTTTCCCATCCCCTTTCCCCCCTTTTTTCCCCTTCCCCCCTTTCTTTCCCTTTGTACCTCTCTTTCTTCCCTCTTTTCTCCCTCTCTTTCCCCTTCTCCCTTTTCCCTTATCCCCGCTTTTCCTCTTTCCCTCCTTCTTTCCCTTTCCCCCGCTTTCTCCTTCTATTTCATTTTCCTCCTCTTTTTCTTTCTCCTCCTTTTTCCTTTCTCCCCCCCTTTCCTTCTTCTTTCCCATCCCCTTTTCCCCCTTTTTTCCCTTCCCCATTTTCTTCCCCTTCTCCCCTCTCTTTCCTCCTCCACCTTTTTCTCCTTCCCTCCTCCTTTCCCTTTGCTCCCCTTTCTCCTCCATTTTCACTTTCCTCCTCTCTTTCTCTCTCCCCCTTCTCCCTTCCCCCTCTTTTTCCCATCCCCTTTCCTCCTTTCCCCCCTTTCTCCCCTTCCCCCCCTTTCTACCCCTCTTCCTTCCCCTTTTCTCCCTCTCTTTCCCCTTCCCTCTTTCCCCTCTCCCCCCTTTTTCTCTTTCCTCCTTCTCTCACTTTTTCTCCCTTCTCCTCCTCCTTCACTTTCCTCCTCTCTTTCTCTCCCCCTTTTCCCTTCCCCCTCTTTTTCCCTCCTCCCCCTCTTTCCCCCTTCTTTCCCATCCCCTTTCCCCATTTTTTTCCCTCCAATCTCCTTGCTCTGCCCTGCTCTGGCAGCCCTTATGTAACTAATCTGCAGGTAATATTGTGATTATATATCGGGAGCCATATGGTCCTGTGCAGTCACTTCCCGTGTTGTTAAACTGCTGAAGCGGATAAACTCCATGTCCATGCACAAAGTAATTGCACAAAACTAATTTGTGTTTGCAAACAGAACTGAAATTAAGTATGTAAATAAGCAGAGCTGCAGACTAAATATTATAGTAGGGAAGGAGGGAGCGAGGGGGGAGGAGAAAGTGGAAACAACTTCATAACTGCAAAGTGCAATCCATGCAGGAGATGGGAATGGGAAGTGTTTCTAATGTGCAGGGAGCTGATGCTGTGAACAACTGTTGGAGGGTTTGTGGTTATAAATCCTGCCTGTCTCCAGTGCAGGCCCTGCCTCCAGCTGCAGCACCAGCTCCCTCATCCAGGGGGGAATAGAGATACGTTATAATTTAATGGGGTTTTTTAGCTGGGAAATAGATCTAGTTTAACCCCGTGTGTCATTTGGTTAGAGGCTCTATTTTATTTGAAAACTTTTCAGGATGAATGTTTTATAGCCTGGGGTGAGCAGCGTGAATAATGGGTGTGGGATTTGCTTTGAATCCATTTGGGGTTGAGCAGCAGCTCCCTCTCCCCCAAGGGGCAGGGACCCCCCTGTCCATGGGGTGTGAGCTTCTCCCTGAGCCAGGGGAGAGACTGAATTTGATTTTGGGGGCTTCTAGGGGGTCTTGGCACTAATTCTTGTTGAGCAATAGGTGGGATCTGCAGGGATGTGTCCCAGGGAGATGCAAATTGATTTTTGCAATGGCGAGATTTGGGCATGGGGGATGGATTTGTCACTGGTGCACACCCCAGAAAATGGAATATTTGCACACTCTGCACCCACTCAAAATGCATTGGGGTGTCTGAGAGTGTCACAAGTGATCTGTGTGTGCTGGGATTCCAAAGCTGGGCAGAGCAGAGCGATGTTGGCTGCTGCAGAGAAGCTCTGAAGGGTCCCTCCGTCTCCCAGCCAGCAATGGGAAGGTTCCCTCTGCTGGCAAATGCCAGACTGGCCCTGGAAAAGCTCTCGGTGATTACACCGAGGCAGCGCTAAGGCAGAGAAAGGCTTTAATTGCGAGATGCTTGGGAAAATGTCACCACGCGTACACACATGTGACATCCTGTATTTATCGGGAGAAAAGGTGCTGGCAACGCTGCCTCCTATTTATAACCCTGCTAAAGCCTTGTCTTGGGACTGGAAGAAGAGCTCAGCTTCTCTCTACAAGTTTTTACTCCTAAAATTAGCCCCGTGTTTGGCTCCTCTGCTGGGTGCTCGCAGGTGACTCTGAAATGGGTTGAAATCTGCCAGCAGAGGCACGAGGCGAGTGCAGTGTCATTATTCCTGCTATCATCATTAATGGTGATGTCCTTGTCATGGGATTGTGGATTTCAGCTCTGTTAGAAACTGAAAAGCTTTAAAAAAAACCAAAAAAAAAGCCAGGAAAATAAAAGAGAATGGCTGTTTACCAGATGGATAAGGGGCAGAATTGCTTGAGGGATATTATGACTCCTTGTTTTCAAGATGGCGCAAAAGCACAAGGTAAAATAGATACATTAATTGATAAATAAATAAATACTCCTGAAAAACAGATGGGCCCTCTTGAGCCCAAAGCCATCTCTCTTTGTTTCTTTTCCAAGCTGGTACTTCAGAGCAGTGTTGGAGTGTGCCTGGCACACTGTGCTCTCCGCTGCCGCAGTGTTCTCAGGGCAGGATCTGCACCAGGTGGGTTTGCCCCAGGTAAAACATCTGAACTGGCTCCAAGGCTCCCATTTCTCTTTGTCTTGCCAGGACAATCCCACCTCATCCATCTCCATACCTGTTTCTGCTTGAGCTTCCTGGCCCTGCAGCCAAACTCTGCCCCTCCCCACAAATAATGAGGTTCAGCAGCCTGGGGGGAACCACAGAGCTGTTTCCCAAAGCTCTAAAGGAGGAATGGGCTTCTGCAGTGGGATGTGCTCCTGGGAGCAGTGGTCTGATGGGTCATGGCTAGGATGGATGGCTGCTCTCCCTGGGTGACCTGTCCAGCTCCCATCTCCTTGTGGGGAATCAGCAGGGAAGGCTGGGAGGAGTTTCCAGAGCCATCTCTCCAAAGCATCCCATGGCAGCAAATATCAGGGATCATCCTGACCCTGGGCACCCTTTGGCTTGGGAAAGTTCATCCTTCAGCAGGTGTGAGGCTGAGTGGTTGAAACCAGGGGAGGGTTTGGTCCTGGAGAAAGGTTTGGTCCAGGAGCATTTGGTCCAGGGAGCATCCTTTAGTCTTTGGGAGAGATGTTCCCTCTTGTCTGTGCTGTAAAGACAAAGTTCCCACCCGACCTTTGCTGTCACTCTGAATCCCTGAACAGTGCCCAGGCTGAAATCTGGCTGAATTCAGGACTCTCACTGCAGATTTGCAGCTGTAGGATGGGGATTGGACTCTTTGCTTTGACCTAAGCTCAACCCCAGCCTGCATCAGGCAAGCCTTTGGCTCAGGGAGATGGGAAGGTAAAATTTCCAGAGCTGGGAGAGGCTGCTGGGAGGCTGATTCCTACCCTTAGCCATGATCATTAGGTTCTGTTGTTGTGCAAATGTTTTAAAAATAACTAGGGAGGAAAAAAAATGCAAGTGCAGGGGAAAAGCACTGATAAACACAGCCTGAAATGCTGTTACAGGCAGACTTTAGAGCCTGAAATCACCTCAAATGTATTCTGAATTACCTTGAGCATATTTAGACAGATCTATTTTTCATTGCAGGACATTAATGTACTGACTTGGGGATTTTTTTTCTCTGCACAAACATTTCTGTCGCATGCTGGGAGGAAGGAGTAATAACCCTCCTTAACACCAGGACAGGAAGAAAGACTTTGTGAGGGAATGGCTGGGGAGATAGTTGGGGGCACGGCTGTGAATTTGGACTCTGGGGAACTGTTTTTTGCAGTGCAATCCAAGGAAAACTGGAGCTTTGGAGCTGACTTGGGCTCTGGAGTCTTTTCTGGTGAGGCTGAGAGTTGATTTTACCTATTGAGAGTTGATTCTCTTACTTATCATGCACACTTTGTGAGGCTGTCGTGCTCCGTGCAGTATTTGTATCCCTAAAGGTTTGTGAATTCCCAAGGAATCCTTTCCATAGGTTAGGATTTGAGGAGCAGGTTGTATGAATTAATATAAACAGTAGTAAATGAGCTTCTTCTCCCAGGATCTGGGATATTAGGGCACCATTCCTCTGCCAGGCAGGGACTTTGTGCAGATCTCAGGATGAATTAAATCGGAGCTTAAGCATCCTGAATCCCAAAAATCCTGAGTTTCCAGCCGGATGAGAGGGTTGGGGTTGTTGCAGTGCCTCCAGCTCTTGCTGTGTCCAGCAGCAGGAGGATGTGGGGATGGAGATGCTCTGCAGGGTTGGAGAGAGGAGGAGGAGGAGGCAGCACTGGAAAAATCCAGTACAGCTGAGCCGGGTGGCAACGTCTGTGTGAACAGCAGGTGAGGGGCAGGAGGAGCAGCACAGCAGATGTTGAGGGGCTGGCCCAGGAAGGTTCTAAAGAGGAGGATGTGAAGGCACAATGGGCTCCTCCCCGTGCAGGCTGGAGCGGCCCGTGCTGGGAGGAGCTTTGCAGGGATGAAGAAGGGAGGAAGATTTCTCCCATTTCTGGTTTGGTGGCTGCGGTTCCTGGGTTTGTTGGGGCAGTTCAAGGGAGGGGATGGAGCCTGGGATGGAGGCAAAGACTTCTCCTGGTTTCTGGCATTTCCAGGATTATCCCTGAAGGCAAGAGGGGTCTCATGTTTCCCTCCTCCTCCTCCTCCATGCCTGGCTGGCTGCCTGCTTGGAGGATCTCCAACCCTTCCCTGTGTGCTTGTGATTAATGACAGAGGCAAAGAGACACCAGGGCTGCTGCTCAGCTCCTGTGGGCAGCATCTCCCACCCAAGCTGTGCCTGACCCTGGGGAGGGCAGCCTCTGCTTGGATGGGAGACCTGGGCTCATCCCATCCTTGGGAGCCCAGCAGCATCCCTTGGCATTCCTTTGGAATGAGGTGGAATTCCACTGGAATGAGGTCTTGCCCTTCCCAGCAGGGATTTAGGTGATTTAGGAGATCAGGGCCTGCAGATGCTGTCAGGGCAAAGGCTGCAGCTGGGGGTGAATGCCTTGGAAAATTTCTTGGAGCTTCCATGCTGTCCCCAGTACTGGGCAGGTGTCCAAGCAGATAAAATGGGGCAGAAACAAGGTGAAATCTCTCCTGTTTTCCCTTCCCCTGTTGCTGCTCCCTCTCCTGATGCTGAGGTTGTATTCCATTTCCACAATCCATCACCTATGGCATGGCTGTGTCCTGTTGTCCTTCATGTAAATGCTCGGTTGCTGCTTGTGGGCAGTTAAGAAGAGCATATCAGTGTAAAAATATGTGAATTTCCCCTTATCTGGATATTTTTTCCTATCAGGAAGGCAAATGGAGATGAAGAGCAATAGGTGGATTTAGAATTCTGCTCTTAAAACTCCTAAAAGTTGAATCTTCCTGCAAATATAATGTAAAGAGAAGCTTCTAAGAGGATTTCCCCTATTTTCATCAGGCATAATGTACATTTGTCAGGGGTTTTGGTGTCCTTGCACTGCCCTTATCTCCAGCATTTCCAAGCATGAACTTCCAAGGCTGGGGCTGTTGAGCTCAGCCCCGTTGTCATCTCCATGGAGCCCCATCCATGGCAAGGCTGAGGTGTCCCCTGAACATGACAGTGATTAACTACCAGAGTTATTGGATGGGGACCCACCTTGCTGGCTTTGGGACTGCTGGTCTGAAACAGGCCAGCAAGAAGTTTGTGGATAAAATAGAAACAAAACAAAAAAAAAAAAACCCACCCCAAAACAACAACAACAACAAAAAAGATAATTTATTTTATTTTTTTTTAATTAAGTCAATAAAGCCTGGGTTGTCAGAGCAGAGCAGGCCCTTGGCTGGTGACCTTGGTGTTATCAGTGCTGTCAGAGATCTTTATTGCTTCCATCTCACTCACCAGGCGTGGAGCTTTCCCCGTGCTGGTGGTGTGACTGCGGGGACGTGACTTGTCTGGAGAGGGGACAAAGCACCCAGCAGGGATTTTGGGGGTGAGGTTTGCAGCTCTTCCACACATCTGCGTCCCCCTGAATCCCCCAGGGCAGGCCCTGGTGATAGCTCCATGTCTGACAGAGCCTTTCCCTTCATCCCTGATGGAAGAGGGGACAAGATGAGGGCAGCTGGGCCAGTCTCCCCCTCAAGGACTGAGGAAGGGCAGGAGGAGGGCACTGATAGCAAAGGAATGTGTCTCAGCCTCACATTCTTCCCAGCTCCCCAGTTTTCCTGGTGGGAACTGGCCCCTGGAATTCCTGCCTAAAGAAGGCAACAATTTGTCAAGGAAAAGGCAAAGAAAACAGCCGTGATAGGAAGACAAAGGGGAACATTAAAAACCCCCTTGCTCTTCCAGAAGAAAGCAGTGTGGGCTAAAGAAGGGTCCCTTAAAAATATAAGGCATGAGTCCGAAGGAAGGGAAAGGGGAGCATGCCAAATTCCCCTCTAATCCCCTCGACAACAGCCAGATTTAACGGGTTGCCAGACTTTTCCCTGAGCTTGTTTTGCTTTGGGCCGGAGATTTTTACAAACTCTGGCATGTTGGGAATTTTAATCAGGGCCAGAGCCTTGTTCGTGGTGATGTTTATAAATGGGAGTGGAGGAGAAAGTCCAGATTTTGCCCTTAAAAAAAAACCCACCAAGGAAACAACAACAACAACAACAAAAAAGCAAACCAGAAAAAAAAAAATAAAAGGGAAGCTTACAAGCTGTTCCCATCCTCATTCTGTCCTGGCTGATGGAAAATCACCAGCTCTTGCCTCATGTAAATGGCACTTTATCCACTGGAAATGTGAATGCTGTCACCAATGGCCAGGTCTGTCAAGCTTATCAGCTGAGCTGGTGAGACAGAGATGCACCCAGTCCTGTTCACGCCAGGAGAGTGTGAGATAATAACATTGGAGGGGAGAAAAGGCAGCCAGGCTGATGGACAGGAATTAAGGTGTCCTGTGGAAGTCCATCACTTATTCACTCTTGGTTCCATATTCAGGAGAATGGTGTTTGCTCTCCCCTTAGTTTTTTCTCTTCCATTTATGCTTTTGAAGAGCCAACCCAGCAGGATTAATTCCCTTCTCCCCTGCTCCCACTTCTGCATGTGTCATTCCTTGATTGCACCTGGAATAGGCTCTGGTGGATTTACTCTGGGGGCTTTGGGTGCTGAGAAAAAGAGAGATTTGGGGATTTTCAGGCAAAACAAGGAGTGGTTGTGGGAGCAAGGAATGCCCAGGGAGGCACTGCCATGGGTGATGTGAATCCTCCACCAGAAGTGCTGCTCAGGCAGAGGTGTTTGTGCTGGGGATTTGGGAATGAGGGATTGCAGCCAGGAATCTGTGGATGGAGAGGGCTGTACCATGGAAGAGTGTGACCGTGTTCACAGGGGTCTGAGGATGAGGGAAGAGACGAGGATCTGACTCCATGTTTCAGAAGGCTTGATTTATTATTTTATGATATATATTACATTAAAACTATACTAAAAGAATAGAAGAAAGGATTTCATCAGAAGGCTGGCCAAGAATAGAAAAAGAAGGAAGGAATAACAAAGGTTTGTGGCTCAGCTCTCTGTCTGAGCCAGCTGGGCTGTGATTGGCCATTAATTAGAAACAACCACATGAGCCCAATCCCAGATGCACCTGTTGCATTCCACAGCAGCAGATAACCATTGTTTGCATTTTGTTCCTGAGGCCTCTCAGCTTCTCAGGAGGAAAAATCCTAAGGAAAGGATTTTTCATAAAACATGTCTGTGACAGAAGAGGGATAGAGACTCCAGCAATGGCTTTGGAGATGTTTTTCCAGCCCTAAAAGAGGGTATAAGGGAAGAAAGGGAGTCTGGAGATGGCTCCTTCTAAAACAGGGCAGCTGGGCAATGAAGCTGAAAATAAAAGAAGTGCAAAAGTTGGTTTTGTGGGAACTAATCATTAACTTGGCATCAGTGCATGCAGAGAAAGGCTTCCACTCTCCTGGGAAATGAACCTCCAGGAGGAAGGGGCTGTCCCTGTGCAGCACTCACAGGGAGCTGTGGGATCTCTCCTTAGCCAGCCCCAGGCTCGGAGGGACTGTTAATGCAGATCAGAGCTGTGTTCCATATGTATGATCCTGGAATCTCTGCTTCCAGAGCGCACCCCAGGCACGAGGGCTCTAATGTAATGAGTTAAACTGCTTGTTCACAGCTCCACTAAAAGCAAATGGACTGGGAATTTGTTTTAAAAAACTGGACGGAGCTTTATCGGCCAATTAATCAGGATGTATAATGGATAAATTAAAGGGCAGAGTCAAGCGAGGCTGCCAAATAAAAACCAATAAAGTGCAATCTGCAAATGGACATAACATTATGGGATGCTGAACAACAGCAGCACAGGGGATCAGCACATGGCCTTGGGCTCCCCAGGTCCCCTTGGCTTCCCAGTGCATGTCTTGGAGGAAAACCCATACTGTGTGGATTGTTGTGGTTCACAGCAGGAGAAATGTTGCTGCTTGAGGGGTATCACCATTCCTCTTTGAAACTGGAAGCTGAGCAAGCCACAGGCTGGATTGAAGCTGGTTGGAGATTTGGGAACTTCAGAAATTCAGATGAGTTATGTGCAGCCCCAAGGGGAGAATTTTGCAGCACTCACGGGAGCATCTTTTTTCCCTTTTTTATTGACATTGCTGGAAATAGCAACATTCGGGATCCCTGGATATTACAAGAACTGCTCCACTGCCTTTATGGGCAGAGGTTTTCCAAGGAGCACAGGCAGGGGGCTGAAAGGAAGAGCTGGCAATGGCAGGGATGAGTTGGAGGAGCTCATTTCCTCCCAAGCTGTGCAAACTCTGCACAGCTGATCAGGCACTCGAGGAGCGGCGTGGGGCTCCCTGGGCAGCAGCGACCCCTCTGCCTGTGAGCAGCCCCAGGGAAGCTTTGGGAGCAGCAGCCCGGCAGATTGATCACCCTTCTCCCTACATGCCTCCATGGATGGGGAATTTCCTTCCCAACAACTAAACCTGAGCACTAAATTGACTTTGCAGGTAGGGTTGGGTGTCGCAGACAACTTTTATGAAAAATCCTTTCTTAGGATTTTTCCTCCTGAGAAGCTGAGAGGCCTCAGGAACAAAATGCAAACAATGGTTATCTGCTGCTGTGGAATGCAACAGGTGCATCTGGGATTGGCCAATGTTGAATGTTTGTAATTAATGGCCAATCACAGCCCGGCTGGCTCAGACTCTCTGTCCAAGCCACAAGCCTTTGTTATCATTCTTTGCTATTCTATTCTTAGCCAGCCTTCTGATGAAACCTTTTCTTCTTTTTTTTTAGTATAGTTTTAATGAAATATATATCATAAAATAATAAATCAAGCCTTCTGAAACATGGCCTCAGATCCTCGTCTCTTCCCCCTGTGAACATGGTCACAGCTGGGGGGCTCAGCAGCGGGATGGGGGGTGCTGAGTTCCCAGCTGCGCTCACGTTCCACACCCAAGTTGTCCTTTAAGTTTAAGAAAATAAATTAATTTTTCTTGGTGCCTGCCATGACCATTCTACTTCTCAGGTTTTGTGTCATGGCAGTTATAAAATCACTGGGAGCTCTCCTCTCCAGGTGACTGAGGCTCCGTTGGGCTTCCTGGGAAAATGAGGTGGCATCTGCTTCTCCAGCACTGGGTATCGTGTCACAGCTCCAGCTGGGGCCTCTTCCAGGTCACTTGGCACATCACAAGTGTTTGATGCATCCTCTGAAGGGACAGCAGAGGTGTGAACTTGTCAGGAAGAAAAGCCACAAACAACTAGAAACAGATTTTTAGTTTATTCTAAAAGTTTTTTTGGTAACTGAAAGTGTGAAAAATAAAAAAGGAAATTTTTTTGCGTCCTTGCTAGAACAAAACCAGTAGGGTAACAGCACCAGAGGCTGTTACCCTACTGGTTACAACAGGCAAGGAGGGAATGAGACTGATATTTTAATGATATTAAGCAATATTTAGTTAATGGAAGACAGATCTGATGGAGAGGAGGTGTTTGGAACACTGTCCAGGCCTTTTCCTTGGGAGCTTTGGATGCCAGACCGATCCAGCCATGCGTGTTCTGTAGCGTTGCTGCCTGTGGAGAAACTTCCATAAGGAAATCTTCTAGTTGAGAGACGAGGCCAGATCCTGACGAGCATATTGTTTGTGAGCAAACACCGACAGCTCTCTCCTCAGCTGCTGCAGACACGGCCATGTGGCAGCTTCCCCCCAGCTCTGCAAATCCCTGCTCCTCTCTGTTATCAGCTATAGGAATGTGTTGCTCCCAATGATACTGCTATGGATGAGCCAGGGCTGTGTTTGTGGGGTGCTGGTGGAGCTGAGGGTCGGCTCCAGAAAGATTTTCCCCTCTCCTCTGACACCCATGTTTTTGAAAATCCCACTGGGTGCCTGCCTGCTTTACCAGGACCTTCAATCTCTGTCTCCTTTCTTGGTCTTGCCCCCAAAAGCCGCAGGGAGTTTAAATTGAGCAGGGATTCATTGTGCGTGTAAGACCCAGATTGCCCATGAGCAGCATGGATGAACACTCCTTGTTCCTCAGATGGTGATCAGGGGCTGTTATCTCAGCAAGGAGATTGGGATTAGGTTTGGGGGCTGTTCTGTCCAGCAGAGAGTCTTGGAGCAGAGGTGGAGGGCAGGGCACTGTCCCTCTGCTCCGCTGTCCTTTTGAGGTTGTGGCATCACAGCTTTTGGGGTGTTAGAGGGTGAGGAGGGAGGTGAGCTGCCTTTGGGATTGCAGCAGGAAAGGGAGCTGGAATCCCTTGCAGAAACACGGGATGTTGGTCCTTCCTGGGCTGAGTGGCAGCGCTTTGTCTCCCTTTTCCTGCTGTGGGCTGTAAAGAGGTTTTTAAGTGTCCTTAAAAAGCCTCTCCCAGCCCTCCTGGAGGTGCTCAGGGTGTATCCCAATGGATGAGCACCCACATCTCCTGGGCATCCCCCTCAGGCTGACTCAGTGCTGAGCTTGCTGAATTGGGGCTCTCAGGATTAATTTCCTCCACTGGCTCCGCTTCCAGAGGCTCAGACTCAAAGAGGATTTGCCCGGCGAGAGAGCAAATCTCACCCAGCACATTTGTTTACTTGCAAATCACGCCTGTTCCCATGCACCCAGGCCAAGCTTTGCATCCTGTTTGTGGGCAGCAGAGACCAGGAGAACTTGCTCAGCAAGGAAAAAGCCCCGCTGGGTGCAAAATATCCGTCCTCATTCCCACAGGGAGAAGGAAAGCACAGGGAGGCTTTGGGTGCTGTTGTGTCATCCACTGCTCGTGGCAGAAGATGCTCAAAATAAGGGATGGGCCTTGCAGGGGATGCTCCTGGCCAGGGATGCTCCCGCATCCCTCTGCCGAGGAGGGAACCACTCCTCACCTCCCCAAGGAGCCTCTGCTGCAGGGTGGGAGAGCTGACGGCTGCAGTGGCAGCAAGAGCAGCGTGGGAGAGGGTTGGAACCTAGAAAATCTGGGCATGTTGTCTTCTTTTGGACAAATAGCTTATTCTCTGAAAAATTCAGTTGTGGGTCGGCCAGCGCCATCTGTGAAGCCCTGCCAAACGTGGTGAAGAGTTTCAGCCAAGAGTGAAAGAAAAGGAAAAATTAAAAAACCTGGAAAACGTCCATTTCCAAAAGCACTTTGCAAAACAAACATTTCAGGTCTTTCTGTCCAAATTATGTTCCCTGCTGACATGTGTCTGGTTAATAATATATACATTTTTCTAAGGTTTGGAGAAGATGACCTCAAGTACTCTGGTTATTTGATTTGTGGCCTCTGTGTGGGAAATGTTTTCACTCTCTGGACACAAAGCTCTGGGAAGAGCAGATCCAGTCAGCTCAAGGACCTGTTTGGTGCTTGTGCAGTGATTATTGCAACCTAGCCTCATTCATGTGTACAAGTCTCTGTGGTGGGATTGACTTTTCTGGGGAAGGGTGGCAGGTTTGAGGTGGCAAACAGCCCAGCATCTTCTCTGGTTGTTAAAGATTGAATTTGGGAACCATGAGGTGTAAAAGTGACTGGGTTTGCTATTTCAAAGAGAGTTGGCTTTTCTGGAAGAACAGAGCTACACCTACTTGTGTTTCCACTTCCCCTTTCATATCTCTCTTCTCTGGTAGCTTCTCTTCTTCAACACTCTTGATTTCCCATCTGTGCTTATCCAAGAGCTGTGACCCCAGATCAGTGTCACAAATCCTTTCTCATGATCAGAATTTCACAGAAAAGAGGAAATAACTGTGGGTGGTTGCCAACATGGACAGATTCATGTAATAATTTAAGTCTGATGAAACTTTTAGGACATCACCAGGTTGAACTTTCTGCTGATGTGGAAATCACATTCATAACACTCATGTTATCACAGAATCCCCACAGAATTGGGATGGAAGGGACCTTAAAGCTCATCTCATCCACTCCCTGCCCTGGGCAGAGACACCTTCCACTATCCCAGGGTGCTCCCAGCCCCATCCAACCTGGCCTTGCACACTTCCAGGGATTGGGCAGCCACAGCTGCTCTGGGCACCCTGTGCCAGGGCCTCACCTCCCTCGCAGGGAAGAATTTTTTCCCTATCTCTAATCTAAACCTGCTCTCTTTGTGCATCACACCCTTCCCCCTTGTCTGTCACTACGTTCATTGGCTTCATGCTTTTAAAACTGCTCCAGCTGCAAACCACCAGGCATTCCAGTAAAACATCCTCTGGACCAGTGGAGGTCTGGAGTCATCAGCTTGCTAGAGCAGTTTATTTGGCTAAATATGCCATTGATTTGTTTGGGCTGCATTCCAACCGTGTGGGCTTTGTAAGTCAATACAGCTCCCGTCCTCCTCTCCATGCTCAGTAATTGCAGGGTAGTAGATTCTGTTTAAAAAGGACAATGCTCTGTGTGTGCTTGAACAACAGGAGATGGGAGGGTCAGCACCCAGAGAAGAGCAGGGTCAGGACTTGGTGGGGTGCTGGAGAGCAGAAGGAGAAGGAGGCAAATGAGAGTACCACATTTCCAGGTTGCTCAAGGAAGAGATGAGACGCGTGGTTGTGTCCCCTTTGCTCCTGCTGTGGATGTCTGGGATTTTCTGCTTCTGGATGTCCCAGAACTGCTCAGGCTGGGAGGAATCACAGCATCTCCAGCCTCCCAGGGTCATCTCAGCACATGTGGCACAGCATTGTGGATGGTTCTGGGATATCTCAGTGGTGGAGACCCCACTCCTCTCTGGGCAGCCTGTTCCAGGGTGTGGTCACCTGCAGAGTAGGGAAGCTCTTTCCCATATGACAGGTCTGTTGCCCCTTGTTGTGCCCATGAAGGTCTCACCTGTCCTTCTCCTAATTTCCAGTGCTGGTTGGGGAGGCACAGAGTGTCTGGTGGAGGAGACTGCCTGGAAATGAAGAGATGCAGACTCCATCCCCACGTGCTGTCCCTTCCCTCCCCTCATCATGCTGTGATGAGGGTCAGTCCCTGTTCTGGGTATTGTCCTGCTTCCCAGCACAAATCCAATCCCAGATTAGTGGTTACCAGCATGAAAGTCACTGTGATATGTGATTATAACACTTATTAGTGACCATAACACTTATTAAGGGCCTCTGTTACCCCAGAGTAAAACACTCTGGGTGGCAAAGGGGTTAAACAGCACCTGCTGAGGCCAAGAGCATGGTCGAGTGGAATTGACTTTTCTTTTCCCTTTCTCTCTGAAAGCAGGCAATTTTAAATACCCAATTTCCCCTTAGAAATGTGGCTTTATCATCAGATTCTGCAAATGTGGGTTTATCATCAGATACTGCAAATGTGGGTTTATCATCAGATACTGCAGTCCCACCTCCCCAGCATGACATCAAGCTCCCCAAACCAGTTCAGAACTGAGGCAGAAGGATTGAAGAGTGGTCAATTTCTCAGCCAGAAATCAAGTCTTGCTTCCAAAACCACTTTGCATGAAGACCAGGCACACAGGCAGCTGCAAGTGCTCCCCTCCCTGCACTGATGTTTTTTCCGAGCTAATCACCAGCGTAACCTCGTTGTCCCTGATTGCAGGTGAGGTCCGTGCTGATTTCCCAGGGAGCCTCAAGGCACTTTAATGCTGTGCCTGGTGCTCCCAGGGAGGCTCCCCAAAGCCAGCCCATGTCCCATCAGCAAACACACCACACTTGTTAGGACACAGTGCAGCCGAGCCTGCCGTGCCAATCAAGGCGCATTCATGCAGGGTCTTCTTGCTTTCTCCACTGATGTGTAATTACTGAATATTTAGTAAGGAATATTAATCCCAGTATTACCGGGTGGGACGTGCCTGGCCTCGTCTGGCCCTTGCTGCTGGGCCAAAGGCGGCAGCAGTGGTGTTTCACCTCAGAGATACATTTGGCTGGCTGGATGCTGCAGCTGGGCACTCAGAACAAATCCAGGCATAGTAGAAACTCAGTTTACCTCTGGTGGAAAAGGTTCAGGGGACAGTGAAGAGAAACGGGAGAGGATTCTGCTGTAGAGTTTTAATCCAGAGTTTATTCCAGGATGACAGACTCTGAATCTTGTAACAGCTCCCAACAGAATCCAGACCGCATGGTCCCGTCTCCTTTTAAGCCCGGGGACCGGGGCAGGGGAAGGCACAGGTGAGCCACCAACCAGGTGGGAGGAGGGGAAGGCTCAATGGATAAAGACACTTGGACAGGCCAATGAGCCCGGACCTGAGGGGCATCTTTTGAACTTCTGCCAACCACACCATGACCCTGCTGGAATGTTAAGATTGATGGACAGCACTTAGCAGGAGGGCAAAGGGGAAAGGAAAGGTTGGCACACCTGAGGGGTTGGGATAGGTGAAACAGGAAATGGCGTCACACTGCAACAACTTAGAATAACAAATTCCTGGCTCGAAGGAGGGATGTATGCAGGGTCAATTCTGCCCCTTGTTGGAAGGAGGGGGTTGCATGGATGCGTTTTCCTGGGAAAAAGGACACCCGAGCGGGGAAGTTATTCCTTTTGTTCTCCTTCAAGTGGATTTGCACATTGAACTGCTGCTCTGGGAGCTTTACCTGTGCCCTCAACACACAGGGCTTGTAAAAGCAGTGGGAATCTTTGGATTTTATGTGCCTTTCCTGCTCTATTAACACTGTACATGGAGAGCTTTGCCATGGGATGTTGTTCGATGCAGCTCGTGTCCTGCACAAATGCCAATTTACAGTGCCTGCACCCACACATGGGTTTGTTTTTAATGCTGGTATTTATTATCTGCCTTCCATCTAATGTCACTGTCACTTCCACGTCTGCCACCAATTGCCAAGGAATAAATACAATTAAATCAGCAACTCCTTAGGATAGAGAGAAGGAAAAAGCAATGTGTGTGCTGCTTCTTTCCAGTCTTGCTGGGCTTGCTGCAGCCCATCTCCATCCCAGCAGCTTTCAGCATGTCTTTGCTGGGGCTGGAGCACAAAGAAAGCAGGGAACAAGATTTTTCCAGGTCCCTTGGAAACACAGAGGGAAGGAGGCGATGGCAGTCAAAGGGTGGAACTGTCAGACTTGAAGAAAAGCCATTTCCAGGCAAGGAGGAGGTGCTAATTAAATTAAATTTGAGATTTCTGCCACTCAATCCTGAGCAAGTCTGAAAAACACCAAACAACCTTTAAAAATAATTAAAAGTTAAACCAAAAAAAAGAGAAAAACAACCAGGTGGGGAGGGGTTGCTGACTACAGGGTTTGCTGCTGTTATCCACCTCCTGGTGCCTCTCTCTGAGTGCGTGCAGCTCTGCTGGAGCCCTTTAGAGCTGCCTTCCCTTTGATGCTGTGATTGATTTCCCCCAGGGATGGGAGAACACTACCTGGGGAAGAAATTGATGATTATTTTTAGCTTTGTGAGCACCGAAGGGGATTCCGCAGCAAGACTGAGCTCTGCATGCCTGAACCTCTCCCAGCCCAGCCCATCCCATCCCATCTCCGCTGCCGTGGCTTTGGTGGGAGGATGTGGGAGCTGAGAAAGCAGGATTACTGCTATAAAAATAAGGAATCCTTACAAGTTGAGCTCCTCATGCACTGGCACAGAGAAGCTGTGGCTGCCCCATCCCTGCAAGTGTCCAAAGCCAGGCTGGACACGGCTTGGAGCCACCTGGCCTAGTGGAAAGTGTCCCTGCCCATGGCAGAGGATGGAATGAGATGAATTTTAAGGTTCCTCCCAGCTCCAAATACTCTGGGATTCAATGCTAAGCAGCCGTGATCCAAAAGAAGTCTCCCCAAGAGAGCACTTGGAGGCAGCAATTGAGAGCAGGAGGAGAGATGGAGGAGCATTGCTCTTGTAGAGGGCAGAGCAAGTAGCTTGGAAAAGGCAGTTGAGGTTGGAAGTGGTGCTTGGATTGATGGTATAAAAAAAAAAAATCGTTCGGGCTCAGCTCACGAACGAAACGTTTCAAAATGTCGGTGGATTTAAAATCTGGGAAAATATTCTGACTGGATTTCAGTCTTTTGCCTCAGCAAAACCCAAGAAGTCTGGTGTTTGCTTTTGAGCTTTCAGATTTGTGGCAGATATAAAGCAAATGTAAAGGAAAGGTTGCAGGGAAAGACTGTTTTAAACAGAGGAGTTTGGAGTTAAAATCCAGAACAAAAAGTGAGTGAATTGGCGATTCCATGGTGCCTCTCCCTTTGCAAACCCAGATTGAGTGACAAAAATAGCACTTTCCATAGAGCATCTCATCCATCCCTAATGATGAGATGGAGGGAGGGAGCCAGAGCTCCTGGGTGCTCCTCCAAACCGTGGGAAGGGCTTGGGCTGGGATTTTGGGAGGGTTTTTAGCTCTGGGCAAGCAGGGGGGATGATTCCCACACCTGGTGTGATACAGGAGCACGGGAGCAGAGCTGTGGGTCCATGGACCAGGCTGGCAGGGGGGAGGCCCAGCTCCAGCCCCCCTGCACTGCTCTGTCCTCTCTCCAGATGGATTTTTCCATCCTCTGGGCTTGGCCTTTGTGGTGGTGAGGCTGCTGACGGGAGAGCCAGGGTGCTCTAATTGGCGGGGAATCGGTCCTGAAATGTCACAGAGATTTATATCTCTGTGCAGCCTCTCCAGGTGCTAATTGTGCTACGGGCCCCTGGATAATGGCTCCAGGAGAAAATCATCCCAGGTTCCCCTGCTCTCAGGCCTCCTTTTTTTCCCTTTTTATTCACTTGAATGCTGGGAGGGGTGAGTTCTTGCATTGTCCCCCACCTGCCCTGCAGGGAGAGGGAATTCTGTCCCCAGCAAAAGTGGGAGCAGGTTTAGTAGGAAAGGGGAATAATAGAAAATGTCACTGCAGATGGCACTTGGGTGGAATGCAGCTCTTCAATGCTGCTGACACAGGAAAATTTCTGGCTGGATTGCAATTGTGGCTGCTGGGAGACTTCCCAGCAAGGTCCTGCTGTGGGACATGGAACTTCACAGCCCTGGCCAGGAGAGAACCCCAAATTTTATCTTTCCAAGAGAGGAAAAAATCTCACCTAGGGTTTTTCCCCCCAGGGTGGAAGTAGGTACTGGGATGAGCCATTTGTGAGGGTTTGTCATCTCCAGACCAACCCAGCCAGCCTGGTTTGGGCAGTCCTGAGCAAGGTGCAGGTTGCTGTAGGCAGGTAATGATGTGTTTTTGTCAGACAGGACAAATCTTTTCCTTCCCCGACTGAAACAACAATATTGATCTATCGTCTTGGTCAGTTACATAAAGACCATCTGCATTAATCTGATTTAATGGGGATTTAGCTGGCACGGGAGGGAACCTGTTACTGTTCTAATCTCATTTCAGCAACACACCGCTGCTTTTTTTAATACTGTTTTCCTTTCCCCCCATCTCTGCTGTTCCAGTCTATTTGGATCAGACTGTTCCTGGCTGGTTCTTTACTTGTTTTGCAGCTTTTCCATGATTTCTTTTGCCATGCTCTGTGTTCTCCCTGGTGTCCCAGGCATCCCAGCAGCCCCAAACTCTTCTGGGTTTGAGTTTGCACCCCAAAATTTGGACTGTGTTGATCTATTTCTCCACAAAAAGAAATAGATAACCAACAACATAACATAACCAGCAACACCCCAGTTGGCCCAGGCCTCTGGGTAAGGATCCGCCGCCAACGACACTGAATAAACAAACACTACCAATATCCTCCCCAAATAAACCATAACAAGCACCAAAGACACAAAGAGGAGGTGCTGGTAACTGCTGTGGTCATGGGATCCCTCCATGCTGTCCTCTTCTTACCCCAGTCCTTTCCCAGAAGCTGCTGGCCCACGTATTGAGGTCCACAAACTGAGCCTCTGCTGCTGTGCCTCCAGAGGTGAGACTGAACTGGGGTTTGCAGCACCAGGCCTCCTGATTATCAGTCCTGCAGCAGAGCAGGGAGGCCTGATGGGCTTTCCCACCTCCAGATGGTGAATAGGATGAGAAGTACACGAGTACCAGGGGAGGGAAGATCAAACATCATCTTCTTGGCGCTTGTGCTGGAGGCTGGGGAGTTGCTAGGACCGAGCAGCGAGAGGCAAATTAAAACCTTGCATTAATTCCATTAACTATGATCATCTTCTCACCAGGGATGAATTTAACTGCTTGCCATTAGGATTTTTATAGACAAAAAGTTGCACCGAGAGGCCCACGCACCATTAACCTGACCCCAGGGCAGGGAGGGTGTGATCCATCCTGGATGTTCACATTCCCTGGGTGCTCCATGGTCCCTCCATCCCTTCTCCTGCTGCCTCCCCAGGAGGGAGAGTGGGGAAGGTGTTAAAAGGCAACGAGAGGCACCAGTTTAATTTGCCAAGTGACTGGCTCAGTCCAGCTGTGCCAGTAGTGCCTGCACAGCTGGACTGCTGTGCTGGTGGCAGCCAGGGCTGCCCGCTGAGATCTCGCCGTAGAACCAAGAACAAATGCATCATAAATGCTCAACTGCCTTTTGTAGCTTGAGGTTCTGTCCTGAGGTCAGAGCCTTGGGGGTTTGGGTCTTTGCTGAGCTCAGTTTCTGGCGTGGGGGAGGTGGGAACTGTCCCAGTGTGGTGGCACCAGATTCCTGCTGTGCTCTCAGCTCTTTGTTCAGTTCTTTTCTTCTGGAGGGGGGTCAGGACTAATGGTTATTTCCAAATTCATCCATAAGGCAGAGCCAGGCTTTTCCCACCTTGCCAAGACACCAAGGATCAGAGAGTGCACCCAACCCATGGCTGAGAGGTTCCCAGACCTGCTCTGGAAATCCTGTAGCATGAGACCTTCCCAGAGCCAGGAGGCACCATGTGGTTGGGATTTCTGACTCCAGAAGCAAAGATCCATCCTCAAAGCATCCTGCAGTGCTGTGCCTGCTGCTCACCTGCCCTCTGGCACTGGTCTGAGCTCCCTTGGCAGGTGTTTGGACTGAGCACATCCCTCTGTTCAGCTGGGAGGGGGTATGTTTGGCATCTTCTACTTTCTTGGGTTCAGTTTTGTTTAAATTCTTGTTTTCCCCGTTGCCCTGGAAACACTGCAGAGGAGAGGGATGGGAGAGGAGAGTGCACAAGGGGCAATGGGAGCATCTTATGCTGTGCCATGGGGACAACTGGGAGAGTTGTGGATGCCTGAGTGAGCAGTTCTTTGTGACTTTTAGCAATTAGGGAATTTCTGTTAGGACAGCTCCAGCTGAGGGGCGGAGGAGGAAGGGACAGGGAGGTGCAAAACCAACTGAACAAGTGCTAGCAAGGGAAAAATGGCTCAGAAGGAGCTCCCTCCTGGGAAATTGTATTTACCTCAATGTCTTGTCTGCACACCTTGTCCAAGTCCTGTGGGCAGTGAGGGCTGCATTTCTTGCTGCAGGGCTGGGGCTGGTGGAGCAGGTTTCTGGTCCATGCTACCCTAGGCCGGACATAAACCTCCTCAGATCCACCTGAGGTCTTTCCTGTTCCCTCTGGGGTGTCCTGGAGCCATCATCATTCTCTGCACAGTTTCTCAGCTCCATTGGTTGTGTCCTCATTGTCAGGATGGTCAAAACCTTGACCATTGTAGGGTGCAATGCCTCAGGGCCAAGCTGGGACACGTCCATCCCAAACCAGGTCCCCTTCTTTGGCTTTGCTTCCATCCCTCTGTATCTGCCCACAGCCCATGGCTGAGATGGGACAGGAAACAGGAGAGGAATGGGATGGGGCTGGCACAAAAAGGCTTTTTTTGCTCCATGCCCCATGGCTTTGGGGTCAGATGGAGCTCTGCAGAGGGCACACAACTTGTCGGGAAGCACTGGAGAGTTCCTTGGCAGCGGGTGATTTTTCCTCCTCTTTTGCATGGATTACACTTGTTCTCTGCTTGCCCTTTTCAGCAGGGAGAGCAGTTTGGATACACATTACCTACATGGCAAAGTGTGCTCTAATTGGCCAAGAATTGGTCCTAAAATGTCAGGAAAAGATTTATTTCCCAGTGCAGCCTCTCCAGGTACTAATTTTTCTATGGGCCGCCAGATAATGGCTCCAGTGCACAATAGCTCAGTTCCTAATCAGGATACAGAGCTGTAATTGGGTTGAAGGGATTTAAAATCATTAAAGCCACATTCAGGGGGAATAAAAAGGAACCCCCCCACCTCCTTTCCCCCCCCAAGACTGAGTGACTGTGTTTAATGAGCAACTCCTGGCATGTCACTCGTAATAGGCAGCAATGAAGTTGCAGCAAGAAGTCCAAGGGCAATCAAGAGAGACTTTGTGGCCTAGGGATGACTGGTTAAGGAATCAGGAGCACAAGCAGAGCTCTCCTGTGTTCTTCCAGTCATGGGGAATGCTGAGGAAAGAAATGGAAAGAGCCAGCAGATCAATACCTGGCTCTGAGCCCTGGCGTCATGGGCAGAATTTGGGGTTTTTTGGTCTCCACAATGGGGTACCCCTGCCCCAAAGGATATCTGTGCAGGAGTCAGCAAAGCTTTAAATCAGATTTGAAGGGCTAAAGGAATGAAACCAGGCTCCAAGATAAGTCTGCAGGCAGCGCATCAGTGTTGACAACAAGCAGACCTAGAGGAGGTCACGGAGCATCCAGAAGTAAAAAAGTCTCAGGTTGTACCATTTTGATGATTTTTCTGGTCTGGCATCCAGCCCTGCCTCGGCAGTGGTAGCCAGGAGTCCAGCTCTGTGCATCTCCAGGTCCCCCCTTACTGCTGCACCTCAGTGTCCCCCAGCCATGGGTGCAGAGAGATCTCAAGGTGATTGTTCCCATTTTATGGTTCTGGGTCCATACCGGCATTCTGGTGTTGTCCTATTGCCAAAATCAGTGCAAAGAGGTAAAAATCACTTCTGTTCTGTCGTGGGTGAGGAGTGGCAGGTAAAGAGCTGAGCAAAAATCTCCCACTCTGAGCAGAGCAAAATTGTTTGGTCTTGCTTTAATTTGCTTCGACTTTTCCTTTCTTATTCACTGAATTTCCTCTTTTTCATGTGAGACCATATCTAAAAGTGTGTTGAGACCTTCTAAATTCCAGACCTGCCCCTCCACACCCCTTGCAAACCCATCGGCTCGGTGTCACCCACCCACCAAGGCCACATTAGCACAACTCTGCCGGAACTGCAGTGGCTTTTGTCCTTCAAGCCCTGCCCTGTGTTGAATTCATGCCGTTATCTGGCCTATTACAACCTCAGGTATTAATTTCCCCCAAGTCTCACTTTACAGCACTGCACCCTCACTCCTCTGCGAGGATCATGGGGAAAGGTGATGTCAAGAGATGGGGAAAATACGATGTCCAGGTTTAATTGGCAATGATTGTTTTGTCTCCTGTACAAAAGCAGCAAATCCCCAGAAGCTGGAGAGGAGCACAGCTGTTTATGGGGAACAGAAGCCGCTGCTTATCTCCTTGTAGCAACCCGTCTCCAGGAGATCACGGCTTAATTAACTCGTGTGTTATCGAGAGCGAAATTGTACAGACATTGTTAAAAAAAAATAATATTAGAAAATAAAAACTAAGAGGAGATAAAGTGGGAAGGAAGGAGGTGACCTGAGAGCCGAGTGGAGCGAACTGTGTAGGGAGCCAAAGAGCTGGAGCTGCTGGAGGCAGTGGGTGAATTTGCATGTGGTGGATGAGCTGGAGAGGGGAGAGTGATTCCCTGGCCACAAGGAATGTGATTCTCAGGCAAGGCGTGGGATGGACTTGGCCAAAACTGCATACCTGGGTTTGCACTGGCAGGGGTTTGTCATTGGGAAGGGATCACTGTGCACAGCTGGAGCTGGAGCCTCCCAGGCATCCTGCACATCAGCACGGGCTTCCACCTTCTCCAGGCTGCTGTAAGGATGAATGCAGGGCTGCTGCCCCTGGTCTCTCTACCCCTCAGCCTCTGATTTCCTAATCATAGAATTACAGAATGGTTTCATTTGGGAGGGATCCTAAAGATCATTTCTTTCTACCCCTTGCCATGGATAAGGACCCTTTCCACTATCCCAGGGTGCTCCAAGCCCTGTCCAACCTGGCCTTGGACACTTTCAGGGATGGGGCAGCCACAGCTTCTCTGGGCACTCTGTGCTGGAGCCTCACTAATCTCACAGGAAAGAATTTCTTTGTAATGTCCAATCTAAACCCATTCTCTTTCAATTTTAAGCCATTTCCCCCTTTCCCTATTGACAAGGACAAATAGATCCCAAATTACTGAACAGGGCTGTTATTTTCCACCAGACTGGAGTGCATAGACCGAGCAGCCACTTGTAGAAGAAGGGAGGGGAGAGCTGAATCCCTCCCAAAGATACTCTTCTCTGGGCAAACCTCGTTCCTGGCTCTTAGATCCCAAGTTTGTCAGCAGCCTCATCCCTGACTTCAGCGAGCTTTCCATCCATGCCACACATTGGCCCATCCAGGTGCTGGTGCTTTCTCCCAAACAGGTTCACCCCAGAACAAGGGGCATGGCCTTGCTGGTGCAGATCTTCCTGAGGATGTAAGGAAAGATATTGCTGGAGGAAATTGTAAAGCAGCCTCTCAGCGAGGGCTGTGGAGTCACTTGGAGAGTGGTGCAAAGGGAAATTTGACAACCTCTCCCATTCATCGCTCAAAGTGCTCTGCAGATCAAAGCCAGAGAGACAATAATACATTTTGAACTAAGAACATTAATTTGTATCCAGAGCATTTTAATAAATAATTTTTTAAAATCCAGTTCAGCCCTGTCATCTCAAGCCAATTCCATTTAATATCCAGACCTTCGACTGACAGATTTTTAACACCATAATTAGCATGTATGGCTCTTAAAAGCCTTTGCTGGTATTCTCAGGCCTTCTCTACATTACAGCATCTCCTCTCCTGTGCTCCCAGCCCCCTTTTCCAATATTGTTATTCCATTTGTAATTGTTTATTGTGCCTGCTGAGGCAGATTAAAGACAGGAAGGAGCCAGAGAGTTGTTCTTAGGGGCTCCTGTGCAGTGCAGAGTAAGCATGGCAGAGCTTAAGGATTCCAAATCCGGAGTCTTGCTTTTCAAACCGTGTGTCTGGTGACTGGAGGTGGTTTTTGAAGAATTTCATTGCTGCTTTGTTGGGTTTTGTTTGATTTGGGTTTTTTTTTCCCCTGTGGATTTATATATTTTTGAATGGGAAGAGTGAGGAGGGCTAAGGATTTCTTATATAAAAATATATGAGTGAGAGCTGGGGCTTAAAAGGAAAATAAGAGGGGTTATGGAATACTTGGTCATATTGTAAAGTTTGGCAGCACCAGGAAATATCCTCATGTGTTATTGCAAAGAACAAAGCTCCTCAGGCTCCATCCAATGATGAAAGTAGGTCCAGCAGAAGCCAAACACAGCCCAGTCCCCCAGTTCCCTCCTCAGAGCCTTTTAGTGGGATGTAAATTGTCTGCAGCCCAGACACGCTTAGATCTGGGTCCCCTTCCTCCAGCAGAAATTGCTGCTGAGAGCTGGAGCTGTTTGCCAGTTCCCATTTTCTTGTGGGATCTGGCACACAGAAGGAGCAGGATTTTGTTTTCCAAAGGCACCGGAGTGTGTGAGGGGGGGAACCAGACCTTGTCCAGAGAAACAGAGATACCAAATGCTTTCTTGTAGTGATTTTGTTCCGCTTCACTCTTGGCTGAGGATGGGCCCAAAGCAAAATCCCAGCTCTGAGCAAAAGCCTGAAAGCTGAACCTGCTCCCAGCCTGCAGCTGCTGCTTATCTCAGTGATCGGAATCAAACCTGGAAACCTGGGGCTCTGCTCTGTGGCTGCACCTGCCCTTTGGAGCTTGTCCTGTCCCACAGAGGTGTGTAAGCCTCGGGGGCATCCGTCTGTCTCTAAATCTGAGCATTTCTGGGCTGGAAGAATTCATCTGCAGTGAGCACTGTGTAACCCCCAGTCCCTCCAGTCACCTGGGGTCCAGGCAGGTGTCATCCTTTCAGTTTTGCCATGGCATGAAAATCAAAGCAAGGCTTTGAGGCAAAGCAGTGCCAAGCCCTGTTTTGCCATTCAAGATGTGCTGGTGTTATCCCCACTATGTGAGGAGCTGGTGGGGAGAGCTTTGCCTCCAGGATGGGTCCAGGATGCTCCCCAGCACTCAGGAGTGAGCATGCAGGACTACAGAATCATAGAATCTGCTCAGCTGGAAGGGGCCCATGAGGATCACTGAGTCCAGCTCCTGTCCCTGCTCAGCACCATCCCCAAGAGTCACACCCTGTGCCTGAGAGCGTTTTCCAAACTCTTCCTGAGCTCTGTCAGCCTTGGGGCTGTGACCACGTTCCTGGCGAGTCTGTTCAGTGCCCGACCACCCTCTGGGTGTCAGACTGCCCAGCCCCTGGCAGGCACCAACCCTCCAGCACGGTGTGGCCAGTGCACTGAAGCACAGCAGAGCCAATTTGGGCTGCAGAGCCCGCCCCTCCGCCCGGCTCTGGGATGCCCAGAGCTCATGCAATGCAAATCTGCAGAAAGCAGCAGCAAAGCCCTTGCTCTGACTCATTATTCTGACCACAGCAGATGCTTTGCAGAGGGACACTGCCTGTCCCCTGGCCGTGGCATGGGGCCACCAACCCCGGCGTGCCACAGCAGCCCTGCCAGCTGACAGCTCTGACAGGATGATGGGCTTTGGCACCTTCCCATCGCCAGCTTGGAGCTGGCCCACGGTGCCCTCCTGGGTCCACAGAGGCTTGCAATAAACTTTAGGGCTTGTGCCTGGCTTATTGTTGGCACTTGATGCTTCTCCTCGCTGCTCTGGTGATATTTCTTGTCCCTGGCTCATGGCTGGCTTGCAGCTGCAGTGTGCTTGCCCTCATGCTGAGGGGAGAAATTACTCTACAAGCCCCCAAATTGATGTAGAGTTAATTCCTTGCTGCAATTTGCTAAAATCCTCCCTCCTCTGTGCTTTCCCTGTTAAAGATCACATGGAGTGGCTGGGTTTGGTGCCTGCTCTGTGGGAGCCAGCTGCAGTCCCTCACAGCCTTTTGTTTTCAGATTGCCTTTTTGGAGAGATACGAAAATCCACTGAGAAATGATGGGCGAGCTCTGCTTTGTAAAGCTTTGCTCTCCTTTCTTTCTGGAGTCCCTGCAAAATGTCAAATGCTCTTTTCCTGCCTCCTAAGTGCACACATTTACCCAGGTTCCTGGTATTTTGGGAACAATCCCATTTACTCACAGGCTGTGTAGGAGGCACCGGCAGAGGCTGTCCAGAGGAGCTGTGGCTGCACCATCCCTGCAATTGCTCAAGGCCAGGCTGGACAGGGCTTGGAGCAAGCCAGGCTAGTGGAAGGTCTTGAGAGGGTTGAAATGAGATGAGTTTTCAGGTCCATTCCAACCCAAACCATTTTGGGTTTCTGTGATTCTGTGCCAGATTCTCAGTGCTGGTCTGGAGCACTTTGAAAACTGGAGCCTTAGACATAGAAATTGCAAATACTGGTGATTTTTGGTGCAGTGGCCGAGCTGAGCCGGCGTGGTCATCTCCATTCCCCTGCCTTTTTACCCACTGCTCCTTTTCTGTTACTGAGAGCTCTCAATAGGAGATTTGAGCACTTTCAGTGCAGGTTGTTGCCTGGTGCAGATTCCATCCGCAGTCTCCTACTCCCGGTGTCACTCGTGGCTCGTGTCCCTGCAGCAATGAGCCACACAGGGTGAAGGTGACACTTCCCCTTAATCCCCAGCCCCAGAGGCTGAGCTTGACATGGGTCAGCTTTTGTGCAAAACAAGGGAGAAAAAACAAACAAGCAGCTGAAAGTTGAGCAGAACAAGGAAAGTTCAGGCTGCTCTGTAATGTCAAGGTGAGCAAGGCGATGGCATTTACGTGTGAGATATCCGGGACTCAGGATCTGGGATTAGTGTCAGCTCTTCTGTGGCAAGCTAAATTAGGAATGCAGAGGCTGTCTGTTTATGATACAGGGTTGTTAGGTGCTTCAGGTACTGTCATTCTTATTTAAGGATATATTTAAGGATTAACAGTAAGAAGTCCAGCATTAGCAGGAGAGAAATGAATGTTAGTGAGCTTAGGCTTGGAGGGCTTACTTTTGATCATCATCATGTGAGCTGCTTTAGGAGAGATGAGCTCCAAGATGGGGAGGGCGGGGGGAGATTCTTGTATTTTTGCAGGAAAAGAAAACGTTTTGCAAGTTTGAATAGAGCTCAGAACTTAGCAACAATGACGGCTGCATGGGTAAAGCTGCAAAACTCCCCGGAGCCGGTGCCTTTGCTGGGCTGGGGAGCTGGCTCACAGCACCCAGCCTATTTTTAGCCTCTATTTTTTTTGTGTTTCTTTCTTCTCGTGCAGAATATGTGTGATCAAACAATGTCCACGGATTTCTTTGTTGTTTGAAATCATTCTGTGTTTTTAATTGGCAGCTTTTCTGTTTCGCCTTGATCGTGGTTGACTGCAAGTAGGTTACGTTTGCTCTGAGCTGTCTCAGGCGCCTTGGGCTGGTGTGGAGAAGTTTCCTCCTGATCCTGCTCCCTCCAACCGGGTGTAGCACAAAGATTTTCCTGCTGCCAAACATTTTCTTATGTGTAAACGCCACGTTTTGCATTCCCAGGCTTTGGCTTTGATATTTGCTGCCCACAAGCACCTGGTGCTGGGGAAAAGCTGCTGAGGATTCACAGCTCTTGACATCCCAAGATTTTTTTATTTTCAAGGCTCTTCTTAAAGCAGAAATGGGTGAAAAGATTGGTTCTTTTGTGCAGTGGGTCAAGTCAGTTCTGACGGCTGAGATGCAGGAAGGGGCAGGTCTCACTATCCCCCCACCTCTGTTTGAAGGAGTAGCATAAAATGTACATCCCAAACTCCTGGTTTTGACATTCCCATTTGAATAATTTTAATTCTTATCATTAAATATCGCAATTATCAGGTCCAGCTCATCCTTTGAGGTGAGTTGGGTGTCCTGTAGGCTGTGTTTCACCCCTCTGCACTGAGGCCTCTGCAAACCATAGCTGGATGATGGAGTGGGCACCCCATGGCTCCAGTCCAGCACTCCAGAGAAGAGGGTGGCCAGGCTGAAGTAAAAAAGGTGCCCAATTTTGTGTTAAAAGTGCTTAACCAAACTGGACAACTCCTGAGTATCCATTACTTCTGTGCTTCCTGAAGCTGAAACAATTGCTATTATCCCCCATCACATTGCATGACCTACATTTGACTTGAAAGCCTCCTGCTAATAATTAGTTTGAATTTCGATTTAAAAATAAACACATTCATATTCTAGGTTTCAAAACTTGAAGAAATCAAGCCCCTGGATAGATGAAATCCCCCACCTTTCCCTCCTGGTCCCTCCTTTCCCTTATTTCCACACAGGCAGTGATGAAGGAGTGAATTAGCTGGGCTCAGTGGAGGAGGAGAATTTGGATATAATGAGACCACTGGGCATTTTCCTGGAAAACTGCAGGAGCCTCAGTGCTTGGAAGATTTGGGCCATCTGGATAAAGAGGGTCAAACTCAGCATTGGCAGGGATGAGGCAGCGGGGGCAGAGGGACAGCTCGGCCTCGCCAGAGGAGCTGTGGAGAGCACAGAGCAACGCTCAGCGCCTCGAGCAGAAGGCTCAACCCCTTCCCTTCCCTTCCCTTCCCTTCCCTTCCCTTCCCTTCCCTTCCCTTCCCTTCCCTTCCCTTCCCTTCCCTTCCCTTCCCTTCCCTTCCCTTCCCTTCCCTTCCCTTCCCTTCCCTTCCCTTCCCTTCCCTTCCCTTCCCTTCCCTTCCCTTCCCTTCCCTTCCCTTCCCTTCCCTTCCCTTCCCTTCCCTTCCCTTCCCTTCCCTTCCCTTCCCTTCCCTTCCCTTCCCTTCCCTTCCCTTCCCTTCCCTTCCCTTCCCTTCCCTTCCCTTCCCTGGCTGTCCAATCCATCAGCATTGTGCTGCTTCTGCTCCTCGCTGTCCATCTGCCTTCCTGGTGCTCCACAAGGAGCATCCCAAGGTGTGGAGGCAGTGCTGGGTCAGCGCCTGGCACTTGGCAGGGGATGGCTGGTCACCCCCGGGTGAGGGGTTAATTGGCACTTCTGGGGAGGACAGGCCTTGCAGCAGGCCATGGGCTAGCTAGGGCCCCATGGAGAGGCCGAATGACAGGAAATGCCAAGTCATGGCAAGGCCCTGTCTTCCGCCTTTTGCACCCCTGCTCATCTCTCTGTAGCCCCATAGGTCACTTTCCCTTAACCCCTGCTATTGGACAATTTTGGATCCCCCTATACCCTATATAATGGGCTGGTGTAGCCCATTCTGGTTAGAAGAGCTGTCACTGGAACCCTTCACAGACCCCCAGTAAAGCCATCACTGTGGAACCCCAGGACGAGTCTTCTCCTGTCTCGCATCTGCCTCCCGGCCAGCCTGAGTGCCTTAGCAAGCAAAGAGCTGAAATTACAAAAGATCTGATAAATCACTAAAGAGCTGATATCCCTTAAGCTTGCTAAGGTTGCCTGCGGCTAAGAGTGGCCTGGGTACTCGGACAGTCTGTCCCCAAAGGGCTGAGCTATCCAGCCCCATGCTGCCTGCTCGGGGGCAAACCTGTCCAGAAGGGAACCGGGACAAGGCCTGTGCCTGGTGGAGATGGGATCTCTCCCAGAGAGGAGAGGTGCAGCTGGGCTGTGTCCCACTGCCAGCTCGGGGAGATGGATGCGTGTTCCTGGCAGGGCTCGGATCCCATCTGATGGGATGCAGCTGTAAGGGCTCTGGTGGCTGTGACAACACCTCATCATCTGCCCTTCTGCAGGCACCTCAGGGCTTTCTGTCGCTGGAGGTAGAAAATGCAGAAAGCTGTCATGATCATAATGCTTCTCCAAAATCCCAGTGTCCTCATTCAGTCATTCCATGTCCAGGCTTTCCCCTGTATTCCTTGGCGTCCGGTCTCCTTTTGTCATGATGTGCTGCCGTGTGCACGTGGGTGTTTTTGTGCTCTTAAGAGAAAATGTGGAAGGTAGGACAGCCAGAGAATGTCTTTTTGGAGATGCATCCTTGCCTGGATGAGCTGCTCCCTTCCCACCAGGTGCCTGTCCACACCCACCCCTCCTGCTCTTTGCTCTGCAGCCATAGCCCAGTGGGTTGGAATTTTGGAGTGTGCTTTTGTAGACAAATCTCACAGCACAAGTGGCTGCACCTGGGACAAAAACCCTGGCTTTCTGCTTAATCCAGAAATCCCCTAAAACACCGGATGGCACCATGGGGTCATTCTCATTCCGAGCTGATGATGTGTCCATGCCTTGAAGCATGACAATTGCTGCTCCTTGTAATTCCTTTATAGGGAAAAAAAAAAAGTCTAATCAAACTTAATAGTGACAAAACAAAGAGGATTCTGTGGAAATTAGTGTGAAATCCTATAGAAAAGGGGAAACAATAAAGCATCCCTGGTGGGATCCCACAGGTGAATTTTTCCACCCATGGGAAGGGTTTTATACTCCGGCTGCTTCGGCAGCACTTGCCCATAAGGTGTAATCCTAAATGATGCCACTTCAGGTGCTATTTTTATTCAGGAAAATGTCAAATCCTTTCTCAGAACTTAGTGACTTGTTGTCTTGGTAATTTCTTGCAGAAACAGGATCTATAAAAATCCCCTATTTTCTTGGCACTAGGCTTTTCTTGTCTATTTTGGATGTAAATATTTTTTACAATCGTGAAGGGAAAAAAAAGGGGGCTGCTTTAATTCTACAGTGTGTAATTTTCCCCTAGAATGTCTCTTGTAGGACTGTGCACTCAGATTTATGGTCCTGGCCCAGTGTCCTTTGAAGCACAGTCCTTGTACACACAGATTGTATCTGCCCCATTCTCTCTTCATGCACTGGTTCCTCATCTGAATTCCAGCCCTTGGGAAGCTGGAAATCCAGCACTGAGTGGGGTTATATCCATTTGGAGTTGAGTATGGCAGCATGGAGGGCAAACTATGCTGTTTAGTGGAGATTTTCTTCTAAATTTCCAACCAAAATGACATTCTCAACAACAAATAATCACTTTGGCAATGAATCGCTTCCAAATTTTGGCAACTACAAGTAATTTGCAAATTAAAAGAACATAATCAAAGAGTGTTTCTGATAACACCGAGATGTTCTGTACTCAGGGGAGCTTGGGGCTGGTTCTGCAATGCTTCAGTCAGAAATCTCCTCCCCAGAGAGGCTCCTGCCTGGTGACTTCCTAGTGAGGGTGACTGGCTCTGCCATGTCCTGGTGGGACTGGGAGCTCTGGGCAGGCCTGGTGGACACTTTAATAGAATCAGAAAGGTTGGAAAAGATGTCTAAGGTCATTGTGTGCAAGGATTTAGCCAGTACTGCCAGATCCACCACTAAACCATGTCCCTGAGTCCATAAGGTGGTGATGGAGGAGGAAGAGCAGAGCCTTTGCTCCCACTGTGATCAGCACTGACATCAGAGTTCACATCTTGGGGTTTCTGCAAGATGCAAAAGGATTCTTTGAGGAGGGCAGGGGGTCATTTTGGGATATTCCTGCCACCATCCAGGCTCCTGGGCTCCAATGCACTTTGAGTGAGATCCGAGGGAGAAGCAAGGCAGGAGCTGCACAGCCCTTCCTGGGAGAGAGGGAGATGATGAACAGCGTCTTTCCAATCACAACAAGATCCCCAGAGTCCAAAAGGAGCAAGGCTTGGGCATAAAAGCCAGAGCTGCCCTAATAAAACATTTACTGGGGTTTGGAGACCTGTGTGCTCTGACACGGTGCATACATATTAAATGATCAAAGTTTCCATGCCTTCGGAGGAGCCGGCTGCTAATCTAATGCAACCCTTGGGCTTTGCTCACCACTGACTCTGCATGAAAGCAAATGCCGGCTCTGTTTTCCTATTTAAAAGATTTCTGAGCTAAGCCAGGTGGGTCACAGTTCAGGAAACAATAGGATCTGGCCTCTTCAGGGCCTCGGCAAGGCTTGTTAGGGTTGGGATGTGTGAAAAACGCCAATCGCTTGTTTTTAAAGTTTTAAAAGTTTAATGATAATAAAAATAGTAATATAATTAGAGTAATAATAATTTGGACAATTTGGATTAGGACAATATGAAACAATAAAAACAAAGGGTTACAGACAGTCTGGGTACCTCTTTCTGGGCAGTATAAGGCCAAAAAAGGACCCACCTTAACAGAGGATTAACCCTTAAAAGCAACAGCCTGTTGCATATTCATACACCTCATCCATGATGCATAAATTCCATTCAAACACAGGATTCTGTCTGGGCAGTGTCAGCTTCTTCCTCTGAATCCTGAAGGTGTCTTCAGGGATGAGTGAGGCAGGAAGAAGTTCGTTTCTTCTGATAATGGAGCAATAAATTCTCTTTCTCTGAAAGATTCAGGTGTCCTGTGGCTGCTATCTCAGTGCGAGTCCTTTCTTTGAAAAAAATTATCTTACATAGCATCGTTTCTATTTTAACATTATGTTATAACCTAAAACTATATTTAACACACTACTTAACAAAATGAATACAGCATAACTTTCTAACAAACCACACATAATATTCATTTGAATATTTGCAAAAAGCCAATCATAAAATACGCATTTTCCATAGGATGGATCCGGCTCCTTCTCTCAAGCCCTGTCTGCCTCTGACTCCTGCAGGCCAGCTTGGTGCTGCCATGGTCTCACCCCCTCCTCCTCCTCCTCCTCCTCTGCTTGCCCCTCCCTTCCCTAAATCGCTCTGTCCACATCCCATTGCCCGGCTCAGCTCCCAGCCTGAGCGCTCAAGTGCTGCCGTTGGATTAAAACCAAAGCAAAGGGAGGAAAAAACCCAACCCAAACAATCCCACTCCTTCGAATTTATAAACCGAGCGCACTCGAGCTGGAATGGGCCGAGGAGGAAAAGCAAAACACAGAGCCCCCGGGGTGCTGTTTTTCAAAGTGATGCAGCCCTTTATTTGCCTGCCTCCACTTGTTTCAGCTGTGCAGGGAGGCAGGCAGGTAAAACCCTGGCTGGGTGCTGGTTCCTGGCGCTGGGGCCAGCTCAGAGCTCTGCAAGCCTCCAGCTCTGCCATCGTCTGTGCTGCTGCTGCTGCTGCTGCTGCACAGCAAACACTTCACCTCGTGCTCATCGCTGCTGCTCCAGCGGTTTGGGACAGATGGGTTTGGTTTCCCACTTGGTTGCAGCATTTCTTCTGCTTCTCGAGTGTCTCCCTTGTCTTTCATGTAATTCCTTAACTAGTTTCCATTTACCGGCGGTCGCTTTCTTTTAAAGTACTTGAATCTGTTTGATCATCAACAAATTTCTCTTTCTGTTCCTCTGATAAAAAATTAAATCTGGGCACTTTTTGAAGGCTTCCTCCCCACCCCCTTTTCTCTTCCTCCATCCCTGCTCAGTGGGGAATCAGTCCTTTTCTAGTGAAATGAAAATAAATAAAAATTAGAGTTCAAAGTGTGATATCTCCTCTTAAGAAGAAGAGGGGAAGAAGAAGGAAAAAAAAAACCCCACCATATATTCTTACAGATGTGACATCAAAATTGAAAACTATAAAGGACATGTTTTCAAAGGCTTGTGCAGGGACTGAGTTGGATCAGTAGGGAACAGGCAAAGTCTCTCTGGGTGCTTTGAAATCCTATCCCCAAGCCAACGAACCTGTTGTTTTAGCTGGAGTGCTGGTGTTTCTCCACCTGCCAAAGCAGCTGGATGGGGAGCAGAGGCTGCTGCGGGCCCCGTGTCACCACAGAGGGGTGGGGGTGCACATGGGACAGGACAGTGACACCGTGCTGGCATCCCCTGCATCCCCTGTGTCCTTGTGTCTCCTTGGCACCTGCATCCATGTCTGCCAGCAGAGGATCTCCCTCCTTCCTTGCTCACTGCAGAGGAGCTTTTGGGTGTGATGGGAGATGGAGCAGGGGAAAAGCGTGGCCAGCGCTTGGGAAGGGATGGTACCCAGGGCAGGACAGAGCTGTGGGACATCAGCTCCTTCTGTGTCTTGGGCATGGCCACCATCATTCAGGCTGTGGGGGTGGGCAGTGAGAGCTGCTGACTCTGCTGAGAGCTGCTGTGCCTGGGGAGGGGCTGCATCAGGGCAGGGCTGAGGGCGGGGTCACCTCTGGCTTCCCACCCAGCCTGGAATTGGGTTGGGATAGCCCCCATGAGGCTGTGGAGCTGCAGTCTGGGCTGGGGGCTCCCCTGGCAGTGGAGGAGCAGCTGGGCAGTCCTGCGGGGTGGCAGATGGATTAGCAGCTCTCTGTTGCCCAGGTAACTGCCTTTCCTCCCCTGAATCCTGATTATTTGGTTTCTCACCACGCGCCCTGGGGCCCTGCGACTCATTCCATCCCTCCCAAACCCACTGGTGCCAGAACAGGCTCCAGGCTCAGCTCCCTCACTCCTCAGAGGGCTTTTTACCCTGTGGGCACAGTGGAGGCTGAGCCATCGTGTCCTGGGACCCTCTGAATGAGCCCCTGTGGGGCTTGGAGCAGCCAGAATGTTCCCCAGGGGTCCCATCCAGCCCAGTGGCTCTGCAGAAAGGGCCCAGTGTGCTGGTGGTTGTTTCCTGCAGGCAAAGGCTGTTGGACTCGATCAGCAGCAGTTTGATTGCATTAATAGAAATTACAGGATGTTCCCAATGCATGTGAAACCCCTTGGCTGCCCCAGGATGGAGGGAGCAGGGTTGGGGTGAGGTGGTCAGGTGAAAAGCCAGCTCAGCTCCAGGTTTGGGTGTGTGCAAGGTCAGCAGAGCATCTCTGCTGCAGGCAAACACCTGTGGGAACAGGGACCAGCCCTGAGCTATCCAAGCCTGGATTGTGCATCTCTGTTTTCTAGGGAAGCTCATAACAGCCAGGAGAATGTCCCACAGCTCCCAGCAAGCAAAAGCTCCCCCCTGCTCTAGGCAGGTGACTTGCACAGGCACAGGAGGCTTTAGGAGGTTGAGTGATGTTTCAGACAGCAATTTTTCATCTGTCACTTCATCTCCTCCTGCACCTTCTCAGGGTTATCCTCAGCACAAACTCCTTTTCCAAAGATTTTCTCCAACAAAACTCTCTCACCCCATCACTTCCCTCAGTGCTCATGGAGCATCCTGGCTGTCTGATGTGGAATACAAATGTCTGGAGCCCGTGGCTGTGACATCCACGTGCTTTCAGGGACAGCACAGACATCTGCCTGATGCAATCGATTATTTCTTTTGGGGAGGAGGAGCTGCAATTAATCTCTGCTTGTCTTTAGTGCTTTTTGTTGTCTTTCTGGCTGTTAAACTGCTTGTGTGGAAGGGAAGATGTACATATAATGGTGAAAACCTTGTCTGGGTAGGAGGCATCAGGAAACCTTTGGCTTCTGGGGTGTTCCTGTTGTCCAACGTGTCTCTGGTGAGTGAAGAGGGAGATTTCTTGGTTTGCAGCTGGTTTGGGCCATGGGGTGGGCTGGAGCCCGATGATGTGCTGAAGTTTTGAGGCTGATTGTCTCACTGTGAATCCCTGGCTCCTGCTCCATCACCTTGGATTAATTACAGTACAATGCAATATACATTTATATGGTGTCTGCACAAGTGTCTCAGGGCTTCTGCAATCTGAAAAATCTAATTAAGGTGCAGCCTCCAACATGAATGCTTATCACCAGGATGCGTGCAGCCAGCCAGGGGCAGCTGCCTCCCCGCCTCACCCCCAAGCAGGATCCACACTCTCCTGGCATTATTAATTACTCAAAGCTTGGTGTCCGAGACACGATCGATACTGCAGCTCTGCAGAGATAGGAGAGACTGAGTGAGTGTGAGGGAGCTGGAGATAACCATCAGCCAGAAACGTGGTGGAGCCTGCTCCTGGCCTGGGAGGAGGAGGAGGAGGAGGAGGAGGAGGAGGAGTCTCTTTGCTGAGACGAGCACGTGTTTCCCCCGTAACTTTGATGCTGGGATGTTACTCACTGGTGGAGAAGAACGTGGTTGATACTCGCTGGTGGAGAAGAACGTGGTTCATGTTGGAGCTTGGTCTGGGGAAGGTGGTGCCTTGTGGGTTGCGCTGGTGATGGACACAGCATCACATTTCATTTCACAGCAGCACTACTGCAACACTTATTGGGCATTTTTATTTTGTCTCAGGTGTGGCAGCAGCTGCTGGGAATGCCCTGAAGGGAGGGAGGGAGCACCACAAGTGTGATGAGAACGTAAATAACCAGGGGAAAAGGGAAAGGAAATGTGAAGTGGCCCTTTAAATATGAGCCTCCAGAGCCCAGAGCCCAACTAGCTTTCCCTCAAGTATTCAAATGAGATTGCAGCATCAGATTGGTATGCATTAGGCTGGTCTCAATGAAAATTAACATGTAATTGCTTCAAATGAAGTAAGTGAGGAGGTAATCTGTTCTTAAATTGGATTCTCAGGATTTTGTGGTACCATAATGCAGCTGTGAAATGAAATATATTTTAAGGATGATGTCCTCAAGGGGAGAGGGAAGGATGGGGGTGTCTTTACTGGGAAGGGTCCTTTCCCTCACTCCCTCTTTTGTTTCTGGTCTCATTAGTGCTATTTTATAAATGAGGAGAGGGCTTTGGTGCCATGGCAAGGCTGGAGAAGGTCCCACTGCTTTGGCTCCATCATGTTTCCTTCCTTGACATCCCTCCTGTCCCCCCTTTCCACTTCCTCTGGTTCCCCACTTGCCTTGTTGTGTCAATGCCTCTCCAGCCTCCTCTGTCAGACTCAAGTCCCCACCCCATTGTGATGAGTCACACGGGAGTCATGAGAGGAGCACTTGAACTTGGTTTATGTAGCAAACCACCTTCTGGTTAGGCAGTGGAAGAAGGTCTGGCTCTGTTCTGGGGTTTATGCGTCTGTGAGGAGCTGTGCAGGTTCTTGTTAGGGAGCTGTGTTCTCTGAGGAGGGATGTCAGAGCAAGAGGCACAGTTTAGCTTTTTCTCTCAGCTGTTTGTGCTCTTCTGCCAAAGAAGAATCACCCTGTGATGCAGCACAGCCCTGCAAGGCTTCAGGATTCATCTCCAAAGGCTTGGGATGCCCCACTCCTCCTACTCAGCCTTGAGTTGCCGGGACCACCTCTCTATTTTAATTTTAAGGATTTGCTGCTTGTCCTTGTTCTGTCTCTCCCCATCTCTCCCCACCTGGCAGCAGAAGCATGACGAGCTCGTGGTGAAGATGCAATTAGGAGCATGAGAGAGAGCTGGTGTAGGAAGGTGGAGTGGTAACCTGCAATTATTCCCAGGCTAGAATTATAGAGATGGCATGGCATATATAGATATAATATATATAGATGGAGAATAGATAGATGGATATATATATAGATATGGTTTATACATGTACAATAGCAGCATATTTTTGCTTCATGAAGTCGTGGCTGCCCCATCCCTGGAAGTGCCCAAGGCCAGAATTATAGAGATGGCATGGTATATATAGATATAGCATATATGGATAGAGAATATATAGACAGAGAATAGATAGATGGATATATAGAGATATGGTATATATATGTACAATAGCAGCATGTTTTTGCTACTTGAAGTCCTGGCTGCCCCGTCCCTGGAAGTGTCCAAGGCCAGGTTGGATGGGACATGGAGCAACCTGCTCGAGTGGGAGGTGTCCCAGCCCACGGCAGGGGATAGAACAGGATGATCTTTAAGGTTCTCTCCAACCCAAACCATTCCATGATCCTATCTAGACCCAGCTGGTCAGCAGAAGGCAGTGACAGCCCAAGCTCCCCCAGCTCCCTAGAGCAGCTCTGCCAATGCCTTGAAAACCTAAATCCTGAGCTTGTGCCCTTGCCTGGGCAGGTTTCCCTGTGTTGTCTCCACCAGTGCCCTGCAGCCCTCTGTTTGCATCACCTCTCCCTCCCTCTCGCCCCTGCTCCTCCTCCCAGAGCCCCCGGACTCGCAGCATCCTTCAGCAGCCTCCAATTCCCTCCTCCGTCCCTCTCTGCAGTCCTGGCAGAAAGCGTTCACCCCTCACCGCTCCTGTTTTGTGCCTCAACTTCTAAGGAAAAGGCACTTCAGTGATAATTTCCCACTTGTGATAAGTTAAGTGCATCGCTTCCTTTGGAATGCATTTTCAGTGCAGTTAAGCTCAGCAGTGCCTTGCCTTCGTGCGCAGTTAAACGCGCTCCTTTGCAGCCCGTTGGGGTGGATGGCATCGCTTTATTCCAGGGCCATTAGTGTCACTTGGCAAAGCAGAACCGGGATTTATTCCGGGGCACGGCTCGTAATCGGGCGAGTTCAGCGCCGTTCAGGCAGTGCAGCCTGCAGGAGGAGAGCAGGAGCTGGAGCTGCCAGGGGGGCACTGAAGGATGGGGAGTTGAGGTGACTTGAGTGGCTCAGCCCGGACTTGTGGGTGGTAAAGAGCATTTTTTTCTAGAGAGAAGTGCAGAGCAAGGAGAGAGATCCCTGTTCTTTTGGAGGCAGAGAGAGAGAAAGCAACTTCTCTGCACCTCCTCAGATGAGGAGACCTTGTTTGCTAGGGTTTGCACTGCTTCGTTATGTTTGAGGGGAGAGGATGAGATCATCAGGGAGTTATTTTCTTCTTGTGGCATTTTCCACACCTCTTTTTGAAGCTGCTAGAGCTTGGTCCTGGACTGGGCTGATGGAGTGAGGATCCTTCTGTAGGCAACCCTGGAAGACTGCCAGGGGAGGGGTGGCTTTGCCTGCTGGCATCCAAGAGCCTCCTTTTCATTACTTGGGCTTGGGGAATGCGAAAAAGGAGAAAACCCTGAGGAATAACTGTCCCACAGCTCAGCCCAGGATCCCTCCTATGGGTTCCCTGGTGGTACCCTGTCGGGGTCTCTGCTGCTCAGAGTGACCCCAAGAAAGGTTAGAAAGTCTCTTTTCCCAGCCTGGGGCTTGAAGGAGGAGTCAGAGCTCTTCATTTCTCTGTCTCAAGGTTGTTTATTGTATCTTATCTATAAAAAATTTTCTCCTGCCCTGCCGAGGTCAGCTCAGCAAGACAGTCTGAGGCACTCTGCCTGCCCCTGGGGCGGTGTTATGTCTTTATACTAAAAACTACCTGTACAATGTTTACAATTACTTCTCAATACCCATCACCTATGTTAGACAGTGAGCTTCTACTCTAAACCAATCTAAAAGTGCCAACATCCCAGCAGAAGATGGAGGCCAAGAAGAAGAAGGAGAAAGGCTGGGCACACCCAGATCCCTCCATCTTGCCCTCTGAACCCCCATACCAGAAACCCCAAAATCTACTTTTCCACCCCATGATAACTTCACAATTATTCTACCTAAACTTGTTGTAGCTTGCAGATCTTCATCTAAAGTTGGTAATTTGCTCCACGGGTCATTATCAAACCCACAGGGGCATCCTGGGCTCTGTGCCAGGGTCTCTGAGCCCCCTGGCAGGGGTCTGGGCTGCTCAGGACAGCCAGAGGGATGTCCAGGGTCCTGACAGTACCCCTGTCATTTGTGTCCCCCACAGCTGCCCACAGGCATTTTGGTGCTGGTGCCACCCTGTGCCCAGTGCCATTAGCACTTCTGGAGGGCAGCCAGGCAGATGGGCCAGGAACACGCTCCAGTGGTGCCCCAGGGAGCCAGCCCCACCCGGGCTTAGGGACTTCCTGCCATGCCTGCCGCCCTCATTGATGTTTTGTGGCATGCTCAGAGATGCTGAGATGGAAGATGCTATAGATGTGCAGAGCCCTGTTGTTAGCAGAGACAATAGGAGGATAAATAGAAAGGCTGGATGAGCCGAGCACGGGACTTGGAAAGGTGCTGGTGCATTGCTGCATTGCAGAGAGATAAAGACTTTTCCAGACGAGCCATCCCTGCCGGCTGCATCGTGATCTGCCCACTCTGCAGCAGCCCTGGGGCCAGCACAGGGCTCTCCCAGCACTGCAGGATGCACACAGAGGTGCTCTCAGAGCCCCAGCACTGCAGGATGCACACAGAGGTGTTCACAGAGCCCCAGCACTGCAGGATGCACACAGAGGTGCTCACACAACCCCAGCACTGCAGGATGCACACAGAGGTGCTCTCAGAGCCCCAGCACTGCAGGATGCACACAGAGGTGCTCTCAGAACCCCAGCACTGCAGGATGCACACAGAGGTGCTCACACAACCCCAGCACTGCAGGATGCACACAGAGGTGTTCACACAACCCCAGCACTGCAGGATGCACACAGAGGTGTTCACACAACCCCAGCACTGCAGGATGCACACAGAGGTGCTCACACAACCCCAGCACTGCAGGATGCACACAGAGGTGCTCACACAATCCCAGCACTGCAGGATGCACACAGAGGTGCTCTCAGAGCCCCAGCACTGCAGGATGCACACAGAGGTGCTCACACAACCCCAGCACTGCAGGATGCACACAGAGGTGCTCACACAATCCGTGCCTCTCCCCACCCTGCCTGATGCTCAGTCAGCAGGAGCTCCAGCTCTTTTTGCAGCTCTTCTTCCCTTCCCAGTCCGGTTTCCTCCTGTTTCCTTGGCATGTGCCAATAGCCGTGTCTAAGGCAGCACACTGGGAGTTGTTTGCAGCTCTGCAAATCCCGGGCAGTGAACCAAGGCGGATCTTTTTGAGCCCAGTATTATTATTAATGTAATTAGTGTGAATCATTTGCATGTATAAACTTTCAATTGAGGAGATCAGGTACTTTATAAACATGAGTTAACTCACACTCCCTGGCAAGGAGGTGCCAGATATCTTTAAAACCTTGCAGAAGGCAGGAGTAAAGGGCAGGAACTTGCATGGGCCAGTGGGAAATGCAGGACCTCACAGTCCAGGGCCCTGACTCCCTCTGCAACAACCAACATGGAGCTGTCTGGGCAGGGAAGAGAGGGGGAAGCACAAAGGGGTTTTATTTTCCACTTCTGAGCATTCCTTTTGACCAGCTCAGTGTTAATTTGAAGAGGCACTGGGGTGGCAGCTGATCCAAGGGTACCTCCTCACCCTGCAGCCTTTGGAGAGGCTCTGGCTGCTGCAGGGGGGACGGGAGGAAGGCACCAGCCCCAGCAGGGACCCCCTTTCCTGCCAGACCCCACTGCTGGGTTAATCACTGGGTGGGCTCCTACCTGACAGGAACCAGGCTGCCCATGCAGGGAGGAGCACTGTGAGCCACTCTGTGCTGTGAAAACCTCCTCGGGCTGTGTCTTTGGTGGTGTCACATCAGTGGGAGCCCCAGGGATGCCCTCCAGCCAAACTCACAGTGAGGGCGAGGATGACTGGGCTGGTCCTGGGGAGCAGGTGAGGACAGGAATGCCAAGAGCCTGATCACAGCCACTCACCCCAGCAGGGCTGAGCCTCCAGCCCCCATCAGAGTCCCTGACTGAGCACTGGGGGCTTTCAGCAGTACCAAACCTACAGGCATTTTAATCCAGCAGTCCACTATGAATGTCTACTGCTCCTTGCCTGTGACTAACACATCCAACCTCGCCATCCGAGCTCCATGGCCTGAGCTGGGTGTCCCTGCTCCAGCAGAATGGGATTATTGCTGGGGGAGCACACGCTGTTCCCCACGTGTGTGGGTGCTCTCAGTGTGTGCCGTGTGGGCTTGGTGTGCAGGGCAGCACTGGCCAGCCCTGTGGATGTGAGCAGACGGTGCTGCAGGGAGGGTGTGTGAGCAAACACAGGCTGGGTGTGCACAGAAAGGGAGCAGATGCTGTAAATCCTGCTGGAGAAGGGCTGGACTGGGAGAAATTGCTGGTGCGTGACTTAGCCCAGTGCAGCAGAGAGAGCGAAACCAGACTGGGTTGTAACAATGAGAGATTTGGCTCGATATTTATTAGTTAAAAAGCTTCCAGACCATGTTCTGTGTGATAGCCACACCTCAGGCTGTCCATGGCATGGGCATGCCAGCCTTTCAGGATTGTGGGCAGTGCCTGTCCTAAGAAGCATGGCACAATCTGGCCCCAGCTTTCCCTTTGCCCAGGAATTGATGGCCAAAATTCTCTCCTAAACATCATAGGAAAGTCTGTGAGACTGTGCCTGACTGGGATTGAGTTGTTCACAGCCCGGCCTTTAATTAATCCTAATAAATAACAATAAAATGTGATAATCACAGAAATAAATCTGAAGATGTGGAGCTCTGCCTCGGGCGGCGGGCTGGTTTAGTTGATCATTTATAGCTTGGCTGATGGTGCAGAGGCTGGAAGGTGATGTCTGGGATATGAGAAGCTGGGGACAAGGCAGGCCCAGAGCATCCTGTCATCTTACCCAGCCTCAGTGGGAGGATTTGCACTCAATTTTAAGATAAACCCCAAATTTATTCCTGATCTCCAGCTTGGTTTAGCCCATAGCAGACAAAACATTGCTGGTGTGGGATTAATTAAAAATCTGTAATTGTGTGGGAATGGCTGGGTTAGACTGGGAAGAATATGAAAAGATATCTGGGGATGCTTGATGGTGGGTGTGGCACTTGGGGACATGGTTTAGGGGTGGGCTTGGCAGTGCTGGGTTAATGCTTGGACTCAATGGTCTTAAAGGTTCTTTCCAACCTAAAGATTTCGGGTCAGTGTCATTGTGAAATTCCATCAAGTGGCCAGGATTTAGGAAGGTGGTTTTCTCTAGGGTCAGCATGCCATGAAAATTAGGGGGTGATGGAAGGAGAATTGAGCCTGGGGAGGGTCAGTTTGGTCACAGCCCAGGCTGGGCCTCCACATTTCATGGGGTGAGCCAGGCTTAGCCCTGTTCTGCCTCCCCATGATGGAGCTTGTACCTTGATAATTGCAATGAAAGCAGCAATCAGGTTGGTAATTTTGCTGAGCTCTTTTCAGTTCTAATTAACATTATTCATTTCTTGTGTGTCCTGCTGGGTTGAGACAATCTGTGCTCTCCAGCCCAGCCCTCTGGAACACCAGAAATCTGCATAAGAGGCAACAAAAAAAGTGTTGTGTGCCAATTACTACACTTCAGTAATTAAAAACCTCCTTCCCCCCACTGCCTGCCCACCTCCTCTCATGTCATCTTTTTGTGTGCAAACTCGAGAAAGCAAAGAGAGAAATTCAGGAGGGCATGTCACTGCTGGTGTGTGCCATCTGTGTCTGCTCTGGAGTCGCAGGGAGGTGCTGGGGGCTGGACGCAGCATGGGTGGGATCAGTGGTCAGGGAACTCAGCCTCAGCACCCTGCTGCTTGTTTATTCCTGGTACTTGTTTATGAGGCTGTTTTGTCCCCACTGATGGCTTTGTTGGCATTTTCAGCCCGGCTCATCTTTGTGCTCGCTGGCAGAATCCTTGTGCTGCTGCTTTTCCTCTTCCAGTTTGTCTTTGAGTGCTGTCCCTACAGCCAGGTGGGCTGTTGGCTGCACCTGTGGGGCCCTGGGGATGCATGAGCTCAGCCCTCAGGCTGTGGAAATGTTTGGGAATACCAGCTGGGGGAGAGTGGCCAGTCCCTGACTTGATAGAACAGAGTGGATAACAAAGCCTGGAAATTTTGGCTGTGGGAGATGTTGACAGATGTGGAAGGGGCAGCTCCACTCTGTATCCCTTTGCACCCACCACACATCATTAATCGGGGAGTGCAGGGCAAGGGATGAGCAGGTGGGTTGGGACAGGTGGGGAGGATGGAGATTCACAGCTCTCACCTTTGCTCAGTGTGTTTGACTGTAAAATGCCCCAATTTGTGGTCATTTTGAGGTGCCCTCAGAGGCCTCAGGGAGCAGAGGGTCTGGTGCAGCATGAGGAGCTTCATCTCCCGACAAACCATCCCTTCCTGCCCCAGGGTGATGTAGCAGTGGTGAGTTAGGCAGTGTTCCCCTCTCCCAGAGGAGAAACCCCAAGGCCTGGGACTCTGGGTTTATTGGGAAGGAAACAACAGAGAGAGGCAGCAGTATCCAGAGCAGCAGCATCTCCACCCTATGCTGGCACACAGCAGTTTTTCATCTTCCTGGAGGAGAAGTCCTTGCTGTCTGAGCAGGAGTGGAACAAGGATTAAGGATCTTGAGAGAGAAAATTACCTCATCTGTGCTTAATTGTTTTTAGATCATCTTTTTGGAGGCAAGCACTGCTTTCCGGCACCCCAAGGACCTCTCCCTCCCCTCCTTCCCTGGCACATCCTGGGGTGAGAGGGAAAGTGAGAGCTTCCAGCGAGGTGGAGGAGGCATCCCAGGGCTTTGCACTTTGCCAAGAGCAGGGTGGAAGGATGAGAGGCTGTGGGCTCGGTGGTGGCTTTGCTCTCCACCTGTGCCTGGAGCTTGGCTTGCTGGCCAAAGGCAAAGGCTTTCTGCTCTGCTGCCTGCCTGTGGGAGAGGAGGCTCCCCATCCCTGCACTGGAGACAGGAGCTGCTGGAGGAGGGAACGAGGAGCAGATGGAGGGGCTGGAAGAGCATCGGGTCACTGTGATGAGCCTCGGCCACGGGGACCCCGACCTGTGCTTGTGCGAGGAGGAGGAGGAGCAGGAGGGGCTGGAGGAGCTGGAGAGACAGGAGGGGCATCAGGGGCTGGAGGGGCTGGAGGGGCTTGAGGAGCAGGAGGGACTGGAAGGGTATGAGGGGCTGGAGAGGCTGGAGGGGCAGGAGGGGCTTGCGGAGCAGGAGGGGCTTGAGGAGCAGGAGGAGCATGAGGGACTGGAAGGGTATGAGGGCTGGAGGGGCTGGAGAGGCTGGAAGAGCAGGAGGGGCAGCAGGGGCTGGAGGAGCAGGAGGGACTGGAAGGGTATGAGGGGCTGGAGAGGCTGGAGGGGCTGGAGGAGCAGGAGGGGCTGGAGGGGCATGAGGAGCAGGAGGGGCTGGAGGGGCTGGAGAGACAGGAGGGGCAGAGTGCTTGGGAGCAGCTCAGGAAGGAGCACAACTGCCAACCCCTAAATAGCCCAATGCATCCAGAGGTCAAAGCACCTCTTTCCCAGGAGCCGTGCTGTGCTTTATTATATATATATTTTTTTCTATATATATGTCGGCTCAGGAGCTTTAAGAGGCAGGGAAGAATACAAAGTAACAGCTTGAAGCTTGCCGATCCCAGGGACAGGGAAGCGTGTCTGGATGATAAGGAGAGATTATGCCCGGGTGCTGTGAAGGGCGACAGCACTTATTTCACTGTTGCCTCATGCGTTACCTGAGCCCCGTTGCTTTTCAAAAGCACTTAAATGCCCATATGATAGAGGGAATGCTTGGATTGCACACTGTCTGGCTCCATTATTATCCAAGGATCTCAAGCTGCTGCATTTCATAAAGGATACTGGCATGGAGGAGGAGAGGGGAAATATATATTTTTAGTTCAGCCTGCTTACAGTTCCTCAAGGTAACATCTGCAGAGGGGATTGGGTGAGAAATTCAAGTCATGTCTGGTTTCTCATCACCCAGCCCTGGACACCCCTGTGTCTGTGCAGAACCACCACCACAGGAGGCCTATTTCATGGTACCAGAGCCAAACACCAAATAACCACTTCATTTCATTCGTGCCCCATAGGTCTGAGCTACCAGCAGAGCTGAGATTTGGAGTTCAATAGACTAAACCCGTCCTCTGGGAAGAAATCTCCAGTTTAATTCAACTTGTGCAACTAAACTCTCAGGCCTTTTACTCAAGTTGTAATGCAGCTGAGAGCAAGAGCCAAGTTCTTGGTGTTCAGCCCAGACTGAATCTATTGCTTTTTTTAATGTAGATCATAAAAATCTGCTCACATTTAATTTATTATTATCGTAATATCATTATGGAACAGTAGTAAAATGGTTTAATTTATTGGCTGTTTTTCACACCAGGGAGGGAGGATGGAGCAGGAGCTGGGTACTGGCAGCTCAGGGGTGTCCTGTGCTGCAGACAACACGTTTCCTCTGTCACCCCCAACCCCCAAAATTTGTGTGTTGAGGCTGGGTGGGTTATTTTGGCCTCTCCTGTAATCACTAGGGCCAAAGAGGTTCCAAGAGGAGTCTGAATGAGATGGGATGACTTGTCCCCAGGTGGGTACCTTTGTGTTCCCTGGCATCAGTAATGGACACAGGAAGAGGAGTCTTCCATCACGGGTCATCAAGGTTGGAAAAGCCCCTAAGGTCAGTCCAACCATTCCCCTGTACTGCCAGGTCCTCCACAAATCCATGTCCCCAAGTGCCACATCTATGGGACTTCTAGATCCCTCCAGTGACTCCAGCACTGCCCTGGCCTTGAGCACCCTTTCAGTGAAGAAATATTCCCTAATATTCAATCTAAACCTTCCCTGGTACAACTTTAGGCCGTTTCCTCTTGTCCTATCGCTTGTTACCTTGCAGAAAATGTAAATCCCCACCCAAAGGGGGCTATAAGGAGCCCCAGTAAGGAGACAGCTCACCCAAAGGAAGGACAGATTCCCTAAAGTGTCCAGGACAAGTCCATGTGCCACAGATACACCCATCCTTGCCGTTAGCTCCCCTGTCAGTGCAGTCTGGCACATGGAGCCCATTAAGTCCCTTACATTCCTTGAAGTCACCCCGAGTGAGATGTCCCAGAGGCTGCTGGGCTCCCTCCCAGTGCCTCTGAAGTTAATTTGCATCCCAGCCACTGCACAAGTAATGAAGTAGTTTGGGGGAGAATATAAACAGTGGATCTTAGGCTGAGTGGTTTTATGCAGGGACATTATGCTCTGGAGCCAGCATCCAGCAAAGCGTGGCTAAATCCCGATGGCTCCGTAATCCCAAAATTTCTCAGACAGAAGCAGGGGTTTAGCTGGCTGTGGGGGCTGCAGGTTTCTGCTGTTTAGAGAACTTCTTGATGCTTCTCTTGTGGCAATAGGAGGATTCAAATCTGGCTTGGGGACATGGGGATGGGGGGGTTACAGAGCTGGCAGAAACCTTTGGGAGGAGAAGGACTGATCCCAGCTAATGTTGACAGGAAAGTAATCTCCTTCAGGATCAAAATAATTTCTGGGTTTGCACTGTGTTGTCTCCAGGGGGAATTCAGGTGCTTATTGAGGCTGAATATAGAGGATTTCTGCCTCCAAAACATCCCTGGATAAGTGAAATGCTCAGCTCACAAGTGAGGGAGGAGCAGTGGAGCAGGTGATGGGTATGGAAGGAAAAGTTGACAGAGGGGACAAATGGTCAGATATTCAAGGTTTCTCTTTAGAGGTGTGTGTCAAAGATGGCTTTCTCCAAAGAGAAATTTTCCTTGCTCCTTTGTGAAACAGCACAAGCTTTCCCAACATCATTTTGCATCTTTTTGTGTGGCTGAAGGGATGTGAAGGTCTGCAGAGAGAATGACAGGTGATGGACTTGGGCAGGAAGTAACAACCTGCACCCCTAAAAAAAGTGTGGACTTGGGATGGAGGTTTGGACTCAGCTCTGTTTGTCTGGGAGTTTGTGAAAGAATAAATTGGAACGGAGGAGTGAAAAGCTGGTACTGGGTGGCTCTGACTTCCCTGCGTCTGAAAACTCTGTGAAGCTGTTGGTCAAATCTCTGGAGCTGCTGGTTTAGATGGATATTGGTGCCCTGAGCACTGCAGGAAAAGCACTGACCTTGTCCTCTTTGGACACTGAAAGCTCTTGGTCTCTGAAAGTGCTGCTGACAGCAAAGCTAAAAATAGTGCCAGGAGGACCAGGAGGGCTGGAAGGGAGGGAGGGAGAGTGCTCAGGAGCAGCGCACTGATGGGTCACCTCTCTGCCTCTCCCCAGGTGCTCCGTGGACAACCGGGTGACCCGGGTGGCCTGGCTGAACCGCAGCAGCATCCTCTATGCCGGCAATGACAAGTGGTGCTTGGACCCTCGGGTGGTGCTCCTGGCCAACACCAAAACCCAGTACAGCATCCAGATCCAGGATGTGGATGTGTATGATGAGGGCCCCTACACCTGCTCCGTGCAGACAGACAATCACCCCAAGACATCGCGTGTCCATCTCATCGTGCAAGGTAAGAAAAGGGAGTTTGTAGAGGGCTTGGGACTTCGCTTTCTCTGTTCCTTTTGCCTTGGTGTCTTCTTGTCCAATTGCTCCTATGTTGAGCATTTGACACAGCTTGGTGCAGAAGTAGAGGCTGATCCACAAGCTAGGATTGTCCCAAGCTGGGTAATGACTTTCACAGAATCAGAGAACTTGCTGAGTTGGAAGGGACCCACAAGGACCCACGAGGATGATGGAGTCCAGCTCCTGGCCCTGCACAGCACTATCCCCAAGAGTCACACCATGTCCCTGAGGGTATTCTCCAAATGCTCTTGAACTCTGTCAGGCTTGGCTTTATCCATCTTTGCTGACATAATCCCAGGGCTCTGATACAGGCAACTCTGCCTCCCAACACAGTCACTGGCAAACCCGTGGTGCTGTTTGTTGTTGTTGTTGTTGTTTGATGTTTTTTTGTTTTCCAAGCTGGAGGCAATGCTTGAAGTAAAACTTGTGTTGGGGGAAAAGAGAGAGCTGACAGATTTGTGTGCTTTGTGGGAGTGTGTGTATGCCTAGCAACAATATGTGTTTGTGTGTTGAAATTCCATACTTTTGGAGGAGGAAGAGGAGGAGAAAGACCAGCACAGGGTGCTGGAGCTCTTTTGGTGGCTAAGGGGATGCCTACATGTGCTCTTCAGCAAGTGTGTGAGCACACACAACTTCTTGAGAGGGGACAGACAGGTGTGGCCACATGGGATGGTCAAGCAGATGGACATTCATGGAAGATTGATCCTGTGCCCATGTGGCAGGGCAAGAGCTGGACAAGGGGAAGCCTGTGGAGGGACACACGGAGCCTGATGAGCTCTTAGCCTGGGGGAAGATTAATGGAAAATTCCTAATCCCTTGCTAGCAACTGTTTTTTTTCATGCTGCTTCTTCTGTGATTTGGCCAGGAGCCCTCTTAACATGACACACCAGCTTGAGTATTGGAATCTCGTCTCGGGCTAATTTTCGAATGCTGATGGGTGTATTGATTTGGAAACAAGCTGGGTTAAAAAGGCATTGGTCTTGTACACAGAGTCGGGTTGAGCTAATCCACCGTCGATATTCCAGGCCTGAGCGCTATTGACAGCCTAATGAATAGAAGTGGGGAAAAAACCCAGACTCAGGCCCTTTATTTTTCTTCTTCCCTCCCTTTTCATTTTCCTTTTCCTCTCCAAGCAATCAAGCTGACTAACCAGAGCCGGACTTTCTCCATCTCCATTAAGCACAGAGGGGAAGAGGATGCATTGCCAGCCCTGGTTCTGGCTGTTTATCTTGCAATCTCTTATTACCTGCCTGAATTTCTTAAGCCAAAGTCGATCACCAGCAAGTTCTGAAGTCGCTATCAGATGCTGGGGTGCTGCAGGACAATTTCTGTCTGTTCTCTTCTGATTCCCGTTTCCTGACCTAAATTTCCTGTATCACCAGACATCCAGACCCATCCCTCCTGTGTCTCGCTGTATCATTAGGAAGAGATATTTGGGTACTGCAGGAAAAGGTCAGAGCTTAACTCCTTGCAGCAGTTAAGTATGGGATGATTCAGTGATGGTCTCAGTCCTGTAATGCGCTGAAGATCCTCAGAAATTCCAGCTCTGGAGAGCAAGCCCCCTAATTTGAAAAGCTGTTCTTTGGCTCACCCAGCCCTTTCTCAGAGCAGGACATGAAAGTGAATTATCATGTCCAATTAAAGGGAAACCTGCCTTAATGACCTCGATGAAAATTGGGCTGTGGTGCCAGGATTAACTCTCCTGCCTTGGAAAATGGGCCCTATAAATATGTATTCTGGAATAATCCTGTCCAAAACAACGTTCAGCTTGTGGGAAATGGTGCTTATTTCCCCTCCTAGGAAAGCAGGGTTGCTCAGCACCAGATTTCAGGGATGTGCCAAGTTCAGCACACAGCCCTGGGACATTTTGCCCCTTCCTGCAGCTGGATAAGAAAGGAGGGGTGATTCAAGGAGGTGGGAAAGGGGATGTCTCCTTGTTAACAGGTTCAGCCAGGAAGAGGAAGGTGTGCATGCTGCTCTAAGCAGGTCCTGAGTTCCTGAGTTTCCCCTTGCTGCACCAGGAAAGGGCCTGGGGGCAGGAGCACTCCGGCCTCTCAGGATGCAATTAAATCGTGCCCCGGGGCAGGCTGTGCTCTCCAAAGGGACTGGGTGCCCCAGGGCAAGGAGCTCTCCCCGTTCCAGCCAGGATTGCTCAGCCTGCTGCTCCCGAGGATGGGTGCATATGTGCCCAGACACTCTGAGCCATGCCTGCATCCCCTCTCCTCCCCAGGTTTAGGGGAAATCTCTGGGAAACAGCCATGGATGGAGGGCATCTGTGGTTTAGGCCAAGGGCTGCTGGAGGGGAGCAGAGCTGTGGGAGGGGGGAGAGCAAAACGCAGGAGAGGGGTAGGGGTGGGAGAAGGATATTCCTTCAGGGTATGAGGGTCAGGAATGATCCCCAAGGAGAAAATGAGGTAGAAACACCCAGAAATGAGGATGCCCACACTGCAGCAAGGGGTGAGCTGCACGTTTATTTCTAGGCTGGCTCTACTGGATGGCCAAGATCCCAAAATAGGTGGGGAAAAGGCACCTCAAGAGCTAATTTATCCCGTCCCCCTGCAACCAGGCAGAGACCTCGCTGCCAAGCACATGTGAAAGCTATTCTTGAAAATCTTTAACAAAGCAGGTTCTTCAGTCTCCCCAGACAATCTATTCTACTGCTTTGCTACCTTTTTAATTAGAAAATGTATAGCTAATATCTAACTTAAACCTTCTTTGTTGCAAATGGAGTGGAGTTTTTCTCAGCCTATTCCCAGTGGATGTGGGGAACAATTGATCAGTGTCCTCTGTAATAACCTTTTGCTTTTGGGAAGGTTGTTATCCTGGTGCCCCTTAGCTGCCTTCTTTCTGAAACCATCCAAGCTCTGTCTTTCCCCACTTTTCCTCATTGGCCAGGCTTTCAGAAACACTTGTCAGTCTTGAAATCCTGGTACAAAAGGGAAAAGGTGATTGCTGCTGATCCAGGAATAGCAGGTCGGTGCCTCTGTGCTAATGTGGGACAAATGAGCTCAGGAATGAGACAGCAGACCCTTGGCACTGAATGCACCAAAGTTCAGACCTGCTATTTTGGGGACTGCTCTAAATGGGGTCAGGCTGGTGGTGCCAAGCCGATGTCAGCCAACAGCAGAGCTGCCAAAGGCACAAGGAGGTTCTTAGCACCTGGATCTCTCCTGGGTAAAATGCACCCAGGTTACAGACAGAGCTAAAATGAGCAGCTCAGGGAGCATCCCTGTCATCTGCAGGTCTGGAAGGTGCTCCCACTCCTTCAGTGCTCATTCCTTCTTAGGAGGAGTTGCCATAAGACCAGACAAAGTGTTGGAACTCAGCACATCCCTGTGGGTGTCCAGAGTTGCCAGGACCCCTGCCAGGGGGCTCAGAGACCCTGGCACAGAGCCCAGAGCACCTGTGGGTTTGATTATGACCCATGGGGCAAATTACCAGCTTTGTATGAGGACCTGAAAGCCACAGAAGTTTTAGTGTAATAATAAAATTATCACTGGGTGAAAATGTAGATTGTGGAATTTTTAGAATAGGGGTTTTGGGGACAAGATGGAGGGACTTGGGCATGTCCAGCCTTTCTTCTTCTTCTCTACCTCCATCTTCTGCTGTGATGCTGGCACTTGGGGATTGGTTTAGAGTAGAAGCTCACTGTCTAACATAGGCGATAGGTATTGGAAAGTAATTGTAAACATTGTACACGTAGTTTGTAGTATAAAGAGACAACACCACCCCAAGGGCAGTCAGAGTGCTGCTGGCTGTCCTGATGGACAGACCTCGGCTGGACAGGAGGAAAATTTTATAGATAAGATACAATAAACAACTCTGAGACCGAGAACTGAAGAACTCCAACTCATTCTTTGAATGCACGGGCTGAAACAGAGACTGTTCTCATGTCTCAGGGCTGCAATAATCAGCAAACTCCCCAGAACAAAGCAGCAAAAAGCAGCACTGCCTGTGTTTGCAGTGTCTGCCTTGGACCTTGGGGAGAGTGAGGTGTTTTTGGGAGTAAATGCCAAAGAAACAAAATCCAAGGAAGCCCCACTTGCAATAGGCAAGCTGTGAACTTGGAGTGGGGCAGAAACCCAGAGTGAGAAACAGGATTTAGGTCCCACTGACCTCAGAGGAGCAATCCTCTCCTCTCCTCTCCTCTCCTCTCCTCTCCTCTCCTCTCCTCTCCTCTCCTCTCCTCTCCTCTCCTCTCCTCTCCTCTCCTCTCCTCTCCTCTCCTCTCCTCTCCTCTCCTCTCCTCTCCTCTCCTCTCCTCTCCTCTCCTCTCCTCTCCTCTCCTCTCCTCTCCTCTCCTCTCCTCTCCTCTCCTCTCCTCTCCTCTCCTCTCCTCTCCTCTCCTCTCCTCTCCTCTCCTCTCCTCTCCTCTCCTCTCCCACTCTGGTTTCCTTAGCAAGTCCTGCTTGCAGCAGCATCTCAGCACAGCCTCCCCTTTCTCCCTGCAGGACATTTCAGCTATTTAAGCCGTTCTCTGGGTTCCTGGGTTTAAAGGAGAGAGGCGAGGTAGGAGGAGAAGGAGCTATCTGGAAAGCTGTTATTTGTATTGATAATAAGCCGTCTCCAATGCATGCCTGCTAAACACTCCCACTGCCTTGTAAGATGCATTAAGGGAAGTTGGCCTTATCTCAGTGCAGGAAATGGACTTGGGGAAGGAGGCACGGAGCCTGCCAGAGTTTAATCTCACTTAGGCACACGAATTTGCATGATAGAAAATGGTGGAATTTTAGTGCTTAAAAAGAAAGAAAGAAGAAGAAAAAAAAAAGGCAAAAGCAGGCAACTGGGGGGATATTAGCGCTTTCCCTCCTTCTTTATCACTTTGCCTGGCCCTATCTGGCTTTTGCTGTTGTCACTGGAGAAACTAATCACCCCTCCCCTTTTGTTTGGTGTAAATGAGTTTTCCCCACTCCTTCCAGAGCCCAGGTTAATCTTCAAATCCCTGCCTTTGTCTGGGAGTTAATTACCTGCTCGGCAGAGTCGGGGGGCTGTGGACACAGGTGGCAGGGGGCGGCAGGGGGCAGAGGTGGCAGTGCTGGTGGCACCTGTCCCCGTGCAGGGAGCAGCACTGCCAAGGTCTGTGCCGGCAAGATAAAGCCTCCAGTGGGGCTGCAGTGCCCCAGCCGGCTTTGTTTCAACCATCAAACTCTGCCCAATTAATTTTCCTTTGATGCCACAAGCCCCTTTCACTCGTGGGACATCAAGGAGAACTTTTTGTTGCTTTTGCTGCCTGGGAAATGCCTTTGCTGGGAGGAAGGCTCAGTCCCTGTAGTCATCATCACCTTACCGGTGAGGCTGAGCCTGTGCCACCAATGCCTGCATTGCACATCCCTGGCTTGGGAGCAAGAAGGGAAAAGGGATTTGCCCAGACACTGCTCATGTTTGAAGCCATGGGCTGGAGTTTCACACTGGGTAAGATGCTCCCCCTGCTTTTGGCATGGATTTACTGGGGTGTCCACACATTTCCCACCATGGGAGCAGCTGTTCCTTCTAGAAGCAAAGGCAGGTTTAGATAATAACTCCTAAAAGGCATGGGGGAGCTAGGAGAGCCTCCCAAAGCAGTGGAGGGGAGGAAACCAGCGGCAGGAAATGGAAATCCTCCCTCACTTCGCCTGTGCTCTCGGCTCCTTTGACTGATGTGCTCCTTCCCCGGCTCTCTTTTGTTGCTAATCACCGTCCCTCTGTCAAAGCATCCTTGCCTTTTGTATCAGGGCTGTCGTGGAGGACTGAAGGTCTCCCACACGCTCTCACGCACTGGCCTAGTTTTTGGCTCTTTATCCTCGTTTTGCTCTGCCCTCGGGGAGCATCTCTGCAGGTCCCACATCCATTACTGCCCCTGGATCTCTCCATCTCCCTCACACCCTCGGATCACAGCCCTTGCTTCTCTGGGGTGTGCTTGTCCATGTTCCCCTGTGGAGTGGCCTCGTACCAGGCCAGGCTCCCTCCAGCCTCCCCAAAGTCACTTGACCTCTTTGCAAATCAGTTTAACATCTGTGAGGCAGAGATTATAATTGTCACCTACTTCACAGGGGGGTTGATGAGGATTAATTCATTAATGTCGACAGAGGTCTTTGAAGATGGAACGCTCTATCTGAGAGCTAAACGTTATTATTAATTAGCAATTATATCGTGGGGTGGGAGCAGGGAGGGAAAAGAGACTCCAGAGTCTGTACTGTGGAAGAGTTTGCCCTGGGCTCACTTTCTGCCCTTGCTGCAGCTTCAGGCTGCCCCAGTTTCATGTCCCTGCTGCTACTGGAGGGACCCAGGCATGCTGCATCCCACTGGGGGTGTGTCCCACCATGCTGCTCCTTCCTGGAGCTTGTGGATGAGCCTGCTGGTGTAAAGAGAGGGAGGGATGGAGGGGTGAACAGTGCTTGAGTGAGTTCACATTGTTACAAGGAGGGCACCTTGGTAATAGGGAGTTTGGGATGAAGGGATGTCATAGAATCCCAGAGTGGTTTGGGTAGGAAGCGACCTTAAAGACCCCTGGTTTCATCCCCTGCCATGGGCACGGACACCTTCCACTACCCCAGGGTGCCCCAGCCCTGTCCAACCTCACCTTGGACACTTCCAGGGATGGGGCAGCCACAGCTTCTCTGGTTAACCTTGGCCAGGACCCCACCACCCTCATTTTAAAAAATGTCTTCCTTATATCTACTCTACATAAAACTTTTTCCATTTCAAGCCATTCCCCTCCAGGCTTGCCTGGCACCCCAGTGATGAAATGGGGCCAGGCACTGCCAGAGTCATGGGAGGATGTATCCTGTTCCCAAGGACAAATAATTGGCAGAAGACTGGAGCAGAGGAGAAGGAAGATCCAGTGATTCACAGGACACACAGACCAGTTTAATTTCCTTCCTGTTTTTCTTTCTCACATACACCCAGGCTGTGGCTGATTCCTGTTTGTGTCCCCAGTGAAGCGCTAATGCTGTCGTCCTGTTTGCCACTGGGTTCCTGACAGAGTTCTTTGTGGTCCCCTCCAGATGTCCCGTGCCTCAGTGCTGGGGGCATTCCCACCTCTGGAATCCCCATGGCTCCACTGTTTCCATCCTCCCTGGCTCAGCTGTGTGCGCTGCCGTGGCAGCGAGGAGAGCTCCGTGGAACTCTCTCTGCTACTCCCTCAGAGCTGCGGAGGTCACCCTCGCTTCACCCCTCTTCTAGAAAACGAGAGCCTGCTCCTCTTTGAGCCTTTCTGAGCACGCGAGCTCCCAGCAGCCCCGTTCACCCAACCTCTCCAAAGGCTTTCAGGAAGAGGTCACCTGCCTCACCCAGAGCCATTCAAGAGTGACTCTGCTAATCCCTTCTGCGGAGCGGGTGAATCCAAGAGGCCAGCGGCTCCAGCAGCTCTCCAGGCAGGGAGGACTGCTGGTGGGGATGATGAAACAGAAAAGCCTTATCAATATGATTATCAGGCAAAAGATTTTGAGAATATAGAAATTATAAGCGAGATTCAAGTAAAAGGAAGCTTTTAGATACCTCAGTTACTGAACAACTGGAAAACAATGGTGTGGCTGGCTGAAAGTAATCCCCTTTTGAAACAATACCCTCTGCTTGCAGACAGCTCCAAGGATCAGAGCAGACCCTACAGCTTGGCAGAAGAGATTTAAAGAGTAGTTTTTAGGGTTTAAAATGTAGCACAGTATGGTAATGTAATGATTCTTATAGGCTGTATGGAAATGCTATAGGATTTGTATCTTGTACTAGATTGGTTAGTGGGAATCAGAATATTCAACACAGAAGAAGATTTATGGTATTGTGACAGGAACCTCACTCTCTTATGCTCTTGCTCTCTTGCCCTTTTACTCTCTCACCCTCTCATCCTCTCTCCCCTCTCTTCTCTCAGTCCTGCTCTCAGCTGTGCCTGGCAGCTCCCAGCAGGGCCCTGCACCCAGGCCCTTTGCAATAAACCCCAAGTTCCAGCCCTGGCTGCAGAGATCTCTCGTCTCCGTCCATCCCGACCGTCCTACCCCTGATGCTCCTACAGACTGCAGCTGTGTGTGCCTCTCCAGATGTGCAGCACGTCCCCTTCCTTCCCCATGGATTTACCAGCCAAAGGGGTGGCACAGTAGCACCCAGGATGTGTGTAGGGTACTCCCACTGCCGCGTGTGGTTTCCAGAGGAGCGCTGTGATAAAGCCAGTGGGGGTTTAATGAGGTCACTGCAGTTTAATGTTACTGCAGTAATCTCTTTTGTTTTACTACATTAAAATATTTGTGGTGGAACGGTTGGACCACTGTAATGCGATATCGCTACCTTAATGTTATTGTTGCCATGGCGACACTAATGGCAGCTCAATAACATTATTGCAATTTAATCTTACGACAATAAAATTAAGGGTAGAACAGTGAGACCCCAGCTCTGTAATGTTACTACAGTAACAGCGTTGTTATCGTAGCCGCGGGAGCGGAGTCAGCCCGCTCTAGTGTAACGCCGGTGCCGGCGCTTTGTTGTTACTACAGGAGCGCGGAGCATCCGTGAAAATCACAGCAGGGGATGAATGGGAGGAGATGTCACCGGGTGCGCCGGTGCTACTGCTACCCTGGGGCTGTCAACATGGGGAGGTCATGCTGTAATCCCATCATTTATTCATCTAATTCCTCAATTGTGGTGTTTTTATCGGGGTCTGTCCTCTTCTCTCTCCGTTGCTGGAGCTCTTTGGAGCGGGTCTGTTGTTTTAGCGGCAGTAACTCTGCAGGGAAGGATTTAAAGCACTGCCTCCATCTAGTTCCAGATCCTTCTGCCTGGCGTTTTATAGCATGTGGCTGTTATGGAGTGATAACGTTTTATATTTATATGTCATCTTTCAATGTGAAGGATCCTAGCACAAGCTACAAATTACTGCCGTGCTGCAGGGCCAGGCAGACAACCCGGCACACGCAGTGTGCCAGAGGAGGGGTTTCATCCAAGGGCACTGATTCCTGTGCAAGTGAGAGTCTCCTTTGCCCAGAGGATTTATCCAGAGTCCCCAGACTTTGTGAGATGGGGCACAGATCTTTGTGCACCCTGAGCCAGGTACCTCAAAAAGCACCTGCCATCGCTGGCAGGGGTATGGGCAAAATTCCTCCTTTCCTGGCTGGCAGCATTGTATCAGGGCTGGAAAGGCAATGGGGGGACAAGGCGCAGGTGACAGCTCTGTGCCACGCAGGGGCTCGCTGCAGTTTTCTCCATCCTCCAGGGGAGGGAGGCAGAGCTGCTGATCTGTCCCGAGCATCGCAGAGCTCCCCTCGTCCTGCCCAGACCAGCGCTCCTGGGGATGCACACTTGCCATGCCCAGGGCTGTGTGCTTTTAGCCGAGGGATGTGCCCACGGATTTATGCTTGTCATGCCCAGGGATGCACACTTTCTGTGTCCAGTGATTCACGATTGTTTTGCCCAGCTCTTGCTGTGTCCAGAGATGTGCACTTTTTGCCAAGAGATAGAGGTTTGTTGTGCCCAGGGATGCAGGTTTGCCATGGTCAGGGATGCACTCTTGCTGTCCCCAGGGATGTCTGCTTGCTGTGCAGGGATGCACTCCTGCCATGCCCTGGGATGAAGGTTTGCTTTGCCCAGGGATGTGTGGTTTGTGTCCACGGATGCAGGTTTGCCATTCCCAGAGATGTAGGTTTGCCATTCCCAGGGATGTAGGTTTGCCATTTCCAGGGATGTGTGATTTGTGCCCAGGGATGTGTGGTTTGTGCCCAGGGATGTGTGGTTTATGCCCAGGGATGCAGGTTTGCACTTCCCAGGGATGTGTGGTTTGTGCCCAGGGATGCAGGTTTGCACTTCCCAGGGATGTGTGGTTTGTGCCCAGGGATGTGTGGTTTGTGCCCAGGGATGCAGGTTTGCCATTCCCAGGGATGCACTCCTGCCATGCCCAGGGATGTGTGCTTGCCTTGCTCAGGGATGCACATTTGCTGTGCCTCCCCACCTGCCAGCCATGCTTAGTGCCCCAATTGCCCACTTGCCCACCTGAACCATGCACCTCCTCTCCTGCTCAGCAGGCAGGAGTTTTCCCTCTGCTTTTAGCCCCTGTGCTCCCTCCCAGCTTCTCAGATCTCCATCCCCAGACAGCTCTTTGGCACCTGAACCTGGGGGTGTTGCTGCCTGCCCATGTTCCTACAGCCCAGCCCCAGTCTGGGCCTGCTCAGGGCAGCAGCTGCTCCACTCCCCTCGTGCTTCAGCATTTGATCTCTCTCCATGAGTGTTTGGATTCTGACCACGGCAATAATTCCTTCTTTGTCCTTTAATAAAAGACCCGTGAGCTCCCCTTGACACCGGAGCTGGAATCGCTGGGACCTGGGGCGTCCTGTGTGCCAGCTCTTTGTGGCAATCTGGTTCCACATCCATCCTGCCAACCCTGCTCCTCTGGGGGTTACATGTTTGAAAACATGAGCAGCAGCTCATCTCCCATTCACTGTTTTTCTCCATCATTTGCTTTATTAAATATTGATTTTCTGTTGCATTATTAAAACTTAAGTCCTGAGCATAAATTCAGAGTTGATACTTTAATCTGGCTCTTCTTTTTGGCCTTTAAAACTGGTTTTTCTGGCCAGTCTCTCTGGAGGCGAGTCCAGAAGCAAAAACCTGTTGCAGAGGCTTGGGGAGTCAGAGGATGAAGCAAAGGGCTCTTCCCAAGGGATTTTTGTCTGTTTGGTGTAGTCTTTGCCATGAGGGTGGTATCCATGGGGATCCTGGCCTGCAATCCTGCACAGACCTTGAGTGAAAGGAGGTTGGGGAGGAATCAGCCAAGTTTTTTCAGGGGATTTTGTACATTACTGGCAACCGGAAGGATATAGCCCTCTCTTTTTTTGGTAGCACAGAGAAATTGCAATCTGGAATGGGAATTTAGCCTGGAGCCACTGCGTGGGCAGGGTGGCAGTGAGGCATCCAGCCTTCCACGTGCCTGGCTCTGCTCCCTAGGGTTTGCTGCCTTGCTTTGCCAAAATTGCCCTGCTTGGGAGTGGGCCTCTGCTGAGGACAGGAGCCACAGATGGCAATGCCTTGTCCTAAATGCATTCCCATCTCCTGAGTGGTGCTGCACAAATCTGTGTTATTTTACCCTACAAATCCTCAGCAAAAAACAATCAATGTCCTTGGCCAAAGCTGCAGGCAAAGCCAGATGAGCGTGCATGGTAGAAAGCCACCAGCAAGGCAGGAGCAGTGCAAGTGGCCACCAGCACATCCTTGATGGCCACGGTGGGTAGCTCTGACCCCCAGTGAGATCCCTGCTCTCCTCCCATTCCCTATCAGAGAGCTGCACGCTGCCAGCTGCTGCCAGACCCCATGCTGCCAGCAACCAGGTGTCTGAACATACTTCCAGAGCCAAGAGAGCTCCTCAGCCAAAAGGGAGGAGGGGAAAGCAGTGTGGCAGCACCGGCAGGTTCGGGAGGATAAAAAAAAAAAAAAATTAAAACAAAAATTAAGAAAATGAGAGAAGAAAAAAGGCAGAGGGAGGTTTGCAAATGGCTTTTGGATCCCCCATCCAAACGGGGCATGGAACCTGTGCCTGGCAGCTGCTGTGCTGAGCAGTGATTTAAAAGCAGACTCCCAGCAGCAGGGAAAGAGGCAGAGGGGGAAGCAGATGTGAACACAATGCTGGAGATAAAGGAGAGGCCAAGGCAACAGCTGCCAAAAAGCTGCCAGGCCCTGCCACCTCTGAGGGCTAGAGAACCTCCAGCAAATATCTCCAGGCTTGAGGACAGGCTGGAGGGAGGTCACTGGGACAATAAAGGGGGAAACTGGGTGGAAAATGTGGGGTTTTTCACACTGTTCTTGCTTGGGTTTTGAAGGAGACGGGGGAAATGGGAAGGACGAGCTGCATTGAAACCTGGGGAGAGATGTGATTTTGTTTTCTTTCTGTTCTGGTGATGCAATGGAGAAGAAAGAGATTTAGAAAGACAAGGAGAAGCAGGAAGTGAAAAACAAAAAGGCAAGGATCTTTGTAAAAGATGTGGAAATGTGGTTGTTCAAATAAGATATTGAAACGTGGTCTTGATTTGTTTTGGTCTTGATGGGTTTTCCATGCCTGCTGTGAGGCAGCAGTGAAACCCCTTTATCCTCCAGAAAGGAGGTGAATTTGTACCTTAGTCTGTGACTGGATCCCTGGAAGGGATCAGCATGGCCCCACTGCATGCAGGGGACAGGGCGAGGAGGTCTTCTTGTTTTAGGTAGATCCATATCCTCATATAGAAAGAATTGTGCCCTGTGAGGGTGCTGAGGCCCTGGCACAGGGTGCCCAGATGGCTGCCCCATCCCTGGAAGTGACCAAGGCCAGGCTGGACGGGGCTTGGAGCCCCCTGGGATAGTGGCAGGTATCCCTGTCCATGGCAGGGGGTGGGAATGAGATGACCTTTAATGTTCCTTTCAACCCAAACCATTCTGGGATTCTGTGATTTTTCATTTCTGGCTTACTGGTCCCAGTAGTAGAGATGCCCAAAAGATTTCAGCTTTCCTTTTTGGTAGCATCTTGTATCATTTCCTGGGTAGGATTTGGGATGAGACAGGAGAGGCCACAGACCCCGTGCTGGTTTGCTGTCCTGTGTGAGATAAGATGAACAGGTCTCAATCCACCCTCCTCTCTGCCCAAGTCTCCTGCCCACTGGGCCCCCACAGCCACCAGACTCCCCAGTTTGTGCCCCAGGCTCTGCTTGCCTGGCCCAGCATTGACACAAGGCATCAACAGAGATGTCTCCTCCATGGTTTGCTGTCCTTGTAATCCCTCCTCCCCGCAGCCAGCCCGAGAGCTTCAGCCTTTGATCCTCTTCCTCTTTTGCAAACACTTCTCCCTGCTTGTGAAATTAAATCTCTCTCACAGCGATTTCCTTCCCTATCTTTTCTTTTTGGCCAAGTCTGTCTGAAATACTCTCTCTTTTTTTTGCTCCTTCAGCAGCAGGGCTATATAATTGATGGCCTCGCCAAGCTTTCTGCACTGAACATTAAACCCTTCCTGCCTTGGCTCCAACCGGAGTTCATTACTTTCTGAAAAGCTCTGTTGTCTGTTTGTGCTCAGATGATTGTTGTTGTGGAGGGGAGGATGTCGTCGGCACAGAGAGAGGAGGAGGGGTTGGATTTGGCCAGGGCTGCTTTATAATCAAATCTCTCTCCCTTTAGCAAATTTTTGAGTGGAAAAGGTCTCTTTTAGTAAAATTGAAATATAGTACTCTCCTGAAGCAGAAGCACAAAGCTCAGGGTCTGAATTAGTGCAGCAAAATGTTGTCTGGCTCTTGGGCCAGTGGGAAAACGCTGCTTTGCAATATTCCCCTGCTCAGCACTGGGCAGGAAGGACCAGAGGCTGCTCCCATCACCACAGGCTGATTCCTGGGATAGGCATTTCCTAGGAACCTGCTGTGGTCATTCCTTCCAAGCTTCTGCATCCCAGGAGCTGCCCTGGGAAGGATGAGCCCCACACAGTCCCTCCAGCACTGTGGTGTCCTCATCCTGGAGCTGGGGGTCACTCTATGTGTGTATGTGTGTGTGTTTTTACATGATGCAAATCCTTTCTGCACATTTTGGCCTTTCCTGGCAAGACCAAGTGGTGCTTTCTGTGCTTTGCCCTGTGCCGACAACGCTCCTGGCTCCCCATCTACCTCCGTGGGCTTTCCGCGCTTAAAACACAGCAAGGCTGAGGTGATTACAAGGATTGGAGATGCAGTGACACTTCCCTGCCAACAAGTAATTGATTTATTAAAGACATTACAATACATTCATGGTTGAGCGTGAGAGTTTCCTTTGAACTGGCTCAGAAATCCGAGGGGATTGTGCCTGGTTGCGAGGGACTGCGGGCAGAATAAATCTGGGCTCCCCCATCGTCTCCCCCCCGCGCCGCCACAATTTCATTTCCCTTTGACTGGCGCGAGTAAATATCACAGCTCGACAACTCCAGTCCAGTGACTGGTGTGATCCAATTTAATAGCATTTAAAAATTCAAAGTGATTGTTAGCCAAATGGAAATGTAAGATTTCATACCCAGCCTGCCTTGGGGAGGAAAGGGAGAATTAGGGAGGGTGCGGGGGATGTAGACAAATGGACTAGATAAAAAATAATGGAAAGTAACTTAATTAAGAGGCTCGAGTCAAGTTAAAAACAGTAATGATTTTGAATCGGAGAACCACAGGTATTAAAAATGAAAGGGAAAGAGGAAAGAAAGGAAAGGAAAGTGTGGATAAAAAGCCTCCAAAATGATTAAATGGGAGGAAAAAGAGGCATAGGAAGAATGGGGTAAAAATAGTCCATCCATGTAAAGTAGGAGCACATGGGGAATAGATGGTGCTGGTGATGAGGCTGGGCATTAGGAAGACAAATAGGGAAATTAAGGATGCTCTGGCGGGGATAATTCCCTGTGGCTTTTCTGGCATTCTCGGAGGCACGAGTGTGGCCGAGAAGAAGGCTCGAGGGCTTTGTTTAGGAGGAACAGGAAATGAAGGAGCAGTCCTAATGGGAAAGGAGAACAGCCCCCGCATTCTCCAGGCACATCAATATCCTTCCCTTGTGGGACCATCGCTCCCTGCTTTTCCTCTGCTTTTAGCTCTCTCAAATGTTGCTTGGCTGGGTTGAAATTGGCGATTGGAATTTTAATTGCCCCTCTATGTACAGGGATACACAGCTGTGTCTCGGTGGCCTGATGACTGATTCTTAACTGTGGAGCTCTCATTCTGTGCAGCCCAATGGAAATACCTGCCCTGGCAGCCACCCTCACTCTCCCTGTGCCTTTTTAATGTGGCTTTCCAAGCTCCACAGAGCCTGAGATGCAGGTGCTGCAGAGCATTGATCTGAACAGGCACTTCTGGCCCATTTGATCTTTGGGCCTCATTTCTCCATCCGTAAAGTGGAAATAATAATAAAGCTCCCTTATCTCCCAGAGTTTGGACGATAGGGATAAACCACATTTGAAGGTTTGGGAAGGACAGTGAGCATCATCCCACAGACTCTGGATTGTTGGTATTTTCCCTGCTGCTTGTTCCTGGCACCTTTGGCCAAGCTTTGGGTTGGTCCCCTGGGCTTGAGGAAGCTGTGAGTTGGCCTAGAAATGTGCCTTGGGAGAGGATGAGGAACCAGCAATATTCCATGGGAGGGGTGAGGAAGGCTGGGGGGTCTCTTGGAGTCAAAGAAGGAGAGACTGAAAAAGCAGGGATGTAAAGAAATGACTAAGAGGAGTAAGGAATGGATCAGGGCATCTTTGGGAAGGTAGGCCTGCCTCTGTTGGAGTGATGGGTGAGTCACAAAAGATGTGTTCCCATGGGGATAGGAGGAGTGGCAGCACATGGAGGCATGGATCACCTCACCTGGGGTTCATTTTGAACTGCTGGACCTTGCTGACCTCCCACTTTGCGAGCTTTGTTCTCCCACTTCACAAGCTTTGCTCTCCTACTCTGTTCTCCCAGACAAACAGTCTGGGCATAAGTAGCAGCCTCCAGACCACCTAATCAGACAATAACAGGGCTGTGCTCTCTGCCTGATCCATTAATTTTTAACTGGAGTCAAAGGCAAAGATGGGAAGAAGCCTAAGCAGAAGTAAAAGCCCTGTCTGGAGCACGAGGGCACCTGGAAGAGCTGGAGCTCAGGAAGGATGGGAGGAAAGTGGCTGTCTAGGAACAGGCAGTGCTGGCAGTGGAGGGATGTAAATAGATAAATGAGACAAAAAGGGCATGGATAGACTCAGAAGATCCAAATAAACTCAATCAAAACTTGAGACTTTCTCATGGTTTCCACATTAACACCACAAATCTCAGTGGTTTTTGAAGTAAAGGCACCGGGTCCAGCGAGGCATTTGGGGAAGCACAGCTCATCCTCCTGCGGGGGTGGGAGAGCCGTGTGCTCTGCCTGGGCACGGGCTGGCAGCTCCTCGAATTAGCTGAGTGTCAGGGTGGAAGTGCAATCACAAACACTTACTTTGTGCTCCAGCCCTGCGAGAGGGAGCACGAGAGCGAGAGCGCCGAGATAAGAACAAATATGCAAGAGCGTAATGTGTTTTTAATGGAAGGGAGATTTATTTCTCTCTGTGTCTTTTTAAGCCTCTAGATAGATCATAAAAAAACCCAGCCCAACCCACACACAACCTGTCTGCCTGAAATAGCCGAAATGTAATTTAAAGAGCATCATTTTAACTAATACTTCACTTCAGAGACACCTGCCCTATATTCATTGGAGATGCAGGCTGCATTAGAGCATCTGATTTATCTTTGGAAAGGATGTTTGAGCTGCTTTGTTCCTGTCAGGTCCTTTTTGAGGAGTGAAGTGGCACAGGGCAGTTTGGCGAGCTCAGCCCTTGGCGTGATGCCCGCTCTGCATGGACAGAGGAGACAGGGAGAGCCCCCCTGCTCTCCAGCAGCAGAGTGGGGAGCAGGAGGGTGGGGCACGGCCACTCTGGCTGGTTGTGGGGAGGGGAGCTGGGGGTTTGTGCAGGATTTAGCAGGACAGCATGTGTCGATGGATCAGATGAGCAATATCGTGGATATTTGCTGTCCATTGGAGACTCCAGGTTGGCTGGGAAGGGTTGTTTGCAGGTACATCCATTTGAGACACGTGTCCTAAACCAGTTCTGTGCATCTGTCCCCATGGAGAAATGCCCCCCTGTCCATTTCCTGTGGCCATAGGCTCTGGGTATCTCATAATTTCTTATGTTGTTGTCTTTTTCACAAGCCTGCAAGGATGAGAAATTCTTGTCATTACATTGACGGAGAGATGAGACCAAACGAGACCAAGGGTTTTGCCAGGAGCACTCTGGCAGAACCAGCATCCATCCATTTTTCTCTGCACTTATTGACCCACAGCAAGGATGCTTTTCTATGATTAAAAATAAAGGAAATTCCACAAATCATGCTTTTCTCCCAGAGTGGAGGAAAGGATCCCCTGCTGGCCTGCATCCCCCAGCTCCCAGGCTGGTCCTAATCATCTCCAAGCTGGGGTCACCTATGGAGGACAAGGGAGTGTAGGGATGAGTGCGAGGAAAGATGGGGAGAGGAGAGGAGAGCTGCTGTGAAATCCCTCGCTCGCCCTTTCTGATCTGAAGTTCACTTGTAATATTTTCCCCAGCTCGGGTTGCTAATGCGTTTTGTTCTCCAGAGTGTGCGTGGCCCGGCTTCCCGCGCAGCCTTTAATTAGTTTCTGGATGATGACATCTCCGCCGAGAATCATCTCGTCGTGTCCCTCCGATCTTGGGGGGAGATAAAGGAATCTAATAAAGACATTCAGCATTTCGAGGTGATGGGTTTGACAAGCTTTGTATTAACCACAAGTCGTGTTCAAACTTTCTGGGGTGCTGTCAGCACGCTCTGGCTCGTCCCCACACAGGGATTTTCCCAAGGGTCTGATGGAGACTTCACTGGTACCCAGTGGGATGAGAGGAGCTGGGGACCCTGCATCCCCTGAGCAGGGTGTGACAGAGTCACTGTCACTTTGTTGGTCACCGTGGAGGCAGTTGTGAGAGAGGCTGTCGTGCCTTGAGCAGAGGTGTCAATAATGCTGGAAAAATGATGCAGGTGTCTTAAGGATTCGAGATCCTTCAATTTTCTGCCTTTCATGAGGCGTTGCTTGGCTTACAGGGGGAATCCCAGGTGGCTCGGGGTGCAAAAACTGGAAACTAGATCCGTGCAGCGTGTGTGGAGTTGAAAATGAGATCTGTCTAGACAGGGAGCTGAACTGCCAAACACTCCTAGTTTGTCTGCATTTCTTCATGGATAATAATGAAAAAAACTTTGCTTTTATATCTTTCTTCTTGTTTTCTTTTCACTCAGCATCATTAGACTCATTTTAAAGGAGGCAACGAAGTCCAGAGCTGTGCCACATCTTCCTTCTGGCATTGTAACATTAACACAGAACTCTCCCAAACCTGAGGGAGGGATTCTGCCTCCTCTTAAAGCTGCTCATTAACAGCCATACAAAGAAACTATGGTTTGATTCCCCACAGGTGTGGGGCTTGGTGTTAGGTGTTTTCTTCATTTTTTTTGCTAGGAAAAATGATGCAGATCCCTTCAAAGTCTTGAAAACAGGGGAGTGAATCCAGTGAGGCAGCATCCTGACTCCTGAGGGAGCTGCTCTTGATCCAGGCTCGTGACCTGGACCCATCCAGAAATCAGGGGAAAATCCTTGTGCTCGAGCCCCGACTCTCCTATTGTGCCACGTTTATTGTGGTGTATCCCTTGTTGACTGCAGTAGTAGTGCTGATTTATGCTGTCGTAAGTGGAATCAGATTGGGCTCCCTTTTGGCACTTAGCTATAAAGTTTGTCTGCAGAAACCCTGCTGTTTATGCGGTGAATTATACCCGCGTTCACAAATACTTTACTAATGAATGATTGGGAACGTCTTGTTTCCCCCTCCTCCTCTGAGTTATTATGATGCTGTGCTGTATAACCTGCTGCAGAGACGGGCGTAAAAAATCTCGTGTCCTCCAAGCTTCCCTGCAACAGGAGCTGTTACCTGGTTGGGAAATCATTTAGACACATTTCGGTGCCGTATGACACATCTCATTACGCCTCGCTTTAGAACGAGCAATTGTCATTAGTTATTTATTAATTGCTTATTAAGGTCGTTATGTATGTCCTCTTTGTTTCCAGCCTACTTTTTTCATGGCTTGGGCTGCTGCCAGGTTTGTGAAGAGGGGGATCAGTCCCTTGGTGGAGCTGTGCTGAACATGGGAAGGGGGTGGTGGTGCCAACCCAGGGTCCAGGCAGCCCTGGGAAGCAGGATAGGCACCCACAAGGGGTTTGTGTACAAACCTTTGTGACTGAGCAGGCTCTGAGGCTGTGTCTGCCCTTCCTCACACCTTTGGACAGGCTCAAAACACCTCCTGATATGATGGAAGGATGATATGAAGGAAGGATGAAATGATGGAAGTGTGATATGACAGAAAGACAAAGCCCTCTCTGCTTTTCTCTTAACTATAATTGTGTTAGAGCAACACAAACTGATTTAAAAGCCCATTATAATACACCTGTAATTGAAGGCACAGGGCTCTCAATTTGCTCCCTGAAGGCAGAAAGCTTTGGAACACAAAAGAGAGAGGAGGCACCATGGAGGTGCCTGGTACTGTGGCAGCCAGCACTGCACCTTCTCCTGACCTGGCAGCTACAAAGTGCTCTGGTTACACTCTGGAGGAGCCCTGGAGCTGGACATTGGGTCCCTGCCTTTGGCAGCCCCTCAGTTGCCTGAGGATGGGCTCAGTTTGACTCAGCATTGCTGTGAGCAGGGATAGGACACCCAGGACTCCCCCTCACCCAATCCCAGTGGCAGGACCCATGGCAGCAAACTCTGTAAAACACAGGGAAGTCTGAGTGTGACAGCAGTGAGAAGCTGTAAGAAGCTGTTATGAGGAGCAGGAGCAGCATCAGGCTGATGCTCAGGAAGCTGCCAGTGCACATCACAGATCGCCTGCAGAACACAAGTCTGACTCTCCCTCTTTTTCTTTCTTCCAGACACTTTTATAGTTGTTCTTTGTTGTTTCCTTTGATCTGGAGCAGATGTTACTCGTGCTGGAAGATGGAGGTTTGCATGTTTTATGAAAGGGAAGCAGGGCTGGGCTTACCAGGACAGCCACTCTCTCCCAGGCTATGCCAGGGCCTGAGACCCATTGGCCGGGGCAAACACCTGCTCTGCCTCACTCCCACACCAGAAGGGGTTTGCCTGTCTGCAAAGGTCACAACTGTACTTCTGCATTACTTTCTTGGCTTCCAAAACTGCATAGAAAGGGGGTGCTTAAGCCAAAAAAGTGCAATTGCTCCTTGAAGAAGGAATAGGCAACTTGATTTGAAGTTCCCTTGCCAGTCTGAGGTGGAGAGGTTGTTCCAGATGCACCCTCCACTCAGCCTGATGTGTGGCTGAAATTTGGGGTGCTGGGGTGAGGGAGCCAGAGATGGGGGCAGGGGCTCAGGGGGAGGACAGCCCAGGCAAGCAGCACAGTTAGTACATGCCAGGAAGGTGGGTGGGGAGCTGATGATGATGGAAATGGAGGTGGCAGGGCCCAAGCAAGGAAGCAAAGCTGGTGATGTTTATACAGTTTGGGATGAGCTGTAAAAGGCAGCTGGAGCAATAATCAGGGAAGGCCTCAGTGCTGCAGTGGGTGCCATGGGAGAGGCAGCAGAGGAGGTGGCAGAAATGCCTGGGGAGCCCCACCACATTCCCAGGATGTGAAGATCTGTGTGCAGCACTGCTGCGGGATGCAGGCACGGGATCTGTGAGCTGCACACCTGTGCTGGCAGGGGCGGGTGTTTGGAGGTGAAAGCAGAGCAGGGATATCGTCTGTGCCAGTGGCAGGAGGGTGTCTGTGCGCCAGGGAATGGATGTGTGTCGGCAGGCACATATGCTTGGATCCAGAAAGACATCTATCACCTGCCTGAGCACCCTCAAACGTGCAGCTCACCATATGCTTTGGTTAAATATTTAAGCAAGCTGCTTTCTGTCCTGGGGACTCCTTGTGTGCACCTCATTGGGGCGAGCTGGGGGCGTGCCCAGGGCACCTGCAGGGGGCTGAGAGCACCCAGAGACCTTCCCCAGAACCGTGGTGAAGATGGAGGGGGAAAAAAGAAAGAGTTGGATCAATAAAGCACCAGCCTGCCTGTGGGGAAATCTGTGCAGTGTCACCGGAGCAGCTTGGCCAACACTGCCATGTTTAATCACTTCCGAGCAAGAGAGATGCTGAACACAAAAGGACTGCCTGCAAGGAGAGGGTTCCCGCCTGGGAAGCCTGCATTTACTTAGCTTTATTTATTTATTCATTCCCAAAGGGGCACAGCTCCATCTGCGTCCTGCTTTCGGCACAGGAAATGTCTCCTCTGCCCCACTGCTGCAGAAATGCCAAGTGCTGGTGAAAGTCCTTTAATGCAGAGGGAATGGAAGCGCCAGTGACTGTTAAATAATATTAAATATATACTTGGATCATTTATTTATTAAGATTTCCCTCCCTAGTCTGATAAAAGCCTTACAAAACACCTGTTGTGTCTCTAGAAAGGCATTTGGAATAGTTTGTGCAGTAAAATATTCAACTATTTAATTAGCATACAATAACCACCGTGTTAAATCCTACCACTGCATAGACAATTCCAGACTTAGTTAACAGCTTCAGTGACGTTTCTCTGGTTTGCTTCCCAGATGTTCTTGCCTCCTCTCATTCCAGATGGGCCACAGTAAATTGCATCTCCCTCAAAGTGTCCTGAGCTTGCCAGAGTATGGTGAACTTTTGCCCTGTTGCATGAGCAGTTTGAGCTGCTTTTTATAGAATTATGGAAAGGTTAGAGTTTAAAGGGACCTTAAAGACCCTCTAGTTCCATCCCCTGCTGTGGGCAGGGACACCTTCCACTATCCCAAGCTGCTCCAAGCCCTGTCTAGCCTGAGCCTGGCCTTGGAAAATTCCAAGGATGGGGCAGCCCCAGCTTCTCTGGGCAACCTTGGCCAGGGTCTCACTACACTCATTGCAAAAAACTTATACCTGTTCTAAATCAACCCTCCTCAGGTTAAAGGCATTCCCCTTTGTCCTATCAATCAAAGCCAAGTTTAAATTGTTTTAATTATGTTTTATAACCTGGTCAGTTGATTTTTGTCTCTCGCCTGGGTGGGTGCGAATAGGTCTGTGCAGTCCCAGAGTAGCAGTGTAAAGTCTGACTTGCTTTTTTTAAAGCCTCTGCAAAACAAGCTGAATTGGGTCGATGTGGATTCAGCAGTTAAAAACATCAGAAAGGTTCCTCTGTGATGCAGCAAACAGCACATTAAAGATGATGGATATTGCTTTTGTTTTTTTTGGGACTTAGAGCTGGAAGCTCTTGCTGCTTCCCAGGCAAAGGTGGGCGATCACTGCGCCTCCACTTGGCTCTTCCCACCTCTCCAAAATGACCATGGTAATACCCCCTGGGCCTGTTTTTGTTGTGGAGACCACACACTCTGTGTTTTTAGAGCACACATGGATTTCCTGGCTGGCAGTCCCAGCCTCACCAGGAGCACAGTGGAGCAATCATAACGATGTTGTAATTAATTGCATCTCCTCAATGGACCTGGCCATGGGCAGAGCATTCCCAGCTCTGAGTGGTCCCATGAGGAATGTGCTGTCCCCTTAGTGACACTGAAGCATATTAATATTTTTTAGGTGTTGTCTTTGTGCCCTCCACTGTCCTGCCCCAGAGCCCCCTCTGTTTGGGAGCAGCTGATCCAGGGCTGCTCTCCAGTGCATGATTAGCAGATTAGCCATCATGCCCAGAGCAGCAAAAAAATGAACTCCCAGAAGCCCTTCAAAACAGAGAATAATTCATTACCCACCTTGATTTCCACTTAAAATGTACTTTAACTACACTTCCAACTACAAACCCTAAATCACCATCATGTTCACAAAAAATCCATCATTTTTTATTTTATTGCACGGCACTGGCATGACATAATCCCTTCCAGAGCGTCTTGGAGTGCTTTACGGATCAATAAATTACTTACCTGCACAGCAGAGGCATTGCGTGCAAGGCCATTGCAGTCATTCCGGCTTGGCGCAGCCCAGGAAGGTGTGGGAGGTGGGGAGAGGCAGGGAAGGGAGCCCCAGGAGCGGGGTCCAAGTCAGGATTCGGGGTGTTGGGCTGCAGCCCCAAGTGGGGAGATGAATCTGGCTCTCCCAGCAAGGGTGGAAGGTGTGGGTGATTTGTGGCTCTCCTGCAAAGCGCTGCAGCGGGGTGCCAGTGCCTGCTAGGCTCTGGAGAAAGTCTGGAAATAAACCTGAGAACGTGACAGTCTTTATTATATTCTGCAGGTGCAGGCTGATAACAGCAGCTGATGCTTTTCCCTCCTACATCCCCACCAGAAGATCTCCCAGCCCTCCCCAGCAGCCACATCGTGTCCTCTGCTCATGCAGCAGCAGGAGCTGGGTGCTCCCTGCTTGCTCCCCATCCCTTCCCAGCCCCCTTCTCATCACCCCCATCGTGTACCTGTGTCCCCTCCTGGGACCTGGACCCCCTGTATCTGACTCACTCCTGCATGCTCTGGGTGGCAGTGCCAATGCAGGGGGATGGTTTTCATCCCTGCAGAATTTCCCTCCCTTTGCAGGGTGGTCGACCTCAGAGGCTCCTCAGCAGATTCTCTCTTCATGCCCAGCTCCTCTTGGTGCTCCTGTGCTTACAAGGGCCTGGCAAAGAGGAAAAGCTGCGGGAGTTTGAAGGGGATGACTCGTGTTTCCTCAGGATGATGCAGCTCTGCTGGGAAGGGTTTGTCATGGCTAGGAGGACACAAGGAATGCTGGAAGTGGGGTAGGAAGAAGTACTGTCTCACACCACGGAGGAGTTTCTCGAGCCTCCCTAAAATGACTGAATCCCCTCTGGCTACAGTTTCTTCCCACTTCAGCTGTGTCTTCTCTGCCCCCTCTTTTCCCTGTTTCTTCCTGCCAAGTCAGATGAGACTGATGGGCTACTGCAAAAATTGTCAAAGCTGAGGGAGGATGGAAATTCAGCCTCCTTCACCCACAGTCTAAGATTTGAGTTGAAGCAGAACCAGTTTCATTTTCCTTCTCCTCTTTGCATCATTGCAGTGTCTCCAAAAATCACCGAGATCTCTTCTGACATCTCCATCAACGAGGGCGGCAACGTCAGCCTCACCTGCATAGCCACGGGCAGGCCAGACCCAACAATCACCTGGAGACACATCTCACCCAAAGGTAAGAACCAAACATTACCTGAAATATTTTGGGAAGGGCACAGCACTCTTTGTGAGTGGCTGGGGAGGGGTCGGTGGCTCCTTGTGTTGCCAGGAGAAGGTGAAATGCACCAAAAAGATGTGACTCAACACAGGACTTGGTGACTTTGGTGGAAGAACATCCATCCTGGTGGTCTGAAAGAGGAGCTGATGGTTTTGGTCCTGTGGAAGATTGGCTGTAGGTGCCAGGTTGGGGTTGTTGTGCTCAGAGGTTTATAGAATCAGGGAATAGTCTCTGTTGGAAGGGACACACAAGGATCATGGAGCTCCTGCATGGGGCACTTGCATTGCACATTGAACGTGCTTGTCTGGCCATGTTTTGAAAATTTTTCAGGCAATTCTTACAGGTTGCTTCAAAGGAGGATTGTAAATAGTGCAAATGAGCAGGAAAACACATGAAGCATTAATTGGTGGCCTTGTTAATTGGTAAGCAAACCCTCAGCAGAACTGTGTGGGTGTGACTGCTGGGAAGCAAATTCCCAGGCGTGCAGGACCGTATAATTTCAACCCCTTTTCCCAGCTGCTTTTTGGCACTTGTTTTGCGTTTTGCTGCCCTGTTATTCCCAGGCGGTTGCAAGGCTCTCGTGGGTGAGCTGGGGGTGAGATCCGGAGGCTCCGGCTGGGATGAGCCGCGCGGCCAAGCGGCAACGCCTGCCTCTGATCCTCTGATCCTGTCTAAGCGCTTCAGTTCCGCCTCAGAGTCCTGTTTCCCCTGGGGTTTTACCAACGTGGGCTGTTGTTCCAGACAACTGCCTCAAGCTCTCCTTGGGGATGCCCGGCCAGGCTGTCCGGCAGCCAAAGGAGCCGGCGCAGGGGCGGCAGTGGCGGATGGCACCGTGGCTGCTCTCCCTGCCCAGCTCCTGACGAGGGCTGCGGTGTCTCGTTGCAGCTCCATTGATTTTTTGCTATTTGTCTGTGCTGGAGGGAATGGCTGGGCCAGATCCATCACTCTGCAAAGTCCAGGCTGAGCAAGCTGAGTTGGTGGCATCTCAGCCCCTTCCCTTGACAGGAGCCTCTACAAACCATTCCCCCAGAGCACATTTTGGCTTTCCACTGTAGGTGGGCTTGCTTCTGGGCTGGTGGTTTTGGTCAGGGTCTTTGTATGGATCCATGTGCTCCTCCCCATCCCTGAGCGTCTCTCTATGGAATCAAAGTTGCTGTCACATTTATGGTCGAGGCAGTCTCCATGTGTTCCCACCTTGAAGCCTCTTCTTCCTACTCTTCCCCTTGTCTACCCTGACAACATATTTTTGTTTTGCTCAGCCTCCTCAGTACCTGTTTTTCACAAGCATCTTGTTTTCCCACAGCCCTTCTCTCCTTCCTACATCCCCTCCTGCTCCCCAGAACCCTTGTCTCCCACTCTTGTGCCCCTTGCTGCCTTCTCCCACATGCCATCCATCCTGTCCTAACCAGGCTCCCAGCTCCTGATGCCTCTGTCTTTCACAAGGGCTATTTTCTGTGTTTGCTGCCATCCAGCAGGTTTTTTTCCCCAGGGAATCTTTACATGCGCTTGAACCAGATGTTTCCATTTTACTTAGGACTTAGCTGCTATGGAAACTGAGGATGCACCAGGAGAGGAAGAGTGAGCTAATCAGAAATTACCTGTGGCGCTGTGTAATTTGCAGCAGCAGCTCTTTCCTGATTTTGGCCATGATTAGGCATTCTGCTTTCAAAACTCAAAGGGAACAAATGATCACAGAGATTTACCAGAGCCTGGTCTCCTGCTGATGGAGGGTGATGAGCCCAGAGGTGGCCCAGGACAACTTCCATGGCTGCCCATCTCCGTGGGCAGCTCCTCTGTTTCTAGGTCTGCCAAGGCACCAAGGGGAACCTCTACTTCTCCATTTTGCATTCACCACACACAGCAGAGATGAAGATCGGGAGTGTGAGGACTGAAATGAGAGCCAGAGAAAATGCATAGAGGTGCTATAGCAGATCAGGGATGTAGGATACATTCTAATTCAGAGTGCCAGGGCCAAGCAAAACCCAAAGCTTGCTGCTGGCCCCTCTTGGTTGTTCTACTCATCCCATGGGAAGTCTTGAGCGAACTGCCTCCTGTTCCTTCTCACCATCTTCCTCCATCTCTCTTGAAGTGGTGGAGAAAAGGGACAAGGGAGAATTGTTTGAGAGAATGCTGGTGCATAATTTAAGGGCTCCCACAGTGAGTGGGGAAGTGGCTCTCAGCAGTGCTGCTTGGCACAGGCTGTGTGTGCCAGGCACGGCCCCACCAGGAGCTGTCCCCGAGCTGACACTGGTGAGTGCTGCTCTGTGCAAAGGCACTTCACAGGTTTTATGATTTCCTTGGCACCTGCGAGCACACAGTGCACCTGTTGGTGGGAAATGGAGCAAATAAGAGTGTTTGCTCACCAGGGAGTGCAGGGGAAGGCCTTTCAGAGGATACACACCAAGAGCAGCCCGGCTCCCTGGTGACTGATCTCACTTGAGACCCTGTGCCAGCCACTCCAGGCTCCTCTGACTGCTTGGCTGTTCTGTCTCTGCTCCAATGAATTTGCATTCAGTGGCTTGGGCTGGTAAACTCTGCTGAATTTGCCTGCCTGCAGCTGTTGCCATGATCTAGGAGTTGTGAAACCCATTTTGGAAGCTCTCTTTGGTTTGGGGGCTGGAGGAATTCCTGCAGCTGGGATGAGGAGATCAAGTTCACAGTATAACTCAAGAGCTCAGTGGACCTGAGCAAGAGAGTTTTCTGCTTCTGATTTTGAGAAATGCAGGTGTGTTGGTCTTGTTGGTGCCTCCATTAGTTCTCAGACCTTGGTCCTACCTGTGCCCATCCTCATCCTCCTGCATGAACAGAATCAGGCTGCTGGCTCTGGAGAAGTGTTTTGTGAGCCTGTGGCCAGTCCAAATAAGGTGTGATAAAGACTGTCTTCTGTCCCTCTGCCTTACTTCTCTCTGTCTTATTTTATTTCTCCTCCCAGTAATGCTGTATTAACTCACAGCAACTCCTGTTAATGCAGCTGAACAGATTGAGGTGGAAAAAGAAGTGAAGCTGCTGGAGTCACAGCTTCTTCTGCCTCAGCAGAGGAGGCTTAACAGCTTAGAGGCTTTGTCCTGGGCTTGGATGCTCCAGCTGGCATCACAAGTACCAGCAGAGCTGCCAGGCACTGGGGCTTCAAAACTCAGCTCTGTGAAACTGCTGTGAGGTGCCAAGATCTGGCATGGGACGGGGCAGCTCCATCCCTTCTTGGTACCCCCGTGGGGCCCAGGCCCTTGGGATGGCAATTAAGAGAGGCACCTTGGGGGTGAAGGGACAGAGCAAAAGAGGCAAAGAGGGAGAGAATGATGTAGATAACAGAGGCCTGGATGTAACACCTGGCATGAAGGCAGCAGCATGTGCCCAGGGGAGGTAGAAGTTGCACAGACTTGGACTCAGGGGTCTGAAAGGCAATGCTCTGTGTGCCCATAAACGTCCATTTTGCACCCTTAGGTGCAGAGCACGTTGTGTTTCTGAGTCTTTGGCTGGATTACAGCCCCAGCCTCGCGGTGCCGACGCTGTCTGTAAACTGCAGCGAGGTCTTCTGGTTAATAGCCTGGTTTTGGTCACTCAGGTGTTTCCATAGTTACTGAGCTTTTTATTTATTTTTGTGGGGTAACTGATGTTGTCATGGCAATTGTCATATTGTCAGGCCAGTTTTCATCTCTCAGTGGATGAAGGCTGAGGTTTCTTGGCTGGGATGAAGCACAGCACGCTGGGCCACCAGGCTCAGGGTGACGCCAAGGCACTGGCAGAGAGAGTGGCACCACGTTGAGCTATCCAGGGGATATTTATCTGTGCTGCAGACACAAAACTAGTCATGCCTCCCATTAAGCTTGGGAAATGTGCCAAGGAATTGAAGTGAGGGATCTTCCAGGAGGAATGAAGGCTCAGCAGCCTCTGTCCCAGGAGGAGCAGGCACAGTTTAGCAGTAATGATGAGGAGGGCTGTGTGGGCAGACAAGTGGGGTTATCGTGCCACGGCAGGACCAGAGGCACAAGGAAAGGGTGTAAAAGTGGGTGTGGATCTGCATGCAGATCCCTCCGCTGGCTCATCCAGCACTGCTCTGCCACACACAGACATCCCGAGCCAGAGGCTGCATCCAAGTCGTCATCCTTAATGACCCTTGATGGACTTTTCTGCCATGGTTTTATCTAATTGCTTTTTGATTATTGCTGTAGTATGATGGATTCTGGTGTGAGGCTTAAGACAGTGGCTGCCAGGGTAGGAAAACATTATGGTTTGGCTGATGGTGTATTTACTTGTAAGAGGTCTGATCAAGAGGTCTGTGTGGTGGGAATCCCTCATTAATCTCAGGATTAAGCTGGGTGCTGAAAGCTGGATCCTATGCAGAGCTGGAGTCCTGAGCTGAGGCTGAGCTGTCATTTGTGGGGCAGGTGACGCCTCAGTGCTACAAGGCAGATCCTGGGGAGATGCCTGGAGGATCCTGATGTGGCCACATCCAGGATATCCCCCATGATCTGCCCATTTAACCCCCGTGGCCTCCCTGGAAGAGGAACAATTGCAGTCACTTGTCTCACAGAACTGCAGGAGGATAAACACATTCCAGACGTGAGGCACTCAGAGGCAGCAGTAATCACAGCTCGTATCTGCACTTAAGATAGATGAGACACGGTGGCCTGATGTGGCAGAGGTCTCATGAGATCATCTGTCTATACATCAGCAGCAAACCAGCAAAGGGACTCTGGGAGAAGTCTGGTATATTTGGGTATATTGATTCTCCCTGGCTCTTGGCAAGGCTTAAAACAAGAGGACAAACATCTGCAAAAATTATCCAGCTTGGAGAGGTGCTTGTCCCTGGGAAGGGGAGACATCCTCCCGTCTCAGAGGTTTGTCCATTAAGCACATTGCCTGCCATCTTCATCCTCCCTGGAGAGGAGGCAGGGGATATTTATTGGTTGGGCATCAGATCTGGAGCCTAGCTGGAAGGCACAGGGAGAAGGGGGATCCTCTTGGGTGGGAAAATCTCTGTCTGCTTTTGTTCTGCCTTGTTCCTCCCCTGACCAGCTTCACGTGCTGTGAGATTGCTCCTGTTAGCCTGTCCTCATGTCACCTCATTAATGGAAGACCAGAGAGCTGTGTCCTCTCCTGGCCCTTTTAGCAGGGAAATACCTCTCAGAGGGAGCAGATGGTTCGTGTAAGGCTCCTTCTGTGTTCATCCTGAGTCTTGTGTCTCTGCTCTGCCTCTTTTCTGCTTTGGAGATTTGCTTTGAGCCAACATGAGTGGTGTGTCAAAGGAGGGAAGTGAGTGCTCCTGCTGTGTGATGGAGCTCAGAGCCCAGCCTGCGCTGCCAGCTCTGCATGGGATGGGGTGGGATGGGAGAATGGGATGGGATGGGATGGGATGGGATGGGATAGGATAGGATAGGATAGGATAGGATAGGATAGGATAGGATAGGATAGGATAGGATAGCATAGCATAGCATAGGATAGCATAGGATAGCATAGGATAGCATAGGATAGCATAGGATGGGTTTGGATGAGTTGGGTTGGGATGGCCAACGTTGTACATGCTGTCCCACCTCACTTTAGTGCATGTGTCCCTCCTGTCTTTTGATGTCTGGGTGACTCAACAAAGGTTCAACTGACACACTTGATGGCCAAGCCCCTTGTCCTCCTTCCTAGAGGCAGCTGCAGGCCTGGGCTCCACTGTATTAACTGGAGCATTTCAACTGGCTCCAATCCTGTCGGCAGCTCAACCATCCCCTTGTTTACTGTTGAAATAATTACTGCTTTGCCATAATATTAGCTCTGAGCCGTGACTCCATTACCATTATCGCCGGAATATTACCCATTTATTATCTCCCAGCAACCCTGGAAGATGAACACTAGGCTTCAGAGACCAATTGTTTTACAACAGACAGGATCTTGGTGTGCATTGTTTAATGAGGTAAACTACATTATAGCCAGCATTAATTTGGCTCCGGTGCTCTCCACTAAATCATTGTTAACCTGTAAATCTGCCACCACTTTTGATACTCCTTTAATCAATGTGTGCCAGACTGAGCAGCTGGGCAAAGGGTCAGCAGTGGTCCAGCTCTGCTTGTATCATGTAGGGTATACAAACAGGAGAAATAAATAGGGTGAAGTGGCCATGGAGAAGCAGGACTTTGGGATGGACACTGGTTTTTTGTGTGGTTGTGGTGATGGAGGCAACCGGCATTGCCATGGGTTGCTTAAGAAGAATGTGGACCCATATGACCACCAGCAAGATCCGGACAGGGATCAGGGGAAATATTCAGCCTGTTGAGTGCCAGCAGCTTCTCTATCAGCTCCCATGGGAGAGGGATGTGGCCCAGCAGGGGACAGAATCTGGTGGAATCACTTCATGAGTTCCATGTTGTTCTTTCGCCAAGGAATGACTAAAACTTGGTTAGCATGACATGTGGGGAGCTTCTTTTAGCATTTCCCTTCCTGATACACCCTAGTTCCTCCTGCTTGCTCAAAGCAATGGGAGATTATGTACTTTTATGTGTATAAAAGTAATATTTTTGGCTCTCTGCATGGTGGAAATGAACTCTTGGAGCTGATTTTGCATATTTGGCATAGATACCTCTAAAATATGCATCTTGGTACAAAAATAACAAGACCCCTTCCAGCTACAAATGAGGCAATGTCTTTCCCTTAAAAAAAGGTGTGGGGGGGGAACCCTCTTGGTTTCAAGACATTCCCTAAATGCAGCTTTGCAATGTCACACTTTCCCAGTTTGCCAGAGGCAGAGAGGGATCTGCTCCTCATCACAGTTTGGGGAAGCAGCTGCCTGCTGCCCTAATAGGGGGCAAAACCAGGAAGCCCTGCCTGCACCCCCAGATTTTATCCTGTGTCTTGTCCTCTTGGTCCCTGACCACCTTTCCCACAAAGGTGGGACCCACTGAGGAGTTGCAAATGCCCTGATCTGTGCTCTGCATGGCATCTCCCTGCAGGAAGGATGGGATGTGTTAATGGCGTGGTGGGACAAAGAGGACAAAGCCCAACACACCAGCAATGTCAGCTTTTTGTTGGATTTTCCTTCTCTTCTTTGCTGCTGAACACAACTCCCTGTTTCCCTGATAAATGCGTGGCTTTGTGTTGCTCCCTGCCTGGGACTCTCCTTTCATTCAGCTGGCCTGGGGAAGAGCAAGGGACAGGAGTGTCTGAGATTCCAGAGATCTCCACGCAAATTAAAACCTTTTATCAGCCCCTAATAGCTGTGCAAACTAATTATATTTGGGCCAAACTTTGCCAGCGACTCCCTTGAGGTATTATTATAAAAATCTGAGCTGTGGAAATGCGTCCCCATTCTGTCAACACCAGGTCGCTCCAGCTATAGAAAACTCTGCTCTGGCTCCTTTTAGCTGCTGTGATGTGCTTTGCATAAGCTGCTGCTGTTGTTTTCGGGAAGGAGAGAGCCTGGCTGGGCTGTGTCACACGTGGCCCAGGTCTGCTGAGCCAAGGACAGGGCTGTGTGCCGGGTAATAGCACTGAAATATTTATTTGCACAAACCCTGCTGGCCTGGCTCAGTTTGTGGCCATCAACGTGGCTTTGGGGCTGTGGGTGCACAAGTGCTTCCATCCCTGGAGAAATGGGATGTGGTGGTGAGGGGTGGGAAGGATGCTGGAGAGGTGGGGATGCTCAAACACAGCAGGCAGGGGATGGGAATGAGCAGCCCAAGGAGAAAGCACATAAGGCTCTCTATGGATATTTTTCCCAGTGCCAGTTCTTTGCTGGGTGTCTCCTTGTGGTTTTGGAGCTGATTTCCACCCAAACTTGTTCCTTCTTTTTCCTGGCATCACCATTTGCTCCATTCCTTGCCTTATAACCTTGCTCCCAAGCTTGCACAGGGCAGGGCACTAAAGATAACCCCCATGTTCACCCACCCCCACTGTCCATAGATGGAGGCAGCACAGGGAAATGCTTTGAGCCAAACTTCCCAGAGGGAAGGAGGATTTTGCCCAGTGCCACCATTCCCCCACCATCCTTGCACTCTTCCTGGGGCGCAGATTGCCAGCTAATGGGGCGGAGCTACTGCGAGCACTCTCCATTAATGGAGCAGAATATAAACAGAATAAAGCCTTCATTTCCCGGGCTGTGATTTCATTATTAATATACTTTACAGTTCACAGGTTGTTCATTTGCTTCCATGTTTTCTCAGCTGGTGTAATCTGCTGCGCAGAGTGAGAAGAGTCATAAAATTTCCATTTCCAGTTGAATGTGCGTCCAATTCGCCATGAAATGTTTCTCTCTGTCGTGAATATTAAGTGCCCGAGGAGTCAGTGGCCCTGGGATTAAGCAGGGCAGGTTGCCAGCCCCTCTCTGTGTCCCAGGGGTGCAAGAGAGAAGTGGCTGCAGGGAAGGAAAGGTGACAAGGCAAAGTGGGGGGACTGAGGGAAAGACCACGTGGCAGAGGGAGGAAGAGGGAAAAGAGGAGGAGAGAAAGTGAGGATAGAAGGAAAGGGAGGAAATCGAGTGGCAAAGAGGCTTTAAGGAGGGATGTGGTGGGTGAAGGATGCTCTGACAGGACTGACCTACACTCACCTCCTTGTTTCCCAGTCCCATCACCTTGACACTTGTCAGGGAAGATGCTGCACCAGTGTTTGCCCCAGTTTGTAAATCAGTTGTTGATGTCTGTGCTCGGTCACTGCCATGGGCCTCAGGGCTGTGCCCTTCCCCTGGCCTGAATATGGGTAGAAAAAGAGTCTCTTTGTCTCTGGTGAGGCTGAGAAACGCTGCTGTGCTTGTAAGGGCAAGGAGCTGGAGAGCCAGAGTGGCTCAGCTGCCCCGTACCAAGCTGGAGAACAACAGTGAAGCTACAGCCACGGAGCTGTAGCACCATTGCAGACACAGAAAAAGGGCTTTTCACATGAATTTGGGGAGGAAAAAAAATCATGTCCTGCTCATGTTAAACAGCCAGCAGGAAATTCGTTGTGTATTTAGGATATTTAATGGCTTGTAGACAAGCAATAGGTTTCTGGGACAAGGAAACAGAAATTTGGGTAGTTGTGGCAGGTGGCCATGCCCCGAGGCTGGGAAGGTGGTGGGACCAGCAGTGCCATGGAGGGGTGCCCACAGCTGCAGCGCCACTGGCAGTGGGCACATCTGGCCGTACATCTGGCACGTTGCTGCAGCTGGAGGTGGTGAGAAATGTGTGCCCTGGTTACCCCTCCCTGGCCTTGCAATAGAAGCACAGGATGTGGTGTCACTGCTGGGAAAGGGGACAAAAAGGGAAATCAGGGTGGCGTGCCCAGGCTGTGGGGGTAACTTGGGTGCTACCCCGAGCTGATGGCATCGTTTCCTTCCGACTCTTTGCTGAAACACTTCAGCCACAGCATTCCTCACTGCAGGGAAAAAAAATGCCTCTTCCTTTCCCATCTTCTCTCGGTCGAGTCAAGATAATAATAGTCTTTTTCTGATCCCCTGAACTTTCCCATCTGCTTGGTAAAACAATGGCAATTCTTTTTCCTCCTGGCCTCTCTCTCTGTCTTCCTCTCTTTTATTTTTATTCTCCTATGGTATAATTTAAAGCCAGAGCAATGCTGTAGCCCATGGGTTTTTCCCCTTCCTGTGACACACTGCTGTTATTTAAAATGGCATTTCCCTTGCAGAGCAATGCCTCTCGCTGCCCTCCCAGCTCCTGTAGCAGGGCCAATACCTACACAGAGGCCTGAGGAGGGGATGATGGGCTCCAAGGAAGGGGCTCAGCCCAGCCTCCAGTCCCCCAGTCTCAGCCACCCAGCATCACACATCCCTGAAATTCCTGTCACAACCACCTCATCCCCCTTCCCCAGACCCAGGGCATCCTCACCAGCCCCCCAGAGCCCCAAACCCATCCAACTCATCACCCCTGCATTTCCCTGGCTTCTCTCAATAAGCCACAATATTGTGAGTGATCCTGCAGAAATGGAGACATCAGTGCCATAAAACACAAGGGACAGAGCAAGGCCACTGGGCTGGAAAATAGCGTGTCTGAAAAAATAAAGACGGGATAAAGATGACGGAGAGGCGACAGCGAGTCTCACCCTGCCATGATTCAGATGACTCTGGGGGGTGAAGAGTGGTCAGGGGGTCCCAGGGGAGAAAGAGGGATGGAAAATATCCCCCATTTGCAGAAAGCTGTGGCAGCCACAGAGTCCGGGCTTGCCATGAGCTGCCTGCTGGGATACGTGTGGAGAAGGGAAAGTTTCCCAGATCCCCATGACTTCTTGCCAGCTCTGGGGATGGATTTAGCCGGCACTTGATGCTTATTTTTTTACTCTAATGCCATTATGCCACTTGCTTCCCATCTGAGGGATATTTCCCTAATGCGGCTGAAATACGGCTTAGCCGAGGTTACAGCCATTTAACGCTTTGCATTGCAATTGCTTCTTAAGAGCTTGTCCTGTGGAGAAAGCCTTGGGGTTTAAATTTCCAGCCAGAGGGACCCTTCGGTCCTGGCTGCCAGCAGCTCTTTTTCACACAAATCCAGAGGAAAGCAGGGTGCCTCAAGTTTGGCAGGGGTTGGGAATGTTTTCTCCTGCACAGCAATGTGGTCACATGGAGTTGTTGGGAAGGGATGTGGTGGATCTCCCATGGAATTTTTAAGGGTTCTTTGCAAAGCACCTGCAGATAAATGACTTTTAAGCTAAAAACTCTTCACAATGGTGCTATAATGGATGGCTCAGGCGACTTGGCAGCTCTGCATAGCATCGGTGGGGTGAGCAGAGTAGGCAGGTGTCCCCGGAGCAGGCAGGAGCAACCTTGGTTCTTGCTCTCCTCGCCAAGCCCTGTGCACCACAGCTTCTCCCAGAGCCAGCGAGGAAGCTGCCAGAAACGGGAAGAGCTCCAGAGGAGCCAAGTTGCGACAGGATTTAATGGAGGAGCAGCGTTCCCACAAACAGGATGCGTGTTTGAGTGATTTTCTCCAGCAGCATCTGTCGCTCTCCAACATCTTGGTAGCATTGCAACAAATTATTTAACCACTACCCACTGTACCCCATCTGTTAGGCAGCCCCTCCACATGGATGGGGCCCTACTTCCCACCTTTCCAGAGGAGCTCACCGGCGAAGGCTGAGCGCCAAACAACAGGACAAATTAAATCAAAAGCGCAGCTTCGGCACCCAGGGGGAAAATGCACATCAGCTTTGACTTATTGCATGGTGCATGCTTACAAGAGAGAAGCAGCGGCTTTTGTCACTGCAAGGGGCCATGAAAAATGAATTAGAGCCACTGCTGGGAGAGGGCATGCAGGAGAATCTTTCATTCCAGCAACGCTGTCCTCTCTCACCTTGGAAGCAGCTACGGGGAAAAAACGACAGGGGGGAAGGAGGGGTAAGGAAAGGAAGGAGAGAGGACTTTGTGTTGGGTGCCTGATTGGATGCTCTGGGCTGTGGAAGAGACCATGGGAGGAAGAGTGGTGCCAGGAGCAGTGCTGGTGCTCGGGCAGGAGCTGCTGGGAGATGCTGTCTCCTCAGGAGCTCTCTGGAGAAGGCTTGGCTCTGTGGGAGCCTCGACATTGATTTTCATGTACCTTTTGCATTTGTTTTTGCAAGGAGGCAGAAAAGCTCCGTGGGAAGTGGCTCCATGCCAGTCACAGCTTCTGCCAAGCATCAGTCCCTCCCAGTGTCACCACAAGGGTCACCCTTGCCTTTCCAGGGCCAAGGAGAAAGGGATCCAGCTCATGCTGGCAATAATGGGTGGGTGTCATTAAGAACAGCTGCCCTCTAACGAGCCCTGCACCCATCTTTGCTGCAAATCTGACACTATTTAAGGTCTTTGTGAGCCGTAGCCATTGCTAATTTGCTCTAACAGGATGACATGTGCCCTCTGGACCTTTTCCTGGGGTCCAGTGTCCTTACCAGCACCCCAGGAGGAGGCAGAGGCTGGGAGAGGCTGAAGACAGTCACTGCTACTTTGCTGAGCCTTGAGCTGCCTCTGAGCTCTCCCTCACACTGAAATAAAAGAGCTCATTCTTTATTCGACTCATTTACTCCTGAGTTAGAGCCTCGTTCAAGGGTGGTTGGTCCCTGAGTTGTTTTGTTTTGTTTCTTTAAATATTAATTTCCATAATCCATTTATTTCCCAAGGAACTACTTCTTGCAAACAAAAGGTTTAATGCTCCTCTTTTATTCCTGGTAACAAATAAGTTGTCTGAGACGTGCAAAAAACCTCGGCAGCAGCGAGCCGTGCGCCGGCTGATGCCACAATCCACACTAAGGATGGAGAGATGCATCCCTGAGGGATCACAGGTGCCACAGCAGCATCTCCCTGGAGGTGCTCACCCAGAGAGGGAGGGCAGCAAGCCAGGCCAACACTGGGAAGCCCCCACAACCCGGGATTCCAATCTTTTGCATGGAGGCGTCTCTGACATGCCTTTTTGAGATGGAAGATTTGAGAGCCGAAGGCCAGGAAGCACAATAGAAGATAGACTGCTTGTACCTCATTGTCTGGAGAATAGATGGGCTGCAGGCTCCCGGAGAATAGGAGCTGCCACTCAGGTGGCTTTAATAGAACAGGCGGCAGATAGATTTCAATAAAAGAAATGAGTATAAATATTGTTAGCGGAGAATAGAGGGAAAGTGAAAAAGATCTTGTTTAACGAGTCACAGTGGGAAACTTTCAAGGACTTTTAAGCTAAAAACTCTTCACAATGGTGCTATAATGGATGGCTCAGGCGACTTGGCAGCTCTGCATAGCGTTGGTGGGGTGAGCAGAGTGGGCAGGTGTCCCCGGAATACTGCGGGGAAGGGCATGGCAGGGAGTCAGAGACTGCTTTGGGTTGGAAGGGACCTTGAAGACCATCTCATTCCTACACCCTGCCACAGACAGGGTCACCCTCCACTAGACCAGGTTGCTCAGGCCCCCAGTGCCTTGCTTTCACTGTCCCTGGAGTTCATGCCAATATATTGACCATGTGTGACCACTGAGTGACCATGGGATGTGGTGGCATCTGGAAGGTCTCTGTAGGTCACCTGTCCCTGTGGCTAGTGAGATGTGTGGCATGTACCCACTTAATAGCAAATATCAGAGTTGTTGTGTGAGGTATGAGCCCCAAGGGTGATCTCAGGGATGCACTGAGCAAACAGAGCCATAAATGTGGGTCCTGACTTAGCTCTAGCTCTGCATTGAGCAAGAAGTTGAAGAACGTGTATTTCCTGCCTTTGTGATGGCTCCCTGTTAGAATGTGCCTGTCAAAATCCCCATGTCCTGACCCTGTGGTCATGGGCAGCCAGAGATTGGCCCTTCAGAAATAGTCACCTGTGCTCATGTCAGCACAAAATCAGGCCTGGGCAGGTCCTCCATTGTATTTTGGAGCAAAATTCAAGGCACCCTCAGCTCACCTATGCCCCAGAAAGTTGGAAGGGGAAGAAAAGCCACAGCACTACATAGCAACAGGCAAGGAGAGGCTCCCACAGCCCCAGGGAGGAGGGGACACTGATACCAGTGGAGAAGAAGGACTTTATGCCAAGGATTTTATGGCCACCCCTCTCCTTCAAAACCTGTGCTGCCGCACACAAGGAGCAAAATTGGCTGTGAGAGTTCCCCAAATCCAATGTAATGAAGGGTCTGAGTAAGGAAAACATGATTTTTTCTCTCTGTTTGATGACACCAGACACAACTGGTGATGATTGCCACCCCTGGGGTGTGAGGATGAGGAGGGAGCTCAGACTGCAGCAGTGGAGTGAGCTCCTGCCAAGCTCCCACATCCCTGAGCACCGTGCAGTGCCAGGCAGGGAGTGCAGCATCCCCTGGGGCTTTGCACAACATCAGGCCATGGAAACATGCTAATTAACATGAAAAAGCATGTCGGAGGAGAGATTTCCCTCCTTGTCATCGGGAAACTTCAAAAACAGTGGCTTGGCCCTGTGTAAGCACGACAGAGACTCTGATGTGCTGTGTGCCCGTTTCTGGGGAGACGGTCCTGCTTCTGAAGGGTTGTGAACATGGAGAACAGGAGGTGTGTACCCCGTACCTCATGTAGGTGTGCTTCCTAAATGGATTGCTCAGCTAAGGGGGGGGGTCACAGATAGAAATGGGCTTGAGCCTGCGGTTCAGGGATGCAATATTCACAAGAGGAGGAGAGGAGTTTGTCTGGGTCGATAGGGTAATCTTAAAAAAAATCATTTTTTGAATGATTGCGCTGGATGGTTTCCAGCAGGTTAATTATCCCTAATCTTTGTCCACTGGAGCATGGCATCTTCAGGCTGGCACAGTGGGGTTGAAAAGAGGGGCTGCACGGAGGAGAAGCTGCCCTAGCTGGGGTCATTCACCTGATCAAAAAAAAATGGGGAAGGGAATTTCAGAAATGCCTGAACTTTGTTCCTGATGTGTTAATGAGCCATCAGGAGAGAGTAATAGTGGTTAATAAGAGCTGAAGCAGGTGCATCCCTCAGTTTGGCTGGGACATGTACTGGTGGCAGCCTTAGCTCTTGTTTACCCACCCACCTGGGGCTGTGTCCTGCCTCCTTTGAGACAGATTTGGGGCGATTTGGGGTGGTTCCTCCCCCACCTACTTCCCCATCTGCTCTGATTCTACTAAATCTCCCATCCTGCTCCCATCCCAGCGGCACTTTTCCTCTCGCTGCTGCATGAAGGAGAGGTGAAGCGGGTCTCGGGTGCCAACAATTCTCTTATTACCTTTGTGTGCTTTATTTATTTACCATAAACTGTTATAGGATGGCCATCAGCACCACATCGGGGTGACGTTTGAAATATATGGCTCTCGGGTTTAGTGCGTCACTCGGAGCTGGGAGTCTGCACGATGTTAATTTTTATTGCCAGAAGTAGCCATAAATTGATAGTTGAGAATTGCTGTAGGGACTGTAATTAACTAGTTACTATTTCACCTCCAAAAGGAGCAATGTTTCACGCTCTTACTTTTACTTATCTGGAATCAACTGCTGTCAACATCCGCTGAAGCCCGTATAAAGATTTATAGACCTTGGAGGTAAATATTGACTAATGGGCAGCTTGGCTTAATGTTCACCTTGAAGGACAATAAATTGTGCTATTGATTGAAGTGAGATGTCAATATCTGCATTGTTGTAAACATTTTAATAAAATTATCTCCATAAAATATTCTCTTTCTTTGGCTCACCCTGGCCACTGGGATCAGTGCCTGGAAAATGCAGCAGCACGGTGTAGAGGGCAGGGCAGTGCTTTGGGATCACTGGTGGGACTTTGAGCACCCAGAGACCAAACCTATTGTGGGACCACTGTTGAGGTTGTGCCTTTGGGCTTTAGAGGTGAAAAATCTTGCAGCCCTGGCTGGCTCAGCTTGATCTGAGGTGCAGGGAGTTGGTATGGACACAGGGAAGAGCTCCAAGGAAGGTTTTTCAGTGGCATCACAGGCAGTCTTCAGCCAGGGAAAGCTGTGAGCAGTGTCCTAGAGACCTGAACATGGCTGCAACAGTGAGCCAGGGGACAGTGGCATGTAATTAATTTGGGAACATGTGTTCACTTTCTGATGAGTTATTATCTTGTCAGAGGCTCAATGGAAGCAAATGGGGAGGAGGAGTCAGAAGGGAGATGAGTCAGGATGGGAAAGGGAGGAGAAGTGAGGGAAGGAGAAAGGCATGGAGGGAGGAATATGGATGCAGGAGGCATCTGCCCACACCTCATTGCATCCATGCTGTGTGGGACCCCAAGCACAGCTTGGCCATCTGTTGGTTTGCCTTGGTGCTCTGTGCCACACCAGGACCTCGCCTCTGTGGCTCCTCCACATTCATGATGGTCAAACTTCCCCTTCCCTGAGGCTTTTAACAGAGATCTGCAGAGCAAGTCCCAAATAGTGCGTGGTGGTCTGTGTGCAGCCTCCTGCTCACTGAGCACAAGGACTCAGGCTCTGCTTTCCCATCTCCCCTGCTCACAGTGGGTTAGTTCATCATCCTTGGCTGATGAGCAAGGATTACACTTGTGCATCGTCCATGGCCATTCCATTTCTAGCCTGTATTATATTATTAGTATTAATAATAATAATGATGGGTGCTGGCTGTGCTAGTTTTCTAGCTCCTGAGGAGATGAGAGAGCTCTCCATTAATTCCTGCAATATTTCAGCTCCTAATTGTGCTCAAGCAGAGACAGCCTTGGAAGTTCCCACCATCAGTTCAGGCAGAGAAGGATTGGTACCTCTGGCACAGCTCCTGGAGCTGCAGGGCTCTGGGCAAGCCTTGTCCTGAGCTTTCCCTAGTTCCAGGTGCTTCCAGGATGTGGTCCCACAGAGTGAAGCAGCTTTACAGATCTGGTTTTCCTTCAAAGACACTTGTATAGGAGAGGATGGGGGAATGTTGTCTTAGTCACCTGGTGTCACCAGGGGGCAGGGACTCTTTATGTCACCTAAATATTTGAGATGCTGTAGCTGTCACCAAGGAGGCATCCCTGGGCCAGAGCCTCTTGCAGGGATGGTATCTCTAATGCTGTTGTCATCTGAGCGTGACTCATATCACATTGTGCACAGGACAGAAACAGGAGTCATCTCCAGCTCAGAGCATCCTGTCCCAGTCCGGGGCAGGCTCTGTTTGGCTGTAGCCAAATTCCCAGGATGTCAGACCCTGAGTCCCTGAACTTTGAGCTCTGCCTCTCCATCAGCTGATTACTGTGCACATATCTCAGACTTCAGTGCAACGCAGGCACAGGGGAAACCATCATTCCCCAATTTCCTGAGCTTTTGCAGGTGGAAATCTGACCCTCGCAGTTACTTTAATGAAGTCTTTTTTTGGAGAACAAAATGCACTCGAGCTGCTTTGCTCCCTGATCAAACCAGGCACACAAATTATGGCTTGACTATGGCAAGAGCTAATTCTTGCCGTGTGTGAGCCGACTCTGCAACTTGGGAAAGGGCCTTTGGTGAGTTGGGAAGCAGTGTTATCTGAGCCTTTGCACAACCCAGAGTCAGATTTGTGCACGGAGCATCTGAAGGCCACCGGCTGTGTCCTTACTTTATCAGCAGGCAGCGCTGTGCTACAGAGAAGCTGATTCTAGGTCAGCCACAAAAAGGAATTTTTTTCCCCCTCTCTCCTTTTTTTTTTTTTTTTTTGCAGTGCTGCAGGGCTGCTGGATGTAAAGATGTAATTTTTGTGTCTCTAAAGGATATTGATTTTGGGGTAACGCCTTCATATCTCACCCTTCAGTTGCACTAAGTACTGATGAGCTCAGCGGTTTGCACCACCAGCCACTCAGGTGGGAATTTCAGCACAGGGCTGAGGACACTGGTGCATGTCAGCAATTCATCAACAGGAAAACTCACTTCACTCCTTTGCAAAGCCCCAGAGGGCTGCCTTCCCAGTTAGATCAGCCTGGAAAGGTGGGGTGTATGTATGCATGCCTGGCGTCCTGAGTTCGGGGAGCAGAGGACATGCAGAGTACCAGGGATGCTGTGTGGAGGTGGCAGCTGCGAGTGCTGGTGCAGGGAGAGGGAGCCAAGGTGGGATTTCATCACGGCTGAGCATATTTGCACTAGTTTGAGTTGACAATAGTGGCACCTGGGACTGCAGCAGCAGGATCCTGGCAGATGCCTGGGGTGCTCTTGAGCTGTCCCAGGGCATTACAGGAACACCATCGGTGCTGCTCAGCTCTTTCCATGGTGGATGGTGAAGTCTGACCACACTACCCCTGCAGCATGGGAAAAGATGCCATAAAAGCATCAGCCAGTGGGAAGCAGCAGCGTGTGCCCTGCTGGGAGCCTCCCACGTGTGGATGTTGCATGCATTTGTTAGGAGCAGGATGCACACGGTTGACCGGCCAAGCGCGGCGAGTTGTGGCCCGTCAGGTCACGCCAGCACAGACAGCGGTGTCTGGGTGGGAAGCCAGGGCTGGCCGAGCTCACAGCATCCCCCTGGGGACCAGGGACCTGTGCTTGGCCTCTCTGCCATTGGCACTCACTCCCAGAAACAGCTGTCCAGAGCTAATTTATTTCCTAATGCTGCAGCAATGTTAATTTATAAATTACACTGGTAATTCGAGCTATTATTAATTTCAGATGGTGTAGGGCAAGCCTAATTAAAATATGACACCAATTGCCACACATATGTACCAAGGACTACCGTTTAAAATTTATAGGAATATTAAGTGTGACACAGGGCTTGGAGATGTTCCGTGCAGTAATTACAGCATCCTGGCTGCAGGAGATCCAGTGGGGAGATGTAAACAACAGGAAAGGGAGAAATTGTCCCTGTTTTGGGACTGCAAAAAGTAATTTTTGCTGCTTGTTTGGGGAAGAACCTGGGGAATCTCGTGCCCCAACCTGCTCCTGGCCAGACAAGCATTGGATGTTTTTCCAGAAGTGTGTCAAAATAAAGAGAGCTCCTGCAAGGAATGGGGGCTGAAAGATGCCAGAGTGAAGAAAATGCCACTTATTGCATCTTTCTGGCTTTGAGTGAAACAAGAAGCTGCACAGCAGCCTGGATGGAGAGGAGGGTGACAAGTGCAGCTCCCCCCCAGAAATGAGCCTGGGGTGGCACAGGGATGAGGTGTTCCAGCTAAAGGGAGGTGTTGGCACCACCACTAATGGGAATAGACTTGCTGTGAATTAATTGAAGCTGAAAAATTAGAGAAGGGTGTTTATGTGAGTTAGCCTGGAGGAATCTCCCAGCAGAGGGGATGTGCAGAGGTGAGCTCAGGTCATTTTGCAGGGTGCAGGCTTGCCCACTTTGCCCAGCCTGAGCACATCAAGGACATTATCTCCAGCAAGTGATGCTCTCAGTGAGGCCAGAGCTGCTGGAGCAGCCCAGTGTTTGCAGAAACCTTTCTGGCAATGATGGAATGGAGGGGCACAGGCACAGGGACATTCCGGGCTGGGACCTGCAGGCTGGGTGTCCTAGTGGAGAGTGACATGCTCACAAAGGGTGAGCAGCCAGTGGGCACAGGTTTCTTGTGCCTCCCCATCACTCAGGGCTCTCTGTCTCTGCCTCTGCAGCTGTGGGCTTCATCAGCGAGGATGAGTACCTGGAGATCACGGGAATCACGCGGGAGCAGTCGGGAGAGTACGAGTGCAGCGCCTCCAACGATGTCTCAGCGCCCGTCGTCCAGCGAGTCAAAGTCACCGTCAACTGTGAGTCCCTGGGGCCCTCGGGGGACAGGGGTGGGGCTGCAGAGGGTCACCGTGCTGCCCCACAAGGGAATGGCACTTCCCCTCAAGGAAGTGAGGCACACAAAGGCCCCAGAGCGAGACAGGCGGCAGCAGTTTTTCTGAGCAGGTGGTGTTTTGCCCTATTTTCCCCTTCTTTTCAAGCTCCATTTTTTCCCACCACCTCCTCCTCAGCTGTCTCCATCAACCTGGGTTTTCTGCCCATGGAGAGATGCTGTGCTGATAACCTCTGAGGAGAGAAGAGAAGAGAGCAGTAAATAGAATTTTTTTTTTTCTGTTAGATAAAATGAGAGAGAGGAAGAAAGCAGCATATTTCATGTTTAGACATACACAAAGACTCTCCTAAGCCCCTCTCTGGTCACTCCATTAGCTGAACATGTAACAACCATGAGTTGAGGGTCTGTTGTTTTTGGAAGAGAACTCCCATGAACCTGAAAACCTCTGTACAGCAGCACCGGAGTGGCAGGAGCTGAGAATGGGCTCAGAGATTATTTTGGCTCCTGCTCATATGCAGGGAGAGAAAGGAAATCTTCAGGAGCAAGGGGCAGGGATAGAGCCGTAGTTGTTTGCTTTGTTATACATAGTAGTAAAGAACTGCTATTCCTATTCCCATATCTTTGCCTGAGAGCCCCTTGATTTCACGATTCTAATAATTCAGAGGGAGGGAGGGAGGGAGGGGGTTTACAAGGGAGGGAAAAGGAAAAAGCCTCCTCCTTTCCAAGGGAGGCTTTTTCTGCCTTCCCTAGCAGACATCTATCTTGTAAACCAAGAGAGATAGGAGTCCCAAAGGCTGCTGGGTGTTGACCCCAGGTTTCCCCTCTCCCTGCAGACCCTCCGTACATCTCGGATGCCAAGAGCACAGGGGTGCCGGTGGGGCAGAAGGGCATCCTGCTGTGTGAGGCCTCTGCCGTCCCCTCCGCCAACTTCCAGTGGTACAAAGATGACAAGCGGTAAGAGTTTTTATTTAACTCATCAAATTTGTGGAAAGGGATTTTCCCAGGAACCTCTTGCAGCCCTCACTGGGGGAGGATTGCTGCTGCCCGTGCCTCTGTGTGAAGGTGTTGTGGTAAATCCCTGCTTGGGTGAAGCATAATGTCCAAAATGGATATTGGCAGCACAAATCCACACACTTAGGAGTGGATGAAATCTCTGTCATCTCTTTAAATGCTTTGGCCAGAAGGCAGCTCTTGGAAAAGCAAAAGGAATGGGGTGTCAGTCAAGAAACAGGGTTTGCTATACCTCAGAGAGAGTCTGCCTTGCTTTGGGGTGAAAATGGGCCTTTTAGATCAACCTGCAACTTCTGTGTCCTGCCAAAGCACAGGGACGTGGTTGGGGAATGAGGAGTGGTGCAGCACAGCCTAGGGTAGGTCCCACTCTGGAGAAATTGCCTCTCTCTGACCCCGGCAAAGTGGTTTTAACCAATTTTTGTGTTGATTAGCCCAGAGGGGCCGTGGTGTGGCCAAACACAGGACACGCCACACTAGTCACTGATAAGGAGGGATGTTTTGACCAAAAAAAGATGCTCCAGAAGCTGGAGGGAAGTCTGGGTCTGCCTGCCTCACCCGGTTGGAGAGGAAAGGAGCAGCAGAGTGTACAAAGCTGCGGATGTTTGTACGGCAGATGAAAGGCTCTGCTCAGAACTAGGTCAGATCACGAGGGCCTGCAGAGCAGCGGCAGGAGCAGGCTCAGCCCGCCTGATCAGCACCCAGCGTGGCTCATAATGGGAATCCAGCACTTCCCCTGAGGAATTAGCAGGCAAGAGCTGCAGGAGCTAAGCAGGATGGATGGACACCAGCTCAGGGAAACCCAAGCACTTGGTTAATGCTCCAGCATTTGTGCTGGCTGAGAACCCTCCCTGCTGTGATGGGTGCCTGTTGCAGCACTCACTGGGGGGACACAGGGATGAGAAAAGAGGAAGGTCACAGAAGGCATTCTGCAAAACAGAGAGGACTGAGGGCATGAGAGGGAAACCAGGCTCTTCTGTAGGGTGGGAATGAGCCTTTCCCAGGCACAGGAGCATCCCTCTCTCTGCACAGCATTTGGTGAGTCCCAGCACCATCCCACGACCCTGCAGCAGTGAGGATGCCTCTGGTCAGCATGGGGGTGGTATGGGCTGGCAGCTGGAGACACAGCAGAGCAGCATCCATCTCCCTTATCTTTCCCAATACCTTTCCCTCTCTCTCGTCTCCCAAGACCCATCTCCCCACTCACAGGCACAACCAGAGGATAACTGGGCACGGAAAATAGTGAGCACATCCCTTCCTGATGTCACCCCTGTGACCTCCCATTCCTCTTTTCTCCCAGACTGGCTGAAGGACAGAAAGGGCTGAAAGTGGAGAACAAAGCCTTCTTCTCCAGACTGACCTTCTTCAACGTCTCTGAGCAGGACTATGGCAACTACACCTGCGTAGCCTCCAACCAGCTAGGGAATACCAATGCCAGCATGATCCTCTATGGTGAGTAGGGCTGAGGGAATCAGCCAGGAAGGGGGAATGGCTTCACAGTGACATCACCAATGGCAGAGACATGGGAAGGGTCTCCCGTGTCTTTTGGGGGAGATTTATATTTGCTGCTGGTCCTTTCTGCCCTCGGCACGTGGGCTGGAGGTTGTGGTGAGTGCTTGGGAAGGGGTGAACCTCCAAAGCTGCCTCCTGATCCAGGTCCAGTGTCTCCCACCATTCAGAGGTGTTTGGCACTGTGTTTGGGAGCTGCCATGAATGCAAAGTTAGGAGCTGGCTGCAGGTTTCCATCTTCTTGCTCTGATGAGTGCCTGGGAGAGCCTCTGTGTGAAGGCATCCCCCTGTGTCGATGGGTGGGAGGAGAGATGCCGCTCAGTCATTGCTGCCCCATTCCCATGTGAGAACAAACAGGCTCCCTGCTCCATCACCTTCCAGGCCATGTTTTCTGCTCCTGACAAGCAGATATATCCTTATTGGAGGTGCCAAGGGAGATGGGAAGGTGTGGAGGGCAGGAAGGAGGAGAAAGTTTGTACCTCTGTCCCAGGACTGTTTTCCCTGCATGCTGGAGCTGGGATGAGAGCAATGCTGACACCGCCCAGGGATGGGAAGGGCTGTGATTGATTAACATATTTGTCAAACCTCTTCAGGTGGCAGCAAAACCAGAGCAGAGGCTGTGCCCTCCAGGAGTCAGAGATGGATGACAGATCTCATCCCTGGCCACTGCTTGGGGACATTTCCCTGCTGGGGTATGGGGTGTGTGGTTCTTGCAGCTGAACCACACGGGACAAGTGCAGACTGGGGACCTCCAAACTCTCCCCAACATTGTCCTCCTCTTTGCCACCCGGTTGTTGTGCCTGGCCATCTCCTTGTCTCTTGTTATTGTACGGTCAGAGGGAGCAGAGCAGAGTGACAAATTAACCTTCCTTGTCCCCAGGTCCCTCAGGGATGGATCAGGGCAGTCTGTACCCTGGCCATACAAAGTGTCTTGGGATAGGGAGCAGTCCCACAGTATGTTCTGGGTTCTGGAGTGTGCCAGGGTAGTGGGAGGCATCTGGAGACCCTGGGAAGTGCTGTCCATGTCCTGGGGAGGAGCTGGATGGATTCCAAGGGTGCAGTTTGTTTAAGGACGTCAGAGGATGTCGGGCTTTGCCAGGGGCCACACCACAGCTGTGGGGTCAGGGTGACATCACAGGACAGGCTTATCCTCCCCTGCCACTGGTACTGGCAGCTGTGCCAGGTTCCCCTGAGCTGTGACAGAGGAGTTCATCCCATCTTGGATGCTCCAACCCATTTGCTCCCCCAGTAAAGTCCAAGCTGTGTGTGATGAAGGTTCACCTGTGCTAAGCCATCATTGCCATTGCTTAGGAACTACCTCAGTTCTCTTCCACCCCAGCCTTCCTGGCAATCCAATAACCAACCCCATGTTTTAGGGATGCCAATGCCTCTGGCACTGCAAAGCCACCCAGACCTGGCTCCACCAGTTTTGCAGACGTAGGGTGGCCGTGCCAAATGCTCAACATAGCCTGAGCCACATTCTTAGCTCTGATGTTGCAGCCTTCCAATATGTTTATGAGGTTAAAATCTTGATTAGTGGGAGCCTTCAGTTTGGCATCTGCAGATCCAGGCTGGATGAACAGCCTAAAAGTAAAGATGGCGTCTCCCTGCTGAAGAGCTCTTGGTTCCTTGGGTTCTAACCTCTTGGTTCCTTGGGTTCTAACTCATCTGTGGGACTCATGCTGTGATGGCAGTGTCAGGTGGGAGGCTGGGAAGCATCCCACAAAAGTCTAAGCTTATTTTATGATCTCCCCTTAGCTTTGTGGTCTGGCTGTGAATCCCATCAGGAAAATCAGAGTCCTTTGACCACCCATAATTTCCATAAAGGCTCAATTGATTGAATGATCCATTCAGTCTTTAAATTAGTCCCCCTGGGGGGGGTGGCAGTTCCCTGAGGAGACCGTGACATGCTGGGGTTCCCCATCTCCTGGTGCAGGGCTCCCCAGCACCCCCATGAACAATCCCTCCCTAATTACCAGGAATGTGATGGCCCCAAGCATCAGAGGGCCAAGCTCACCCGTCCCTAAACCAGTGTCTTCAATCTGGGGATTAATGTGTCTTATTTATCGACATATTTATTAATCTATTTAATGCAAGATAAGAGGGAAGTGGATGCGGTGGCTGCACTACCTGTGCATGAGAAATGTCTCTTCTGTGAGGTTTTGGGGGACAATTTTGTGAGTGGCCCTTTTTCCCTGAAGCTGAGTGTTTTGGAGTTTTTCCCCCACAAATGGAGGTTTCATCTGTGCAGGTAGCGTGACATGAGCCTTTTTGGGGTTGTGAGAGAGGCTAATGTAGCGTTCATCTTTTAATCCTTTTTTTAATCTAATTTTTCATGGAGGTCAACTAGTGCTTTATTTAACATGTAGCACTCGTTATTCCAGACCTGCCGTCTCATTCAGCGGCTCATTTGGTGCTGTCTGGGATGTGATAGAGTGCTCAGGGAAACCACATCATTCTGTGGAGTTGGGGAAAAAAACCAACCCTCTGCTTCTCACCCATCACACAGTCTATGTTGCTCCCAGAGGCAGCTGTCAGGCAATAAATCTTTTTGGGATGTTGCAGGATTAGCAAGAGGGATGGGCCCTGGACTCACAGGGGAGAGCTGAATGCCCTGCATCCCCATATCCCAGCCCCTGTGCTTTGCCTTTTGCACAGGGTGCAACCACAGGCTTTGCCAGCTCTGAGGTCCCATATTCATCTCATCTCAGAGATGAGGGGACCATGGCCCCAGAGCAGTGGGGTGTGATTTGGGCAATCAGATCCCATTTCTACCCCATCCACTGGTTTTCCCACCCCAGGTCGAGGGCAGGCTGAGGGAGGTGTCTCGAGCCTGCGCTTTCCATTGCCCTTTTGCCTTAACTTTCCCTTGTTCTTTAATTTTTAGAAGAGACAACTACCGCTCTGACACCCTGGAAAGGTCAGTAATTTGGGGGTTCCCTACAATGCCAGTGCTTCCCCTGCTGTTCCCCTTGGGCCCCTCTGGCTCCCACCACAACTCATCTCAGTGGGAGCCGCAGCACCCACCAGCTGGATCTCCTGCCCCACAGCCCCACTGCTTTCACTGGTGTAGGGATGAATCAGGGCTTTCTTAGCCACCCTCCCATCCTGCCCCCTCCCTGCCAGCCTACTGTGCCTGTCTGGTGGTGGTCTGTGCCCTCTGCATGCCTGTCCCCATCCCATGGTGTCCCGCTCCCTCCCCATTGCCAGCGCACAGCAGGGCGGTCTTTGGGCTGTTTTCCCAGTGCTACTGTGTTAGTGGGCCTTGTGGCAGGTCCTTCCTCCTCTGGGATGCTTCTAGTGCCTTTTTTATGGGATGAGAGAGGGGTGGACAGGCATTTGGTCCCCCTTCTGTTGTTATTCCTGGCCAGGGCAGCCAGCTCTCTTACTGTCTGGTCAACTGGCTTGGTGTCATTTTGATTTTGGGGTGGCTTCATTTGTGATGAATGGAGTGGTCAGTCCTTGGTATGACTTGCAGATGTCTGTGGAAGCAGTGTGCGAGACCTGGATTCGTGAGGTGGGAGGTGTCTGAGTGTGCTGGAGAGTGTTACTGGTGGGAAACCAGATGGCTACTGATGCTCAGTGCCCCAGTCAGGTTTTGAAGTGAGGGCACATGTCCTGGGGTTTCGAAAGCAGTTGTGAATCAGACCTTGTGGTCAGCCCTGCTTCCACAGGACACAAGCATGGATGCTTTCCTGAGGTCTTTTTCCACCTTAGTTGTCTCTTGGGCCAACTATTTTGTGAAAAAATGGGTGTTTTGGTGAAAGCCATTGCCTAAGACACCCTCCACATCCTTTCCCACAGTGAGCTTTGAACTCCTCACTTCTTGTAGTCCCCATAGATGAGTGGGCTTGGCTCTTCTTGACCCTCCTCATCCCATCTCCTTGAGGTGGTGTGGGCCCATACTGAGCCCCAAAGAGACATTGAAGAGGTGCAAAACACCAAGTCCTCAATGTAGTGCTGCTGGCAGTATCTCTGCAGGGTGGGGAGGTGGTTACTGTCCCTCCCAAGGGACACTGGAGGGCAACACGGTGGTGACCCTGGGGTGGGCAGAATGTGCTGGGTAATAACTGTCATCTCCCCTACAAGTGTGGCTGGAAATCTGGGACCAGTTTGGAGGAGGGTGAAGGGGGCTGAGGGAGGTTGGATGGTGGTGATGCACAGGAAGTGGGCTTGGGATGGGGACTTCAGGCTGAAAAGGGACTGCAGAGGATCTTGTCCCAAAAATCAGCATTTGTGAGGACAGGGATGGCCGTTCCCATGTTCCTGAGAAGCACAGATGGAGGGGGACACCCAGAGACCTCTCAGAGCAATCCCATCACGTGCAACACCGCCGGGGGCCCCAAATAGTGTGATTTTTTTTTTTTTTTTTTTTTTTAATCTTTATTTCATGGTTTCTTCTATTTGTTGACTTCATGACCAACCACACGGGCGTTCCTGTCCCTTCCCACAGGCCCTGGAGCAGTGCACGACGGGAACAACGGCGCGTGGCGGCGAAGCAGCTGCGTGTGGCTGCTGCTCCTCCCGCTCGCCCACCTCGCCCGCCAGTTTTGACCCGAGAGCCGGCCCGCGGAGTAGCGGCAGCGACGACCACGGCCAGCGAGCGCAAGCAGAAAGGAGAGGAAGAAAAGAAGAAGAAAAAGAAGAAGTGTTCACCGTTTCCGAAAATAATCATAAGAATTGAGAGAGTATCCGGCCAGGCCACCTGGGGGAGGGGGAGAGAGGAAAAACACGCAAAAAAAAAAAAAAAAAAAAAACCACAACGGGAATTTGGAATGGAGAGAAAAGGGAAAAAATTAATAATCCAAGGCTTCCTGCTGAAGATGCAATGCGACTGAGTCTTTTTCTTTTCACCCTATTTTTTTTTTTTGTCCCCTACCACTTTTTCCCCCTGTTTTTGTTGTTCTCTGCCACGGGCCAGCGTGGAGGATGGACGGGGCCATCAGAGTGTGGCACTTGTCCCCTGCCCTGTCCTCTTCACTGCCGCCACCCGCCTGCTCCCTCCCGTGGGACCCTCCATCCAGACACACGGGTTTTCTCCTTTGCCAAGATTTCCCCGTCTTCTCATGGACTGTGCCGCCATTTGTGTTTCAGAATATATATACATATATATATATATCTCCATGTATACATATATATATGTATAGATATATAGATCTTCAACAGTTACCACACCACCACGAAAGGAAAGGGAGGAAGGAGACCAGCGTCGAGCCACGCTTTCATCGTACCATCCGCGGACATCGTGAATGATAAGGGATTCTGAGTCATGGTTAATTTTATTAATTGTATTTTCTGATACGAGCCTAGAACTCTTAGTTCCTAAAAAACAGAAATGCAAAAAAAAGAGGGAGAAAAAAAAGAAAAAAAAAAGATGAAAAAAAAAACAATCCAGGAGAGGGGGAGCAAGCGGAGAGAAGTTTGTTTGCCGAGGAGGCGACCAGCCAAGGAGGTTTGTGAGCCCGGCGAGGAGGATGAGGAGGAGGTCTGTGCTGAAACACCCCCAAAACCGGCCCAAAAGTGGTCGTCTGGACAGTTCCTGCCGAGGGCACAGATGACACTCGCCGCGCGTTGAGGTGGAGGGAGATACTGAATCTTTTTATGGGATATATATATACAGTATATATAAATATACATATATATATATATATAATTTTCTTTTTTGTTAGAGTTCTAGCCACAGTTCCCAGCAGGGTCCTTCCGCTGCCATTACTGCATGCTGTATATGGAGTTAGGTGTGTATCGGTTCTCAGCGAGACAAGTGTCTCGGTCACACATCCCTGAACCCCCTCGCCTTTCCACCCTCGGGTCACCGGGGACAAAGGGTCACAGGGGACCAGGGCCCCTCTCTGTCGCTTTTTGCCGCGTGGCCCCGGCCTTTTCGCGGTGGAATAAAGCGAGCTGAGGGACAGAGGGAGATCTATATAGCTCAGTTTTATATATTTTTATATATATATATATATATATGTGTATGTATATGTGTGTGTGTGCGCGTGCGTGTGTGTGTATATGTATATATATATATATATAAAAAAAAAACAAACACAAAAGAAATGAGAAAAAGAAGACGAAGCAACCGGCCCCTGCCAAGGCGCAGGACCTGTTGCCTCGCCGTCCATTTCAGCGGGGGTTTCTCCTGCAATTGGTTTTCCTCCTTCAATTTCCTTTCCTTCCCTGCGGCCGGCGGCGGGGGGCACGCGGGGGGCCCGGGCGCGGGCAGGCAGGCGGCGAGGGGGCTCTCTCTGCCTATCCATTAAAACGATTGTTCCATGTGGCCGCTCCGTCTGCTTGTGGTGCTCATTGCCGCGGGGGCCAGGGCCACTCCGCGTTCTCCCCTTGCGCCACCAGGAATGGGGAGGGATGTGGGGAGGGGTGCTGGAGGTGGGGGTGGCAGACGGGAGCACCAAGTCATCACAATGGGCCAGGAGAGCATTGGAAAGATGGCCCCTGGACCTCACTGATGGCCAGCAGGAATGCTGTCACAGGTAAGGCTTGGGTGAGTAGATGGAGACAGTGTCAGGCACAGCTGACACTGCCCAATTTCCCTGCTCAGGACCACACTCAGTGCCCCTAAGCTCAGGTGTGGCTCTCTAGCCCAGCTGCAAAGCATTGCTGGGGATGCTTGTGGAGCAGCTGAAGTGAATCCTGCGTGGGAAGGAGGGACAGAGTGATGTGAAGTGAATACAGGGAACAGGATCCCCCATGCAGTGCTCCACACAGGCAAAGCATGGCAGGATTGTTTGGGTGTAGGTGCATTTGGCTGTCCATGGAGCCTTGTCTTGGTCAGTGTCTTGGCTTTTGGTGATGCTGGAAGGTTGCTTAGTGAGTTTGGTCCTCATCCTCAACTGTAGCCTCCAGGGTGCTGGTTTCTTCAGGTCACCTGACACATTTGCAGGATCAGAAGTTGGTTGCTGTTGATGCTGTGACAGTTTTGTGTGAGCTTTTTTTATTTCTTGACCCTATGATGTAACCCAAGAGATGAGCATGGAGAAGAAGGATGGGAAGATGTTGCTTTGAGGTGTGACAGGCAGGGTCCAGGTGATACTGACATGGGGTAAGGGAAGAACCATGCTCAGCTTTGCGGCATATCCCAAGTAAGGGACAGGGTACTGAGGGTGTGGGGACAGGACAGCTGGGCACAGGTAGCAGGGTCAGGATGGCAGAGATGATGGTGCTGGGTCTTTATGCAGCTCCTGCAACTCCCAGGTTGGACCAGCCAGCCACAATAGAGCAAACCTGGTAGGAGGGGCAATGCCCAGACGCTTGGGGGTAATGGGGAAGGATCCAGGGATAGGTATGGAGGTAGCAGGGCTCTCTCCCTCACCTCCTCACTGTAATTGTAACTTTTTTGGTGTTCTAGGTGAGAGATCAAGGAGTGTCCAGTGCCAAAGTAGCAGACAAAGAGGAAGTTAAAGAGAGAGAGAGGCGGCTCGATGGATGCATTTATGTAATAATTTATTGACATAGGTAAGGGTGTCTCTTGGTGCTGGGAAGGGATGGAAGTCATGGTCTGAAAATGCCTTCCCTCCCCCTGGATGTAGCAGCTGAGGTCCATGTCCTTAGGCACAGGTTGGGCATTGCTGAGGGCCATGGAGAAACATCCCTCTCAAGCCAGGAAAGGGAGATGGAGGATGGGCACAGAGGGGCTGCATCGCCTCCCGTGCTCTGTGCTGGGGACAATGCAGACGAGGCATCAGGATGTGCCATGAGCAGGAGCGTGTGGGCATCTGTAGGTATTCACTCCAGTGGAGGCAGGTCCAGCACTGGGTATCAGGCAGAACTGGCATGGGAAGATGGGAAGCATTAGCGAAGCTTGGATTGTGGCGTGATCCCCAGATGACACATGCAAGGAGCGAGCGTTGCTTTGTGGCACCTGTAGTTACATCAAATCAGCCCTGGCTCCCTGACAGGGTGGGGTTTTTGGAAGAGGCTCAAAGCAGAGTCTCCCATGGAGGTCACCAGTGCTTGGTTCACTGCAGGTGACATTGAGGAAAGTGGGCAAGGTGACACATCCCTCCCAGATCCCTTCCCTCAGGAGGTTGTTGAGTTTTGGGAAGCACTTACCTGGGTAAGTGGGGTCACTCAAGGGGGACAGCAGTGTTCCTGATGTGCAAGGTCACAGCAGCTCATAGCAGTGCTGGGATGGAGCTGTTTGCTTGTTGTGGTGTTCAGGGAAAAACTCTTGGGACTGGACTTTTCATTCCCACGTTGGGGAACACGAAGGGAGGTCTCAAAGTGAGCAAGACTCTGATGGGTCTGTCACAGTCCCACTACCCCCAGTCTCCTGGCAGCAGGTCTCACACTAGAAGAGCTTGTTGAATGTTTTCTCCTGGTTGATGGTGTGGAAAAGTGAGGCATCCCCTGGGAGCAATGGGTACAGCCTGCTGTGAGATTACGGCCCTGTCAGGGAGACGCTGAGGGTCACGAGTCTTCTGCTCCTGGTCCTCAAGGTTTTTGTCCTTTGACAAAGACGTTTGCTCTGTGTCACACGCTGCCAGATCACGACAGGAGCAAACCTTGGGAGTGCATTGTCTGCACAGGCATCCCTTGACAGGGGGCAGGTTTAGTTGTCAGAGTGAGCGTTGTTGCAAGATGATGGAGGAAATGCTGGGAATGTCTCAGTTGTGGAAAAGAGGCCCCCAGTCATGCTGCTTCCATGGAACGTGGGTGAGCGATGAGAACTCAGACAGTCCTTACCCTTCAGGGCCTCCATCAACAGGCGTGTGCTCATCACTCATCAGCAGACAGAGGCGGGCAGGAGCCGAGACTCACTGGTGGATTCCCAGGGGAGATGCATGGATGGGGTGAAGGGTGGCCCAAACAGCAGCAGGCCCCCAGCTGTGGGGCTTCAAGCATCACTGTCACAGGGGACGATCAAAAGAGGGTCCAGCCAAGTGCTGGGTGGGACCCCAGGAGTGGCAGAGGTCCCAGGCACTCAGGAGCCCTCCCAGCTCAGCTCAGCAGGTGCCCAGCACTGCATCCCTTCCCTGGGGTGCACGGGACCCGTGAAGCAAAGCCCCGAAGGTACAAAGTTCGTCAAACTTTATTGATACACTGCACAATCACAACCATCTCTTATTCTTGCCGAATTAGAAAAGGTTACAACTACAATGTAACATGCACAAATCTCAGGTAGTATAGCCACCCTTGGAATACAATGATCGACAGAAACTCAAGACCGGCCATCACGGCCGTCAGCAGGAGAGACCCAAGAGCCACACTGCCCCCGCCCTGGGCACCCAGCCACCCCCTGGGCATCCAAACACGGAGAGCAGTGGTCACAAATGGGTCTGGCACCCGGCAGAGCCGCGGCGGGGCCGGCCTCAGACAGCCAACACGTTCCTCACAATGGCACGTTACATGGCACGAGAAAGTCGAATGCCGTCCCGGCAGGGTACAGGGGAGCCCACCCAACCCAGGGACAAGGATGGGATGGGGGGCAGCCCTGGCACCAGGCCCGCCAGCCTCAGTGTGCGTCGTGGCATCTCGTCACCGCCACTCTCCGATTCGCCGTGGCCTCTTGCCCTGTGACTCTGCAGCATTTCTGCTGTGGGGACAGAGAAATTTGGGGCTGACCAAGGAAAGGGCACGGGGTGGCAGCGGGGGGGCAGTTGTGGGGCAGTGCGGACCAGTAAAGGCATCAGGGCAAGGTGTCTCCTGCACCCACGGTATTTTGGAGCAGGCATGTGGGGAAGGATGTGCGTGGTGCCGTGCTGGCTGAAGACAGTGCCATCCCCACGTGATAAACATGCTCCGGGCTGGGGGACAGGACCCAGATCTCTGACAGTGCCACCTTTCTTGGATGCCAGCAGAGAAGCAGAGCAGCACCGCAGGGACCGCAGGACGCGGACTCACCCAGTCAACACCAGATCCCTGTCCACCAGGTAAGCCAGAGCCTCAGGCCAGCACTGGAGCAGCTCCTGCCCTGTTTTTTTTCAATCAGCCATGGTACATGTCGAATATCCAGGATGGGCGGGCAGGAGCATCCACTGAGATTTTGTAGCAGGTCCTGGGCAGCCCATTGGGAACAGGGATGAGGACAGGCATGGCTGCATAGAGGACACGGTGGTGGCCCATCATGGCCTCTGGCTCAGGGTGGTTTTTCCATCTTATGTGCTGAGGGCTGGCACCCCAGCTTCCTTGTAGCCACAGAAAGCAGGTTTGGGCAGCAGCAGAGTTTGCAGGGGGAAGACAGCGTGTGCGTGGCCGTTGTTCTAAGTCATCTCACTTATGGAGGGAGAAAGAAGGGACAAGGCACGGGGAGGTGCTGGGTCAGGACAGGGGACACTCTGTGTGCTTGCTCAGTGCCTTGCTGTGGTTGAGTCTCCCTGTCGCAGCAATAGGGTTCGGTGCCAGGCGTGACTTTTCAGGAGCAGGATGGGAGTGTCCATCCCCAGACTGTGGCACCAAAGCATTCTCGGGTGGCCATGAAGTGACAAGAAGGCTCAGGGCTGCCACAATGTACCAGGCAAGGGGTTCCATGGTGCACGAGGCCATCAGGAGCACAATTCCATATGTGGGGAGATGACATGGCCACCGCCACTACGGGTGGCAGCTCCCAGGGTGGCTAGAAGAAGCAGAGAGGGCAGAGTCTGAGTGTGTCTATTTTGGTGTCACAGGCAAGTTGCAGCAGGGAGCATTGGAGCCATCCTTGTCCCTGCTGTGCCAGCACAGCAAATTGACAGAGCCCTGGCCTCCTCCACAGGGTCAGACACATCAGACTTTCCTCAGGAAGGGACATGTGATGGGCATGAGACAAGGCAGAGTGAGGACATTTCAGCTCATGGCCCCATGAGGGGCACAGATACAGAGGGTCATGGACAGTCAGAGCTGTAGCAAAAGGGCCTTGTCCGCTGGTGTTTCGATCCGTTGTTCAGAGCCTCTGCCCCACGCTGGTGATGCTGTGCTTTTGATGTGCAGGTTGGAAAGTGCTTGGACAACAAGCCCAGAGAAACCTCCCCAAAAAGTGCTGGCAGAACATCAAGGTGAGAGCCATGGGGCAGCCCCTGCCATCAGGGGGGCAGCAGCAGAGTGGGCAGGGATCTGGAGCAAGGAGTGAGGGCCTGGCTGTCCGATGCAGCAAGAAGGCTCTAGTCTGTAGGAGGGCTGGTGGCAGTCCCCAGGGCTCCCATTCCTGGGAGAGCAGCCTTGTGTCCTCAGGAAGGTGAGGGGGTTTTAGTGAGAAGCACAGGGGTAAGATGTCAGCTGGAATAAAGAGTTGTGGGAAGTGTGAGACCCTTGAAGGACAACTGGTTGTGTCGGGTGACCCTCTCCCAGAGGGCCAGAGAGCATCCTGTCAGGAGCAGAGGCAGGCGATGGGGGGCTGGCGACATCGGGGTGCTTAGGGAGGAGCTTTGGCGACGAGAACTGACATTCAGGACCGAGAGGGCTGAAGGCGGAGCCAGGAGGCTTCAACCTTGGGGTCTTTTTGGGCATAGGCGGCTTAGTGAGACGACGAGACGGACATCCCGGTGAAGGCTCTGGGCGGCACCCGCCCCGACAGGCTCCGTGCCCCCGGCGTTGGAGATGAGGCAGCCACAGGGGGCTCCGTCCGTGCCAGGCCACATCCCCAGGGCGACGGTGGCGGGTGACAGTCTGGTGGCACGTGGTGGGGTCTGTACAGCGTAACCGGCGGCGAGGACGATCCTGGCACGTGGGAGACGGGGCCATCCTCGGACGCTCGGCACCGCCGCCCGTCCTCCGGTGCATCCATCGCCCGTCCGGTGGAGAGGAGTCCCCGGGCGGCGCGGCGGCCGAGCCCGCGGCGGGGGAGAGGTGCGGCGAGGCCTCCCGGGACCCTCCGCTCCCTTATCAAAAGTCGAGAAGGAGGCGAGCGAGGAGGGTGGCCCAGAGGCAGAGGCCAGCAGCCACCCGGGACGCCGCGTTGCCGCCATCGTGCACTGCTCCGGGCCCTGTATGGAGGAGAGAGGAGAAAGGAGAGCGTTAGGGACAGCACTGAGATGATGTGACAGCGCTGAGTGTGTAAGCGTTAGGCTGTAGTCCTTTTTACAGAGGTTCAATTCCTCTTCTTATCAGCTCTGTAGTGAAGTTCATAGTGAGTTGCAAGCTCATTGATGTGCATTAGTTTTGTACCCGAGCCTTAGGCAGAGGCCTGTTGGTTAGGGCATATAGCTGTTAACTATGGTATCATGGGATCTAAGCCCATGATACTAGTAAATTGGAAGGTCTTAGCTTAATTAAAGCACCTGAGTTGCATTTAGGGTATACAGGGTAACCCACCTCCCCACTGTGCCTGCAGTTCCCACCCCTAAGCTGACCAGGGTGCTGTGTTCCCCCTTGGAAGGGTGGTGGATTTGTCCATCATTTGGAGAGCGTTGCCAGCGCTGAGGAGGAGGTGAGGAGGTTTGCAAAGAGCTTGAGGAACACTTAAGGCAGGCATAGTCCTTGTATGAGGAGGAGGAGGAGGAGGATACACTGAAGAGGTGTCAGTCCAGCCCCACCACGCTTGAAGTTGCCCTCCTTGGGGAGTCCTGATGCAGACAATCATGTGAGAGCCACCAGGCCTTGGTGCTCTGGAGTGGCACAACTTGTGACTGCTAACAAAGGATCGTTGGCTCAGGAAATGGCATTGTCCAGATGTGGATTCTCAGGTATGCAGGAGCATTTTGGGGTTGCTGGGGGGTTCTTGGCAGGCAGGGAGGAGGCTGGTCATCTGATTACACCGCTGGAGTGGAGATTGGTTGGAGTTTTTATGTTAGGGCTGTTATTTGGGCTGCAGGGCACACAAGGGGCCAGTCAGGATGGGATGCCACAGCTGGGCAGAGTGAGGGAAGCAGAGGCAGCCACCACACACTCTGCCACAGGGCCATGGGTCTGTCCACACTCCCCCTGGCCATGGAGAGGAATTTGGAGAAGTCACAGGTCTGAGCCCCAGTACTGGCATTCTGAAAGGGAAGAAATAGAAAAATAAGTGCTCAGCTGTCTTAGCATCAAAACTCAGGGCATGGATGAAATGTGAAGTTAATGGGGTTCTTATGCATTTGTGAATATGCTCTCAGGCCTGCAGTCACCTGGAATGGGTTCATCACAGAATCCCAGAATGACTTGGGTCAGAAGGGATCTTAAAAACCATCTTGTCCCATCCCCTGCCATGGGCCAGGAAGCCTTCAATTATCTCAGGTTGCTTTAAGCCCTGTCCAACGTGGCCTTAGATACTTCCAGGAATGGAGCAGCCCCAGCTTCTCTGGGCAACCTGTGCCAGGGCCTCACCACTCTCAAAGTGAAGACTTTTTTCCCCAGGACCCAATCTAAACTCATCCTCTTTCAACTTAAATCCATTCCCCCTTGTCCATGCCCTTATGAAAAGTGCTTCCCCAGCTCTCCTGTAGTCCCTTCCAACCCAAATCATTCTGTGATTCTATGAAATCATATCCAGTTATCGTAATTTCCTCAGGATGGTGTTATTCCTTGTCTTTTTATCTACTGATTTTTTCTGAGCATTTATCTTAATTCAGGAAGAGGCAAAGGAGAGTCTGAGATGTTAAATCCAAGCGCTGCCAGAAGGTGAAGGAAATGATGGGAAGATTGAGTGATGAGCAAGAAGCTGTGTCATGCCCATGCTCAAACAAAATTGATTATAAGAGCACATGATCATCCAGGAGGGGTAGAACTATGCCATAATCAGACATTTCCTTGCTGAATAGACCTTGTGATATGACAAGCGGAAACCCACATTTGTTAGGGGCAGGTAGACCCTTTGCAGGTAGAACAGAAAGGGTTTCTTAGCTTGGTTTTCCTCAGACCTCTCACTGCTCCTTCTTCTTTGGTTTTCACCCCTCAAACCAACGGCAGCAGCTCAGCACATCATCCAAAATCATAACAATTTCTGCAGATTTAATACCAAATGCTGATTAGCCTTAAACTTTTCTGTATTTACACCTGCCCAAACACTGCTAAATCGGTGCCTTTCTCTAGTATCTCTATAGATGTGGATTTTAATGTGTGACTAATTCTTATCACTATTTTCTAGTTCACAGTTCTGCACTGGTTATTGGCTTTGATTTAATGACACTTTTAGAAATTTCATAATCTATCCTAAAGCAATTGCATTGTGCTTGAGTTGGAGAGCTCCCAAATAGATAAGTCACCTCATACAGGGAGGAAATAAAACTAAAAATGCTGGGTCATTACTAGAAAAAAAAGAAAACAAACATTTTCTCTTCAATTTATTCTTTACTGTGGAAGAATGTATTCTGGTATCAGACAGCTTGGCCTTGTAAAGATTGTAAAGATACTCTACAGTAGAGACAAGAATAAAGATACAGAGACAAAATAAAGTAGTAATTAGATACAATCACAAAATCAGGGCAGATGGCACATTTCATCACAGGCTGCCTGTGACTCCTGTGTTCTCTGAACTGTCACTCTCTATGGGAAAGGGACAACTCCCACCAGGACAGGCAGAGAACTCAGCTGAGGCTCCCTAGCCCTGCCGTCCCAGCAAATATTTTGGCTCTGCTTTGTTCAAACCCCAGTGCCTGGGCATTGAGGTGTGAGTGCACCTGGACTCTGGCTGCCCCTGCTCAGCTTACTTATTACTGCAGTTATTTATTATTGCTTGCTTTTAATTTTCTTCCTCTTTATTTATTTTGTGTCCACTTTTCTGGCTATTTTCTTCCTTTCCTGGCTATTTCCTTCCTTCTCCTTGAGGCAGCCTTAGATTTTTTGAGACCTTGATTTGAGTACAGATGGCAAGGTTGGGATTTTGTTTCTCTCCTAAGATCTTGGATACAAAGGTCAGAAGGAATCAGCGGCTCTGTGGTGAATGGATTTTCTTAGCCTGTGTTGGAGGCTCTCTCAACTCCAGTGTGAGCCATGGGAATAGCACAAATGCTTACAGAGCTAAGCAGTCCCTTCACATGCACCAAAAAATAGCTTTTACTTTCTTTTCCTGCCTTCTTTCTGCGCAGGACAGAAGTCCCATGCCTTCCACTTCACTCCTCCCAGTTTGTTGCAACATTCACTCTTCTCCAGGTGAGAAACAGACACATGGAGATGAAGAATTTAGAATGTATCCCTTGCTGCTTTTCATTTTCAGGACTCAGGAGAAACGGGAAGGGAACGTGTCCACACTCAGGGTGCTGCTGGAGCCTCTCTTTCCTAGAAGGCTCAGGAAAAGACAACAGTTCCTCTCTGCTTCTCATGGTCTGCAACAGCAGCTAATGGGGGAAAGCCTGTCCAATTCTTCATGTCTGAGGACAGCAATAACTGAAGGAAGTCTGGGGGAAGCCTGTCCAGTAACTCATGTCTGAGAGCAAAGGCACCTAGAGTAAGCCTTGGCAACCTCCCCAGGATGATTTTTCCTGATATTTTCCCTGAGGTAACTACATGGTCCTTCAAGGCCTGTGCCTGCTCATTGAAGGGGGGTTGGACTAAATGACCTTTAAAAGGTCCCTTCCAACTCCAATTTTGATTCTAAAAAGGCTCCAACAGGGATGTTCACCCCTGTGACTGAGCAGCCACCCAGCACAGAGTGAGGAACAGAAAGTGGTTGCTTCATGCACACAAAAAGGAGACACAAGTTGAGCAAGATCTAAGGCTTGCCACAAACACAGACCCTGGGACACTATGTTAATGTGAGCAGTGACTATAGGTAAGCATTTTATAGGGTGGTACAATATATGGGTTATTTACAGCATCTAATGGCAAAGTTGGCGTTTCATGAAATAGTTAAGAGAAAACACAAAGTGTTTAATGAAATAGTTAAGAGAAAACAAAACGTACCAAACACAGGAAGATAACTGCACATGTGAAGTATAGGGACCAAATGGAAATAAAAGTGTGAAAGAGAAAAAAATACATGTATAGTAGGTAGAGAAGATAATAGGTGAAGGCAAAGTAACCCCAGAGGATAACAGGGAATGTGCTGGGAAAAACCCTACAAACAAAACATCAGTGAAGAGGAGGGAGCTGTCCCTCATCCCTTCACAAGAAGAGAACACTGATAAATACTGAGGGAAAAGAAGATATCCCACTTCAGCTCTGGCTCAATTCACCAAGACATGAAGGAAGGTTTTTTCCTCACCTCCCAAGCTGCCCAAACCACAGTGCCATGGCACAACCTCTGCCCCCCCCATGAAAGTGCTCCTATTTGAGATTCTAATTTACAGCTGATTTAGGCCAAGTTTATTAAAACTAATCATTTCTCTGTTTGTGGATGATGATTAAAGCTTAACCCTGGGTGATGTGACATGTAAATGATTGTCTAATAAAGCCTGGTTTAATGTTTCAAGCTGTGTTGGTGTCTTTGAAACATCTCACCAGATCTGCAGCTGCAGAAGGTAAAGGTTGGTATGGACAGAGGGACACAGAAATCCAGGGGTACCAGCCAGAAGAGATGGAGCTGGAGAGCTTCACTCATGTTCAGATCCTCAGGATCTACATCTTCTCCTAAAAAACCTGAATGCTGGAGGAGCTCATGTGCAGACAGGCCAAGAGGGCAGGTGCTCACAGGACATGGGTGGGATGGAATTTGGAGGCACAGCTGGGGCCAGGGGGCAGAGGGAAGGGCCAGGGGGTCTGGCATGAGCAATTCATGGTGACAAGGGAACTCAAAGTCACCAGGAAAGCTGGGGTGAGGGTGGGACTGACACCACACTGGCACCATGGTGGGCAGGTGTGACACAGCAACAGCACACGGGGGTTCCTTGGTGTGAGATGGAACAGAAGGAGTCGTGGCAGGGACACAAACTCAGGTCCAAGCTCTGCTGTCACTGCTGGAGCTGGTGACCTCAAATACTGGAACAAGAAAAATGCCTGAACTCAGCAAAGCCCAGCAGGGTCCTCAGAGATGGAATGTAACCTCAAATAATCCCATGTTAATTGGCTGACCTCAAGTAACCCCAATGACCTAAAGTAACCCCAAAGTGCTCTGTCCAGAGTGAGTTTGACCTCTAGTAACCCCAATGACCTATAGTAACCCCAAATAGTAACTGGTTGACCACCAGTAACCCCACAATGACCTCAAGTAACCTTAAAGTTCTCAGCACAGAACAAGTCTGACCTCTAGTAACCCCAATGACCTAAAGTAACCCCAAGTATTACCTGGTTGACCTCAAGTAACCCCACAATGACCTCAAGTAACCTCAAATTGCTCTGGACAGAGCAAGTTTGACCTCTGGTAACCCCAAATATGAACTAGTTGACCTCAAGTAACCCCCCAATGACCTCTAGTAACCCCAATGACCTATAGTAACCCCAAATATTAACTGGTTGACCTCAAATAATGGCCTCAAGTAACCTCAAAGGGCTCTGCACAGAACAAATTTGACCTTTAGTAACCCCAATGACCTTTAGTAACCCCAAATATTAACTGGTTGACCTCAAGTAACCTCAAAGTGATCTGACCAGAACAAGTTTGACCTCAATTATTCCCAATGATCTACAGTAACCCCAAATGTTAGTTGATTGAGCCAAAGTAACCCCATGATCTAAAGTAACCATAAAGTCCTCTACAGAAAGTGAGTCTGTCCCAGGTAACCCCAAATCCTAATTAGCTGACCAAATAACCCAAATTAACCCCATGAGTTAGCCCTTCCCAGCTCTCCTGGAGCTCCTTTAGGCACTGGAAAAGACTCCAAAGTTTCCCCAGAGCCTTCTCTCCTCCAGGTGAACACTCCCAGCTCTCCCAGCCTGACTCCAGAGAAGAGTGGCCACTTCCTGAGGGGTGTTTGGAGCAGAAGATGCTGAGGGGATGGATGGCTCAGCCCAGAGTCATGAAGCACCAGCAGAGCCAGCCAGCACCAGGCACCTGATGGACATGTGCCCTGATCCCACCCAGAACATCCACACAGCACAATCCACTCAATTAACAGGAAAAAATCATTTTATTGTTGACCAGAGGGAATTGAAGCCTTTGTAACTCCCCACCCAACAGTGTTCTGTCCCCTCCACTGCTTCCAGCCAGGCTGGCTGTGGCACCATGGCACAGCAATGTGCGACCACCAATCCCTGAGCTGCCCACCAGCACATTCCTGAAGCAAAATAAAGCTGGGGATTGCAATTCCCAGACTCTTTGGCAGCATCTATGGAGCTTACATATCTCAGCCTTTTTGTGGGCTCTTAATAATGGCAGGTGGCAACTTGAAGAATGATGAAATGAGGTGTGAGCTGCTCCCTTGACCTGAAAAGCATTGCTGGTGGCAGACACAAAAGAGCAGTTGGACAGATTCACCTGCCCTTCCAAGTTCCTGTAATGCACAACAGTAGATGGGGGGTAATTACTTTCTCTCCTGTACAAAAGATCTGGTTCTGGTATTTACACTGCCTGAATACAGCACTGCCTCCTTCTCCTCTCCTTACTAATTTCCACTCCTAATATCTCTTAGTTTTGTCAGATTACTGGTTTGTGTGCACAAATAAACACAGAAAATCACTGCAATCACAGACGCTCCACAGCAATAGGAAAACAGGGCAAAGATGCTATTTCTTGCTTTTTTTTTTTTTTTTTTTGCATATGTTTTGCATTGATTCTCTTTTTGCAAAATTCAAATATTTGCAGTGAGGCTCTGTGAAGCTGTGGCTGCCCCTGGATCCCTGGAAGTGCCCAAGGCCAGGTTGGATGGGGCTTGGAGCACCCTAGGGTAGTACAAAGTGTCCCTGTCCATGGCAGGGGGTGAAACTGGATGAGCTCTAAGGTCCCTTCCAGCCCAAACCATTCTGTGATTCTATGACTTGTGTTTTAAGTGTTTTAAGTCAAGCAGTCTTTAAATATTGAATCAGGGCTCTTATTCTTAAAGACGTAATTGCTTTCCCTTGCTTTTATGTATTTAGTCTGAAGCTGCTGATTCTTAAGAGAGTGCACAATAAAGCATGAAAAGATTTTATCTCTCCATAGAATAATTGGTTTAAATCACATCTAACACTTGGTATTTTAACTTATTTTCAGTTAACTCACCCAATCATCAATCAAAAAGATTACATACTAGAAATAAGACCCTGAACATTGGAAAAATGCAGATGGCATCTTTTATAAAACAACTACATCTCTCTTTATTCCAACAGCTCTTCAATGGAAAGGGACAATAAAAGGTCCCAGAGCTCCCAGTTTGGAGTGGGGGCTTGGGGGAATTTCCCTTGGTGACTGAGGGACATGCTGCACTTAAAAGAGATGCAAAGATCCAGGTTTGGGTGATTTTCCCCCCCTCATCTCCATATATAAATAGCAAGTACAAAATGCAACGTGCTCATCAAAAAGTGAACCCAGACATGAAATCTTTAAATAAAAGAATTAACAGATTTCCAACCACTCGTGCTCCTCTCCCCTTTGGCAAAGGCTGGTAGAGACTGTCCAAGAAACACCACGCACGTACCCAAATAGAAGCTCTCCACAGAGCCCATCTTTTCCACTCTCCCCTGTGTTTCCAAGAAGCTGCAGTTTTGACAGACAAGCTGTTGAATTTCACAACATGTTCACGAAATGAAAAAAGCGCAATCCTCGAGGAGGGATGGAATCCCACCTGCTTAAATTCTTTTTTGAGCTCACTCCATGGCCTGCTTGCTCCTCACTGCTCCAGTGTGCTTCACTCAATACACTCTTGAAAGAAGGGGGGGAAAATAGAATATGAATGTTTGCTTTTTTCTCCATTAAAAGTTATGAAATTAAAATAGCTTTAGGTACCCTGAGTGTTCACACAGCAATATCCAAAGGATGTGCCAATATCCTTTCAAAGACAAATTTAGGCTTCAATGTTGGTGCAGCTAAATACCCACATGAAAACAAATGGAACATTTTAAGTTTTAACTTTTCCTTCCTAATGCTTTTTCTTGCTCTCTCACTAGTAACTATTTTCCTAATCTTCCTTTTATAAAACAAGGATTAGAGGAATATTAGCATTCCACTGAACAGACCATTACTAACAGGAGTTGCTACAAGGCAGGGAGAGCCACAGGACTGGGCTCCTACATCTCACTTTTTATGGATGATTTTTAATATCCCTGTTTTGTCATCTATGGAATCACCTCTAATGTGCTTCACTTCATCCTGCTGGACGTGTTTGTGGGATTAATTAATTAAAACAAGGTGAAATTTTGTTTTCTCTGCATGTTGGCATCAATTGATAACCGTTGTGAGAGGATTGCTGTGCTGTCACAGGAGGAGTGTGTAAAGAGCAACACTGTCTGCCGAGAGAAGGAAAAATGCCTGAAAACAGATGTTGTCAAATAAAAGATAACCACGTAATAGCTCGGAACAAACCAAAAAACCCTAATCCAGTCCCCTTCTGAGTAGAGGGAGTTACCTCCACTGCAACTTTTACTTTAGTCTGGTTTCACGTCATAAATAAAAGAGACTTAGGTGCTGTTATTTTGTCTCACATCAGAGAAAAAGCAAGTGTAAGAGTGCCAGCAGGACAGGGAAATAGGAAAAAAAAAAAGGATATTGGGAAAACTGGATTGGAAACTTAATGTACTTATTTATGTACTAAATATCATAAATACAATATTTACTATATACAGTCATAGAATCATCAAGGTTGGAAGAAACCTTTAAGAGCATCAAACCCAACCATCAATTCAGCACTGCCACTATAACTCCTATACCCCTAAAATATATATATAGAAAATACCTCATTTACATTGTAAGTTATATGTTGTACTATGCAAAAACTAATAATGTATACTAGATATTCTATAATTTATATACTGTGAGTATCATACATAATATATAATAAAGAATAATATGCTTATATATAATAATATATGTCAACAAGACAGTAATATTAAATATATGAATAACAGTTGTTTTCATATCTATATATATTTATTATTGATATATTATTATTATTAATAATATGTACTACATTGTATTTGTATCATATTGTATTATATATAGTCTATTATACTATACTGCACTATACTGGATATTGGGAAAATTTCTTCACCAAAAAGGTAAAAAAGGAAGAGAAGAGAAGAGAAGAGAAGAGAAGAGAAGAGAAGAGAAGAGAAGAGAAGAGAAGAGAAGAGAAGAGAAGAGAAGAGAAGAGAAGAGAAGAGAAGAGAAGAGAAGAGAAGAGAAGAGAAGAGAAGAGAAGAGAAGAGAGCAGTGGAGAGGGAACAGAACCCAGAGTTTGGACCCAAAGAGAAGAAATCAGGCCAGGGCAGAGGAGAACTGGTTAGAATAGAAAGGCCTGGATCAGCCCCTACCCAAACACAACCTTACAGAACACAACAGAACAGGGTGGAGCAGAAAACACCTGAATGGGCCAGCCAGCCCCACAACCAAAGCCAAAGGTGTGCCCCTCTCACCACCTCAAAACACCAAGCACCCCACAGGCCCCCTCCACAGTGTCCACCCATCCAAACTCTAAGCTGGTGTGGAAACTCTTCTCCCTCTCAACATCTCCTTGAGCCTGCTACCTGACTTCCATCCTCTCCCTCCTGCTGGGGGAAGGCAGGCTCCTGCTGTCCACCCTTGGATCGTGGCAGCTCTCTCAGCTTGTCAGAATGCCAAAGGGACATGCCACAGGTACACACAACCTTCCTCAATGACAGCTGTCCTTGATGACACCATTCCTCAAACACCTTCCTGCCCTGGCCACCTGAATCACCCAGGCTGATGTCACCCATCCTGCTATTGCCAGTACAACGTGACCACTGCTGGCAGACCTGCCAGTAGCAAACAAGGGAAAACCCCACACCATGCACCCAGAGCGTGTTCTCACCTGTCCCAGGCTCCCTCCTCACCCCTGTGCTCCAGCAACACCAGGGCTGAGCGGACTGTGGCCAGCTGTGCTGTGCACCCAGTGTTGGGCTGATCCAGATCTCATCCTCTGAGCATCCTCAGGCAGGGCCTCACTGCTCGGGGTTTGTGCTGTTTGGCACCTCGGCGCACCAGGAACACCAAATACAGCCAGCTCTGCTCCATCACTCCACCACTGGCCGTCTGCCAGCCTCCTTCTCTTCATCCTCCTTCTCTTCATCCTCCTCATCATGCTCTTCAAACTCCTCTTCATCCTCCTCCTCCTCTTCCTCTTCATCCTCCTCCTCTCCAAATGCCTCCTCTTCACTCTCCTTCTCTTTTGCCTCCTTCTCACCTCACCTTACTGCAGAAAACGGGCACCTACCATAGAGGATGATGCTGGCGTTGGTGTTGCCCAGCTGGTTCGTGGCCACGCACGTGTAGTTGCCGTAGTCCTTCTCCGAGACGTTGAAGAAGGTCAGCGTGGACAGGCGGCCCTTGCTCTCGATCCGCACTCCCTCCAGCCCGTTTGCTAACCTGCAGAGAAACACCATAGCAGTGCTGGGAGAACAGGGCTGGGGTGGATCTTACCCCTTCCTGGACACTCTGCTTCCCACCAGCCAACACCACTGTACACCCACATGTTCCCCCACTGGACTTGTGCATCCCAGTTTTGAAGACAAACTCTCCATTCCACTCTCCATCCAGCCTGACCCCAGTGTCCCACAGCCACCATCCCTGGGAGAAACAGCTCTGGGGTTTCCTCAGCCCTCAGCTGAGCACCCACCAAAACGAGTTGATCCCAGCCTTTTTGTGTCGCCACATTTCTCTTCACAGAGAAAAGCAAGGCACAGTTCTTCCCAAGAACATTTCTGGGTTTCACATTCTTTGAACATCAGATAAAGAAAGCACAATTCTTATCTCATTTGCTGTGCCTGTGTTGTGCCAAAATAGAATGCAATATGAAGATTGTTTACCCAGAGTGATGGTGTTTTGTTTCCTTGGCCTATCAGGGCCAGGTGTGTGTGTGTGTGTCAGGACTGTCGGCTGACAGTCACGAGATGAGTGCAGTTGTGTGCAGGGTTGAGTGCTTGGCAGATTCAGTTTAGATGTAATGCTATATAGTGCAATATAGTAGAATAATATAGTATAATAAAGGAATTAATTAGCCTTCTGATAAGATGGAGTCCTCCTCATCATTCCTCCTTTGTTGGGGACCCCTGCAAATACCATATTTTTCCACATAATGGCCTCAGACACTGCCACCTCCCTCCACCTCCTCACCTTGTCACCCTGTTGCAGTGTGTTTTTATTTTGCAGGTTAGTGTTTGATTTGTTGTTTGGCAGTTTTTTGGGCTTTTTTCCCCCTGCTTTTAGAGTGACACAGACTTGTCTTTGTTATTGAATTGAGCCAGGTGTTGGTTTATCTCTTTGCTACTTAGCTACTTTTCTGCCAAGTTTCAAACCCCTTCCTCCCACAACCAGTTGTTAACCCCTCCTGTCCCAAGCAGTTTTTTCCCCTTTTACCCCTTGCCCTTGTGTTCCACCCCCAGTGCCTTTGATTACTTGAACATTGTATCCTCCCTTGAGACCTGCCCCCCCTTATAAGCTGTTGTTTGCCCCCAGCTCATTGCCTGGGACCCCGAGACTTGGGGAGTGTAACATCAAATAAAGGAACTCAGTGGCACCCAGGCCCATGCTGTGCCTTTTTGTTCTGCGCTGCACCTCCACTGGTAACTGGGATTTTGTGGAGCCCTGAAAGAGGGGGACTGTCACCCCCCTACTGTCACCATCTAGCCGGGACGTGTGACATCACCCCAAGGCTGTGGCTGCCCTCTGCAGCCCCTCACCTGGTGTCCTCCTTGAACCACTGAAACTCCGCCACAGGGACAGCCGAAGCCTCGCACTGCAGGATGCCCTTCTGGCCCACCGAGGCGCCCGTGTTCTTGGCGTTGGAGATGTACGGCGGGTCTGCAGAGACACCTAGATGTGTCACACTGGCCCAGGTGCACCCACCTCCCACCATTCATTCCCCTGTGCCCTGCACTCACAGTTGACAGTAACTTTGACTTTCCGCACGTCCGGGACGGCCACGTCGTTGACGGCGCTGCATTCGTACTCCCCGGACTGCTCCCGTGTGATGCCCGTGATCTCCAGGTACTCGTCCTCACTCACAAAGGTCTGCCCTGGGGGATGTACTGAACGTGTGACACTGTCACCCGTGGACACCAACACCAGGAAATTCCCTGTGCCCCTGCCCCGACACCCCTGCCTGGGCATCTGGCATCCCCTTCACCCAGGAAGCACTTGACAAGCGCCCTCAGCCCCATCCCAGGTCAGCACCTCTGACTGTGAGTCACCTTAATGCCACCCTGGCCACGTCTACAGGGACAACCATGCATCCCACGCAGGCCAGGATGGCCCCTCCTCAGACCCAGGCAGTTCTTCCACCAAGCAAGGGCTCACCTTTCCCAGAGAGGTGCCGCCACGTGACGGTGGGCTCCGGTCTCCCAAAGGCCAGGCACATGAGGGTCACGCTGCTGCCCTCGTTCACGGTGATGTCTGACGAGATGTTGACAATCTGGGGGGGCACTGCAAGACATAAAGGCCACCAAAGGCGCCATCAATACACCAGCTTGCCAGGCGCAGGTGGGAGGCCCCAGCCATGAGACCTGTCCCATCGTGTGATGCTGTGTCCCCTCTGTTGCCCTGTCCAGTCAGCAATTCCATGTCTCCAAATCAGTGTCTTGGACTGGAGCCAAGCATGGATCTGGGGTGTGGAGGGGTCCACTCACTGTGCCAGCCCCCCCACTCTATGGCCCGATAACCAGCTCTCGTTATGGCCTGAGACAAGGCTCATATTTTAGCATATTTATTAAAGCTGTTTAAATTACTGAGCGTCTGCTCCTTCAATACCGGCCAGGGTGATTTATATTACTCTATCCCCAGATACTCCATCTAATAAATAACTTGGCAATCTCCGTACCCATAAATATCCCTGGCCATGGCAAAAAGCAATTAAAGCTCACTTGCCGATGCTGCTTCCTGGCACTCTGGGCTGTCGGACACAACCCCCTAAAGGGTTTGCACCCCAGGGAGTAAATGAGGCCATATTTAACAACCCTCCCCAAATGAGACACCATACCTACAATGCCAGAAAGGATGCCCTGTGCCCCCTCCCCAAGCACACAATGTGCTGAAAGCCCAGGTCAAGTGGCATTAGATGCCCAACCCTTGTACGCAGGTCCCTCCTGCACTGCTGGGATTCCAGGATAATCACCTGAAAACCACTGTGGCCAACACCAGCACTGCCTGCAAGGGCAAGTGGGGCTGTCTGGCTCTCCTTGCACCCCCAGGGAAGCTCTCCTCACACTCCCAGGGAGATTCTCCTCTCTCCTGGCGTGGGAGAGGCGGCACAGCAGGATGAGCCATGGCAAAGATGCAGTGCGGTCTCTGCAGCCCTATGGGTTCTGCAAAGCAGTAAATTTCCCAGCAACTTGACACATTAATATAGAAGTACAGTCTGTTATAGCAGAGGGAGATTGTCTGAGTCCTTCAGGGGAAAGCAGCAATCCAAAAATGAAAAGTGTGTGCCGGCAACTGCTGGAAAACGTAGTTAACGCTCGGAGCAGAACCGGCCAACTCCAACAGTGCAGCCACAATGAGCTGCAGGAAGGCTGTAAATGGCCCTTCCTCACTCAGACAAGATAACACTAATCCATATTACCAGCATCCTTGCACCTCTCCCCTCCAGTAACAGCTCCTCAAACTGGTACCAGGAACATCTGAAAACTACAAGAACATCCAGGACAAAGGTTCCCACAACTGCGGCATTTTTCATCTGCTCCTGAGCCCTGCAAACCAGCATTCCTTGTGAGCAGTTTTGGTCTGAGATGACATCACTATCACTAGTGGATGCTGAGACCTTGGGATGCCACCCCTGCTCCAGATGGCAGCCTGTCTCTTCCTTGTGTGATTTTGCCTGCAGATGCTGGACTAGAGTGATGATTTGTGATGCAGGGCATCAGCAAAAGCAGTCAACGTTCTATTCTTGCCCTCCCAGACACCTCCAGTTCAAGGCTGGCATCCCTTTCCTGTTCTCTGAGTCCCAAACCACAAGTACAAAATGAGATGCAGAAACTGGTGCTCTGGGCACAGATGTGAGCCTGTCCCCCTCCTGGGCACAGAAACACTTTCACTCCTGCGGAAAAAATTACCACTACCCATAACCACTACAGTCCCAGTGCTCCCATTCGGAAAACCCCAAGCCATACAAACCCACATATCAGCCTGAAAGCCCTTCCCTTAGCAAAGGATGCTGACACAGACATGCCAGCAGGTCTCACAGTGGGGAACTGCATTTCCTGAACATCCAGAGGCAAGGGAAGCACGGCCGTGCTTCCACTGCCTGCCCTAATGCAATCAGGAACGTCCCTGCGAGCCAGAAGGGACACTCAGTGGAGGGACACCCATGGACAGCACGGGGACCCCACAGGGCAGCTCAATGGCTGTGACTGCGATCGTTGCCTACGAGGTTACCAGGACTTGGAGAAGGACATCAAAGGACCTTGATTGCGTTTGTATAGATCCCACTGACTGGGCTGTCAAGGATGGTGTCTCAAGGACACGCTGGTTTGCCGTGGGAGGAGCGGGTGGAAACTAGGGCCACTTAGGGATGCAGGCAGGGTGAATTTGATGGCAAATATGACATGTGGATAAAACCAGCCCTCAGCCACACCCTGTCAATACCATGAGATAGGGATGGCCAAGGCATGGCTGCCCTGACAAGCACATCCCACCAAAGCTGCCTTGTCTCAAGGTGGTGACAGCTTGGGATTGGTGCTGGTGTGGAGTCCAAAGGCTCTCCCAAACCCCATAGATTTCTCTTGGTCTCCTCTCAGGTCAGGCAGCCCTGGTAATGCCTTGCAGCCCTCCAGCATGACTGTGGGTGCTGCTCCTAGTCCTTTACCTGCTGATAGCATCCTTTCCCTGGATTATCTTTGGTTCTCTACATTTCCCTCTCTCTGCTCTATACAGCTGCAGTGAGAAAAACAGGGCAGAACACCATCTCTATCCCCTTTTATCCACAGTCCTTCCTCACAGAAGTCTACAACTATAAGCAGATTGAATAAAGAATAAATCCTGAGGAAGCGACGAGCAGCATGGTCTCACCGGAGCGACGAGTGGCGCGCAGAGGGTTTCGTCAGCCCTGCATAATATTAATCACAGGGAAGTTAATGCATAAGGTTTGGTAAGCCAAAAAATACATTTGCACTGTAATTTCTTGTTTGTTCCGAAAGCCGGTGAGAGAAATTGAATGTGAAAGCGATGCCACTAAATTCAATAACAATAAGCCTGTGATTTATCTCCATCCTTTACCACCCGAGACCTGCACTGCCTGATGCGCCAATCCACACTCTCTGTGGGACCTAGGCATGTGCCAGTGTCTGCCACCATCTGCGGGGACTGTGAGGTGCCATCCCTCCCCTCAGCTCACAGACTGGGCCCTATGGGGCTGGCCATGGGATCACACCTTGGTGACACTGCCATGGCCTGTGCAGTACTTGGGATACCTGTGGGACTCTCCCCAGTATGTTCCATCCCACCACCTGCTCTGGGCACCAGCGGTGTCTTTGCACTCATTGTCCCATCTGGGGACAAAAGCAACGGGAAAGCTCAGACCTGGAGAGCCACTACCAGATGTCAGAACTCAGTGCATCCCTCTGGGTGTCCAGAGTTGCCAGGACCCCGCCGGGGAGCTCGGAGACCCTGGCACACAGCCCAGAGCACCTGAGGGTTTGACTATGACCCCTGGAGCAAATTACCAGCTTTGTATGAGGATCTGAAAGTCACAGAAGTTTAAATAGTATAATAATAAAATTATCACAGGGTGGAAATGTAGATTTTAGGATTTTTGGAATGGGGGTTTTGGGGACAAGATGGAGGAACTTGCACATGTCCAGCCTTTCTTCTTCTTCTTCTTCTTGGTCTCATCTTCTGCTGTGATGCTGGCACTTTGGGATTGGTTTAGTATAGAAGCTCACTGTCTAACATAGGTATTGGAAAGTAATTGTAAACATTGTACACGTCGTTTTTAGTATAAAGAAATAACACTGCCCCAGGGGCAGGCAGAATGCCTGGACTGTCTTGCTGAGCTGACCTCAGCAGGGCAGGAGAAAATATTTTATAGATAAGATACAATAAACAACCTTGAGACAGAGAAATGAAGAGCTCTGACTCCTTCTTCAAGCGCCGGGCTGGGAAAAGAGACTTTCTAACCTTTCTTGGGGTCACTCTGACCAGCGAGAGACCCTGACAACCAGACACCCAAGGGTGAGGAGGGACGGTCCCTGCTCGCAGAGACGACTCTTCCCTGCTAAAGCACGCGGGGAACAAACAGCACCTCGGGAATGGCTGCGTGATCGGGGGCTGCACATGACGGTGACGCACACGACTGTGTGCAGGCTGACTCATCCCCAGAGTGCCCATCCCTACCCCAGCCACTCGCCGCCGTGGCCCTGGATTATTTTTAGCTGCCAGATCATTACTGCTGCACGCCTCGGAGCGGAGAGCCTGCATGAGCACAGTGGCTGACACATGCAACCGATGTCCCTCCTCCACATCATTAGCTCCTAATCCATTAAAAGAGATGTCTTCCTATGCTGCTGATAAGGGGAGATGATGGATAGCTATGGGTTCTTCAGACTGCCAGGCAACAGCCACTTGTCCACCCCTACTTGGGGCACAGGTCCCCATAGGGACAGCAGAGAGGGACATCCCATCTTCAGAGCTCTGAAGCCTCCATGGACACTGTCACACCTACAGCACATTGTGTTTCTGCCCTGGCACCTCCCTTTCCACCCCCTCTCACACATCTCCTATTTTGGGGAGATGCAGCGTTCATGCAGCTCCCTCGCCTCTGCAGCTGCAGTGTCCAGCTGTGTCCTGTGACAGGTGATGCTGTCACCAGCAGGGAGAGGGACTGCCACCCTAGCAGGGGTCGGATGCCTGCAGGAGATGACACTGCCTCCCTTCCCAGCACCCCAGCTGCCTATAGCCCCAGGCATCTGCAGCTCTGCACAAGCCTCCCCGGCACAGGCAGGATGGGGCTGTCAGAGGTGTCACTGTGCAAGGTCTCATTAGCGTACAGAAAGTCAGCACAAAGGAGGCAAATGTGCTGAAAACTCACATTTTGCCTGTGCCTTCCATCTCCCTCACTGATGAGAAGCACAGCAGGGTGGCACCGGGGCCTCCTCCAGTCCCTGTGTGTCTGCTGAAGGCACCAGCAATACGAGACCTTCCCTAGAACAGCTCCTGTCTGGGGCTGATGGCCTTAAATGGGGCACCTGAGAGCCAGCTCCCGGCTGGCAGATGGAAATTGATGTTTTCCCTCTCTCCAGCTCATTGCTTTCGGGGTTCAGGAGACACCTGCCAGGACACACAGGGTAACCCTGCGAAAATGCACCTCAATGTTCCCACGGGGGAACTGACTTGGTCAAAGAGGTGACATCAAGAGTTTTAACAACATGTTGCTGCTCAGCAGTGATGATGACCATCTCTGATCGAACCATTCTGGTGACAGCTCGGTCTGAGAGGCTCATCAGAGCTGATTTTATTGAGATAATGGATTAAGCACTTTTAAAAGCTACAGTTTGGTCAACAAAATGATTTTTGTCAAATTTCCCTGCCAAGCGAGCTGTGTGCCATGGCCTCACATTTTCTACAGGCACTCCATTTTGTTAATTTCGTCCTTTTCCCTTTGCTTGAGGTCTTGAACACCCTCTTTTCACAGCATTCCCCCAGTAAAACACCCTCTGTGGGATCTCAGTGGGATTTACAGGAAGGAACATGGCAAAAATTAAATACAGGCACTGAGCACCCTTTTCCAGGTGGAGTCACCTGACTGCTCGCAGTGCATCCTTTTTCTCAAGTTTTCATGTTGAGACAGGGAAAGCAATAAAACCGAAACTCACAGTGTTATACCTACTGTGTAACCACCTGTCAGTAAATTTATGAACAATTAGGAAGTGAGAGTGCTTCCCAGGGAGCTATTTGTGCACGAGCTAAAACGTTCTTTCTGTTCGGAAATATAATGGGGAAACAACTTCACCAGTTCTCCCTCCTCTTCCCCAGTTTTGTTTTTTTTGCAGTAATTAATCATCTGCTGCTGCTGCTGGTCCCTGTGGCACATCCTGATGGCTCCTTTTCACCAGTTTCAGGCAGCTTTGAGACTGGGAGCCCAAGGATGCTGTCCTTGGTGGACACCATCCTGCCCCTTTACCATTCTCCCATCTGGATTTTGGGCTGGCATGCCATGGGGCAGTGTCTGTTCCTGTCCGGGCAGTGTGTGCTGTTTTCTGCCTGCCACTCTGACTCTTCCTCCTTCCAGACCTTCCCCCTCTCCCTGCCCTCTCTCTTTCATTGCTCTTTCATTCCTCCCCTTTGCTGCCTCCTGCCCTTTTGATGCTCTGGTGCTTTTCTGGGTGTGCACATTTCCTTCTCTCTCTCCTTTGTTCTAGGGACTCTGCGCTTTTCTTCTCATCCTTTTTTTCTATTTTTTTCCCCCCCCTCTAGTTGCTTCCTTCTTCAAACTTTGCTATTCCTTCCAGATTTTCTTTAGGCTGCTTTGCTTTTGAATTCACTATCACATTGCTCCTGCATCACCTTCATTTGGCCGTTTTCACTCTCTTGCCCATCCTCTGCCTCTTCAGGGAGGAAAGAAAGTTGAGATAGGGGTCTGGCTGCAACTTTTCATCCAACCTTTTCTCTTTGGAGAAAAAGATCTCAATTGAGATTAAAAAAAGTTCTCAAATGTGGCCCTCTGAGAACCCTAAGGAGCCAGTTGTTATCACAAGGGAAAAATAAAAGTCTCAGTTTGGTTTTGAAACACTCATGGAGAAGCTACATCTGCACTGGTGCTGCTTTGAGAGGCTGGTGAGTGAGACACAGGACCAGCTCCAGGAGAGCATCCTTAGGTGCATTTGGATAAGACACCACGCAACCACACCCTATAAACAAAGGTCGTGGCCCTTCGAAACCTGTCCTGGTTCCCAGGGTGAGGAAAGCAGAAAACACAGAGACAGAAAATGGATTGTGCCAACCAGAAACAAGAGAAACAATTCCAACAGCTGGGAGAGGCTTCAGTATGGCGAGTAGGATCAAGGCAGTACAGGGAAGGGCTCTTTAAATAATCAGGAACAGAAAACATGGGAGAAATACCAAAGACCACCGTTAGGTAGGGATGGCCAGTACCAATGGTCACCACCAAAATCTCCACCAGAAGGGATCCCAAGCTCACAGCCTCTGCCAAAAAACTGACCCTGAGCTCCACATTTTGAACTGAAGTACAACTTGAAGCAGCCCAAGCCATGAAGGCAGGGCTGTGTCCTAACTAGGGTCTACCACACCCCTCACTCCAAAAACCATCCTGCAGCATGATGCCTTTAAGGTCTCTTGACTCCTCCTTGCAAGCCTGCACCTCCCAGGAGCTTTCCCTCTCACCTGTTTTGAGAGGTGGCCTCCACACTGCTCATCCCAGAGGCAGGAGGGCTCACCAAGGACCACCCCACTTCAGCTCCACTCCAGCCTTTATGACAAGAGGAGGATGGGGCGGCTCATCTTCTGCTTATATGAGCTTAAATTCCTGTTCTCTCTTCATCCCAAACTCTCCCCAGAACACACCAGCGTGCCATAAACACCACATCTATCTCTGAAAGCATCCATCCCTTCATCACGAGGCAGCTCCTGACAGAAAGAGGAAAAGGGAGACGACAAAAAACCCCCTCTGGCTTCCTGCCATCGACGCTGTTAACGGCTGTTGCAATGAACCAATGCAAGAGACATATTAATAGTGCTACTAAGAGACACATTTACTGTTGACGGCGATTCCCTGGCAGATTTATTGCTGGGTTGCTGGGAGGGAAGGCCGGGCCCCTCAGTAGCACAATTAAAACCCAATTGAACACGGGCACAAAGAATCAATACTCTCTCCGGCCAACTTATAGTTTTGCAAAATACAAATAGAAATTAATTGACCTGAATATAGTTGCTAACTGGTCATTACTGCATGTTTGGCATCCTGCTGGCACAGTGAGGGCAAAAAACAGAGGACAGACCTAAACCTCAGTTTTGAGGCCAGAAACAGGGCTTTGCTCCCATCCCTGTAAAGTGTGTGCTCTGCTTACAGAAACAGCCAGGACTAAATCCATCTTTGGAAAATCATTCCTTTCCTCTCAGCACTGAGCAAAGGACTGTGCGTTGTTCATCCTCACAAAAATCACAATTTAGCCACCAAGGAACTGCAGAGGAGCTGAATTATAGAATGCCTTGGGTCAGAAGTGACGTTAAAGATCATCTCGCTCCATCCCCTGCCATGGACAGGGACACCTTCCACTAGACCAGGTTGCTCCAACCTGACCTTGAACACTTCCAGGGATGGGGCAGCCACAGCTTCTCTGAGAAACCTGTGCCAGGACCTCACCACCCTCACAGGAAAGAATTTCTTTATATCCAGCCTAAATTTCCTCTCTTTCAGATTGTACCCATTATTCCTTTTAACTACAATTCCTGATGAAGAGTCCCCCTTGACTTCTTTGTAGGTTCCTCCAGATACTGGATGGCTGCTATGGCATCTCCACACAGGCTTTTCTTCCTCAGGCTGAACCAGGAACAGAGCACAGGAGGATTTGCCTCTCTCATCACCACCTTCAAAGGCACCTACAGATGGATTTTCTCAGCTGGGCAAACCATGTGGCTTGAGCTTAACTCATTGAAAGGGAAGTACAGACAGTGCTCAGCATGGAGCACTTGACCTGTGCCTGCACCCCCAGTTCCTCTCATGCTTCCCTCCAGCTGTGCAGAAGTGACACTGCTGAGAACCACAGTCATCGCTGCGGTGGGAGCAATTCAACAGGACTTGCTCACACCAGGAAAAAAAACTTTCCCCAGCAGAGTTAGGAATGCCTCACCACCAGACCATCACTCTGGACATAAACTCTCTCTCACCTTCACCTGGCTGTGCCTGGCAGGTGCCTGCATCACCCTGAGAAAGGGGTGAGGGCAGCGGGTGCTGAGCACCGCCGCCAGTTCACCTGATTTCATTAGGTGCAAAGCACTCGGGTACTTCACCGCTGTTGACTGGATGGATTAGCATGATTAGAGAGCAGACAGGATAAACAGATTAAACCTCAGATGGACAGCTCACACACAGCTCGAAAAGGAGGAGAGGGACAGCTCTGAACAAGGAGATGGAGGGATGCTCCCAGTGGATCTCCTCTCCCCTCTTCCCGAGGTGACCACTCCCCTTCTTCACCACAGTCTGGTGCACACAATCTGGGGTTTCCCAACACATTCCTACAGCCACCAGGCAGGAAAACCTGTTGGATGGGTGACCACAATCAACCCCTGCCTCTAGCCAATGAGAAGGGTACATAAATACATACATAACTCTGTTGGGGGCTTCTCAGAGATGTGTCGAGGCTGAGAAAGTTTTCAGATTTGCTCATTGCAAAATCAATACCCATCAGCTGTTTGAAATTAAAGGAAAGATTAGGTCCTGGTTTTATACACGCTTTATTGTATTCCGAGAGCTTTCTACTCAGCCAAATAAATCTTCTTTAAGAGGATTAGGAAACTTTCATTATCTTTATCTAACCTGAACTAACACTAACTCTGAAAAATTAATCTAGAGACCGGACAAAAGCCAGTAGCTGGTGCAAAGCCGCAAGAATCGAGAGGCAGCATCCATCAGAGAGCTACTGGTCCCTCTGATCTGCCAGCACCTGGATTCCCCCATCAGAACAACCTCAGAACACTGCTTTGCAGCCCAACAGCATCTGCTATATTAATACACTTGCCTATGAAGCCCTGTGCCAAGAGCCCTTCATGGCCCCACAGAGATTTTGACCTCTTTCCCAAAAGCACAGAGCCTTGTGCTGCTGGGATCTGCTTCTCCTCTGTGCCTAGCAGCACGTTGCTCTTGGCTCTCTTGAAGCATCTTCAAACACCTGCTTGAGCACCTTACTAACAAATCCCCGATGGAGCGAACTGAGCAACACGGTTCCAAGCAGTGGAGACAAGTCAAATTCACAGCACAGACAGGCAAAGGGGGAATAAAGAAGAGCTCAGCAGCCCCACTGCCAGTTCTCAGGTGTCCTCTGCCCCATGTGACGACTGCACAACACAGCAAGGCTGAGACAATGCACGCTCATCTCCTCCCTGGCATGGTGGGCACTTGTCCACACCACTGTTCCCATGCCATGCAATCTCTGAAGCAGCTCCAACTCAACTATCAAGAGGGCCTCCAAACCCTTCCCAAGTCCAGGCAGCCTCCCAGACCAAACCACCCAGCAACAGCATGAGGCACGTTCAGACCTACCTTGCACGATGAGATGGACACGTGAAGTCTTGGGGTGATTGTCTGTCTGCACAGAGCAGGTGTAGGGGCCCTCATCGTAAATGTCCACGTTGTGTATCTTGATGCTGTACTGGGTCTTGGTGTTGGACAGGATGACCACACGGTTGTCTATAGACCACTTGTCATTGCCGGCATACAGGATGGTGCTGCGGTTCAGCCACGCTACCCGCGTGACCCGGTCATCCACAGTACACCTGGAGGGGACACACAGAGGGTCACACGCCTGGAATGGGACACACACAGAGCGTCCCGGCTCCCAAAAAGGGATGGGAGCAGGATGGGAGGGTGGCTCCCCAGCTCTGCCAGCACGGAGATGCTGCATGCTGCGGCCGTGCTCCGTTTCCACATCCCCCACCACGTGAGATTTCACATAAACAGTGGGTTCACCAGAAATAAAACCTCCCTTTTTCTTTTACACACAACTGGGGAACCACAGACAAAATCCCCATTGTTTGACCTCTGCAAGTCAGGCGGACCATTTCTTCTCACCCACCTCCACAGCCCCCCTTGCTTTTTCTGTGCACTGAGAATTCCAGATGAAGCTGTAAAATGTGCTGACAGTTCAGCTTGTTGGCACAGCCCTCGAGCCATCCCCGGGGTGATAAACACCCCCACTGCTGGGGACAGGGGCCACAGCACATGCACAGGGAGAGGGGAAGAAGAGAAACAGCCGGAGACGGCCAAGCCAGCTCATGGGGAAGGGAAGGGAACATTTGGATAAGCAGCTGTAAATCCTAGAAGTGCATTGAAAACACAACGCGGTCGTTTCCATTATTTATTTCCTGCCTGGCTCCCACCCTCCCTGCTCTGAGATGTGCAGGAGCTCAGCAGCTCCGGTCCACGGCGCTGAGTTACACTTGGCAAGGAATGGGATGGGGGGGAAGGGAATTAAAATGTTCCTGGAAAACATGGCTTTTTCATACTTTTTGATAGATTCTTCTCCATCTATCTACATGTGGCCTTCTCTGCTGCTGCTGCTGCCATGGTATCTGCAGCAAAAGCTCTGAGTGTTTGGTTAAATTAAGAGCCCAGCATCCCTTGGGAGCTTCACCTTTGCCATTTGAGGACCAAGCTAGGGAAGCTTTCTCTAGGCATGAAAAGAAAAAAAGGGGAAATCAACTAGACATGAGCTAGTGCCAGCAGTAGCAGACCTGCTGCAGCTTTGTCCAGCCAAGATCGTAGGAAAAGGCACCTACAGTCAATCAAGGAACTCGTGCAAGTCCCTCTCCACATGCCTGTAAATTCAGAGAGCAGCTGGGAGGCTGTTCCTGTCCTCATCCCCATTGCAGTGCCTCTCCTGCCCAGGCACTGGGGGTGTTATATGCCTCCCTTGCTGAGATTGCAGAGCATCACCTCGATCGAGATTATTAATCGGGCGCAGGAAAGGGGCGATACTTGGCATGTTTGAGGGTCCCCCCGGGTGCTCGGTTCAGAGGAACGAGCCATATATTCTCCTGCAAACAAGTAATTTTCCCCTTGCAGGAGCTGTACGTCTCTGCCAGCCACAGCACGTATGGACGCCGGGAAAGACGGATGGTGCTCCACGCCTGCCGTGGCACTGCTGGCACGAGGGGACCCTGCCTGGTGTCAGACATGCCCTGGTGCCAGCTCAGCTCTGCCAGACCAGGGCAGCCTTGTGCCCACAGACAGCATTGTCCTTGTCAGGAAACCGAGCCCTCTCTTCCTTCAAATTAACTGGGGGAGAGCTAAGCACAGCCAAGTAAAGTTCGGCCCTGGGGGATTCCAGTCTAGTGGACTATTACTGCTGTCTCACTTCATTATAATGAATAATAAAGAGATACTTACACACGGCTTCTGTAAATTATTCATTGCGTGCACTGAAAAATCAGGGCAGCAATATGTAAAACAGACAACTTGCATGTCTGCGCTCATATAAATATCCAGACTACAGCCCTGCGAGGTACTCTCGGGTCCCCTCATTAGGGGTGAAGCACAAGGACTCGGGTTTGAAGTGACAGGGATGAGACGCTCGTGCCGGCGCTGAGTACGTTCCACTGTCGCCGCCCAGCTTTGGCTGGTGCATATGGGATGTGCTTCCTGAGGAGATCTGGGGCCGGTCCAGGACACCTGAGAACTGGGGTGGTTCATTCTGCATTTACATCTCACACTTACATGTCAGAGCTGCACTGCATGAGCACCGAGGGATGCCCCCGGCTGGACATTCACAGGAGGGAGGGCAAGGACAGCATCCCCCTGCCTTGTCCGTGGTGCTGGTGACTGGTACTGCCCTCAAAACCACTTGGAATGAGCAGGAAGCAGCAACTTGGAGACCTTTGTAACAAATCCATGCCAAGAGCAAGGAGGCAAAGGCTCCTTTTTCCCACCCCTCCAGCCCACTCTTCAGTCACTGCCGCTCAATAGCAAATTTAGGACCAAGTCTCTTCAGCTTTGTGCAGCATCATGCTCCTCTCCACTGGAGCCCAGACTGTTCCCTGCAGCTACAGACAGCCAGACAAAAAAACAGCCCTCCTGCACCTCCTGGGAACGTGTCAGAACCGCCATCAGCAGAAAAGCTCCATCCATCAGCTGGCACAGAGCACATGGCATTCCTGCAGGCACCTTCTCAACTAACCTCACTTTCCCACCACCAGTTTTCCCATGCCCTGGCAATTGGGACTACAAAGAGAATACTGATGGATGCCCTGGCATAAGGATCACCTCATCAGCTTCTTTACCTGTCTGGGAAAGTGATCTCCATTAGCTGCTAAGCTGACGGCACTTGCCTGTCTGCTGAGCAGTCTTTGCTCCCCATTTCCAATTGACCAGGATTATGATAATGTCTCCAGTAAGCAAACAGGTAAAGAGACTTCTGCAAAGTGTTTAGATAAAGCAGACAAGCTCTGACAAAGCTGGATAATAAAGCAGGCCAGGAGGTTTTCCCTTGAAGGGATCTAATTAAAACCAAAGACAAACCCCCATTAACAGTTTCCTGAAGGCACCGTATCCATCTCCAGAAACTGCCTTACCAGTCCAGAAGGGACAAAAGACAATAAAGCACCTGTCACATGGGAGGGAAATAAACTTATCCTGGCTCTGCAGTTCACCTGGAGAAAGCCCACCAGCAAGGCACGGGGAATATCTTGGGAATGATATTGTCAGCCCCCAGCATACGCTGCATCCCAGCTCCCCCACGCATCCCTTCTTTGCACAATGTGACCAGTGCCATCAGCTCCTCCATCTCTGCATCCCACTTACATCCTCATTGCCTCTGAGTAGAGACTTTTCACCATCTGTAACCCTTCAGCTGCCTCCAACCACTGCTGCTCTCCTCCAGAGTGGCTGGGGAGCTTTGGATGCCAGGCTTTGCTGGAGCTTCCCACAATCAATGTTCACAATGATACATGTGGGCTCTCTAAGGCTTCATCTCCTGAGACCCATATTGATCCCCTCGCTCTGCAGGAGGACGAGAGCTGCTGCAGGGATCCCAGAGCTCCACCAGAGATGAGGGTGATGAACCTGAACGCAGCAGCGTGAGAAGATGCATGAGGGTGGGAGCTGGGGGCAGCGGCGCTGCACTGCTTCCCCTCTAATTGCCCCTATTCCTCATTCTTAAATGCTAATTTTGAAGTTTGCCGTGGGATTATTTCACTTAGTGTCAACAATACAGATAGCTCTGCTGACATGCTCTTTGTGTGTGGTGGCACACAGTGCCCGTCTCCCTCCTCCTGCACCTATTAGGAGAGACCCCACATAGCTCCCACAGCAGGCTCCTTCCCAGCCCCATCAATGAGCACTGACAGTGCCTCTCCTATGTGTGGGCTGAGCCATAACACCCTCCACCTCCACCCCCTGCCTTCTCTGTCCCTGTCACAGACCTTTCCTGCACTGCTGACTTGGCTGAACACGAGGCAGAAGCCTGGGGCTGCCCTCAGTGCCTCTCCCATGGTGAGGGAAATGCTGTGTCCAGGGTCAGCACTAGTTTTCTGGCAGTAATTTGGAGGGATAAACAGCAAAAAATGAGAGTTGGAGCCATACAGGAAGTCTTGCAAAACCCTCTCCATGGGGGCAAAATATTCTGAGGAATGGGATACGTGGGACCCCAAAATGTTGATGCACATCCTAAGAAACCCAGGGGACATGTTTGTACCTCAAGAGCCAACACCACCGGTCCCTGTCCATGCCAAGAGGCTGGGGGATGGATCAACCCAAATTTGTTGTCCATTTCTTTGGACACATGGTGGGACTTTTGGGGTTGTCCAGTGCAGAGCCAGGACATGGACTTAATGATCCTTGTGTGTCCCTTCCAGCTGAGGATATTTGATGATTCTAGGATTCAAACCTCTCCTGTTTCCTTGTTCAAACCAACAGTGCTCTACTTTTAAACTCCTCTATGGCCCTTCAACCCCAAACTGCTTCTCTCTCCTGTAGGTAACGTGTCTCGTCAGGATGACAAATGGAGATGCCAAAACCAGTTGCAAACTTGCAGCTGACCCAGTTTTCAGCAGCTAAAATAGCTCACCCAGCTCAGGAGTGAAGCCCCTCGACAGCAACCAGGTGATGCTTCACCCTGGGAAACCTCCAACCAAAAATACCTGTCACAGGGGCAGAACAAACACCCTTGTCTTTGAGAAGAAATTGTTAATTACATTTTCCAGGGACTCCTAATGGGATTTCTCCTGCACTTCCAATATTCGCCCTGGCTACACAGTTAAGGGCCACCGGATGTTTTTTATTCTGGGCGGCTGGAGCAAAGGCAGAGGAGATTTATTTGTAATCATCGGAAATAAACACATTTCCTCAGAATTAAACACAAAAGAACAGAACCTGGCTGGGCTCCCACTTCGTTCAAGATGCAAATGAGAAGCAGGCCATCAAAACATTGCAGCTCCTCTAATCCTCTCCCAACAATGCAACCCGCCACATTATCTGCAGGGACAATGGCATCTGCACCATGTGATGGCAGGTCTCACATGGCAGCTCCCGAGGGCCGGACTGCGCCACCTGAGCTTCCCTCACTGCCATCCATGCTGTTTATTCGGGGGGTGGAGGGCACAAGGCACTTTTCTTTCATCATGCTCATGTCCACTCTGTCTCCGAGGCACCTGCAGTGTCCCTTCTCCCCTCTCTCCCATCCCTCCTGGTGGCTGGATGTGGAGTGCACAGCTCCACACCATCCCCACATCATCCCAGCACCCTGAGAGCAGAGGGCACAGCTCCATGCCATCCCTACATCATCCCAGCACCCTGAGAGCAGAGGGCACAGCTCCATGCCATCCCAGCACACTGAGAACAGAGGGCACAGCTCCATGCCATCCTCATGCCATCCCAGCAGCCTGAGAACAGGAGGCACAGCTCCATGCCATCCTCATGCCATCCCAGCACACTGAGAACAGAAAGCACAGCTCCATGCCATCACCATACCCTCCCAGCACCCCAAGGACAGAGGGCACTTGGGATGCACCCCATGGCATCACCCAGCACTACCACCACCCATCCAGCCATCAGGAACCACTCAGCATGTCCTGATCCATCACCACACCCATACCCACTGTGGGAAAACAAGGAGCATGGGGTGTGCCAGAGCTGGGCCAGCCCAAAGTTCTCCTTTTCTCCGTAACATTCCTCCCTCCCCACCTTACACCACTCAGCTGCTGCCTCCTGCAAAGCCACACACAACTGCCTCTCACTCTGCAAGTTTAATTAATTGCTGGCCCCACTGCTGCTGCTCCAATTCCCCAAGAGCTCCCAGTGCTATTCAAACACACTCCAGGCCACTGGAAAACCTGTTCCCTCCCAACAACCCCCTGCCCAAGGCCCTCCAAGGGCTATGGGACCCTTCTGCCCTCTCCAGAGGCTCAGGGCTTCACAGGGAGGGCTTGTCCCTGGCGGTTCCCCTGCAGTGGCAGTTTGCCCACCAGCAGGCACCAGAATAGAAGCTGCTCCCTGTGAAAAATCAAAGCCCAAATTGATACATTAGCGACTGCTAAATATAAAATATCCATCTGCAAAGATAATAAGCCTGTGAGGGCAGAGGCTGTCGAGTTGCTCCATTTCAGATAGTTTAATGGTGTTTTGGTCCATGACTGCAGCTCCCAGACATTAGAATGATAACAAGATGATGAGGAGGGCGGGAGCCGTCTGCGCGAGGCATCAGAAGTCAAGACAATGCTCACTACGCAGTCCCTGAGGGGTCCATGTCACACAAAACACTGGCTGCTCTGTGCTCAGCTTCCACAGGGCTTTGGGTGGTGTCTGTGACAACCCAGGACATGCAAAGGCTGCCAAGGTGTTGCTGCCAAGCTTGAGCTGACATTGATTCAGGGAGGGGGGGTCTGAGCCCCCTGGAGTCAGGGATGGACTTGGGTACTGCTGCAGGTGGCACAGAGTGATGCTAAAGCTGACACAGGCATAGCTGTGCTGCAGATGGCTGAAAAAGCAATCCTAGTTTGCAGAGGGAAGGGATGCCCAGTGAGGTGAGCTGCTGCACGGTGCCCCCACTGACAGATCACATCTTCTCCCCAAAGCCATTCATGGGATTTTCTGAATTAATGCTCCACATCGAGCAAATCCAGAAACAGTCAGCTCTGTTAAAGCGAGCCAGGCTTTTCCTCCTGTTCGTAAAGCCCTTCTTTCACTCCTCATTGCTTCTACTTCCAGCTTGCAGGGACACACCTCACCCTGACAACATCATTGGCAAGGGAAAGGGGGGCTGGGCAAAGTCAGGTTCTCCTCCCAGTACTCCTCCAAACATGATTTTCCCTTGTTTCTGACACAGCACTGCTTCAATATCTGTGCCCACGTGCCGGGATGCTCCCCCTGTGTGGTAGGGAAGGTCAGAAGGCATTAGCCTAAGCCCCAACAGCCAACAGCTGTTATTAGCTCAGGAGAAATCTTCATAAGGAAATATGAGGTGGCAGCAAAAGAAAGAAAGCAGAAGGCCTTTGGATGGAGCAAATCAATGGGAATGTTTATGGAGCAGGTGGCATGTAAATGCTTCCATCAGAGGCAGTCGATGCTGGCGGCCACACCTCATCTCACAAAGACAGAGATGAAAATGAAGGCACTGAGCAGGGGCAGCCAGGCCAGCAAAACCACAGAAATTGGAAGAAGTACAGAAAAGCATCCTTCCTTGCCCAAAATGATTGCATTTCTCCCTAACACAGCCGGGCATTTATTTCACACTTCTCCATGGTCACTTGGCCATGCTGTGGTTTGAAGAAGGCTGGGACATCTTCCCAGCTCTTCTCCAGAAAGGCAGTCACAATCCAGCAGCGTTTACCATCAAGGCATCAGTACCTATCCTAAGAAACATGGGCAGAGAGCTGTTTTCTCACCAGAAAAAGCAAATTCCCCTATCCCTACACTGATCCCTGCCCTACATCCCTGCAGGGAAAAACCCACCAATGCTCTCAGCACCCTCGAAGGGTGCAATCTGGAGATTCCCCTGCTCTCTGCCAGTGTAGGCAGAGCACCCTGCTCAATCAGCACCTGCACCCTGCCTAAATCATTGCTAATCTCACACAATACAGCACCTGCAACCGGCTGATTTCCAGTGTTCTTCAATCAAAAGCAGCAAAGAAAACACCGAGTTCATCGCTAGCAGAGCTGAGCAGTTGAGAACCTCAACCTCCTCCACGCCTGCGCTGGGGTTGTGGGGTTGGAATTTTCCTTGCTATTGCTTTTTTGATGGGTTTTTTCATTCATCTGCCCAGGCAGGGAGAGAGAGGAATAACTTTGGCTGTCACAGCTGGACATGCAGTTAAGTGGCGGTAATTAGCGTGTGGCAACATGAGGCTCTGACCGCTCTGATTCAGCCATCCTGATGGGACTGGTGACCATCTCCATCTCAGCTGGGTGAGGGGGACACTTTCAACCCAGGGGGATGTGGCCATGGCACTGGCAGCATCCCACAGCTGCAAAAGAAGAAAGGATGCTGGCAGGCTGATTAAAACCTGGATCAAGGCACATCTGCAAGAGAAGGAGTCGTAGCAAAACCATCGGACACTTGTCCCTGCATTGCAAGGAGGGGAAATTGGTCTGAAGCCACCCCAATGCAGCAAGGGGGTGGTGTTATCACCCCAAAAGGGATTCCTGGGGGAAACAAAAGCATTTAGAGCCCTTTAATAGGAAAGCCATCCATGTCTCCATCACATGTGGGCCTCATGCTCTCAGTCAGTCAATCTGGCCACACCACCCTCCCCAAAAACCGGGCAGAAAGCAAAACCTCTTCTTACATCCTGTTGTTGATTACCACCAAAAATATATTTGTCATGAGATGCCCACTGCTATCTCTGTGGCTCTTAAGGGTAATGGAGAGGTTTCAGTCTTTGGAGGATAAGTCTCAAGCTCTTGGCTGCTTGCCCAGGAGGATTATTTTACATCAGGTTGAGTTCTGTAGTAATTATCTTCAAAACAGCTGGACTGCTGGATAAACTCACTGTATCTTAATGCACAATACGGGAGCAAACGCAGGGAATTAAACTGCAATTCCAGACAGATCGACGGAAAAACCTCTCGCCGGTGTTTCAGAGGCCGAGGCTCAGGGCTTCTCACACGTTAGGGGTGGGGAGGCATTTGCTCATTTGAAATCAATTCCAACTTCCCCAGAGACAGGAGGGAGAAAGAGATGCTGGATGAAGATGTTTTACCCTCAAGTTTTCAGCAAAGAAAAAAAGCAGTGTTTTCCTGACCCTCATGGCTGGAAAATGAAGCAGTGTTTGATCCAGGCTGGACAGCTTGATGCTCCACACAACCCCGAGACTTCCATAAAAGCTCCAACATTACAAGGTCTTGGCTCCACACTGCACCATTCACTGCAGTGAAAGCTGAGGGGCAAATCCGCTCACTCCGTCCACACCCCTCACACCTGGAAGTCACTGCCAGTGAGTATCCCACCCCAAGAGGACGAAGGGGCTCACAGATGGACAAACTGACTCCCAGACTGGTCCACCAACATGAATTAAAAGGAAAAAAATCAGGTACCTTCACGATTGTGCTGCCACAAGATTTAGGTGCAAAATCCTTGCAGACGAATTAATAACCTCTAAAAAGAGGGAAATTCTGCCACTGGAGAGCGAAGCTGTATTTCATGGCGAACACCATAAAGCGCTCCTGCCAAACACGAGATCTGTAAACGACCTGGGTGAGCCATCAGCTCAGGAATATAATTGCCAATTTGCAGGAATTTCACCAGCAATTAGGCAAAATAAAATAACCCACCAGAGGAAATCCTTTGCTCGCTGCTCCCACTCCTCCCTGACCCATCTGATTTCTACCCACCGCTGCTCTGCCGGGATGGGGGTTGATGCTTCAGGCACTAAGGAGCCAGGTGACAGCTCCGTGAAGATGAAGAAGTCATCTCCAGTGCCAGATAAAGAAGTCATCATCATTGTGAGGTGACAACAGACACTCCTGGGTACCAGCCAGATGAAGACCTTTCCTGCTGGTATCCCCTCTCCGAGCATCCCTGAGAACCAGGAGTCTCATCTAGGTAACCCCAGGGGCCAAACAACTGCATGCAATTAGGGGGTTTATTTGTTTGAGTTGCACGTGAATATCCCAAATTACATTATCAGATCATAGTCCTGCTTCTGATTTATTCCTTCTTTGTTCTTCAAGTCTTCGTACATCTAAGCAATTAACCTCTCAAAGAGCTGGAGAACACATAATTATCCTCATTTGTCTAAACGTCACCAAGATGGCTGCCTTTCAATTAACCTTCTGGGAATGGAGGGAAGTTGGAGTGATACAGTGATCATTTCCAACTTCAGCCTAGGCTGCAGCTTTTTTTTTCCCCTTAAAGTAATTTAATTGAAATATTCAGATGATAAAATATAGCCAGATAACTGTTAGTGCAGGTAACGGGATCAAGAGGGGGCTTGCAATCGAAAAAGAAGTCAAACGAGGTACAGTAATATTATATCAATACGTGGCACTTCCATCTAAAAATACCAAAGCACTTTGTGCTTATTAATGAAGGGAGCATTTCACACTCTCCTGCCAGGCTGAGACTTACGTCACTTCAATATGTCACTGCTATCACTAGGGAAACTGAGGCAGAGGATGTGCTCTGGTACCCGGAGTTTACAGAGTCAATCCCTATGTAGTCAGGAACTTCCCAAGAACATCCTCTCATGAACCCCTCTCCTACCCTAGCAGAAATTGGCTCCTTCATGAAGTCGGCACGGGAGACACTGTGGTGGCCGAGCTGCTTTTGCTTTTAATTATTTTAATAATAATAACCCCTGATCTGCTGAGCCAGTGTCTGCCACACCAGGAGCGAGGATCGAGGGAGCCGTTCCCACCCATCGAGGGAGCCGTTCCCACCCATCGCCTCGCTAATAAATATGCATCATTCCCGCCGGGAAGTGCCAGGTCAAGCTTTGCACCCGCACGAAGCACGACACCAGCATCGTCTGGCACGGGCGAGCAATATTTATACACACCCCCGCTCATAAATACACAGGCAAAATAAACAAGCCGGCTCTGAAGTTCAGCGCATCTCCTCCCTGACAAGCGTGGCTCCTCAATTCCCCGCGGTGCCACGGCTCCGCTCCCGGTGTGAAACTGAGCTCTCCAAAAAGCAATTTGGGCTTTGCTCCAACCCTGCTCGCTGCCTCCTGCCCCGGCAGCACCGAGGTGGCTGTGGCAGGACCAGCTCTCACACCCCCTGCACACAGAGTGGGTTGGGGGAGGCTGGGCAGAGCTCCCACATTAAGGGAAACTGAGGCATGGTGATGCACAGGACTCATTCCCTGCATCCTTCCCTCCCAGCCTCACGTTTGGATCAGTGTTTGAGCACCAAGCAACCGGTCTGCTGATCCGTGCAGGCAAGCGGGGAGGAAAAAAGGTGGGAATACAAGAGGGTTCCCACTGGGGACACCACAAACCCGGAGCATTCATCCGGAGATGAGGAGCGAGGGTAACACAATAGCCACTGAGTTTATTCTCAGCACAGGCTGGCGGCAACATAATTAAAATGCAGGTCGGAGTTAAGGAACCTTCCTATAAATCTTTGCTTTTGGCTCTTGGGCTTGACAGGAAGCCTATACCTGGCGCGGGGAGTACAGACCGAGGGGGAGGCACGGATAAAGGCTCTGCTTTATGGACGGCCATTTTAATGTTTCGTTTGAGTAATGGGCCTTGCAAATTAGCATCCCGGCAGCCTGAAATACATATTTTTCCAAGGACATGCAGGCTTCCTGATCCGACAGGTGATGTGGGCAAACAAGCCCCGAGGGCAGCTGCAATCTCAGCTCTTTGTGGCTGCAGTCATATTCTATCCCAGCCGGGATGATGAAGAAGAAAACAGAGAGCTTGGGAGGGGGAATCCGGAGGCTGAGGGAGGAAATGGAGCAGAAAACGACCCTGTGCGAGACCAGCGAGGGGCTGATGAGCGGCAGCAGTGGCAGGGAGTGCCTGCCAGCCTCTGGAGGGAACTGATGCTGCACCGGCACAGCACGGCTCCTCTCTCCCTCGAGGGAACCCAGTGAGACACTCCAGGGCATGTCTGTGGCACGTGTCTCTCCGTGCACAATCAAAACTATGGATCTCCAGCTCTTGAGGCAGCTTGTCTGAGCAGCTGGCTCTGGGCTGAATAATCAGAAAGGCTGGAGGTGCTGCAATCACACTGGGGAGAAGGGGGATGCCTTGGTTGTGGGGAAATTAAGCTGACAGCCAGTGGACTGCCCAGTGGGGCTCCAGCTTCTCCAATGCAAACATGGCCAGAAAGATGGGACATCCCTGCAATAACTGGGAGAGGAGAGTCAGGAGAGCAATGGAGAAATATGTGTGGCTGAACACGAGGGGGAGCTCAGGCCAGAGTGTACAGGGGAGCACAGAGCAGAAAGCAGAGCCTACAGCTCACCCTCTCTCTATCCTCCTTTTCCACATCCTCTCCTTCTTCTCCATTTATCCATCCCACCCCACCATGTACATAATCTGCCTGGCTGTCACCTTCCCACACCAGCACGAGATGTGCTGCAGCTTCATCAAACTGCAGAGGAAGAAGCTGGTTGAGCACCCAGGGGATGTGTCTGAGCTGCCCCATTTGGATGTAACTCTGCACAGCAAGGGGGAAACCTCTTGCATGGACCTGGACATGTGGCTGGGCATGTATCCAAATCAGAGCTGAAAACGTGCCTGCAAATTGTTCTGAACCTGAAATGAGGAGATGGATGTCTGGAATTCTCCTCCTTGTCCACACAGCCTCCTGCAAGAGGCACGGGGTGATACCTCCCTGTCAACACACATCTGTCTGCCTCTGGATTTCACTGCACAGACCATAAAGGATGGGTGGACAGGATGAAAGCAAGATCAGAGCCTGGAGCAGCAGTTTGCACTTTACTTTCAGTGTCATTATCTTAGACTGAAAGTGTCCAAAAAGGACTTGGGAGCAAGCTGAGCTGGTGACCAAGACATGAACTTTGCATCACAGTGTGTCACAGACCTGGAGATGGACTCCTTCCTGACCCGCTCCATGCACAGGGCACAACTTGCTGTGTCTCTCCAGCACAGGGTGCAAGCACGCAGCTCTGCCTGCCTCTCCCACTCGCCCTGCCAAGTTTCAGTCATCCAGGATGTGATTTGGAGAGACAGCTCTGAACTCAGTGGGAGAGGCAGGAGTTTCAGCAGTGTATCCATCACTCCTGAGGCGCTCCGGAGATGTGGCACAGAGTCTACATGCCAGCCACTGGTGCATGCTTCTCCAACCAGGGAGATGCTCCGGGGCAAAGGGGAAGGAGCAGCCTTTCAGAGGTACCATGCATTCCAGACGCTGCTGTTTTATGCACCAGCATCTCCCTCCAGGAGGTTTGACTGCAGCTCACCAGGGCGAGTGCAACAACTTCCAGCTTTCTCTGAAGGTGTAGGTGTGGGAATCCACAAAATCAGAGGGTTTTGGGAAAGCTGCAAAAGGCAGGCCTCAGAGACAGCAGAACTGTCATTGGAGCTAAGCAGTAGCAATGAGTTAGGTCAGCAGAAAAATTATTTAAACTGTAGAAAAGTAAGGACAAATAGAACAATGGTCTGTGTAGTAACATTTGTCTAGAATAACTCTCTAAGCTACAGAAAGTTTATCTAGCAAGATACTTGGAAGTTCTAAGCTTAATAATGGAGCTCTGTGCATTGTGTTTTAAGGCTTACAAGCAGGTATTGTATTTGAAATAAGCAAGCATTTTAACCAAAGGTACGTGTGCTTATATTGGTTGGATAGCACTACTGTCAATGTGCTCTTGCTTTGTGTGATTGGTCAAAAAAACTTATAAAGTAAGTTGTAAGATTAAGTTCTTGGTCTGCTGCCTGGGATGTGAGCTGCTGGCATCTTCCCATTGTCTTAGCCATGGAATGAGACTGATGCTGGAAAATAAAACAGCTCAAGGCACGTTCCACAGCAGCCCTGTCCCGTTTGTGATTTGTACATACACCCCCGGCCGGCAATAGTGTTGAGCTCTCAGGAATTCCAGCCACCCAGAGCCCATACATTTCATTTATAGCCACAAAGAGTGCCCAGAGCCACCATCAGTAAATCCATGGTCTTGTTGCCACCCTAAGGACATGCAGAGAGCTGTTCCGAGAAATCCCTGCAGCTTTAATACCCAGAATGCCGAAAAAGGGACATGGTGATTCCAGGTATTTCTGACACCCATTTGTGGCAGAGCAGAGAGACAGAGGATTGGGCCAAGGCACACGGAAATAATTTTCTGCTGGCAAAGCTGCCGACTCAAGGAGAAACATAAAACCCTCGATGAAGGGCTTGTCTAGTTTATTATAACATCGCCTTTAATTTATGCGCCTGCCTTTTATGATTGTTCTCTATCGCTGTTCCTGGGGCTTATTTATGGAGGGCCATTAGCACAGAGAGCAGGCCCTGATGAGGGAGCATTTGCAGTCTGCCGGGGGACCAGGATATAAACTGAGCTGAGGAGGAGGCAGTGAGCTCTCGCATGGGGCTGCCTGAGTCCTCTCCCCGAAAGCTGAGAAGGATAATTTGATCTCAGAGAGTGATACAACTTCATTTCTCGTGGCTGTCTCTGGGCAGGCTGCAGCCTCCTTCACATGCACTTTGCTGAATTCCCTAGTCCCAAACAAACTCGGCAGTGAGCGGAGGGGAGTAGAGAGCTTTGGATCCAACCGTCCACACCAAACACAAAGACAGGGAAAAGCCTCTCAGGGGTGTGAAAGACATGCCAGGGTGAGGAGAGGGAATCACAGAATGGTTTGTGTTGGAAGGGATTTAAAGATCATCTCATTCCAACCCTATGCCATGGGCAGGAACACCTTCCACTATCCCAGATTGCTCCAAGCCTGATCCAGCCTGGCCTTGGACACTCCCAGAGATCCAGAGGCAGCCACAGCTTCTCTGGGCACCCTGTGCCAGGCCCTCCCCACCTCACAGGGAGGAATTCCTCTCCATTATCCCATCTAATCCTGTTGTCTTAAAGCCATCTGCCCTTGTTCTGTCTCTACAACACCCTTATAAAAAGCCCCTCTCCAATAAGGGGTCCCTCCCCAACTGCACAATGTCCAGGCAGTGCATCCCAGGATGCTGACATTGGCACTCATCCCTGCCCGGGCATCCCAGCCCTGTGCCCATCTCATCTCCTTCCACCTAAAAGCAAAACACATTGAAGGCTGTGCAAACACCCCACGGTACACAAACAAACTTCACTAATTATTCCTATTTACAAACATCACTCTCCAATCTTCAACACAACTCAGACAGGCAATCCTATGCTGGTAATTAAAACCACAGGCACCAAAATGATGGGTTAATTAAAGGTCCAACCCACCCCCCACAACACATCGAAGTGCAGGGAAAAATGCATCGGTTCAAACCCAAACGAAGCGGGTAGGTGGGTCTGTTGGCAGAGAGAGGCGATGTAAAATGAATTTGTATGATCAAAACCTTCCCGTACAGTTCGCAGGTAATTTGCGACGAGAACAAAAGCTTTAAATTCATCCACTAAATTATTCACTAGAAATCGTCCTCTCGGCTCCTGCGCCTGTGTCCTTCAAGCTGTTCTAGGTGGTGATTACGTCCCCTCGGTGCACGCGGAGGCCTCGGGGAAGCGGCTGCAGGAAAGACGGAGCCGCCGATCCGACGCTGGCAGTTTGATTTACAGAGAGAACTGGGGAGAGGAGACAGCAGCCCTCAGGAAAAAAGAAACTTCAAGCTCTAACCATCCCATCAAGGGGCTTTCTGCCTTCTTTATGTGGTGAGTTTTTTTTTTTTGCTCCCTTTCGTTTTCCGCAACAAGCTCCCGCTGCAGGCACAATAGATGATGCTAAATTATTTTGGAATATGCTGAGAATGCCCTGCTTGGCCAAGCGAAGCCTCATAAATCATTCCTCTTCTTCCACTCCCTTTTCCCATTCCTGATCTCTCTTTCAGGCAGTATAATGCCAGCTTGCTGGGGAGCCCATTGCCCTGGCACCCTGGGCACTGCTGAGATCGACCAGAGCCATTCCTGCTGTCAAGGGGATGAGGCCATGTGACTGGGACAGACCGGAGCCACTCGAGCTGCTCAGGTCTCTACACACCAGGAATCAGTTCTGGAGCTCACCTGGGTGCCAGGCAGCCCCACAGCCCGTGGTGGTCACAATTCCATGTACTGCTGGGAGGGGCTGGGAAAAGCAGCTCACATTGCATTGATGTGTCGCATGTTTAAACATCACCCCTGATGAAGCTGGTGATTAGGACTGAGCTCCTCTCCTGGCAATAGCACAGGTCCCCTCCAAAGCAGGGGAGATGCTGGTGAAGGACCTGGCAGGGCAGTGTGCCACCAGTGGTCAGGAGAAGAGGGAGAGAAGGAAAGCTGGGGAGAGGAAACCCCTGCACAGAGGAGATGTGGAACTCATTCAGCATTTGTGCAGTAGCTGGAGTGGCTGCATGGCCCAGGGCTGTCAGCCTGGCTCCTTGCACCATGACTAAAATCACACTTTTCACTAAAAACCCCAGAGCAGAGATACCTTAGTCAAAGGCAGAGGCCCCTCCAGCTGGAACTGATGGGAGGAAAAGCACTTTGGACCAGGAACCACAGTGTGGCAAAAGCACAGTCATTTTCTAATACCTGAAGTGACATTTTCCGAGTCCCTCACACTCAGCTGTGACACTGAAAATGTCATAATAGGGATATGAGTGCTGTGCATCTCTGGGCTGGCCTGGTACCCATCACTCAGGAATGATGGAGAGGCAGCAGGCTCGGGGAGCTGCTGACAAGAAGGAGCAGTGAGCAGTTCTGTTTGCAGCCCTGGGCAAGGACTATACTCTGTTCCCTCCCCTCAGAATAAGGTGGATTCCCATCTTCCATGGCTTGGCTGTGAGCTGGCCTGGGAGGACGCAGCCAGGCATTTTGGACGGGGTGGGCAGGATGAGGCAGAGTCCCCTGAGGTCACCCCAGGGAGGAGGGAGCCCTGTTATCCATCAGTGTTTGAGGCACCCAGAGCTGCAGGATGAGGCTCAGGGTACCAGAGCAGAGCTGGGGTCCCCAGCCCTCAGCATCACTTCCACCTCCCCACCCACAGACACAAGTGGGGTTAAGCTTAGGTTTTTTAATAATTGCCCTTCTGCCCTCCCCAGGAAAACAAACCCCAAATGCAATAAGAGCCTCAGCAGCCACCCCTGCCTCTCCAGAGCCTGAGCTCTACGACTCTGTAGCCATTTCTCACTCCTTGTGTTTTTGCACAGACCAGATGTGACGCTCATCCTGAACAGCCAAATTTCAGGCCCCTTGGTTATTCCTTAGATGGAGCTGCTATTTTAGACAAGACAGACGCAAAACAAAAACAAAACCTAAAGCAGAAGCAGAGGGAAAAAGCCCTCTGAGCATCACAATGATGACAAACATCCACAGTGAGGCATTTGTCTTTGGTTTTTAACCCGGAGGAAGGTGAAAAAGCCAAGTAGAGCTGCAAACATGCCAGGACCATGTGCCCCAGCAGCCCTCTGGGGCTGGATGGCAGCTGCTGGTGAGCAGGGAGATGCCAAAGACTCTGCCAACACTGGGACCAAGGTGGAGGATGACCCTGTGGACTCACTGGACATGTGCATCACCACCTCTCCAATGCCAGCCCCCTTCTCTGTGAAAACCAGACAGCCACAAACACATGGCTTCCCTCCAGTGCTTTTCCCAGCATGTTGGGATCACCCAGCTGCAATTCCCACCTTTGCCATCAGGACCTCTGCTGGAGTCCAAGTCCCTTCAGGTCAGCCCACCCATACCAACGAGGCTCCAGGTACCCAATATTTCATCCCCAGTATCCCAGAAGGGCTGAGGAACATGCGGACGCGCTCCATAAAGCCACCATTAGAGATCCCCTGATGGAGATGGATTATAATTTGCAAATGATTAAAACACAATTAATGGTGGTGGGGAGGTACTCGAGGCTCTGCAAAGGAGCTGTACAAATGAGGAGTTATCAGGACCTTCGGTGTCCTAAGCACCTGTCAATTCTTGGTTGAAACAAGTGCATTAGCCTCGTCCAATATCCATCTAACCTTTCCACTCTCCCTTGCTCTGTTTCCCTGGCAACCAGTTAAAAGTGCTGGAAAAAGGCACAGCTGCTTTCAGAAAAAAAGAAAAGGAAGAGGAAAAAAAAGGCAGTGTGTTCTTTTAAAGCACGTGTGCTCATCACTCTTTCCCCCTCTCTCTCTGTCTCTCCTTTAAGTGTCTGTGATTTCCCTGCCCAGCTCGGCTCCAACTCCGAGACCTCAGCACGAGCTGCCATGCTCAGAGGGCAACGAGCAGGGTGGGGATGGCTCTGCCATGCTGCTCTCCCTGGGGATGGCCAAATGAGCCACGAGCCACTGCAGAAAACCACTTGGGACTGCTGAGAAACAGAGGGGAGCAAAGCCAGGAGTGGGCTCAGCATGGGAAGCTGCAGAAAGGGGAGATGCTCTCCCAAAGCAGCCTGTTCCTGGGGCAGGGGAGCTCAGAGTGCCCCTGTGGTGTTCTCCCTGCCAGGCACGTCACAGCAGAGCCACACACAACCTGCACAGCTCTCCAGAGTGGTACAAGCTGAACACTCCGTATTTCATGGTGCTCCCTGTCAGTCTCTGAGCAAAACAGCAGTTTAACAAAGATCAAGACTTGAGGCTGTCACTAAACCCTGCTCTGCCGCCTGCTAAACAGGGTTATTTTTCCTTTCTTGCCTTTTCTCCCTGCTCCTGCCTGCCTGGGCAGAGCCACACTGATGAGTGTGGCATTTGTCCTGACATCTTTGGGAACTCAGCTCTGAAGGGTGGAAGGAAAATAGCAATGAGAGTGAGAGCAGCCATCACAAAAGCTGGATGGGGAGAATGGTGCTCATTGCCACTGCCATGTCTCCTGTCTCCACAAGCAAATGCCAGAGAGGCTGGAAACACATCCCCTTCCCCAGGGGCAACCCAGCACCCAGAGCAGCCTGCTCTGGCTGAGGAGGATGGGGTGGAAGAGGGAAAGGATTTCCAGGTGCTTCAGGAGCTGTCACAAAGGATGGAGCTGGGAATGCAGTCAGGGAAAGAGCAGTGAAGGTGGGGATGGGGGTCACTCAGCACCCTCTGATGAGCCCTGTGGTTCTTCCCAGCACTGTTCTGTCAGGGAAGGCACAAGATCAAAGCTGCTCCATCCTGGAAAGTGGAATCGCTAGGAAGGAGGCTGGTGATGCCACATTTGCAGGACTGACCATGAATTTTCCTCCAGACCAGAGAGGCTCCAGGGGAACAAAGCCCCTGGGATGGCTCCAGAGGCAATCAAGCCTCATTACTCTGCTGCTCAGTGAACAGCTCCATCCACACATGGATTTGCTGCTCCATGTCCCAGCCTGGCTACTGGCACACACAGGGATTGCTGATAGCTCTGTTCCCTTTATCCTGTCCCTCCCCAGGAGCAGGGGCTGAGGACCACCCCCACAGCAGCATCCCTCTTACATGGGGCCAAGGAGCAGAGAGGGGTGGCAGCAGCATGGGGAAGAGCTTGATTGTGTTAATTAATTGCCTGGTTTGAAAAGCCACTGCCACTTTGCACTCACCATCTTAAACAGAGGGAGGGGGAAAAGAAACAACCCATTAAACAACACACATGGGGGAAAGAAACCAAAACAAAGGAAAAAAAATCACCCTAATCTAATGTTTTGCAAACACTGGGCACCCAAACAGCTGATCTTTGTCAGGAACCTTAGTTCCAAGAACCACTTAGAGGCTTTCATCAACACATTATAATATTAATCAAGACTCATAATGCAGAGTGATTTGCATGCCAACAAATATATTTACACTGTAAATTGTTTGTTGAGAAGCCTCAGAGAAATATGCAATTCACTGCTATTGAACTTGGGTAGCAGGAAAAAAAAAGAAAAGTACCAAATCCCTGTAGAGTTGGTTCCTTCTGGTTTTGGCAACACGACTCATTAGCATGCACTTGCACTTCACGTGGGTTTTTGCTCCCAGCTGTTTAGCTGGATCACAGCAGTTGGAGGTGGAAAAGCTTAGCAAGGTCCTCACAGTTAAATCCAGGTCACTGTCTTCCCCACAGAGGACACACAGCCTCTGGTAAACTTGTGCAGCAAGAGCCAAGGAGTCAAAGCACAACAACTGTCACCCATGGGTGACTCTGTCTGACTCTCAGAGTCACCCCAGGCTATTTATGCAGCTCTGCTGTGAAAGCCAAAGTGGCCCCAGAGAAGTCCTGCTCCCACAGAGGGGAGGATGGGCAAGCACAGGGAGCTGGAGAGGCAGTGGCAGAGCTCCCAGAGCCCACAGCCCCCAGCTCAAGTCAGCCAAAAAGCCTGAGGATGGCTGGACTTGATCTTAGAGGTCTTTTCCAACCACAATGACTCCATCATGTCCTGCTGCAGAGGACCATGGCAGCACACGGGATGTGACTGCTCCCTCCTGGGACCTCCCGCATGTCCCTGCCAACAGGGAACACTGCTCAGAGGGACAGCTCAGGCCAGATCCCAGGGGTTTGACCCACCCTGGCAAGCCCTTTCAGACTCCAGGGCACTGTGTGAAGAGGCCAGGAGGAGCAGTTATCCTTATTAACTGCAGAGGTTCACAGCACAACCTGTACCTACAGCACGGAGGGAGAGGACAAGATGGGAAACAACACCATGGTGAGGTCTTTTCCTACCTAAATGATTCTATGACTCCAAGAGCATTCAAACAGGTTGCACACTGATGCCACGCTTCCCATCCCAAGGGGTCTTCCCCTGCTGTCCCTCCCACTGCCTTTCCCCCCTGCACCCCTGCTCTTTCCCTCCCGGTGTGCAGGTCCTGCCTGTCTCTGTGTAAATGAGCACCTGCTGTGCTCCCCATCCGGACCCTCCCCTCCCCGCCTGCCCGGGGCTCTGGGGCTGGGAGGGGTGATTAGCAAAGGTGTTAGAGGAGAATTAAACCGAGTATTCTGTGGTGCTTCTCTAAGCTGCTGAAGAGCGGATTAGCTGGAGACATTGATCTCCTGGTTCAGAGACCTTCTAAAGAGCGAGGCAGGAAAATAATGGGAGGGAGGAGGGGGGAAGCTAATTAACACTTCCAGGGTAGCAAGCCCTCCATGTGGCGCTGGTATTAATAGACTGGATAGAGGGTGCCCTGGTCAGAGTGAGCAGTGTTTGTTCAACCAGTGGATTTCCTTGTGTGGTGACTGGGAAGGAGCTGGGAGACAGCACCAGCAATGAGGAAAGGGAGATCACAGAAAACACAGAAATCACAGAATCCCAGAATGTTTAGGAAACTACCTTAAAGCCCATCTCATTCCAACCTCCCTGCTGTGGGCAGAGACACCTTTCACTAGACCAGGTTGCTCAGAGCTCAGTGCAACCCAGCTTTGAACAGTTCTGGGAATGGGGCATCCACAACTTCCCTGGGCAACTTGGTGACACAGAGCAGCAGAGAGCCCCGTCTCAGGTCACTGCTGTCCCCATGGAGCTAGGACAGGACCAAAGGCTGCGTCACACAGGTACCTCTGGCCACAGCTGGTGTCTCTGCTCCAGCTTTTTATGGGAACTCTGAAGCTGAAGATGCACTCCTGCATCCTGGCTAGTTATCCTACCCCCAGTTAACAGCTATTTTGGGATGACACCACATTGCTGCTTCCAAACCCGCCATGCCACCCCTGTGATGAGCAGGGAAATGATCTGAAAGCCCGGGAAGCATTGCAGCAGAGCAGTGAAAATCCCAGGAATAAACTTTTCAGGTCCGTCAGGTGGTTTGATCTGTTTGCATTTAATACTCAGTTTCTCTACGTGTGCGCAGTGCAAGTCCCTAATCCCTGCTCAGTAATTACCAACATTAGAGGACCAGAGCTCAGTCTTGCCCATCCGTGCTCGCTAATTCCTGCACAAACATCTCCCTAACCCTCGCCCTGCCACGACATTAAGGACGAGCAGATGCCTTCAAGCTCTCCATTGACAATGATTGCCCTACAAAAACATCAGGGAAGGAGAAAGAGCTTGGTTGGGGGTGAAGGGGCATTTTATTTGATAAAATCATAAAGAGCAGTGCATTCTGCAGAGGAAGAATCTCTGAGACATAAATGTCAGGTTTATGAACAATTGAGCTGCTCCGTGCTTGCCCGAAATTGCTCTTTAAGGTCAGGGCTGTAAGTGTTCCCTCAGGAGATGGACTGCGGGACCAGAGCCGAGCAGGGAATGTGGCTGTCTTGTCACCAAAGTGGGGCAGGGACACAGCACCAGGGTGAGGAGCCACAGCCCCGAGGTGTGGCTGCCCACACGATCCCAGACACCCACGCACACTGCTGTTTTGGGAACAGCCTCGGGAACAGGAGCATCGCTGCCTCCAGGCTGCTGCAGGCCAAGCCCTGTGCTGACACTCCAAGGAAGCATCGACTCCCTCTCAGAAATGCAGATTTATTGGGGCAGCCACAGCACTTGGATTGGTTGTGCCAGGATGCTGCACTTCACCTTGGAATTAAAGTGATGGGATGCAGACAGACCCTCTTCCCAACTGAGGGCAGGGGTCCCTCCTGCTCTGCTCCCTCCATGGAAATGAGTGTGATTTTAGCAGAATTTGGTGAAGGAAGGCTGTGAGTCCACAGGGGAACCAAGGAAAAGCCCCAGACTATTTGAGAGGACAACAAGCTGAGCACATTCCAGATGCATCTGAATCTCAAGGGAAAACCAACCAGATGTGGCTTATCCAGCTGAGCAGTTGGGCTGGCTGAGGGCTGAGGGGGCTGGAGGCCGAGGGGGCTGGAGATGTGAGCCACCAATGACACCAAGAGGCCACTTCACATCAATCCAGGGATGAGAAATGCTGGCAGGAGCAGTAAATGCTCCAGCACACCCTCGGGTGCCAAAAGGGCTCACACATGACACCCTGATTTCACAGCTGCACACACAGGGTCTCCCAGCTTTCCCTAAACCAGGCAGGGTGACAGAAGACTGAGCCTGGAGCCACAGATCCCGAGATGCCTCTGCTCCTCCTGCCTGCCCACCAGGGAGGACATCCCATGAGGGGACCCACAGGGCTCTGGAAAGCAGCTCAGGGCATAAATCAGAGCAGGGTGGAGCTGGGGAACCACTCTCACAAAGGTGACAGCAGACAGCCTTGAGAGGAAGCAGGAAGGGTGAACTAACACAAGGTGTTTTATATTCCTCCGGGTTGTTACGACGGGACCTTGATGGGCCATATGGTCTTGTCTTGACCCTTAAATCATCTTATACCCTTCTAACAGCAGCCATCGCTGTTGCTGGCTTCCATTCCTTGTTATTCTTGGCACTGGGAGGCCAGGAATGCGAGGCAGCTGAAGCCCATAATGAGATGCATCAGATGGAGACCATCTGGAAGGAGCATCCAACTTTAACCTTGAGGGCTACTTAGAAAAGGACCTTCAGCCAGCAAAAGTTGCCTTCCCACTGACTAACAGCCGCCTCTCGACTGCTCCTCCCAACATTCCGGGGTCTTGGGAGCCGTCAGCCTCCAAAGAGCCCAGCACTGAGCCTCCTGCTCTTGATGCCTACAAGATGGGTTGTCCATCTGCTCCCTGCCAAGGCTCCGTGTCCTCGTGTGGTGGGAGAGCATTGGAGCGGGGCAGGGAAGCGGCTGCAGGCACTCGGGGGAAATGGGACAGCCAACAGCCAGGTGGGGCACGGCTGGAATAAATCAATTATCCAACGTTTATCATCTGGAAAGGCAGGAGGAGACTGGGAGGAAGCTCCAGCTCTGATTGGGAAGCTGCAGGGGACGGCTCTATCCACGGGCATTTTGGATTTTCCTCGCCATTCCCCTCACCCTGAGCTCCCAATCTCCTGTCACTAACAGCCAATCCTTTGCATTTCCAGATTCACATCTACTTAAGGGCCACTGACAGATAATGCTGACAAATCTTGCCTGGCCATCCAGAAGGAGATCAACTTTGCCATTAGCAGAAAAAAACCATTTTCTAAACAACTCAGAGGCTTCTGCCTTTGTTTCCATCTCAATTAGAAAAGAAACCCACAAAAATGGGAGGAAAAGACCCTTTATAACTCAAGTTGGTTTGATGAGAACGTGCTCCAGGTAGATCAAAACATTTCCCATCAATGTGGACTTGTTTCTTGGGTGAAAAAAGCTAGAGGGATTTGCACCAATAGCCTTAGGACCCCAATTTCATGGAGCAAAGTCCCAAAACATCTCTAAGCCTGCACTGAAAGCCAGGAAAATCTGTTACTTCAACCATTTGTTGAAGTGCTTTGCTCAATTGTGCCTTTGTTCTTCCCATTTTTTTAATTAAGATTGAAAGGCCGAGGCTGTAAAAAGAGGCATTGGGAAGCTGCACGAAAGGGAACAGGGAAAGTTCATTTGAATGGAAATTGAGAAGCCAAATCCTTGGAAAGGCTTTCAAAAGCCACCTTAAACGACTTTCTTTGTTGTCTGGCAGGTTAAACACCTCATTGGAACTGGGATATCAGTCTTGAAGTGCCTTTGCACATCTCCCCGAAGGCTGCTCTCCATAGCCTGGCTGCACATGGATGGGTTTTTTTTTTATGAAAGAGCATGTGCCAGGGCCAAACAGGAGCAAGATGCAAGAGGAGAGAGGGAGAGAGATGTATTCTGCTGCCTTTCTAAGATCCAGGGCTTCTCTGACAAAGAACCCTCTAACAGCCCAAGTACATCCCCACAGCCTGACCCAGACGCCGCTTGAGATTATTTGAGAAGGATCAGGCAAATCGTTTCATATCAAACATCCCCCTGAGACACACTAAGGAAAAAGATTCATTAATAAAAAAATCCAAACGAGCAGCACTTAGGCAGAGAGAGGCTGGGATGGAAATAGCAACCCCAGAGGGCTTCAGGAGGGCAAGCTTTCCTTCACACCGAGGGTGACCGGAGGGGACAGCTGAGCTGTGCCAGCTGCACAGGCAGCTCTGCCCATGGCAAACGTTATCAGCTCCACACTGAGGGATTTATTCCCAGCCACAGACTTCTGCTGTCCAGCCAGGCTGGCTGGCATGAGTCATCCACACACCCGACCTTAATTTAGCATCCGTCCATCCATCTCAGCCAAGTGGATGCCAATGGATGGAGGCCCTAGGGCAGGATCAGGCTCACAGGATGTACATCTCTAGGAGAAAACCAGCAGAGAAGATCCTGAGAGGTAACACTCCACAGATGCTTCTCACAACATCTACAAACTTCAATTCTCCAGTCAGGCTGGGCTGGGCAGCAAACAACACCAGGGTGCTCTCAAATGACTTTGCTCTCACCCCTGGGGCTCACACAATTTTCATTTCCTACTTCTCCCTATGTAAATCTCTCAAACGCTGTGCCCAAAGACCCAAGCTGACTTCTTGGGGAAGGAAAAACCTCTCCCTGTACAACCATCCATCTCATATTTGTCCACTAAAGATGATTTAAACCTTTCTCCAACGTGCCTGGTGCTGGGCTGGACCTCAGAAGAGGCACAGCACCAGCCACCATGGACAGGTGAGAGAGAAGCAATTTTGGCCAGACAGGGGACACCACTCGTTAAGAGAAGGGCTAATTGTTGGGGTGGAGGGATGAGCCAGGATGAAAGAGACAACTTTGGAGCAAACCCCCAACTCCAGATCCAGCATCTCCACTGACAAAACCACCTCCTGGTGTTCTTCAGGCCAAGAATGCTTGTGAGGCTCCTCACACCTGCTCCCTGACCCAACAAAGACTCCTGAAGCAGCACAAAAAGAGCTGGGATCCCTCCGCCTTTTCCATTTGTCTTTCCCCTCTTGCTGTCAGCATCCTCATCCCTTCAGCAGGATGAAGGTGCCTCCGCTGGGCGCGGGATGAGGTGCTGATAACAGGGAGCCACACAGGGAGCGTGCGAGCCACCCCGCTGTGTTATTAATACATGAACTTTGCCACCGCCCTCCCACGCTGCCTGCTGATTTTTATACCATATTGCATAATTAATCTGTCAACATTCTGTGACGAGGTATAAATATTAATAATACGATCACACAGTTGGCTGTTCCTTTTAAAATTCAAACTTGGCGAAGATAAATCGCGCACTTAATCTTAGCAAGCTTTGAAGAGTGTATTAAAAAGGGAGAAAAAAAATAATAAGGGGAAAAAAAAAAGGATACATTTGATTTTGCAACAGGATTGCCTGATTTTACCTGGGTTTATCGTTCTCTCTGCCTTTCTCCTTTCTGCACATGTGTGGGTGATAGCAGCATTTTCTCAAATATTTGGGTGCAAGTACCAAAATGAGGTGGCAAAGGGAACACAAACACAAGCTGTGCCCAGGTCACTAGGTTGGGTCTTCCTGCACATATTCAGCCGGGAAAAAAACCTAGGAATGGCTTTAAAAATGCCATCAAGCACTGTATAAAGGGTAAAGAATAGGGGAAGAGTGCATCCTCACAGAGTTCTGAGCTGCTTTTAGTGCCACTCTAAAGAGTTGGATGCTAAGGCACTGGTTCCCAGTTGAGCCAACAGGAATGGGAAACTTAAAGTACCATCAACTTCACAAATGTCTTATAAAACACAACTCAAGAGGCCCCAGCACTGCTCAGCACTGCAGAAAGTGCCTGACTCGCAGATAGGAGTTGTACAAGGTAGCACGCAGAGTTTCTGAGCTCTTTGCCACATGTACAATCTTCCCAGACCCTTCCCTCAACAGAGGCTGCTCGGGCTGAGGAAAGCCTGTGGCAGCTTGCACCTGACATCTCTGAGCATCCACCAGCACCTCCGTGACTCCCCAGACCTGGCTCTGATAAACTCCACTAAGCCTCTGCAGAAACAACTTCCCTGCTTGTTCTGGGCTCCAAGACCCCAGGAATGCTCTCTGCCTTCCCTGCTCCAGCCTCGCTATCCCAAGACTTCAACACTCCATAATTCCCACATATTGCTCATCTCCAGTTCAGATGTTGCCTCCTCTTGTGCTTGCTCTGCCTCCCAAGATAAAAAAAACCTCTCTGCTCATGATGCAACACCTCGTGAACCATGGGAATTCAGCCTTTTCCATGCCCATTGAGTCCCAGCTCATGTGCTCTTTCTAACCCTGCTTTTGTTTCCAAAAGAGGAAGACGGGGAGGGAAAAAAAACATCACACCACCCGCCTCCCTAGTACAAATAAAGCACAGTGATGGCAAACTCTTCCCTCAATACTCCAGTCACTTTGTTTTACAGAGTACTGAAATGAAAGGGATACTTTAGATTAAAAGATTTGTTTAATGGTCTGATTAATTCATTCCAAACAGACAGAGACTGTTCTGAGGATCTCTGTTAGCTCTTAACCTTTCCAGCTTGGAGTTTTTTCGTGTATAAGCGAGGATGTGTTTTAATTTAATATTCAGTGCCTGCTGTGCTCTCTCTGGGCTGGATCACATGGCTTTTCTTCTGCACACGGAGAGGGGACCAAATGCTTCTTAAAATAAACAGAGAGGAGCTGGTAAACAAGGAGGGCAAAAGCAGGAGGGCTCACCTGGTGGCCTGCACACGCCACGGGCAATTACCCCATTCACCCTGGTTCAGTTCACAAAATTAATTAGCACTGAATGCTGCTGGTCCATATTATTTATGAGCTAATGAGCAGGAGAAGCTGCAAATCCAAAGGCAAGCGCACCAGGTGGCCAGAGGCAAGTTTCCAGCCCTCAGGAAGGGAGAGAATCCTAACCCATGATCCCAACAAGAAGCTTTGCAAAGCTGAGATTGGAGCTGGGAATTTGAGTGTGGAGGTTTTGGGGAGGAGAGCTCACCTGCAGGATGGCAAGGCATGAGGGGAAATCATGATCCTGTTCCTTGGTTTTTGGAGAGCTGGACCAAAGAGCAGGGGGCTGGGCAGTGCCCTGTGCCCGCCTTCATGGGCTCCATAGAGCAGCTACACCTGCACCCTGCAGGTCGCCTGCTCCTGGCCACCTCAGTGCCTGTGTGCCCTCAGTACACTCAGGGCAACATGGCCATGACCATCCTTCACACAGGCACAGTGTCCTGGGCCTTCTAATGCCCCTGGTGCCTTCTGCTCCTCCAAGGAGACCTGGGGAATGGCCAGCATCAGGCACGGGCACACCCTGTGTCAGGACAGATGGGCTGCAGGATTGGCCCATGGGCTAGAGGTGACAGAGCTTCAGCTCCCGGCTGGCAAAGGCCGTCTCTCTAATGGCTGTCACTGTCATGCTGGAATTCAGGAGGCCTGTCATGCTATACCTGCTTCCTGCAGGATTGAGCTGTTTCCCTTTCCCTCTGTCCTCTCTAGCTGGGAAGACAGATTCAGGGGGAGAAGGGACAGTGACTAACAGGTGCAGGAAGCGCTCCCACCAAACCCCAGATCAAACACCACACTTTGTCCTCACTGCCACAACCACTCTTGTCCCTGGCTGGGTACACGCTCATCAACCCTGAGGAAAGACAAGCCTAGCACGGCGAGGGGGAGACGATGCCCAGGCACAGCTCAGGTGTCAGCCTGGGAGAAGTGGAAGCAGCATTTCCCCTCTGCCTGACGCGCCATCGCTCACGCGGGATCGCAGCTCTGCTCCTGCCTTCGCTCAGCCCCCTCCTCTGCAGCTGAGGAGAAATAACACCGCTCGCTTCAAGTGAGGCAGAAAGTTCAGCGCTGGCATCTGCTAAGAGTACTCCAGTCTAGTGCTCATCTCTCACGCGAGCCTCGAAGCACAGGCTGCTCCCCATCGCCCCCTCCTCCCAGAGGACTGGAGAGGGCTAGGAGAGGCTCCATTAGCATAAATGGGATGATTTTGGGTTGCATGGACAACCTCCAAGCCAGCAGGTCACGAGTGCCACCCCGCTTTCAGCCCAGGCTCAGAGCTCCCATGAACACAATGTTATTTCCATGTTTAGCCTCCTGTGTGTTCAGCCTCACAATTAATTTCATCTGACTGATCTCTGTTTGCCTGTTTTACTGACAACATATCCCCCCACAATACCAATTCCAACATCCACAAATGAAACAAAACTGAAAAAAATCAGCTGCCCAGCCAGAACATCATTTTACTTTATTCGCCTGTTTATTATTTTTCACCCCATATGCTCACAATTATTCTTGTTTCCATTTTGCTGCTTAACAAGCAGAGGGGAGGGGGAAATCACATTCTCAAGTTTTTCCCTCTATCCGCCTTTCCCCCTTTTTTTAGCACAGAACAGATGTTTCCCACGTCAGTGTCTCTCTTGACAAAGGCAGTCTTTTTCTGGTGGGAAAAAGATACTCGAAAGGAAATTTTCCTCCAAGCTCTACTCCCAGATTTTTTTCAGGTTTCCAAGGGCTCTTCCTGTGGCTCCAGATAGAGCTCAAGACTGAGCAGGTCCTCTGGGTTATCCCAGCACACAGGACTGCCTGGAGCAGCCACCCAACCTTGCTCATGACCTTCAGAGCAGTTTATACAAAAATAGCACAATAACAGAAACTGCCATTAATGGGAATAAATAACTTCCATTAACGTCAACTGCAACTGTCCCATGAGGGAAAAGGAGTCCAGAATTAAAGGTATTTAATTAAAGATGTTTCAAAAATTTAGGCTTGATAGATGGAAAAAATTCTTTACAGTGAGAGGTGGTGAGGCCCTGGCACAGAGTACCCAGAGAAGCTCTGGCTGCCCCACCCCTGGAATGTCCAAGGCCAGGCTGGATGGGGCTGGGAGCAACCTGAGATAGTGGAAGGTGTTCCTGCCCATGGAATGAAATGTGCTTCAAAGTCCCTTCCAACCCAAACCCTTCTGATTCCATAGTGTGGTGTTAGCACTATAGGAGGAACTCACCCACCGAAAACCCAATGGATAAAACTACATCTAAACCGCAGTGAAGGCACAAACCAGCATCAGTGGCCTTGACACGGGACAAAGAGAAAGGAGGTCCCCTCAGATGCCTTCAGAGGCATCACAGTCAAAACAGTTCAATCCCAGGGCTTGGTGCCAGGACCTCTGGCTATTTTTTGGCTCCTAGTTATCTACTGTTCTTGTCTTCTGACTGTGTCTGAATTGATTTGTATGAAAAATGGGGATGATAATGGCCAGCTAACAGTAGCAATCTTTGAAATACTGGCTCTGCTAAAACAGATGAGCTGTCTCAGCTTACAGAAGCAACCCTGTGAGCATCACCGAGATGGAGTTCTCTTTTCCTAGCGTAAACAATAAATCACCAGCTCATCTCTACTCTGGGATAGTCAGGGAATCGGGATAGTGGTCAACAAGGTGTGCTTTGGCAAATTCCCCCTCAAGCATCAGCTACTGAATATTGCAGCACTGGCAGAGAGAGGAGAGGACTGGGGCTCACTCTGCCTCTTCCTCCAGCTTCCCTCTATGTGAAGAGAACCATGTGCTTGAAGAAAAAAGCAAATAAACCTCTTGCTGCAGAAAAAGGCCAAAGAAGTACAACCTGTGTGTATCTGGGGCCTTCAAAACTCCCAACAGTTCTTGCTTGAGCCAGTGGCACAAACTGGAAATATGGCCAGGACTGAAGGGATTCTACAAGAAAGATGGCGAGGGACTTTTACAAGAGCATGGACTAACAGGACAAAGGGAAACAGCTTCACACTGACAGGGAGTAGTTTTAGATTAGATATAGGGAAAAAAATTCTTCCCTGGGAGGGTGCTGAGGCCCTGGCACGTGTTGCCCAGAGAAGTTATGGATGTGCCATCCCTGGAAGCGTTCAAGGCCAGGCTGGACACAACTTGCAGCAACCTGGGATGCAGGAAGATGTCCCTGCCCATTAAAGGGGGTTAGAACTTGATCTTTAGTATAATTTCCAATCCAGGCTATTCTATGATTTTATGACTCCAAGTTTGGCCAAGAGTCCCAGACATGACACTCCAGGATCATTTTCATGCATGGAGCAAAGCCCATGCCCACACTCCCCAGCACATTCCCACCCCATTCCCAAATCCCAGCGCTTTGGAGCTGCATCTCCTCCGGAGCTGCTGCAGTCGCTGCTGGCACCAGCCCCTTCCCCAGGACGAGAAATTGAGCATTATTTGCTAAAATAAGTTTGACATTAATGAGCAGGAGTCTCGCTGGCAAAGGCTCACACTGTGCAGCAGATGTGATGCGGGCTCACAGCTCCTTCCCTCCCTGCCGGGTGGATGGGAGGAAGAGCCGGAGTCACGGAGCTGGTGTAAGGCGGCCAAGAAGAATGCGTCAAGAGGGACTGTCACCACCGGTGCCGAGCCAAGACGTCCTCCCAGCAGCAGCCTGGATGCTTTTTAAAGAGGCAGGCTGGGAAGGAGACAGATGTCACCCCTGACAGACGGGGCAAAGGCAGGGGAGGGCTGGCACCGGGGCTCTGCTCCCCCGGAAATGCCGACATGGGACACGGACATTTGACTTCCTCTGGAAAGTGGGCAGTGAGTGATTGAAGCGTTCATCTGAAAGCGCTTGTTCCCCCCAGAACATCAGCTTCAGATTCAAGCCAGGCAGCTCAATTCCTCATCCTCTGTGCTCAATAAACCCTGGTCCATAAAATTTATTGCCTCCTTCTAGATGACAACTGAAGGAAAAAAAAACAACCCATGCTGTAGTTGTGTCTCGTGTAGACAGCCTTTACAGATGGCATCGCCACGGCTGATTTACGTGAGACAAGAGGCAGGCCAGACCTGAGTCCTGGGAAAAATCCCATACCTGGTCAGCAACAAACACCTTCTCCTTGGCCCCATTCTCTCTGAACAGTGCCCCACTCTACAGGTCAGCCACAGCATCCTGGAGAAAGTTCCAGTGCATCCAGGGACCTGGAAGAACCAGAGCTCACTCACAGCCACCTGCACCAGTGTCTGCATCACTGTGGAACCCACATCCTCCTGTCCCTGCATGGGAAACATACAGAACAGCAGACAGAAGGCACAGGGAGGACAGCCATGGCAGGAAAGCTCTCTCTGAGTCCAGGAATGGTGCAGTAGGACCTGCTGCTCTCATTCTTACACTGACTGTGACAAGGAGTTCAGTCCTCCTGAGTTACACACTTCAAAATCCAAGAGTGGCTGGTCAGCCCCAGGGAAGTGCATGCTCTTTCCACAGCTCAGGAAGGGTAGGTATGAGACAGAACAAAACCAAGCATCCACTGACCCTGAGAAAAGGGCAAGGACTCGAGTTAACTGGAGTATCTGTGGTGCAGGACGAGGCTCAGACAGGCCTGGAGTGCCCGGGAGAGGAGCAGGTAGCAAAACCATAAGGGTTGGGGAGGTCAGCACTGAAGGATGCAGCACTGATATCCTGGGAGACACAGTGCCTTCACTCTCATCCCCACCAAACTCACTGCTGCCATGGAAGTGAGGGCTGTGCAGCAGAGCAGTGCCTCTGCCATGCTCTGCCCCCCCTGTGAAAGCTGCACTGACAACAAGGGAGAGAAGCTGCAACAGCAAAGTTCAGAGGAGGTGAGGACCCAAACCACACAGCATCCGTGTGTGAGCACAAGGCAGTCTCCACGGGGCTGGGTGGAAGTCAGGGTGGGAGTGACCTCCTGAATCCTCCTCCATGGCACAGGGGCTAAGGGGCTGGGAGAGTGGGGAGGCAGCAGGAGGAGGGGGAAAAAAAAAAGCCATGGTGAATGGAGTGGAAAGATTTCTGAAGGAGCCACATTTGTCACATTAAAGTGAGTGAAAGGCAGAGCAGGCGCTTCCATGCCTGTCAAGTGTGTTTGTCTCTGGTCCTGGGAATTTTCATTATTCATTATTCGCCTGGCATGGATAGCAACAGGAGCACGAGGTTCTGTCTAATCCCCACCTGATAATGCATTTCTGATAAGCGTGACGGAGCCGACGCCACTGACCGGATTCACATTTCCAGTGGATAAAATGCCATTTACAGTTGGCAGGCGCTGAAAATTCAGATTGGGGAGATAAGGGAAGGTATGGGCAATGGGTCCCAAGGGCACGAGGGATGAGCAGTGACGTGTGCCTGGGGACAGAGGTGACATCCACACTGCTGCCTTGCCATCTGTGGCAAAGATGAATGAATGCAAGTATTTAATATTATAGATAACCCAAGTGAGGACAAATCAGCACAGGAAGAGTTCTGGGTAGACTTGTCCCATCCAACCTGAGTCTTCCCTCTAATAGACAGAATCTGAGAAAACAGAGGCCAAAATTAACCCCCTGGAGACACAGCCAGAGCTCCAGAAGTGCATAGTGCTTGGAGAGACAGCTAATTCAGAGCTGCCTGGGGTCCGTGTCCACCAGCAATTATCATGCCTCAGATCAACCTCATTGACTCCAATCCTACCACAGTACAAAGCTACAGCAATGGGCCATTAATATTTATCAGACTTCATACCAGGAAAAATGGCTTGTATGATATGTTCTGTGTAATTTATGTCATGTATTTTAACAGTGGGTCATGGCAGAAGCCAGATAACAATAACCTTGTCAACAAGCAGGATTTATAGCCTGGTTAAAAAACATATAAAGGCACCTGTATGATTGCAACTATGTGTTTTCCAAGTGTGAACACTCTAAAGAAGTGGGGATATTGGGAGAAGGGATATGGCTGGAGGGCAAAAACTGTGGCTGTTTGCAAGAGAGAGAGAATTTAGGTCAAGTACATATATGAAAGAAGTTCGTGACGCCAAGATCTACAGAGCAATGCAACCATCTCCCAGGAGGAAGGAGGAGATGCTCCGTTGTTTTTAACAACTGAAAGTAGACTGGATGGAGAACTAAATATTACATATGATGGAGAGGAGCTCACTCGCTAGCATGGGGAGAGACTAAAATACAACCCACTGTGAAAAGTGGCACTGGGGAGATGGCACAGCCTATCCATCCTATTCCATAAAGCGGCTCCCCACACATATCCAGAGCTGGAGCTGCTGATTTTGGGTGACACACACAAGCTTGTGATGCTTTCTGATCCTGGCAGACATGTGGAGTCAGCCCAGAAAGAGGGAGCTGAGCCTCCCCTGACTGCTGTGTGATGAGCAGAGTTATTGCCATCCAAGTGCTGGTTCTGCAACCCCACAGGAGACAAGGAGGCTGCATGGATATGAACCAGGACAGTATTTCACCTGGAAAAGCCCAGCTTCTCTTTTAGATCCCAGCCTGAGCCACTGGAAAATCTTTCACTCCTCATTAGGAGTCAAGAAGCAAATCTTCTAAGGCTCTGAGAAGATGGCTTGTGGATACTGGACTCAATGTCCCTGGCAGATGGGGAACACGCCCAGAGAGCCCCAGACTGGATTGCTGCTGTTGGTCACAACACCATGGCATGTCCTAACAGCTCAGCCCAGAGCCAAGAGATGCACTGGATTTACCCTCACCCAGGCTCTAGCCTTCCTGTGCCTATCCCCTAATGACCCCTCAGGATCAAATGCCAAGGAGCAGCTCCTCCAGGAAAACGGGAGGATGGAGACCAGCTGGTCCCAGAAGACAAGAGCATCCCTGCAGTCTTGGCAGCAGGAGAGGCACAGTGTAACTCCCTCCACACAGAGATCATAACTTTGCAGCAGCAGCTCTTTAACAGCTTCCCTTGCTAACAAGCTGCTCTTGTTTTCATGTTTTGGAATGGCTTAATCCTGTATATGATAACATCCCCAACAAGCGAGTGCATTAAACTGTGACAGCTTTTCACTGACCTAAGCAATTGCATTGTGAAAACGCCATTAGTGTTTCTCTCTTCTTCATCTAATCCCCCCTTCCCTCCCTCCCTCCGCCTCTTCCCTGGCCAGTAAGAGCTATGCTCAACACCACTATTAAATTACCCTTAGAAATACGCTCCTCAAAGAAAATCAATGCACATGTGTTTTAACACTTGTCACAAATAGATCAACCGGGCAATCAAACATATATCATTCCACCCAAGGTTTAAATAAGTACCAGGACCACATGTTGATGGTGCATTCCCATGGCTGGAGCACCTCTGGGCTGCTGCCATGCCCAACACTGGGCTCTGCTCCACCTGTATCTCCTCTAACAGGGATGCTGCCCACGCTACTGAAAAGGCAGAAGGTAGAAGAATCAAGCCCCATCACAGCAAAACTCATTGCATCTGGCTTGCCAGCAATCCTCATGTACCTCCAGTGAAATCTGGGAGAGTGGAACAGGCAGCGCTGCCCGTGGCAGCATCAGGTTGTGCAGAAGCCGCTGCACAGGCTCACTTGGCTTGTTTTTCAAACCCTTCTGCTCATTCCCTTCCTGCCACTATTATTTACTGCTCTGGGTGCCAGTGGGACGATTGTCCCCACGTCTGTCTGTAAAGAGCCATGGCTGATGGTTTGTATGGGGAGCATGCACACAGGTCTAAAGTGCCTGATAAATAGATTGTGAGCCTTGAAATCTGTTCCTACTGTGAAGATGTTTGCTGCGACTATTTTTACTTCAACATCGTTTTCTCTCTCTACTTTTTTTTCTTTTAAAAACCATCCTTCCTCTTTTTTCCTTGGTCAAATCGGGACAGAGAGGGATTTCTTGCCGACTAATTAAAGCCCCATATGTTAATGAACTCCCAACACTTTACTGCCTCAGAGTGTCTGCAGCCCCACAGGAAATTAATAAGAGCTTTAATCACAAAGAGACTTGAAAGGTCAGTGCCTGCTATGGGCCTCCAAACACGGAAGGCAAAGGAATCATATCATATTTTTAAAACACCCCGCTGAGAAGCCACGGGGCTGAGGCCAGAGGCAAAATAACAGGCAGAAAATGAGTGGTACAGCTGCCGTCACAGGGCTGGGGAAAAGCAGGACAGGAGAGGCTGTAATCACACGCTCTCCCTTTGTCTTCTATTTAATCTGCCCTACCTTTGTTATTCCTTTTTCTCTCAGAGCAAGGCCAAATTACACGTGATCGATCTGCTTGAGAGTAACCCTTTACCAGCCTGCTTGACAGCTCATCTCCTGACCTTCCCCTCCATCCTCTTGCTAAACGAGCTCTTCCTAGTTTTCCTTTCCTTGTTACGAGTGTGCATCTTCCTAAAGCTCCTTCAAGATATTAAGAGGTACATGGAAAAATTGATATTATAAGTGGATGCTCCATATGGACCAATTACTGAATTAATCCATAATACCCACCTGGCTCCAGCAGCCAGTTATTTACAGCAGGCACCAAGGCACACACAATCTATTCACTCCACAGCGCAGTATCTAAGTGCAGCAATACGAGCACCAGCTCCACAAGCTATTTTTAGCCCAGCCCCAGTGAATTTTCAGTCTTGAAGGACTCCAGCTTGAGGAGCATCTCCAAGTGGAGGAATGAACTCAGAGGGATTGCTTAAAGCAGGTGTCTCTGGTGCCAGAGAGCAGAGCCCCATCAGCAAGAGGACTGGGGTGATGTTTACATGTGGCTGTTCCTGGGACAAACCTCAGCCTTTCAAGGTTTTTAACATCCAGTCCAGCAGCATCTCTAGGACCAACAGGAGAAACCATCCTGAGGTCACAGCTGTGACTTCAGACCTGGTCTGGCCACCCCAAGCTGCCCACAGAACAAAAAACACCAGACCAATACTCAGTGCCCAAGTCAGAGGAGTCTCACTTGTCACAACCTGGGCGGCCAAACCAAGCTGAAGACCCTTGGATGTCTTGAGGACCCTCAAAGCTTTTCAGCCACACATCCTCCTTGCCTTTCCAAGCCCCTCAAGAGGCTCTGTCAGCTCTTCTCTCTCCTCACTCTCTCCCCGATTTCTCTGACCTCTGAACCCACAATGATGTGATTTCCTACCTGATGGACTATAAAAGCTTCAGCTCCTCTAATCACAGATCAATGGCCTGTTCTGTGGAGAGAAAATCATCCTCGGTGGTGTTTATCATCCCTGCAAAGTTCTGCTCTCCTCCTCCTCCTCTCACTCCTCTGCCTCTTTAACCCCTTGCCACCCACAGTCTCCTGCTGGATGCCCTTGGCACAGACTGAGGAAGGAAGCAATTCCCTCAGGATGTACAAGCAGCTGCTCCCAGAACTCTCAGCACAGCATTTTCTCCAGAAATCTCTGGCCCTGCCTTTAAATGAAACCCTTTATCCCTCATCTCCCCCAGCCACCTCAACATGGTTGTAATCCCACCAGCAAGAAGGAAGAAGGCCAGAAGTAAGTCCAAGCAGAAACCAAATTTCCCTGCAGGATGGAAGGAGGTGCAAGAGGAGCAGGAAATTTGGAGGAAGCAGGAAATTTGGCCACCAAAAGCAAGCATCCAGACACAAGAGAAAAGTCTGGCTCAGCCACAAAGTGAGCTCCTGCAAGGCTCATACCCAAAAGCAAGGGATCAGACCTAACACATCACTGCTCCAGCCCAACTCCAGAGCACATTCAAAGACTTCTACACTCCAGAGGCCTTTCAGTTTTTAGGTTTACAAGCTAAATCCCAAGCGGGAAGGAGCCCCCAGCACTACCGCCGAGGCTCAAATAAAGACTTGGGAAGGCACAGCCCAGGAGAAAACCCAACAATCCAATGGCATCAGAGACATTTCAGACACCCTCCTGCTCACAGGCTCACAGCAAGTGCTTCTTCCCTCGAGTTCAAAGCCTTTTCCCTTCAGGCAGGTTATAATTGAGCAGCGTGATGTTCCCCACATGGCCGCTCCCGGACCCATCATCGCTCCGGTTTCTCTCCAGCAATTCCTCGATCTCATTTTGAGAGTTCCTCATCCCCTCTAGGGATTTGGCCCTATCTACAGAGATAATTGGAAACACACCCTCTGCGTTCTCCTCCTGTCAGGAGCCAGCTGTCTGAGGCTTTAAAGGCAATCTCCCTGTTTTCCTTTCCCTGCTCCCCAGGAAAGCGCCTGCGGAGATCCTGGGGAGCGGGAGGAGACAGCCCCTCTCCCTCCCCAAATATCTCATCCTCTGCAGGCCAGCCACAGCTTCTCCCTTAATTTTCAGCCAGATTTCATCTGACAGCACTTTAGGATGCGATAGGAGAAATCACCATCGGAGCAATAATATGATTACAGTCCCTCTACAGCCATAGCTAAGGCTGCAATAACTGCAGAGGCTTTGGCCCCACCTCAATCCATCCTGCTCCATCACCCCAATCCCCACTCCCACCATTATTTTATTTCCCCACTCCCACCATTATTTTATTATATTTGATTATCTGGCTGCACCAGAGAGAGGGAAAAGCACGCAAACCCATGAAAAATGCAGAAAGCAAACTTTTGTGGTGAGAGCCAGTCCTCCCACCACATCCCTTCCTCCCTGAGACAGCGAATGTCTTCCCTTTCCTGTCACACTGACGTTGGCCTTCTGAACAACTGGGATATATATACATGTACACACACACACAAATATATACATATATATATAAATATACATATATATAAAAATATACATATATATATATAAATATATATAAAAGAACAACCCACTTAATGAGCTCTGATACCCTCCTTGTAAAGAGTGGGAAATTATCTGCAAGTCTAGGAATATCTTCATTAAAAATGCATTTAGCTCCGAAGCGCTCCAAAAAGAGAGACCTGTAATACATGAAAGATTAGCCCCAGATTGCTGATTGGGCTCTTTCACATCGTTATGGTAATTAGACTCACACAGCCTGTTGTGCTGACTCCGACACTTTGCCGGGTTTGCCTTTGTCTGGGATTTAAGGTGGATTTTCCCCCATTCCCCACCCCTTCTCCCTCCTCTCCAATTCCTCCGGCTCGGCCCCAGCCAAGGAGCGGGCACTGCCTCGGCTCATCAAGGCACCAAAGCGCTGGGATCCCACTCACCCCGCTCCTGCTGCCTCTGCCAACCCCAGCCCCGCCTCGCAAGAGGAGGGAGAAATTAATGGTAATTATGAGGTGTGAGTGGATGTTACAGCTCTCAATCTGATTGCCACTGAAACCAAATAAAAATGCAACTTAATCAGCCGATTATTAAAGCGAAGGATAAACAAAAGGCGATGCACCCTCGTCCCTCCCAACTCCCTTCCCTGCCTGCACACCCTCGCTCCAGCTGGCTGGGGGTGTCTTTGCCCCGCCTGTACGATTTGAAAGGGAAATCCATCTGAGCCCACCCAGCCTGTGGAACTGGAGCAAAGAGCTGTACTTCAGACGAGGAGCAAGGAAAAGGAAAACGCTCAGAAGGTTTCCAAGGAGGAGCACATCTAATGATTGCAGTTTCCAACAAGTCTCCTGGCTCACCCCTTGTTGTGAAGTACTGCTTCTCTTTCCTGAGCTGCTGAACTCCCTCCGTGGATCACAGGGCTGCAGACCCCCTCCGAGCCACATGGGCTAGGCATGAAGCTGCCAGTGAGCCACTTGCTTAACCCTGACAAGGAGAAGGGGCCATTCCATGGCACAGAACCTGCACACGGGGAAGCTGGGAATGTGCTGTATCGCTGCTTGGGCACCACAGCAGCTTCTGCTCCTGAGCTACAGCAAACAGCAAAACGACCTGTCCTGGGAGTCTGAACTCGGGATCCACACCCTACAAAGTCTTTCAGTGCTCCCCACCTCCTGAGAATTAGCCAAGACCTGTAAAAATCCCAAACAGGAGGTCAGCAAAGATTTCCAAAACTCCTACTTGCCACCAGGAGCTGAAGCACCTCTGGGATGGGGAGGGATTCGAGATGCAATGGCCAAATCCAGCCAGCCCAGGGAGTACAACCAACTACAAGCCCACCTCATCCCATCCCACAAACAGCAAGGTGCTACTTGCTCCCTCCTAAAATAAGTCTGGGTGTCTGTTCTGCCAATATCCCGGATGATAACACTCCTCTGGTGACCCCAAGCCAGTGCCAGCCTGTATCATCACTCACCAATCCCAGCCACGAAGCCCTCTAACCCCGCTGCTCACCCTCTTATCTCTTGCTCCCCTATCTGCCCACCTTAGGTTTCAGCTGGAGTTTGTCTAATCCGGCTCCGAGCCCAGGGGATCTCACTGAGCCATTGGCCTTGTATTAACCTTATGGCACCAGGGCAGGTTTGGAGACTTTCCAAATGTGATCTGAGTGTCTGACTCAGAATAATAATAGACAGGAACGACCGTAAATTAATCTTGTCGTCCATCTCTCCCTTCCTCATACATGTATTAATGTGTTTCTATAGCCCCTCCAGCATCCTCCCTCCACTCCATTCATCCATCTATCCTGGCATGTCCTTTAATTACCTACCCATTAGGCTTCCTCTTTCCTGGCTCCACAATCGGCCCCCTCTCTGACTGCACTGGGGAATATGCAACAGACCACAGGGGAAGATTTGGGGCAAGTTTCTTGTGACAGGGGGATGCTGAGCTCTATGATTCCCAGGAGGATCTCAAGAAATTCCTTCCTGGAAGCAAAAGAGCTTTTGGCTCAGTGAAGGAAGCTGTAAGCTGGACACCTACCCCAGGGGACACAGCTGGGGTGCCAATGTCTTCTAAACCACCACTGGGCATAGGAGAAAGTCAAGCCACATCTCCCATAAGGATTTCAGCTTTACAAACCCACCCTGTTCCTCCTCATCCCAGCCCCTTTAAATCCTTCTGCCAAGGTCCCATTTCTCCAAGTCCTTGCAAAAAAGTGAACAGGGAGGATGCAATGAAGGCTGCTGCTTTTGCTTACAGAGAGGGGCCGGGGCAACACCAGAGGGGTTAGTTTAGATATTACAAAATATTTCTTCACCAAAAGGGATGTCAAGCCCTGGCACAGGCTGCCCAGGGCAGCTGTGGAGTCACCATCCCCATAAGAACTTAAAAGATGCAGAGATGTAGCATTTAGGGATATGGGTTAGTTGATGGGCTTAGCAGTCCTGAGCTAACAGTTGGACTCAGTAGCCTTAAAAGGTTATTTCCATCCTAAATCAATTCTCTGACTGCATCCCTGCATGGTGTCAGGAAGCCGTGGTGGGTGCTGACACAGCCTTTGCCTTCGGAGCAAGCAGATGGGAGTTCTTGCAGCTCCCAGCCCCCGGAGCCAGCGTTCATGTCCAAAAAGCACAGCAGAGGCTCTCTGTGAACAACACCACCACCACCACCACAAATAAACCCAAGCACCAGCAGGATGACAGCTGTAATGAACCAGTGCATACGTCCCACTCAGAGGTTTCGGAGAGGCTGTTCAGCTGCTGATGACGGATGACATTTGGATTTCAGCAAGACAGTTTGCACAGGAAAGCTGCAGAGCAGCCAGTTTGGAGACACCTCTCTGCTTCCCCCAGTAATTGCTTAATAAGCATTGTATCCCTGCAGCCTCCAGCGCTGTGCCCACATCTGGCAGGGAGGGACAACATCATACTGGGAAGCCACCACTCACAGATTGTCCCAGAGCCCTCCACGGAGCAGCACCAGCTGTCCCCATCCCATCCCCAGCACCAATTCGCTCACAGAGCCCCCAGCCATGGGACACACCAATTTCCCCATCCCCTCCCAGCTCTTTCCAATGCTTGCACCAGACTGCTGTTCCCAAGTATCTAACCTTGATCTTCCCTACTGCAAATTAATCTGATTCCTTCCTGTTCTGTCTAGCAGTGGACACGGAAAGCAATCGATCGGTCTCTTTTCTATAACAACTTCTGACATATTGGAAAAAACGAGATCGCATCTTCCTCTCTTCCTTTGGGTCCCACAACACTCAGAGGTTTTCCAGGAGCTCTGCTGGGCGCCACCAACACCCAGCACTGTTGCACAGGGAGAGGCTGGGTGATCTTCAGATCTGCCCCTTCCCTCTCCTGCTACTCTGAGAGTTACCCAAGGGGCTCAAGCCTGAAGGATACAGGGTGGGGAAAAATACAGGAACTAATGGCTTTAAACTGAAAGAGGAAAGGTTTAGATTAGTTACTAAGAAGAAATTTTTCTCTGTGAGGGTGGTGAGGCTGTGACACAGGTTTTCCTGTCCCTGGAAGCATTCAAGGCCAGGTTAGATGGAGCTTGGAGCAACCTGGGATAGTGGAAGGTGTCCCTGCCCATGGCACAGGGTGGAAGGAAACGATCCACAGAGTCTCATCCAACACCAACCATTCTATACTTCTGTAATATCCAACAGACCAAGCAGTCATTTCTAGCTTGGGCAATAGAAAAACTCTAAAAAAGCAGCATTGAGCCTGTCCCCCTGCATGCACACACAGCTGCATCTCCTTCCAGCCTGCATTTCTCCCATGGACTGCCCTGTGAGTGGGTGCCCAAGCACCACCCTCCCAGGAGGGTCTGTGGCAGAGCTGGTTCCCTGGTGGGTGCCACGCCATGGTCTGTGGGACCACACTGAGCACCACCACAGCATTTGGGACATCAAAACAACAGAGAGTGGCTCTGTCAAAAGCTCTGCTATTTATACCTGAGGGCCTGATGAGCACCAGCAACAAGGGAGACACAAAGGCGAGCGGCAGGAGCTTGATTACCAGTGGGTATTTTTAGAGCATGCTGGGGGTGCAGGAGAATGCTCTGCTCCCAGTGCTGAGGGTTTTCAACCCCCCTTTTGATCCTAAATGGCAGAACTGCTGCTGCTCCCCAGCATTCGACCCCTGCCTGCCAACTCACTTGTGCTCCACACTGCAAATGGGTAAATTGCTGCAATTACACTCAAAATTCACATCCCTGTCCTTCCTTTCTCCTGCTTCTCTGCACACCTGCCCCACTCCCACAAAACAAAGTAATGAGTGGCAACTGAAATGCTTACACAGTTAGTGGAGCCCAGTCTCTCCCTAGTGGGTGTTCTCCTTTGCAGCCAGAGCTGGGTGCGTGTGTGGGAGCCCAGCAAGGAACCTTCTCCAGTCAAAGGGGAGGCAGCAGCTTTTCTAACTCCCAGGTGGGGCCAGGCCCCACCGAGGCTGACTCACAGGCAGGCAGGGGCTGCTGTGTGCCAGCACATTAACACAGCTGTGTCAGCTTCCAGGTGAATCAGCTTTGCTTCATCAGACACATCCACAGACTCAGCACTGCCATCCCCTCTCCTGTTCGGATTTATTTTAATTGCAAGATGCAAATAGCATTCCCCTCTCATTTTCCTACCCACGTCCATCTAGAAATATCTCTCAGATCATCTACTTTTGCGTTTATGACTTTTTTAGCAATCCACTCTTCCCTTTCCCACTTTGCCCTGATCCAAGTTTGTAGCAGGGACCAGGGAGTCTGGAACGGGAAGGGTCTGGATCTCTGCAGCCGCTTTTCCAAAGACCAGAGGGCCTAAAAGCTGGGCCCTTTCTGACCAAGACCTCAAAAACTGCTTCTCCATTCCATCTTCATCATATGCATGACCCACAGTCTGTGTGCCAGCATTCCTGGAGTTTCAGAACTTCCCTTGAACATCTCATTTCCACATTAAAGATGCTGGACACCCAGCAGTTTCTACCCGTATGGAAAAATACCAGCACAGCACCTCTGGAAACCAGGCTGTGTCTCCAGAGACCTGTGGTGGGTACAGACACAGAGCAGCTAAGGAGAGAATAACTTCACAGCAACTAACCAGCCACTTCAAAACCTTCCCAAAGGGGTTCCTGTTTCTCAGCCACTCTAGGGAGGGTGTCTGCCAGCACACAGCTCCCCTTGAAGCCGTCAGCTCTTCCTGACTCCCCTTGGATACGCAAGAGCCATTTCAGCCTTGTCCTTGGACACCTCTTACACGCAGCAAATTAATACCAGCAATCAATCATTAATCAGAGCTCTCCTCCAGCTACCAGGGAATGGAGCTGAAGCAGGCCAGGCTCTGCTCCCATTTATGTCAGACAAATGCAAGCCCGTGGAGCAACTCCAGATCTACACAGTGCAACAGACAGCAGAACAGGGCTGGGCACTCAATCACTGGCACCGGGAGCCAAGCAGAGCAGTCAGTGGCCCGGCAGCTGGGCCAGGCTTCAGCAGCTCTAGCAAGGCTATTAGCGAGGAGAAAAGCGAAGAAAAAGTACCCCGGTGGTTATTCACCCGCCCGGCCTCGCTAAGAGAATGTAATCATTAGATACGGCTTTTCCCATTATGGCTCGTTAATGACTTGCCATTGTCCTCCAACATGTGAGGAGGGAAGCATGGAGGACAGGATCGGCCTGATTGCTGAGGTGTCCTGCTCCAGCCACAATTGTAATTAAAAGCTGCCTTTGCCCATTTCTTATTAAGGCAGGCTGGCAATTAAACCTGCTCTGCCAAGAATTGTGTCTTCCCTTATATATACAGACACATACACATAGAGATATAGGTAAATTTTAAATGCAATTATTTGCAAAATAAGAAATGACCTCGTTCTGCAGGCGTTTCAAAAGAACTCCCATCATTCCAGACTGCATAAATATTTTTAATATCCTTAGCATGGCCATCCAGCCTGTCCAACTGCTGCAGGGCTATTTCTTCCATGCTTCAAGCCACCCATGCCCACCCTGAAATACGGGAGCTGTAATCCACGCACCCAAGCGAGGCTCCTAACCCGCTCATTTTAATTATCTGTGACGCCAGCTCTAGATATGTGTTGTGAAACTCATGATCTCGTGATTTCCAGCAGCTCTCTTCAGGGACCACGCCACACATTACTGCCACAGCCCTGCTCATAAACAGCTCTCCTTGTGCTGGGGGGACAGTGGGGGCCTTTTTATTTGTAGCTGCTGTAAAACCATGCAGCAACCATATGGAGAAGGGCAGAACAGCAACTTGGGGGAGATTTGGGAGCCAACAGGTCTCCTAGAAGGATGCAACCTGCTGGGGAGTGCAGCAGGAATGACCAGCAAGGCTCTGCTCTGACTCCAGGTAGGTGGTGCACACTGGCACTCACCTGGTTGAGCCTTGCACCTCCCCAGCGAGTCAGCAGGGTTTCTTCTGTTTTGCCATGGCATGAAAAGCTCCAGCAGCACCAACACAGCGTGTAGCCCCCCTGCCTTTGGTCCCTGCAGACTTCTGGAAGCAGCCTGCCATGGCTGCCTTTAATAACTTTGCAATCAGGTTTAAATTGCCACTGCAAAAGGTTTATAAAAGTTTGTGTTGCCTGCTAATTAAATCCATACAAATGCCGGCTTGGCATTAATTTACTGTAAAATTAGTGTGAGGCTACAGTGGGTTATTTTCAAGAAACTTGTCCACGCTGAACTACCACTGAGGAGCAGCTGACCTTGGGAATTATCTCCCCAAAGCCTCCCTGCCACAGATCAGAGGCAGCTTTTCTTCCAGGCACCACATGCAAATATTGTTGCTTTTCAATTATTTGCTGACTGATCCAGTGGCTGGGAGACAGCAGCTAATTAAAATCTAATTGAAATAAAATAATTTCCAATTCTGCTGCCTTTCATCGCCTCTTGGAGCAAAGGTTCCTTGTCACATGGACTGGCTGCTCTCGGTCGCATTTGTCCCTTAGCTCTGCACACAGCCCATGTGGCACCCTGCTCTCTCTGGGGTGCTTCCATATGTGGGGCCACGATATATCCCCATGGGGCAAAGCAGGGACATGGGGGAACCAGGGAAATCTTGAAGTAAATAGGGAGCAAAGCAAGGAAAAAGAAGAGGATGGCAAGGGGGGAGGTATGGAGAAGGCAGGGGAGGGGGGGAGAGGACAGCCAGGGAAGAAGAGAGCAAGCTCTGGCCATATGGATGTCCAAGGCCAGGATGGATGGGACTTGGAGCAACCTGGGGTCCCTTCTCACAGCAGGGGGGTTGGAACAAGATGGATTTTAAGTCCCTTTCCAAGCCAAACCCCTCTGGAATTCCATGATCAATGAGAATCTCTTCTCCCAGAGCAGCACCCAGCCAGCACCTCGACCAAGCCACATCTGAGCACAGAGGATAAATGTACCCTCGGTCCACTCTGGAGGCACAGCCCCACTGGATGCCCTTGATCTGGTTCCATGGGGAGGATGGAGTAGAAACAAGCATGACAGCACTGCCAAAACAGCCTCACCCGACAAGGCTGAGCTGAGGGATCCCCTCCAGCCACACTGCAGGAGGGGCAAGGTGCAGACTGGCTGCACAACCACCTCTATTTCACCCTTAAAAATGAGGGAAAAAGTCCTCTGCATAATTCAAGCAGAGGTGGCAGAAATGGCTTCCTGATATAGCTGCACCTCAGCCACTGAATATAGAACTGGACACACTGTATAAAACCCAATTACTACTGTGAAAACCTCTCTCAGACATACACACTTGAGACTGTATTAACTCCAGAAACACACTATATCTTGTCATGCCAATAAAGTTCTTGACACTGAAATTGAGAGGAGGGAGAGCATCTATATGTACATGGGGACTATGGGGAGAGAGCCACGGAAAGCCAAGGATACAGCAGCAGCAGTTGATTATAACAAACCAGTTCAATTTGCCTGATACAGCTGCCCTGGTATTTCTTTTCCCTTTTTTCCTCACCGCCTTTACAGCTCAGCAGGAGCAATCATAGTAATAATTAAAAAAATCCAACCAGAGTTATAAATAAAACGAGACAAAGGAAGAAAGGAAGAGGCACACGCAGTGTTTTGAGGCAGCAGAGCTGCCACGCCGAGGACTTTGGAGAGAATTCCTCCTGTGTGCCCTCCCAGCTGTCCTGCTTTATCCCTTTGTGACCAGATTGGATGTTGTACCCCCAGCTGGTCACTCGGCATCACAGCCATGACCAGCAGCACAAGAGCATCCCATGGTGATGCTGAAAGTGCAGGGATGGGGAGGCGCCATGGCCAGTCCCCCGTTTTTGAGGCGATGGGGAGGCTCTGCGCTCAAGTGGAAGGAAAGCTGCCAGCCTTGCCCTCCCTCTCACTTCATTGTGGTGGGAGGTGTCCAGGGCATCTACACTGGAGCACGGATACTTGCATGTATATACCTAGCAAAACTAAACTAACAGTAAGTTTAGGACTAAGTCTTTTGTCCTTGGGTGTGTGTGGCAGCCATCTTGACATCTTCAGGGTCATTCTTTCTATAAGCTACAAGAACGTAAAATTTGGTGGGTGATTGGTTGATGATTTATCATCATGGTTTGTATTTTTGTTTGGTTTTTTGGGGGAGGTTAGTTCTGGGGTCAATTGTATGTTTGTTTAGGGAGGGTTATGGAGTGATGATGACAGTTGGTTATTGTTTTTGATACTAGGAATTATAGAGGAAGGTTCATTGAAAGTGTATTGATGACAAATGATTTGGATAATGTAGGGATATATGGTTTAATGGTGAAGTGGTGTCCCTTCATTGTGTCCCAGCATCCTCCCCCTCCTCAGCAGCATCTCAGGAGCACAGCTCCCTCTGAGACACCCACCACAAGTTCTGCTCACAGCTGGCTCCCACCTGGAGCGCTCGGATAACCAAATCTGCTGCTCCTCAGGTTTCATTCCAGTGAAACATTCTGCATTATTAATCCTCGGAAGAGGTTGCAGAGGATCACACTGATCAAATGATATCTGCATTAGCAGGAACACAGCACAACTGTCACTACATTACACAGCTCTTTCTCCCTCTCGATATTCACAGGAGCTTAAGGGCTAAACAGACTTAATTTGAGAAAGGAACGGAGAGTGGAAATCCTTTGTCTCCACCACATGGAGTGGGCTGTGGGAAATGGCAGCAATGTCTGGCAGCTTGAGTTTGAGGAAGACATCACAGGTTGGGATATTTGGGAGGCAGGGGCACCAGCCAGGATGGAGGACCCGCTCCTGATCCTGGTGGACACAAATCCACAGCAGCAACCTGCCCTCCTTCCAACTTCAGAGACAGAGGAAGCTCCTGGAAAACAAATTTCCCTATCAAAAACAAAACTCCCCCAGTAGTCATGGGACTAGATGCTGCAGGAGAGGATGGGGACTATGGATACTGCTGTGCTTCTGAAAGGGATGCACAGCACTGGGGGGAAAGTTCACAGCTGTCTCCAGATGTGGAGAGACTCAAATTGCTAAATATCTGGGGAAGAAAAAATTCAACTCAGTTTCGGTCTCATTCATTCCCACAGTCTTTTTTCTAGCACCAATCCATGTGCCCCAAACTGAAGGAATCTGGAGTGAAGGTCCCCTCACATTGCTAAGGTGGCATTTGGCACAGGTTTGAATGGCTTTTTCCTTGTCAAACCAGCCTATGATCAAATGGGGAGCATAAGGCAGGGGGAGAGGAGGATGGCACGTGGCTGGACACCTCGCACAGAAACTTAGGTAGCAAGTTGAATTTAAAAAGATAAAGAAAAATCAGGGAGTGGGACATAAGGGTTTGCACTGGGACAAGAAGAGGCCCTTCTCTACCCCTCAGAGCATTGGCAAAATGCTTCCCATTCCCTCATGCTCTTGGGGGAAGATGATGGTTCTTCATATTAATGATAAGTGTCAGCGTATCAATTTCAGCCTCTCCGCGAGTTGAGATGAAACATGTGCCAAGGTCAGGGCTGGAAGGCTTAAGTGTATCTATTGTCATCCACATAATAGCACACGGATTCATTTCTATCATTTTTATCTCCCTTCTTTTTTAATAATCCTATAGCGAGGGTATAATTCTCTATTAATACATTATAGAAGAAGCTTAATGGAAAAAAGCAGGGTGCTGCCTTTTTTTTTTCCACCGACTTACAAGCAGCGCATACAGACAGGCGGGGTCTGAGGTTGCCCATTCTCTTATTTTTTGAACTTTAAAAATGTTTTCACTACTTGACTTGCCTCTTCTTTTTTCCCATTACCTCAGACAAAACGAGAATACAGAGCTGTGCCTCCTGGGGTGGCTCATTAGAGGTTCCCCCAAACTGGAGCTTTTCTGAGCCATTATTTCATGGTGCAAGGTTTAACAAGGACATCTCTCTCATGAGCTTTTCTCCAAAATAAGCATTCCAAAAGGAGGTGACAACACAATCCACCATCCAAAGTGGGGTTTCAAACAGCCAGAGCTACCCCTCAGCCTCCAAAGAAATTGTGTCTCAAACAACAAAATCCTAACAAGTTCTCCAGATGTCCTCCGAGCCTCCCAGAAAATAGAAGACAGACATATCTTGAATTTTTAATGTGAAAACACTCCGAAAAGTAAGAAAGCAAACAAAGAGGAACAAAACCAAACAAAAACGAAGCTTTTTAGCCCTTCTATATATGTAAATCTCATCTCACTGATTCCAACATCTGTTTTTTCCTATTTTTTTTTTTTTAAATCTCAGCATAGCTACGTAAGAGAAAACTACAGCAAACAACTCCAGAGCTGGAGCTACAAGGTCTGCTTTGGGAGAGGATGAGCTTGTCCTTCATCCATGCCATACCCACCACCACACACAGCTACCAGCACTCAAATAAATCCCTGTGAGCCCGGTTTTTGGGAAGGTGAGCCCAGGTTCTGCATGGACAAGCCAAATGCTGCCTGTGGCCAACATGATTTGCCATGGTCCACGCTGCCTTCCTGGTGTCAACTCATCCGAAATGGAAGGAGCTTCCAACCATCACCTTGCCAGGGAAGATTAATCCTATGGCATCTGGAGATGCAAGTGTAGCAACACAGAAGAGACAGCAACTGCTGGACAAGTAAAAAGCTGTTTGTTCCCCCCAGCACGGCTGAGGAGCAGCCCACACGCATGGCAAGGTGTCAGCTGGACCTGTCATCTCCAGCTGGGAGCCCAGCTCCCGTCACTCACTGCCATCGAGCTGCCTGTCGCCTGCCAGTCTCATCACACTCAGCCCTAAAATGCCACATTGTTCTAAGCGAGTGCTGGCAGCCCGAAATGTCTCAGGGAGGTGGTGGGAAGGGGAAAATGGAGCAATGAGGCACCAAGACAATGACTGCACGATTGCACATGGTTACACGATGCCGAGCCCAAGGTGGGGGAGTGTTGTGCCACATCCATCACCACACCACAAAGCATTTCTTACACACTTGTAGGAGGCAGCAGGGACATCCACCTCCTCTCCATGAAAACCCCCTTCCACAAGGGTTTCTCCTATGACTCACCCTACTCCAGTGGAAAAGCCTTGTGGCTATATATTCCCACCAACACAGCCCTTACTCCTCATTTAAAATATGATGATCAGGGTAAACGGCTTCCAGTTCCCTGACATTGAAAGCCCAGAGCAAAGAGATAAATGTTAACACTTCCAGAAAGCTGTAGAGATAGAGAAATTATGGCTGGCTCCTCTGTGGCTCCAAAGACCTGGATGAACTCCTTCTGGGGCCTCCTGCTATTCCCAGCAGAGATCAACGCAAGAGCTGGATGAGGCCCAGAGGTCCATACTCTCAGCTCATTTATTAAGGAGCCAAGGATATCCAGAAAGCCAATATTTTTAGCATAGTTTAAAAAAAATAATAATAAAAGCAAAAGCACCCTTCTATTCATAGCATGACTCCGGAGGATCCAAGTTGTAATTCTGAGTGAAGGCATCCTTGGACGACAGCCCCTGGATCCCTGCTGTGCACAGCAGGGATGAGGCTCAGGAAAGCTGCTGCCAAGAAACAGGATTCAACCTCTGCCCAAGCCACAGGCTGAATCCAAATGCCAAAACATCCTGGGGTTCACAAGCAGGGGTACGGCGAACACAGGCTCATCTAAAATGCTTTTAATCTTTGCTCCCAAAAGATCAGCCTCCTCCCATGGGATTTCTATGGGAAAAGAAAGAGCTGCAGGTTTTTAAGGGGGAGGAAAAAATAAGAGAGGGATGAAAAAAAAAAATTATATTCCCATCTTTGAAAACAAAGTTTTGGGCAAAGCCTGCCCTGGAGCTGCTGCTTGGCCGTGGCTGGGCGGGTGAGGCTCCCTCGGAAGGGACATTGATCTCATCGTCGCATTAAACACCGAACCAGTGCTCACCGTGTTGAATTAGTGCCGGTAGATTTCTCTGCCTAGAACATGTTAGAAATCACAGTTGGGTTACAAGAATCAATTAGGGCCAGATGGGGGTGTGAAGAAGTCAAACAATTTGCCTTATTGCAGGATTCGGCACTCCGGCAAAGGGTTCTTTACATTTTCATTTAGATTTAAAAACCACTCGAGTGCACCCTCTGTATAATTCAATCGAGGAACAGAAACTACCAAGCGGGTAAGAGATATAATGTTCTTCTCCAGAAGATAAAAGTGGGGAAAAAAAAGAAGAGAGGATTAGAGCACAGATCTTCAGCAGGGGGAATTCTGTGTGGAGATACAGAAGTTGATTGAGCATCACCATAATCCAGAAAAGTTAAGAGCACATCCTCTCCTATCATCGCTGATTCCATCTGGCCATTGGTGGAAATTCAAGCTGGGCATTTTGCTTAATGAATCATAGAATAGAGGAATGGTTTGGGTTGGAAGGACTCTGAAGACAATATAGTTCCAACCCCCTGCCATGGGCAGGGACACCTTCCACTAAACCAGGGTGCTCAGAGCTCCATCCAACCTGGCCTTGGATCAGAGCAGGAGATCCAGGGGCAACCAGAGCTTCTCTGGGCAATCTGTGCCAGGGCCTCACCACCCTCACAACCAAGAATTTATTCCCAATATTCAGTCTAAACCTACTCTCAGTGTGAAGCCAGTGCCCCTCATCCTGTCCCTCCAGACCCTTGTAAAGGATATCTCTCCATCTTTTTTAACAGCTCCCATCAGGTGCAGAAGGCCGCAATTAGGTCACCCCGAAGCCTTTCGTTTTCCAGGCCAATATTCTCAGCCTTTCAAACTCATTGATTATTTATATTTTTTCCAACCGAAATGATTCTATACGTTAGCAGGACAAAGCATATGGAGGCTGATGTTGGTCACTGCCCCATCCCCAGCAGGATTGGAAGGCAGTCACCTTCCCTTCAACAGGACACAGGCCCACAGAGACAGACAGCCCAGCAGAGCCAGGAGTAGGTAATGAAACCTGGCCAAGGTTAGTCAGGGGAAAAAACTCCTCGCTAATATGCAGCACACCTCCACCACCGCAATAAAGACAAGATTGAATTGCAGAACGTGGCTGCAGGTCTTGTTTCTATACGTTTCAATGTTGTGCTCCAACAGGTCGGAATATTGTTAACAATTCCGTCTGCAGAGGAGACATTGCTGAGCTGGGTAAAACATGTGGCAAATTTCTTTCTGGGCTCATCTTGGATCAGGTGAAGGCGTTTGATTATAGAGGCTCAGGGGTTATTTGCATTATGGGATTCCCAACACTCCTCCCGAAATGGTTCGGAGCATTATGTAAATCAGCCAGAGGGGAAGCTTCTGACGAATGTCTCAGCTGATGGAACAACTTTAATCTCAAACCTGGCTACTTTTCCAATTACCTCGTAGGTCTTTTGCCAACAACAGCTTCATAAGGGAAATCCAGCCTTTATGGGGGATCCCTGAGTTGTTACATTTGAAGAAGGGAAAGGGCAAAGGTCCTCTTCAGTTTTCCATCTGTGTGCATGGGCTAATGTGATGTGCTTCCCTCAGACAAGAGGAAAGGTTAAATGGAGCCCCATCGGAGAGGAAAGCCGCAAGGCTTAAAGCCGAGATCTGCAAAGGAATCTGAGAGCCAAAGCCCACTGAAAGTCAAAGGACGATGAACATCTAAGCCCACAAGGCTGTTCTGAACCATCTAAATGGAAATAAGTCCAGGTCCTTTCATGCCTGGGCTTGTCTGCTCCAGAGAAGTACCAAAGGCAGAGGGAGATGTGATGGGGTCCATCCTGCCCTCCACATGATGCAAGGCTGGCAGAGATCAGCAGGAGGAACTCCAGCATTGATGGAAAGGAAAGGATGGAAAAGGGGGGCACAGAAAGGAAGTAGAGCTCTGTCTGTGCCTCAGACAGCTGCCCTTTTCCAGAGCCCAGCTTGAATTTGCATCCACCCAGCATCACTAGAGATGTTCAGCTCCATTACATTTTTATACCTGCCTTTCCTCACCTTTTCCACCCTCCAGACAAGACTGTAACTGAAACACCACAACTTTTTCATGAGAAGTCCCTTTCTTGGTCATGGACAACTCTTTCTGGGCAGCAGTGAATCCTTCAGCACAAAATCCCAGAACAATTTACACAGTTTAAAGGAAGAGGAAGATCATCTAGAGATTCCTCTCTGGCTGGTTTTTAGGTACAACTTCATTTCTGTTCTATGTTGACAGTTGCCGAGCTGCTCCCGAGCTCCCTGCATTGGAACATCCATTCCTCCCCCTTTGGATACACCTTGATTAATTTTGCTTCATTTATTATTTAAGCCCGGTATCTTCATGTAAAATATTGAAGACCTGACTCATTCTTTATTATTAAGCCCTGCCATGCACCCTTAGGATGCTCTGAGGTCTCCACAGCCTTCAATCTGCTAGAAGAGAACAAACTCACCTCAATCCCTCAGTAAATATGAGGGATTGCTGGAGGGATGCTGTCAGCATCCTGCTCCCTCTTACCTCGGCTGCCGCGCCGCCTCGCCATGGAAAACACTCTGAAAGGCTAATTCACTCTCCAACATCTGCACGGCTCATTTCCTGCTCTCCCCTCTCCCCCTCCATCCCTCTGCAGCTGGCATTGAAGTTGGTTGGCTCCCAGTAATCCCCGTTTGTGGATATAAATGGAGCGGGCTGGGAGCTGTGACTACGGCCAATTAGACACCGAGGGCGGCTCTGACGGCAAGGCCATGAGGAAATCCCACTCACTCAAAGACAGCAAAGGGGTGCCATGGGCCCAAAGCACCTCAGGTGCTTTCAGAGTGGTAGTGGGGCATCATATGGATTTTTGTCCCCCCACCAGAATCCCCGCTGTGTCCCATAATTTTCTAACTTTAATTTCCACCACAGACACATTTTGGAGGCAAACATAGCAACAGCCCATCTTTCAGAAGCTGAACATGGAAAAAAATGTGGCTTCCCACCAATCCCACTCCCAGCTTGCATTCTGGATGCAGAAGGATGGCAGTCAAGTGATCATTCCTATCTCCAAGGAAGCCATTCCCAAGTTTCCATCCTGACTATCAGAGCTCACCAGCTTAAAAAGTTGGGCAATCAAACCGTGTCTGGTGGTGGCTTAGGAGGAATTTACATCTGAATTTCACAGCTTGGTTCCAATTCTGTAATAGGCTGAATGGGAAAAGAAAATGTAGTGAACGCTTCCCTCCTTTGAGCAGGGATCTACACCTCGAGATGAAACTCCATGGCTAAAATTCATCCCTACTTCAAAGGCACCTGCGTAACTCAAAGGCAATAAACCCAGGAAGGGGAAAGAATAAAAATATTTCAACGGCAAAAGGCAAGGCATCGCATTTCTACAGCTCTCAGAGTACTTTGAAACGTAACAGAGCACACAGCCAACTGCAGGTCATGCGAGAAGCCAAGTTCACACCTTGAAATCAACCCCAGCTGATGGAAAGGGAATTCTGGAGCAATAAAAGACTACTGGTGGTGCAAACTCCAGGTGAGCACCTCGCATTGAGCACTCAGGGTAGCACTGAGCTCAGCTCAATACAGCAGTCTGGAAGTCTCATAACTTGTGCAGGTTCATCTTCAAAGCTGTTCAAAGAATGGTGGCCAACCCCAATCAGAGAACTGTGGAGGTTAGAAAAGACTTCTAAGCTCATCAAGTCTCGTGGTTAATCACCCAGGTTTGGGCTGTGAGGACATTTAAGGCACCCTTAAGAGGGCATGGCCTCAAGTTGCATCAGGGAAGGGTCAGGTTGGACATCTGGAGGAATTTTTTGCACTGAAAGGGTTTTTACACATTGGAAGGGGCTTCACAGGGAGGTGGTAGAGCCACCATTCCTGGAGATGTCCAAGGAAGGCCTGGTCTGTGTGACAAGGTAAGGATCAATCACAGATTGAACTCAATGATCTTGGAGGTCTTTTCCAACCTAAATTCTGTGATTCTGAAAATGAACACCCTTTAAGCAGCTTTTTAGGGTGCAATGAACCATTCTCTTGACAGACACAATGACCACCAAGATGTCCAACAGCTCCCACTGCAATTTCAGCCAACAAACAGGAACACTTTGCCTCCCCGTGCCCGCACGCAGCACTGCTGACAAGTTCACACCAAATCCAACAAGGAGCAAATTACACGTCTGTAAATATCAAAGGCAGGTTGTTTTGTGAGAAGTTCAGCATCCTGAGTTTGGGTTTTCTTTTTTCTCCCATCTCCCCCCCGCCTTTTTAAGCTTTGTCAATACCAACTGTGTTTTTCTTCCTAGAAACTGTATAATGATGAGAGAAGCTGTTTGTTTTTCTCTTTAAAGGGATGAAGTATTTTTCACCAATATTTTACATGTCTGTAAAAACCATTTATGGGATTCAGTGGATGGGTTACATGATGCCTTTTGCCTGCTCAAGGGAAGAGAAGAAAGGTCACTCCAGGGTGAGATTTCATGAGCTTCTTTGCTTCTCAAAGGCTTTTATGTGAACACCATTCCCCTGCTTTTCTGGCCAGGGAAGAGAGAATGGGATTGTAAACACTGATCAGCATGGGCTCATCTTGAGAAAAAAGATGATGCAAGACAAATATAATTGCATTTGTTAAGGTACTAAAGCAGACAGACAGAAGGAAGATAGTGGATATGCTTTGCTTCAGTGTCAGCTAATCCTCTGGAATGGAGCATGTGCAGCCCCAGCATGGAGAAGGAGGCAGGAACAAATCCCTGTCATGCCTCTTTGGCATGTGGTTACAACCAAAACCACTGGGCATAATAGAACAAACACACTCCCTAAGCAAGGCAGATTGGATCTCACAAGTGCAGTGTTTTCTGCACCCTGGGACAGAAAGGCAGCCAAGCTCCAGAGAGCATCCAAAGGAAGCAACAAGCGTCATGATAAGGGGAATTTTTCACTGGATAATGAGCAGGAAGGGTGGAAGATACTCATGTGAGGATCCTCAGCTGATCCCTGGAACCCAGGAGTGTTTCTGCACCAGTATTTACCTCTCTTCCTCCACCACCTCTGCTTCTCCTCCCACCCACTCCAAATGAAACCAGCACATCTTATCGGCCACGTAAGCCAGAGACAGCTGGAAGGAATAGATTTCCTCCCTTCTTTCTCTCTCCTTTTTTTTGGATTTATGACAGAGAGCTGCAGACCAAGAGCCTCTATTCCTGGAAGAGCGGTGCTGGCTGGGAAGCCCTGCGGCTGGCAGATGCACGAGGCAATTAACCCCAGTGCAAGCAGGAAGGGATGGAGAGGGACTGCCTGCAAAACACATGGCAAAGGACAGCACAGCTGATGTCCCTGCATCCCCTGCTCGCTGCTGTGGGGCACAGCTGGACAGGGGGCCAGGGACATCACCCCTCCAGGAGACCACTCTGTAGGAGCTGCCATATGAGCTGGGGCTTGGATCACCCAAAGTATTTAGTCAGGCAAATATCTTGTAGGTCCTGAGCCCCTTGGAGCCTTCTCATGCCTGAATCCACGCTCCTGCGCCATGGAACCAAAGCCCCACAGCACCTAGCAAGATCAGCCACTAATTAAATCGTTCCCACGACAGCTTGCAAGTTAGTTATGGCTCATTATCTTCACTTAACCGACTGGAGAAACTGAGGAAGGAGAGAGATTAAAGGATTTGCTAAATCTCCGGCAGCAGTCAGTGGCAGAGGCAAACCCGGAGCTCATAAACATTATAAATCCCCCACCCCAGGGCTCCCACCCCCTCACATCCTCCACTTGCTGTTTTTACTACCAAGTTTTGCTTATTAAGTGCTGAGTGTATGCAAGAAGCAAAGCCTGGGGAGCACCTTGCTCAAGAGCTCATGTCTGGAGGGCAGGTATGAGAGGGAAAGGATGCTGAAAGCCAAAAGATCCTCAAACCTCTCCAAAAAACACAGCCCGCAGGGGAGCTCACCCAGCCCAAACCACAGTACTTGACTGTGGTCCTGAAAACAAACCCAGTGCCCTTTTAGTGCTCTCCCAGCTGCTGGCAGCATCTTGGAGGCACAAATACCAGCCCAAATTTTCTCCAAGTGAGCCAATAAATCAGTTGTGGGAAGAGACAGAGGAGAAGAGGAGCCCCAGGAGAGGCTGCAAAGCCTGGCGGCGATGGAGAGGATGCTGAGAGAGGAGGAGGGCTTGGGAGAGAGGAGCAGCAATGAATTTAAAGGGAATAAAGGAGATAGGAGAGCGGAGGAAGGGGAAAGGAGCTTTAGAATAAAGGAAGAGATTGACAGAGCAAAACAAAGATGGAGGAGAGGCACAGAAAGGAGAAAGAAGGAGACAAAAATAAAGGAGAAAAGCAGGAGGAGGAGGTAGCGGGGGAAGAGGGGAGGTGGCGAGACAGGGAGAATTAAAACAGTGACAGCAATTTAGCAGCCGACTTTTATCTTCAAGTTTAACGGGAGAAACCAATCCTCTGCAAGGAAGGTGGGTTCTGTCTCTGGCTGTTGCTGCAGCACGAGCACTGAGGAAGGGAAGAGCAGAATTGGGTCCTTCCCCTGCTACCAGCAGCGCTGCTGTTCATTAAAGATGGGATACTGCCTGCTCCCCCTCCCTGCTCCTCTGCTGCACCGGATTAAATCCTCATTACCCCCTCAACAACAGTTTGCCAATCATAATTTGGTTGTTATTACTCTTGATGACAAACTCTGGCAGCTCTGGCTCCCTTGACAGAAAATTTCTGCCTCCCATATCCTGCCCTGCCACAGGGAAGGGTTTGTTTGGTTTTTTCCTCCAGGGATTAAAAAGAATAAATTTCAAGTGCAGTTTTGTTGTTTGTGTTTTTTTGGTTTTTTTTTTTTCTTTTTTTAACTCAGCTTATCTCTTTCCTTGTGTTCTGTTTGTTATTTCACTGCAGATGGGCTTGGTTTAGAAACAGCATTGGCTGTGACACCAATAACTTCCACCTCTCCAGGGAAAAGAGAAACCTGGCAGAGCTGGTGGGAAGTTGGGGTGTGGGGCTGCATGGCCCCAGTCTGGAGAGCAGCTCTGTACCTCCAGCCACCCCACACTCTGCACATCACACCCTGAAGTCTCCAGGTTGTGCAGTTGGAAAAAACAAAGCAGAAAGAATGGATTAGACCTTGGGTCTGAGACTCCTTTGGCCCTCTGGTTTTATCCAGTAAGAAAAACCATTCCTCAGCTTGTCCTGAAGAGCCCATCTGCTGAAAAATGGGGGTCCTGAAAAACCCCAGTTTAGGAACCCCGGGAAGCAAAAGTCTATGGGGATGTCATGAAAGGGACTGAAAGAAATATTCATTGCCAGGTCTGCTGGGCTCACAGAGGGGTGCTGACCTGCACAGATTTGGGGTGGCAGTGGGATGCTGATGCACATGCTTTGGGGCTCACGGTGGGATGCTGACCCACACAGAGACCCAGCACAGAGGTTTTGGGGTATTTCAGCCCTGGAGGCTGGAGCACACCACTGTGAGCTCTGTCCAGACTGAAACCAAAGAGGTATTTATGGGCTACCAGCACTGCCAGGATCAGAGACAGCCCAAGTGCCAGAAAACTCCCTTGGACAGAGACATGGATCCACAGGAAAACAGGAAAAACAACCAAAAAACAGACCCGAAACCAATCCAAACAGGATCAGTACATCCCAAAAAGGGCTTCCTTCCTATGATCCCCAAGCCCATGGCTCTCTCTCCCTAAGACAGCCTCTCACCACAGGCACAGAGCAGCGATTTGAGGACAGACACTGCATCTTTCACTTGTCCTCCCCAGTATCTCAACAAGGCTGACGAGCAAAACCACAATGCAAAAAGATCCCTCTGGAGATGGGAAATCGGGGGCAACCAGTTTGTCTCCATAACAGTATCAGGCAGGGCTGGAAGCGCTGCTCCTCAGAGCTTCACCTTGCAAATAAATAGCTCTGAATTGCAGCCAGAAGCAATGGGATCTTTCAAAGACATTATCTGGGAGCAGTCAGTGGAATGCACCTAAAGTCTCATTAATCATCCTGCCGCTTACAGTACTTCTTAATGGCTTTTATGGTTTATCCTTTGAACACCAACAAAGAGTGTGATTTCTCCTGGCTTATTCTATTAAACAGAAATCAATATCTAACACAAATGTGCCGACGGTGGGAGATTTGGAACGGCCGAGGAGGCACCTGTCAGGCCTTTCCTCCTCTCCTCTGATGTGGGCAGCAGGCTCTCCAAGGGGTCTGCTAAGCTCAGCTCCTCGCTTTGCAAAGCCAGGCCTAAGCAGGAGAGGGAGCTCACACAGGGGCTCTGAAACACGTTCGGTGACAACTTCTTTTTCCTCATGCTTAAAACTTTGGAGGCAAGCGTTGTGAGCGTGAAGGAGAGAGAAAATAGAAACGAAAGAGAGGCAGAAGCAGGACAGGGTGGTTTTCATCTCTCCTTTCTATGAGAGCTCTTGTGAATTTGAGTGATGCATGTGAGGCAGCTGAATCAACACTAAGCACAGGTATAAATAAGCTTCTGGGAACACGGGCTGGGGAGCTGAAGCTTGTTATTAATTTTTGCAGCATGAGAGGCAGGCAAGGAGAAAAAGCTTTGGGTCTTTCACTCCCTCTTGCACCTCTGGAAAGAGGACTAGAAGGTGAAAAAAGAGAGGAAAGAGGGAATTTGCTGTGCTGAACTAGTTGAAAATGAGTGCGGATTTAGGATAGGGATGATCCTTCATCAGCGAGGCTTTTCAGCCCAGCTCAGTCTAACTGGGGCCCCCTGGACCACAGCAGGAGCCAGGATTGAGAGCAGCCACCAAAGTAAATCATCTCTGGGGTTCAACCTCCACAATGCAGGGCTGGACCCTACACTTGCAGAAACAGTACCCAAAACAACTACAAAAAGCAGCATCAACCGCCTCAGAAACCAATTCCAAGATCCTAATAGAAAATGAAATTTGTATTTGTTAAAAACCACTTAGAAGCTTTGGAGTCTTCTCTTTATGCTCCTCTCAGAAGCATGCTGTTAAGTAATTAGCAATTTACCAGGTTTAAACAGTTACAAAAATCCTCCCTGAAAACACCAGAGGCAAATCACATCACTCCAGAAATGAGCTCTTTCCTCCAGAGCCCTCAGTGGTACCAACCACCTCATTCCAGAGAAGGAACAGGGCAGAGCCCCCTGCACTGCTGCCTCAATGCACTCCCAGTGTCCCAGAGGGAATTACGGAGCATGAGTGGGTTTAAGTTTGTCTGGTGCCACAGACATCTGGAGCATCCTGGCACATCCCAGTCCAGCCCATCCATGCACTGGTGTGATCAGCAGCAAGAGGATTCTGAGTCCAGAAGCATCTCAGAGGCACCGAGTGCACCTTCCTTGCTGCCTTCCCAAGGATGTACCGACACCCAGCTCCAAGCACTTCCCTGCTCTCACAGATGCCAGCAAAAGGATCCAGAGGAGATGAGAGATGGAGGGGGTGAAATTGGGGAAGGAGCCAGCCCAGGCAGCCCACACAGCAGTGCTGGTGGCACCTCCTGCAGCACCCTACAGGATTATTTAGCACGGCTGATTGCACTCGCTTCCCTCTTCAGAAAAGTTTCTCTTCATGGAGGAAAAAACCAAGGAGCTGAATAGTTGGGGATGCTCGAGGCACTTAACTACACTTAGCAACCCTGAGCCTGCCAGAAACATCCTTGTGCAAGTGACAATTCCAGAATTAACTCCCAGCTCTTGGTGTGCTTGGGAAAAAAAAAGGAGAGAAGCAGGCAAATGCTTCAATGGCAGCTCTTGATTCGGGTTCAGCACCAGTTCACACTCAGTTCTTATCCCACCAAATGCTGCCTGGATGGGGAACAGCATCTGACCTGCTGGGCAGCACCTTCACCTGCCAAAACCAGCTGGAATTCTGGTGGTTTGGGTGAGCACCTGGGCTCCAGGTGCAGCTGCTGGCTGGGTTTGTGGTGCCTAATTCAAGAGGAATCACACAGCAGTGCAAAGTTGCAGGTAAGGAATCAGCAGGTTAAATGTGTGTGGGAACATCTCTGGGTTGGATTGGGAAAGAGCTGCCCCACGCCAGCTTGCTGGAAGGAGAGAGGAATCACCTGCTCCTCTGCCTCCTAAAGAATTAAGGGAGGCAATGAAAGAAAATACCATTTCTCTGGCAACGCAACAAAAGGTCATTATTTTTTCATCTCTTTCCCAGGGAAGGGCATCACCAGCTTACATAATTAAAGCTGTTGGGATTGTCCTTATACCTATCTGGATCTTTTCAATTATTTATTTCCTTGGCTCATACTCTTCCAGCCTGAAAATGACCACAGCACCAGAATCCTTCCAGAGCCACTCCTACTCCTGCCACCCCGACTCAGAGGCAGAGCCCGCAGCCAAAGCAAACAGCTCCAACACCTCTCCTCTGAAATGAACTCGGTGTTAATAATTTAAAGCTTTACTGGTCCTTTTGGTTGCGTGGTAAATTATTCACCGATTTCCCCCTGCTAACAGCACCCCCGCCCACGGCACACACGGAGCAGGTGCACCCACACAAAGAGAGATGCTCTTTACAACTTCGGAGATGCTCTATCATGTCAAAGAGAAGGGATGAAAGGCAGAGGGAGGACGCCAGCCTCAAAATCACATCCTCCGCTATTGCTCTCGAACAGATAAACGCTCCAGGAGAGTTTCGCGGGGCATGTGATGATAGGAGACGTTTTTGTGATACACAGGTGTGAAAAAGGGAGACAGGTGGGAGAATAAAACCTGATAACACTTCACTCAGGCAGCGGCAGCAAAGGCAGGTGCTTTTTATTCCCCAGCTGCATGAACCAAGAGGAGCAGAAGGAAAGCGCGGAGCAGCCGAGCCAGCTCAGATCCCAGGCAGGATCTCACCCTGGATGTGAGAACCTCCTGCAGCGAGGCAGCTCTGTTCTTCCTCCACACAGGTATTGCAGTCCCAGCAGCTCAGCTCGTGGGCTTGCAGACTGGGGTGTGCAATGCCAGCCTGCTCCTGACTGCCTCCCAAGGGCTCCCTGGAAGCAGCCGCGTTCATTTGCATCACCAAACATGAATTAAACTTTTTTGCAGGAAACTGGAAGATGGTCAGAGACAAGTTTGCTGTAGGAAACATGGAGAAAAGCCCACCTGCTAGAGAAGGTGCTGTTTGATAAGCTGAGGGCAAGCCCTGTCCCTTGAGCCCAGCCTAAACTAAACCAGAGCAGTGCAGTACACAGGGAAATCCCAAAGGATGTGAAAATTAGAAGGAATATTATTATTTTTAACACCAAGATTAGGAGTAGCAAGTTTTAGGGCTTATCTGGGAACCACCTATGCATGCATACACCTACACACAGGTGTGTGTGTATATTTGTAGGAACCACTTCCCGAGACACCTGCACCTTATTTCTGTATCACACCATCCTTAATTTCTCTATATCCAACACTTTCTTAATAATCAGCATCTTTCACCCTGATTTTGAACTCCTCAGGATCCATTTCATCTAAAGGAGTTTGTCTAAAGGAGGATTCCTCCAGTGGCCTGCTAACAGGGAGCCTGGGGGCTCATTCTGCTGATCACGTCCCACTGGGAGATCCTCAGAATGGTCTGGGAAGGGCAGCAACAATGACAACACCAGGGCACCATGGGGCTTTTCAGACATCCCTGGGGGACAGAGCATTGCTCCACTCCCCACTGCTGCAGCTCCCAGGAAAAGATTCTCCAGCTCTGCTGTGAGAAGGACGGTGCTCAGGGCTGAGGGACACAAGTGGGATTTATCACCCGACACACTGGGAAGAAAAGCCAGTCCAAACTCAGCTGAGCACAGAGGTTTTGCCTCAGCCTGGGCTTGCGAGGGACATGACCTTTCTGGAAACTCTGGTTATTTATTTTGATAATCCTTTTGTTGGGATAAACGCTTTGCTCTTGCCACAGCCTCAAGGTCATGGGAGTTAATGAGGAGAGGAGAAAGGCCAAGTGAATGGGATCTGTCCTTTGCAACTGAAGGCATTAGTGAGTGAGAGGTGAAATGAGGGGGCTGGACTCTTCTCCTCTGCTTTTCACTCGAAAAAAGCCAACAACAGCAACACGGCTGCAAAATAAGTTTCTCTTTCTATCCCTTCCTTGTTCTTTTATTCCCATTACTGCCCTCATTGCTCTTCCCTGGGTGGTACCACCACCTCCATACTCCAGCCACCTCCATACTCCTCACAAACTACACCCTGATGGGAAGAAAAGAGGTTCATATCCATGTCCTGGACCCTCACACAGACACCCCCAAAGCAGCACAGTCCTGCCCCCTCCAAGGACCCCACACCCTTTTACAGACCCTAACACTGAGGTAGCCTTAGAGCAGAGCAAAGGGGTGGAGGGGAATCTGCCAACCCCTCCCTGCTTGGATACAGCCATTTTGGTGCAGAGATCTGCAAGAAGAATATTAAGCTTGGTCTGAATGCAGCAGCCTGCTCAAGATTTATGAAGGATGAAGGAAGGAAGATTCTGAGGCAAAGCATCATCTCAAAAATAACTGCCGAGTCCTAGCGGGTATAAAAGATCTGTCCATAAACCAGTTTGTCATCTCCAGTCAATAAAAATTCAAGCCATGGGAGGAGGAGGTGATAGCTGAGGTCCCTCTCCTGCCACTCTGCCCTCGTGTGATCCCAGCTGGATCACCTGCACACACAGGTGAGCAAAGGCAAGTCCATCCTCAGCCTGGCTCCCAGTGCACATCCCCTGCCCCAGAGTCTCAAGGTGGGCACAGTTACACCCATTCAGGGTCTGATGACCAGGCAGGAGCAGGGCAGCAGGACCAGAACAAGAGGAAATGGCCTCACATTCCAGCAGGGGAGGGGTAGGTTGGATATTCAGAATGAGTTCTCCATGGAAAGGGTTTTCAAGCACTGCCACAGGCTGCCCAGGGCAGTGGTGGGATTTAAAAGATGTGCAGATGTGGTCCTTGGGGACATGGGTTAGTGGTAGGTTTGGCAGTGCTGGGGAATGGTTGAACTTGATGATTTTAGAGGGCTTTTCCAACAGAAATGATTCTGTTATTTAAGGGAGGAGGACGTAGTCACACCTACAAAACCCATCTGGGGCATGGTGTCAGCACCAAACCCAAGTGCTGGTACCTATCAGATGTCCAGGAGGACCCTGCTTCTCTCTGCCACCTATTGCTGACACTTCAGCCACCTTCTGAGAGAGAGAGGAGGATCTGCTGGCAGCTCAGGTGATGCCTCTGGGGCAAAGCCTCCTGGCCACAAGCTGTATCCAGGCAGAGCTGCCCAAGGCACAGGAAGAGGCTCTTTGATGAGCTGCACCAAGCTGAAGGCAGTTGGCAAGCAGAGCAATCCATCGCTGTGATAAAATCTGTCCTTAAAGGAGCTTGGTGCCTGTTCTTTCTTTTCTGCGGGTTCTTTAACGCTGCCTGATGCAAAGGAAAACACCCCAGCTGGTAAAAGATGAAGGAAATTTCTCTCATCACCTTTCCCATCACAGGCAGCCCAGACACTTCTGGTACCTGGCAGCCCTGGGAGCCTTCACATCTGATTTCCCTGTGCTCGTTCAAAGACGGGACATCCCCGGGAGGCGACGCCGGATCAGCCGCCAAGGGCTGACGGCAGCAGGAAGGGAAGTGCCAAGGCTGGGAAGGATCTGTCAGAGTTCTCCAGGCTCTCATCCAGCTGGGGCAGGCCTGTTGCTTTGCTGTAATTCTCCAGTGCTCTATCAAATCAAGTTTTAAACAGCTCAGGTGATGGAGAGGGCTGTGGAGGCTTCAAGTTCTCTCCAATGGGAGGATTTCTTCCTCTTCAAAATAATTTATTCCCTAAGGGAACATCTCATGCTAGTTTTTGCCCACTTCAGCCTTTCCTCAGCTTCCAGCCTGATGGTTCATGTCCCTCTACCCCTCCTCCCTTAGAGTCTCTTGCCAAACTCCTTTGCCCATCAAGGCATGGGCACAACCCCAGTGCCACCAAGCCAGTCAGAGCCAGCACACCCAGAGAAGCAGGAGCAGCACCAATATGGGGAGAAAAAACCCTTTCCTACCAATCCCCAGCCATAAATTCAATTATTTGGATGCTTCTCTGCTGGAACAAAAAGGAACATGCAGGGATATTACTGAGGTTAATTTAGAGCCACCAAGAACTGTGTGTGACCAAGCACACCAGTGTCCTTGCTTCTTCTCCATCTCACCAGGTTTTTCATTCCCTGAACCTTCTGGCTAAAAAAAAAAAAAAAATTAAAAAAAAGCACCTCACCATCCCTTCTCATTACTAATTATTCCCATCAGCCTCCCAGGAAGCACTCTGGGGCCACTTGACCATTAACAGGGTACTAAATGCAAGGCAGAGGAGGATATATTAATATCTAATAAGAGTGATAGATGATCTGAGCCACTCGGGCACTCCTGCTCAGGTACTCGTGGCAGGTACTGGAGCTAATTTAAAATAATAATAATAATAACAACAATAATGGCAGCAGCAGCAGCAGCTGCCTTCATTTTCCAAGTCAATTGATTTCTCAGCAGGAATGCCATCTTGACAGATTTATTTTGATCAAATTGTCTAATTGAATACAGTTCTTGTTTCCCTTCACTTTGTGACCTTTTACGCCTGTGAAATAAATGCAATTTGGAGAATTATTCCTCAGCATCAAACTCAGCTTCTTCAGGGCTGGGGTGCCTGCCTTGTATCACTAGTTTGCCAACAAAACACTATCAAAAGATGTCAATGCAAAGGAGGTGCCCAGGCTTGGGCGCTCTGCCAGTATTTCACTTCCACTTCCACTTTAAAAAATGTTTAATAATAAAAAAAAAACTATAGGAGGTTTGCAAGAAGCACAATCAAACATCCTGGCTGTTTGGGCAGATTTTATTTTCTGCCTATTCAGGTCCCTCACATTTACTGTACCACAGCTCCTTCCAGTTCAATGGAAGAAGATTTGCTCCCAGTCCTACGATGCTGCTGGAATAAGACGTACCAAGCTCTCCCCTTCATCCAGCAGAGACACGGGCTCCAACCCCCACCAGCCATTCATCCAAATTCACCTCCTCCCCAGGCCCTCCCAGCTCCTGCCTGGGATGCTCTGATGTGCCAGATACGAGATGATGCTTCCCATAAATTTCACAAGAACAAGTATCAAAGATTAAAAATAACTAAGCCACGTCCCTCGCAGACAAACGCGCTGTCTGCGCGCCAAGAGAGGTCCTGGTGAGAAGAGTTGCCGCTGAATCTTTTATAATAATATCAATCAATATTAAAAATGAATGGCCTGCTCAATTTTTAAAGCATCTTAAATTAATCTTTAAACACAACTATTTTGCTTAAACCAAAGGCTTTTGGTAGTCTGAGAATGGTATTTCCATCTGCTCCCTCGGGCTTGTGCCAGGTATTAGAAGAGGTCTAATAAATAAGCAAATAATATACATCCAGCACAATTCCCTTGAACCTCAAAAGGGGAAAAATGCAGAATTTACTACTAAATTCGTTATTGACTTAGCTGCAAAAAACATCTTTTTCAGTGCATTATGATAGGCCCTATGGAGACTATTAAACCTGCTAAATCCACTGGGTTTAGGCTGGATAACAAACCTTGCTGCTACCCCGGGAGATCAGGATGGTACAGGACCACAGCACCACTTAGGCTGGAAAAGACCTCAGATTGAGTCCAGCCTGGGGCTAAACCCCACCTTGTCACCCAGCCAAGGGCACTGAGAGCCACCTCCAGTCCTTCCTTGAACACCTCCAGGGATGGGGACTCCACCACCTCCCTGAGCAGCCCATTCCAATGCCTAACAACCATTTCTGTGAAAAAAAAATCCTTCTGATGTCCAATCTGAACCTCTTTTGGTGCAATCAAGGCTGAAAAGGAGAGGAGTGGGGCACAGGGAAGGCTTGGGACTACGGTGAAGTTGGGTTGAAACCATCTAATCCCCTCCCACAAATGCCTACACCTAAACAAAATCAAAGTTGGACATTACTCCCATGCTCCATGGGCTGCCCCAGAATTTCAAGAGCTTTCCCAGCACGGGAAAAGCCACTGAATCAGGCAGCAAGCCTCCCAGTGCCAGTGTTTTTAATATATTCAGGAGAATGTGGCATTTCTGATGGCAAGACTTCTGCCTCACTTGCCGTTTAATGTTAAGAGGCTTGTACAGTCAGCAGCGTTTAAAGAGTAATGACTGTTTTCATGGTAAATGCTCTGTTAAATAACCCAGGATTATTGTGTTGTGTTATTGCATATATAAAATGACATTTCAAAAAAAATAATAATTGTTTTAGAGCTAATTGATGTTTTTAACCGGCTCTGTGCGTGGAATTTTTATTTGGTGGAGGGTCGGGCTGCTGTCAGGAAGAGGCAATAACGGCAGGGAGGTTTTGACCTGAGGAACTCACTCTGTCTGGGCTTTGTATGGTTCAGGTGCTGCTTGTGGTTGAGCAACAGGAGAAGATCCAAGCTCTCTGCTGTAAAATGTGAAATTTAGCCACAGGCAGGCACCTCTGCACCACAAACCTGAGTGCCCACCCATGGCTGGAGCATCCCTTGCCCACACCTGGTCAGTGTGACACAGAGATCCACCCTGCCAGCAGCACCCCTGCCTCCAGTCTGCAAATCCCCTCCTCTCAACCCCCCAGCTTTGGTCAGTTATCCATGTGGTGACACCTCAGAGCCACCCAAATCTCCCTGGGGGGGTGACACATCCCCCTCCCCTGCTCCCCAGAGTTATTTCTGCAGACAGCAAGGGAGAACCACCCTAATGCTCAGGCTGATGAATCACTGATGAGCAATCCTGCCACAGGAGTTTAACTCTGATCGTGCCAGAAGGGATTAGGATGGCTCAGCTCCTTCCCTGCACCCACCTTCCGCAAGGGCACTGTCCTCACCACATCCTCAGTAAAGCCATCACCCTCATTTCTCTCATCACACGGTGATTTTGGCACCCACCACAGCCCTGCCCTGCTGAGCTGAGCACATTCAGTGACCTCGTGGCTGCTGAGAGCCCAAACCCTGTTTACACCCCTCGGAGTCTGTGGGTGCTTCAGTCCTCAGTCCAAGGGTGGGGGAGTGCTCCTGCCTCTCCAACCTGGAGACTCTGAGCTCCTCTAACAGCAGCTGCCTCACTGACCCCTGTCTGGACACTCACAGGGCACTGGAGCAGTCAGAAGCACTGGCAGGTCCTGAAGCCTCAGAGAGGCAGTGATTTTGGGCATGTGCAGTCAATTACTGGAGCTCTGGGAGCTGCTGGAAGGGACAGCAGGGCCATCAGGGCCCACAGTTAAAAGCCTCAACCATCTCCTAAGATCCCTGAGTCCACACATGAGCCCAGTGCCAGCGTCCTCAGATCACAGGGTGAGAGCAGGGGGTGACACACACCTCCCAAAGAGACCCAGGGTGTCACTGAGTGTCATCCCTTGCAATCTGGCAGTTCATTAACTCAGAAGAGTCCCCAGCATCTCTCCTCTGCACCATGAACCACCTCACAACAGCTTATAACAAACCAGGGACCTGTAGTGCAGAGGGCAAAAGCCACCAGCTCTGAATCATCACAGGGAAGGAGGGATGAAAGCCACCATCGTGCCCCAGACCCTGGCAGCAGCAGGGAACAGGTAAAAGGAAAACGTTCAAATGAAGCACAAGATGAGGTTTGCAGATGGGCAGGGAGGAAAGCTCTGCACTCCTCCAGCATGGGAAGGACAGCACAAAATAATTGGGCTGAAATATCTAAGGGAAGACTGCCCAGAGCAGGAGAGTTCAAGACCATGAGCCTGCTGGTTTGAAGTTGTTCCCCATCTTCAGAAGTCACTCCCAGGCCTGTCTTTGCTGAGCCATCAGCACTCGGGGTGGGCCCTATGGACAGTCCCAGACCTGGCCAAACTCACCCTGTAGTAAGAGCTGCCACCTTCTGCTACAGCTTTTCCCAGCCCCCAAAGACAAGCTTGATCTGATCTGGGAGACCACATCTTGCTGTAGAAATTAGAGAGGTGACAGGAGTCATGTCCTTTCTCAGCATCACCCCATGCTCCACTCATGACCCTACAGCAGCTGCACAGCCCAGGAGGTGCTGGTTAAATGCAGCTCTCTGTGTTCCAGCAGTGCCAATAATATTGCTGGCTGCACACACAGCCTCTATAAAACAAGATACAGACGGTGAGAACCTGAGGCCAAAACAGTCTCACCATGGCTTTCTCCCAACCCCACCCTCTGCAAAAGCCAGAGAATCCTGTCCCTCAGACAGGACAACTCCTCACTTCATTCTTCCCTTCTTCAGAGGGAGCCCTTTCCAGGTCCTGGGGCTCTGTCTGAACCCTCTCCCTCCCTTGGAGGCACCTGGATCCCACAAGGACACTGCCCTAATGGCTTACATCTCATTACCGCGACCTCAATGTCTCTCCACGTCTCCCTCTCCCTTCAGCATCTGTCTCCACGGTACCCAAGTGCCTCAGATGAGTAGAAAAGTCCCTTTGTGTGTTTTCCCAACCCTTGGCTGTACAAGTACCGTTTAATCAAGCTCAGTAATGAAGGCAGAAATGAGCCAGAACAGGCTGTGCTGCCACGGGCAGGATCAGCACAGACTTTGAATCAGAGGTGGGGGCTGACCCTGCTACCCTCAGGTGACAAAGGGGACAGGAGCAGCAGTGGGGTCGGGCACCTCTGTGATGTTCCAAAGGATCCAAGCAGCCTCGAAGTTTCAAACAGCCCATGGGCACGTCAGCTATAATGCAAGTGCATGTGGTAAATCCCAAATCTGTTCCTACACATTAACACTGTGGGATATTTAATTCTCCAAGGTTCCCAGGCTTGAGTTTAACCCTCCATAAAAGCAACACTCACCTCGGGACCCCTAAAAGATATTTAGGGCACAAAGTCTGTGCTTTGGAGTGTACTCCTGGCTGGCACTGCAAGCCCAGATGCTGCTGCCAGCTCCCAGGCTCACTTCTGAACATGGTGCCTGCTCTCCAGGCTTGGCTTTCTCCCTCTCTCCAGGATCCTCCTCGCATGGATGCTGTCACCATGTGCTTTAATTAGCACTTCCCTCCAGCCTGGCCAACTCCTGCTTCCAGCATTTGTAAGATGACTTCCCCATCTGTAAATCAGGCATCAGAAGACATCTCTCCCTCCCACACCATCCCTGACATGAGTTCTGCCCTGCTGAGCATCCACCAGATGCTGTGAGGGGAGTCACACACCTGATGGAAGGCGCTTGGGACACACAGCTTTCCTAAACCCAACTCTCCATGTCTGGTGTCACACTGTCAACTCCCACCACTTGTTGTTTTTTCCCTCTCTGCTCAAATCTGCCAGACCTAGAAATGGCCCTGCATGAAGATCTCACCTTGTACAGAGCCAAAGGACATGTGTGGAGCTGCAGGAACACGGTTAAAGGTTTGCAACCACGATCTGAGATCATCTTAGAAAAGCCACAAAGCAAATAAAAGGCACTTCAAAGTGCAGAATACCAGAATGAAGTGGGTTGTGAAGGAATTTAAAACTCATCTTGTCCTAAGCCCTGCCATAGGCAGGGTACTTTCCACTACGCCAAGTTGCTCAAATAATCTGCAATTTAACCAGCCAAAATACCTGGGGTTTGTTCACCCCCTCATGGTCTGGACTTTGCCCCTCCTCTTCAGAGTGATTAACCATTACTATCGCTAGTAGGAAATTACTATTTCCCCCTACTCAAGATGAAGGAGAAACACATTTTCAGCCTGTGCTACACAGGTGCAAATGACTCCAAATATCTTTTATTTCTTGGAAAAGCACACTCACAATCCTGCTGCTGACATAAAACTCCCTGCAAGCTGTTCTGGGCAGGGACTCTCTCTGTGCTATACACTCACACAGTGCCTGTCCCAGCCTCCAGGCCCTACTACAATATAAATAATGATAATCCCTCACTCAGCAATACAATGAAACACTTGCACGGTGTTAAAAATTATTTAAAATTCATACCTACATTGGGAAATTATTCAGTAAACTCTAATTACTTATCAAAAGCAACGATGATAGTTTTAAGGAGAAGGAGTGCCCATAAATACAGAGCCATAAATAAACTGCTTCTCGGTAGCACGAATTAATTTGGATTTAATTGCTAGAAATTGCCATCAATTACTAAACATTCCTTGCAGAATAGGCAAATTCTTTTAAGAACAATTTCAATTGCTAATCGACAGTCTTTTTTGGTTTTTTTTTTAATTTTTCCTCTTTGTCATCCCTCCTCCTGCCAAGTGCAGGAGACCTCCCAGCCAGTGAGGTTCAGCACTTTTGGGGAGTAGAGAGAGACCTGTGAGGAGCCAAGGAGCTGCTCAGGCTTCAGGAGGTTTTACCACCTGTAAAACCCTGAAGAGACAGTGTAGGAGTGTCAGGGGATAGGACGGTCAGGACGGATGGAGACGAGAGATCTCTGCAGCCAGGGCTGGAACTTGGGGTTTATTGCAAAGGGCCTGGGTGCAGGGCCCTGCTGGGAGCTGCCAGGCACAGCTGAGAGCAGGACTGAGAGAAGAGAGGGGAGAGAGGATGAGAAGGTGAGAGAGTAAAAGGGTAAGAGAGCAAGAGCGTAAGAGAGTAAAAGGGTAAGAGAGCGAGGCTCCCGTTACAATACCATAAATCATCTTCTGTGTTGAATATTCTGATTCTCACTAACCAATCTAGTACAAGATACAAATCCTACAGCATTTACATACAGCCTATAAGAATCATTATATTACCATACTGTGTTACACTTTAAACCCTACAAACTCCTCTTTGGGCCCCTTCTGCCAAGCTGTAGGGTCTGCTCTGCCCCTTGGGCCTGTCTGCAAGCAGAGGGTGTTGTTCCATCAAAAGGGGATCACCTTCAGCCGGCCACACCATTGTTTTCCAGTTGTTCAGTAACTGAGGGATCTCAAAGCTTGCTTTCATTTCAATCTCGCTTATAGTTTCCATATTCTCAAAATCTTTTGCCAGACAATCATATTGATAAGGCTTTCCTGCTTCATCTTCCCCAACAAGACAGGAAAACCAGCGCTGAGAAACATCCCTGACACAGCAAGGAGAGTGATTCCTTGCAAAGGATCGAAAGGAGGGGACTGAGAGCTGAAGTTACACATCCATCACACATCCAGGGAGACAAACACCTCTCAGGGACTGCATCTCCCCACAGCAAAGCCATGGCAGATGCTGAGGGAGGCTCTCTGTGCCCCACTGCTCCTCTCAGAGGCAGCCCCTGCCCTCCTGCAGGAGGATGGTCCCACTCGTGCCGTGGGGCAGGACACGAGCCCAGCGCACGCCTGGCTGCCGCTTCCCGCCTCTCCGCGCTGAGCAGCCCCGCTATCGCTCCTGACTCATTTTCTGGTGTTTTCTGCTTTGCTGTTGGCATAACATCCCATCAGCACAGTTAATTACATCCACGCTGAGTGTGAAGGACAGGCTGAGTCTCGCAAGGAGCCGGCGGCTGTGCAATCCTTCCCGCTGCTCTCGCAAAACAGCTTCCATGGATGCTGACAAACCATGTGTGAGACGGCAGCTCCCGGGGGAACTCCTCCCTGAAACGCCAGGATTCGGGATTGCTCTCGCCCCCACACCCCTCCAAATCCCCCCAGTGTCCCTGCTGTGAGCAAACTCCTTGTGTTGGGCGTGTCCCATTCCTGCAAGTGTCCAAGGCCAGGCTGGAGCAAACTGGAATAGTGGAAAGTGTCCCTGCCCATAGAATATGAAATGAGCTTTTAAAGTCCCTTCCAACCCAAACCATTCTGGAACGCTCTGATCTCCCTGATCCTCATTGCCCAAACAGAGGCTACATACACTCCCAAAAAGTTTGCACAAAGCATAAAATGCAGAAGAAACATCTGCCATGTGCGAGACAGCAGCTCCCGGGGAAACTCCTCCCTGCAACACCAGGATTTGGGATTGCTCTCACCCCCACACCCCTCCAAATCCCCCCAGCGTCCCTGCTGTGAGCTCAGACTTGTGGCTGCAAATATCTTGTGTTGGGGATGCCCCTTTCCTGGAAGTGTCCAGGGCCAGGCTGGAGCAAACTGGAATAGTGGAAGGTGTCCCTGCTCATGGAACATGAAATGAGCTGTAAAGTCCCTTCCAACCCAAACCATTCTGGAACTCTCTGATCTCCCTGATCCTCATTGCCCAAACAGAGGCTACATACACTCCCAAAAAGTTTGCACAAAGCATAAAATCCAGAAGAAACCTCTGCCCTCTGCCAGCAGGGAAAGCCCCGTCACATCCCACACAAACCCACCCTGCTGATGGAGGCATTTGTACATCCATGGGTGAGAGCAGGCTGGAAGCAGAGGAGGGTGCTGGGAAGAGCTGCTCATGTCTACAGCTCGATTAAAGACAGAGCCAGGGTCTCCAGGACTGTCAATCCAACATCCAGGCACAGCTCCATCACTGTCCCCCCAGGAGCGGGCTGACAGTCACAGGAAGCCATGTGCCAGCCATGACAAGCAAAGCAAGTGACACACACATCTCCTGCTCACAATAACAGCCCTTCCGTGTCTAATCCATCATATTCGATGCAGATCTCTTACCCTGAAGTGTTGTCAATGAGGATTTAATTTAGTGCTAATTAGACAAATATTGCATGTTGAACAGCCATTGATTATTAAGAGACAGGGAGCGTGGCTTGGCTCAGCAGTGAGCATGGACACGCTGGATTATATCCGGGATGAGACTGGGAAATGTCTTGCTGTTTCTAATCATCAGATAGTAATTAACGTCCAATAACTTGTAACTTGGTTTATCATTATAGATTTAGGAAGGCAGTAATAGTACTGTATGCTAATTAAATATCAATTGATTATTTAAGGCATATAAAGATTTAGCAGCAAGGTAATAGATATACACAGTTGTTAAAGTTTAATATCCATCACGCAGCATTCTCCTGTTCTATTAAGTTAGTGTTTAATGAGAAAGAGTGTTGTTACTGTAGGAAACTTTTGGATGGGAGTGTCCAAAATGTTTGGCAGCATGCAAGGTTTGGAGTCTCTCAAAGGAGCAAGAAGTCAGGAAATTCGGAGCCTCAGGTGAAGTGAGGTTAAGCAAGAGGTGGTGGCAGAGCCCAAGGCACTCCTAAACCTCCTATCTGACATTTTACATCTCAGCTTTCCCCTCAATCCATGCAACCCCTCAGCAAAAAGAAAGTCAAGTTGTCAATTCCCTGCTGGAACAAAACTTTCCAACCCCAGCCCAGAACCTTCTGGAATCTCACCAGCCCACAGGGCAGCCTCATCCAACTGGAAGACACGCAGAAGAAGCTGAAGATTAGAGCAAACTTCCCTAAATAATAATGGGAAAGAAATCAATAGAGCCCTGGCATCCCCTCTCCCTGGTACCTGCCCCAGAGCTGCCTCTCCTCCCCACGATGGGGTCTGACCCTGTTTCCAGCACCAGTGATTTGGGAGGGTTGGGAAGACTGAGCTCCTTCCCACGTGAGAGATAAAACCAGAGATGAGAGACAGAAGACGAGCATCTAAAAGGGAAAAGATAAATGGCTTCTGAAGGAAAATAACCTGCTGGACTCCATGGGTTTGGCAGCACCCTGCTAAGTGCAGTATCAGTCTTGAAAACCACTGCAAGCTCAGCAATCACAGGACAAAGCACAGGATTCTGTCAGGGCTTCTTCCCAGAGGAAGCCAAGGCCCAGGACTGTCTGGTTTTCGCCACCCTGGATGGCTCCCAGCTTGGGGAGGTGGGCTAGGAGAGAGATGTAGCAGGGAGAACACGTTTCAGTACACAGAGCTGCTTCCTGCAGACAGGCTGGCCCTATCACTGATTTACCAGGCAATAAAAGCAAAATCAAGGAAAATGCCTCAACTGCACCCCTGAGAGTGTCCAGCCTCAGTTATAGAGTCTGGGCAGGCCCCAGCTGCCTCTTAAAAGCTTGTCTTGTACACAGTGGGTCTGACACGACTGGGGAAGGGGTCCAGAGATGGCTGGCTCTGTGATGGGTGCTGGAGCACGACACCCACAGCACGGAGAAGAGGAAAAGTGCTGCTGCTTGGGAGCACCACAGAAAAAGGCAGCAGGAGGCAGCAGGATGAGGCCAGCACCCATCCTGCAGAGGGCTGGAAGACCCCTTGCATGGAAGGAAAATCAATACACTCCATCATGGACATTCCCAGTTGAGGCACCACAGGATGGGATCTAGAGCAAGGCATCGGCAACTGCACATCTTTACTTCAGAAACCTCCAGAGTCCTTGGTGGCATCCCAAAATGCCAGTCCTGCAGCACAATGATGCCATGAACAGGCACACTCCTGCACAGGCAGATTCAGGGCATAAAGCCAGCTCCCCAAGCTCTCTGTGCCATCCAGCAGGATGTTACCAGCCAGCTGCAGCCTGAAACTACTGCAAAGGTGGCTTCTTGTACCAGTTAGGAATGAATTTTAGACTGGGCTGGGTCTCAGAAGCAGAGAAGCACCTTAGAACTCCCAGCCTGCTTCCTCACAGCCGTCCCAGACAGTGATTCCCACCTCAGGCTTCAGGCAGCTCACAGGCAGCAGCTCCAGCCTTGCCTGGGTCACCATCTGAGGCACCTCCAGTTTCCCCCCTGCCCACCAGGCTCCTTACTCCATGGTACAGATGAGATTCCATTTGTCTGACACAATTTCTCCTTGACAAACCTCTGCTGGCTGTGGTGCAGTCTCTTGTCCATTCTAGCTGATCACAAATAATTTTGCTTGTTTGCTCCAGAGCATTGCCTCCTACAATAGTTTCTCTCACTTTTCTACACCAACCACTAAATTTGCCCTTCCCCAGGGGTCTGGAGCATTCCCTGCCCTTTGGGATGAGCAGCAGCAGTCCTGACATCACTCCAGCCACTTCCCTGCAGAGCCAAGCAGGAACAGCATCAGCCCAGGTGATTTATACCAGAACTCCAGCAAGAGAGCTGAGCAAGGCTGAGAGAAACCTCTCTTAAATAGTTTTGCAGTGGAGTTTACCCGAGCTGCAGCAGGCAACAAAGAAACGTCAAGAGCAATGAGACAAGGCAGGGGAGGCGTCGTAGCAGATAAAGGATTCTTCAGGTATGAGACAAAACCAGCTTTGGAAACCTTGCAGAAGTGAGTTTAAAGTCTCCAGAGGATATCAATTGAGAGTCTGTCACTTGGTGTCAGGATAACTTTCTGGACAGCTCTCGGAGCTTGTTAAGTTCTTGCTTGGGCTGCATTTGAGCTCTGGTGGCAGCGCTGTCTGCAAGCACCAGCGCTGAAACCAGAGATGAAAAAGGTCTGCTGAGTCCATGCAGCTTTTCCATTATCCCTCCAAAATTCCCCATCATGACCTGCAACACCAGTGCCAGGCATGGGGAGCTCAGACAGGGTCGCTCCAAGACACACTCCCACAAGGAGGGGTTGTGCCTAAGCAGGGAAAACACTGTGAAATTGAGCTCCTCTCACCCCAAAACAAGGACTGATGTGTCCAGGAGGGATTTGTGGGCACAGGGTGGGAAATGCAGGATGAGAACGCAGCAGCCCGTGTAAAAGCAGGTGGCCAAACCAGACGGTCGTAACTCTGTCTCAGCATCACAATCTATGGCTCTGGGTAGGAAATAGCCACTTCCCCCACAGCAATCATTTCATCAAAAACCCTGCAAGACTCCTGCTGTTCCCACTAGCCCTGGATCCCTAACTTTAATTAAGTCCAAAGAGCCTTCCTGCAAGAACAAGGAGGAGAGGGTGACTCAGACAGCGCTGGGACCAGTCGGTGCAATTATCATATAGTTAAGAATATTAATTAAAAACAGCCCTCCCCCCAGTTAAAAAAAAAAAAAAAGGCAAACAAATCAATTCTACTTAAAGGAATATATGGGGATGAGGAGAGGGAGCAGGGAGGGTGACAGAGACAGAGATGGGATGCACTGTGAATGCTAAGAGGTTCCCACCGTGGCCACTGCCGCAGTCAGCCCCAGGCCTGGCTGCTGCCAACACTTACTCCCAGTCTCCTCAGAAATGGGCTCAATCTTCCCTTCTACCTGCTGCCGCATCAGAGCAACTCCTGTGATCACACAAAGGACTTTAAATCTTGGCTTTAACTGCCTTGATTGAATTAAATGCAACACCACGGCAAAGCAGGCTCCTCATTCCAGGTGCGAGCAAGGAGCCCTTGCTCTGCCGCTAACGGCACTCTCCCTCTCTCGGAAATGATGAGTTGCTCATGGGTTATGCTCTTTAAGAAAGGAAAAAAAAAAAGTCATCTGATAAAGTGGGTTATAAAACCGGTGATGGTAATAAACGGAGAGCAAGGAGCCTGATGCAAAGCCTGCAGAGAAGGCAGAACCTGCTGTAGGGACACACTATCTGAACCATGATTAATGCATGGCCACGGGTGACAGCTCAGGAGCAGTGCAGGTGCCACCCATGACACAGGGGACAACAGCAGCAGAGGGAACTCACCCAGACACCAGAGTGAGGATGTCAGGGGAGGATGAAGAGGACTGGCTCCCAAGTGTTGACACTGAGGGAGTGGAAGTGCCTGGTAGGCATTTTCAGCTCAAGGGCCTGCAGCCCTTCGGTGGAGATGCTTCCACCACTGTGATGCAGCTGGGATAAAACCCAACCAATGTTTCCAGGCAGGATCAACCTATTGGGATGGCCAACCATGACCTGCCAGCAATGCCCCCACAGCAAACCCAATGAGCAACATGCTGAGAAAGCTGTGACTCAGTAGCATTCTGCCCCAACAGCCTCTTTGACTGCAGGCACCACACGGGACAGGCCATGGGCACAAGGGGACAAGGCTAAGCAATGATGAGATAGGAACAGCCTTGCAGTGACTCCTCATCCTCCAACAAAGCTACTGTCCCATGAGTGAGAGCTGCAGGAAAAGGCATCTCAGGCATCTGAGTTTATGAGAGGGAAGGGAAGAGACACTGCAGGAAAGGACTCTGAGTGGAGAAAAGATGAGAGCACAACTCTGGCAGTCCCAATTCCTGCCTGAAACTCCCCAGGCCATGTCACTCCAAGCTGGACCTGCAGGCACCAGCACCACTACAGACTTGTAACAGAGGGTGGAGAAGAGCTCAGCTCCCTCCTCTCCTTCCATGTTCATCCTCCTTTCCTGGGACTTGCCTCTCAGTGAAACAGGGATAAAGAGGAGCATGCTCCTGTGGCTCCTACGAGTCCCGACACAGAGCAGATCTGTCACAAGAAGGTGCCCTGGGAGCATAAACCATTTCTCTTTATCAGCCTCTATTATTATCGCATTAATGGAACCTTCACTGGCAGGATGGATGCTCAAGTGCCCAGGAAGCACTCCTGGCTCTTTCCTGCCCCTCCATGGGAGCAGGGCACTCTGCTGACAAATCCCCAGGAGAATTACGGCCGAGTTCCGGGCACAGACACGACTATCGGTTCCTTTTTATGAGCCTTCATTGTTATTACCACCTATTTCTTTTTACATTCCTGCCAAAATACCAAACATTAATCTCCCTCGCTCCCTGCAGGCAAAACATGGGTAATTGGATTTATATGGGTTAGAAATTTGTTAGATTTTTATAGAAATATATATATACACACATGCACACATGCACACACACGGAGAAGATATATAAAACCCAGTGAAGGGATACACTATCCCACTAGAACTTGGGTACCAACTGGCTCAAGCCAAACCCCCCACATTTCTGTGCTGCCTGCTGGGCTTTAATTTAGGAGCTCATCCCTCAAAGCTGAACTTCACACACTGAGAGTTACCAGTCGTGGATTTTTCTTTGGTGCACCCTTTGCAACACCCTGGTTTTACCTTTACCCACTCCTTCTTCCACCTGACATTTTTCTTTCCCCCTTCCCAACTTTTCTCTCTCTTCTTCCACTTTTTCCCTTCTGGAGCCCCATTTCTCTCCTCTCCAGCTCCAGCCTGGAAGTAACACCACACACAAGCCTTGGCACACCAAGAGAAGAAAAAGCAAGATGTGTGACATGTCCTCAAGTGTCCCCACACTGAACCCATCAGCACTGGAGATGGCACAAAGTACCGCATCAGCATCAGCACAATTTGCTGATCTTTTACAGGATGAGAAAAAATATCTTAAATTTACAGCTTACACCACAACAGATGTTGTTCTCATTATCCTCCCCCTCCACAGAGAAACAGACTGGGAGACCCATTTGTATCCCAAGGAACAAGTCCGTCAAGTGAGCATAGTCATGGAAACAACTCATTTTAAGCAAATCTTGGGAAATATTCATAGGAAAACAGAAATATAAAATGTGAGTGTTTTGCACTGAAGAGCCGACCTTGAAGGGTTCTGTCAGGAAAGACAAGACCTACATATCAAATCCAACCTGCAGTAAACAACCCACTACAGGCTAAAAATTGTTGACAGGGGCTGTGGGGAAATTATTTTTCTCATTAAAAAAAAAAAAAAAAAAAAAGAAAAAACAGCACATTCTAACCCTCAAAGGCTGCTCACAAGGACAGAGGAAGAAGTGATAGTCACTGAATCAGATATTTCTTATGAACTGTCTGCTAGGCTGCAGTATCTAAAGATTATCACTTAAAACAATATGTCCAGCTGTTGTAAAAAGCATCCGTGGTTTAGGGCTGAGGAATGCAAGGAGGAGGCAAACTGTGAGAACAGTCAGGGGAACAGAGAAACTCTTTGGAAAGCAGGAAAGTGAAAGGCAGCCACTGTGCTCCCGTTTGGTTCTGCAGCGTTAACACCTAATCCTGTTCCAGAAACAAAGCCCTGAGCTCCAGGAGGAGTGTGCGTGATCCAGGGGAAGGACAGCTATTACCAGGGAGTTTATTATCCTTGCAAAAAGATCTCTGTACCCTATAGTGCAGGATTACCAACAGTTCAGTCTCATCCCCAGGAGGTAAATATCACAACTTGGAAATATTTCTGCCTAGTGGAGCTTAAAAACTTAGTGTGGGGGGTGGTTTGTTTTTTTGAGTTTTTTTTTTTTTTTTGCTAGACAAGAGGATGTTCCAGGGTTTGAATCCTGGCCCAGGAGATGTGACAGTGAGGGTCCCCTCCTCCCTCTGCAGAGCCCCACCAGCTCGCTGTGCTCTCAAAACCAGCATTTTCTGCAGCAAACCCCCAGTGTTGTGGTTCCAGCCTGTGTCAGCAGGACTCCCCAGCTCTCTGACACTGAGCCCAGCCCTACACCCACATAAAGCCTGCCCGGTGCTGGCTCAGCAGGACAAGGGCTGGCACAGGCAGCAGCCTGAGCCTTGCTGGCTGAAGGTGAATTCCCCAAAGCCAGCCCTGGATCTCCCCAAAGCCAGACTTGAATCTTCCCATTGCACAGCAGGACTGTGCTCTTGGAGCAGGGACAGCCAGTGCTGGGGACAACGAGCTGCAGGGAACACCAGCCTCAGGGACAACCAACATCAGGGACAATGAGCCCCTGGGACAACCAACATCAGGGACAATGAGCCACAGGGAACACCAACCTCAAGGACAAGCAGCCTCAGTGACAACCAACTGCAGGGAACACCAGCATCAGGGACAACCAACTGCAGGGACAACCAACCTGTCAGGGACAATGAACCACAGGGAACATCAACCTCAGGGACAACCAACATCAGGGGCAACCAGCCTCAGGGACAATGTACCACAAGGAACACCAACCTCAGGGACAATTACCCCAGAACAACCAATCTCAGGGACAATCAGCCACAGGAACAACAAACTGCAGGCATCACCAGTCTCAGGAACAACCAATCTTAGGGACAATGAACCACAAGGAACGCCAACCTCCCTGAGGGACAACCAGCCCAGGACCAGCCAACATCAGTGACAACCAGCCTCTCACTGCACAACCCAAGAAGTGGCTCTCACACAAACCAGCCAGCCCTGACATGAGCTGGAAACCAATATTCAACCCACAGAAAAAGACATCAGGACTTAAAGCTCCCTCCAGCACGTCCTTCACTGATGCCAACAAGGACAATGGCATGGCAGGGGCTGTGAGGCTGCTCCAGCCCCACCAAGGTGGGAAGGGGCACAGCCAGGGTACCAGCTCCATGGGCTCAGCATCTGCACTTTGGCAGCATCACTGGGCCAGCAGGCTGGGGAGGAAGGAGCCCTCCTGCAACCCCCTGACCTTTCTCCAACCACCCTTCCAGTGGCAGCAATATTACAGTGAAATTAGCGGGCACTGTAATTACAACTATCAGGAGCAGATAAGACAAGTTAAATACCAGCTACCTAGGGAGAAATTATTATGCCAGCCAGGAGGATCCAAATGCCAGAATCCATGGCTGTAATTTCCCTGAGTCGCCAATTACAGCTCCGCCACGCAGCGAGCTCTACCTTGGAAACGGCAGGTATATATTTAGCTGCTCCAGAAAAGTTTTTGGATAGGAGAGAGGGGGGAGGAAGGAAGGGGCAGCAATGGAGCAAGTCCTCACTAATCTGCTCTGCGCTAATCCCCACGCTTTTAGCATTTGCACACAAAGAGCAGTGACTCTCTTCCTGCTCCCCAGCAAGGATTTAACAGCAGAGATGTGGATGCATTAACGCCTCTTTTCTCTGCCAGGTCCCTGGCTGCTGTTGCAGGGCGACAGGTGAGTGTCACAACCCCCATTAACAGGCAGGTACACAGAATATCAGCGGTTTGACTGAAAAAAGAGGCCAAAAAAATGTGATTTCCTGACTTCCCAGACCTATGCCTGGAGACTGTGGTCCTGCCTCCTGCTCCTGCTGGTTGTATTTTACTGAGGTCTTGTTGCGTGCTGGAAAATAGACTGTGGTAGGTTATTACACCAAAAGAAAAAAAAGAAGAATCAAAGCGGCATTGTCAGAAATAATTAAAACCATAATTGCAAAAATAAATGGAAGAACAGCATCTCATGATGTTTTATTCGGGCTTTTTATTTTTAATTGGAATTGTTCTCACACTAGCTAATTGACAGAATACAGCCAGGCACGGAGTCCTGGATGCCAATGAGCAAAGCTAGCCTGACTTCTTGGTCTCCTCCATGGACAGGCAGTAGGAGAGGCCATGGGTTCACCAGAAGCAGACAAGCCCAGGGGATTTGACTTGAAAATTTGCCCTTATATACAGAGATAAAGCAGCTCTGTATTATTTAGTTTGGAAAAAAGCCTAGCTATACCTGCCTTAGCATCACCTATGAGTACCCATTCCTCTAATCATCACTGATAAACCACTGCTGTTGGATCCTTTTACAGATGGGGAAACTGAGGCTGAGAGCAACAGAGGGGCCTCCTTAAGTCCTGGTGTCCCTGCAGTGACAGCCACGGAGAAAACTCAGCACACCCCATCTCCCAGCTAATCCCTCCAACCTCTAAAACGCACTCTCTCCCTTAAAAAAAACCCCAACAATATTTCTTAAATACAGATAAAACTATAGAGCCTTGAAATTTTGAGCAGCTGGTGGTTGATGTCTTTATGAACTGTTCTGATGGCTGCTGTAAAGGTCGGTTTGCTGGCGGCACAGCAGGACGATCCCATTTCCATCCCCACTTTAACACCGTGGGAATATTTGCCACAGTTTCCCCTCTGGCTCATGGAGATGCTTCCACCACTGATGCAGCTGGGATAAAACCCAGCCAAAGTCTTCAGGCAGGATCAGCCCATGGGGGTTGGCCAACCATGAGCTGCCAGTGATGCCCCCAGAGCAACCCCAGGACGTGCATCTAACGAGCAGCACATGGAGAAAACCAAGACTCAGTGGCACTCTTCCCAAAAGAAGGAACTTAATCCTTGTTTCCACATCGAATCCCAGCTGGGAGATTAAAAAGTGACCATCTCCAACAGGGATAAAACCCAGCCAAAGCCACCAGGCAGGATCAACCCATGGGGATTGGCCAACCATGAGCTGCCAGCGATGCCCCCACAGCAACCCTAGGACGTGCATCAACGAGCAGCACATGGAGAATGCTAAGACTCAGTGGCATTCTTCCCAAAAGAAGGAACTTAATCCTTGTTTCCACATCAAATCCCAGCTGGGAGATGAAAAAGTGACCATCTCCACCATCCCTGGTGGCTCCCAGTGTGCTCCTTGCTCTGTTCATGTCCCAGACTGGTGGGTTACATCAGTTAATCCTGCCCCCTCAACACCCAAGCTTTGTGTTCCTGAGTCAGGGAAGAGGCAGTTTGGTTTGATTTTTAACAGTACACAGAGAATTTCCATACTGCCTTTAGTTCTCAGGAGAGGAAAGGTGCCTGACTATTATGGGAATTGTTTGTTCTTACAATAAAAAGGAGTGAATTACCAACAATCTTTGCTTAAAACAGAAATTATTTGTTGCTGATCTAAGATGACCTGCAAGTTGCCTGTAGATGGAGCCTGAGTTTCTGCAAGGATTATGCTGAGCCTCCCTCGGAAAAAGGGTGGAGAGCTGGAAATGGAAGCACCCAAAATCCAATACAGGAAACCCACAAGCAGCCTGAAAAGCCTCCAGGTTTCCTCCACCACTTTCACACAGGTTTGCTCGCTCTCCCAGCTCCTTTCTGCAATGCAAGGGGTGGTTAAAGGGCTGATCTTGGAAAGCAAAGAGCTTCCACCAACCCTGCAGGAGCCAGGAGATTTGCAGGCTCAGCCCATCTCACCACCAGGATGAGGGAGAGGACCTGGCCATCCAGAGCTAGCAGGACTGGGGCTAATTCTGCAAGAGCTACACACTGGAATTACAGCTCTCACTTTTTCCAAGCCCAGCTCCTTGGTTTGAGCCCCAGGAAAAGTGCCATTTGCAGGGAGGACAGCAGAGGACACCACCACCTCCTCCTGTGGGTGCACAGGAGAAAACACCATTTAGCAATAACACCACTCACTGGGAAAGACTTCCCAGGGCACTTTGCCCTGCCTGGCTCTTCATAGGAAATCACAGCCTGCAAATAAACATCAGCCCCATCCTCAAGATGCTCAACCTTTGTCCTCCTGCCTTCAAGCCCCCACCGACGCCACCTCCTTGGCTTGCTGTGCGCAATTCCCTGCCTATCTCCAGATCCTAAGGGAAGGTGGAAAACTGCTTGGCACCCACAGGCTGCAGAGGGGTAGCAGCAGGGAAACAGGGAGAGGAGGGAAGGGAAGGAGCACTGGGAAACAGCAGAGCAAGAAAAGATGGAGCAGACTGGGAGCAAATGGGAGCTGGGGGCAGAAACCTGCCTGCAGCAGGGGAAAGCTGGACTCGAGGAGGAGAAGGGAGGGGGTAAGAGCATGGAAAAGATGCCCTGGGGAGCATGGGTAGGAGCAGATGCCAAGGGGGGAAATGGATAAACTCAAGTGCTTTTGGGGCAGGGGCTTCCCCTAAGTGTCAGCACTTTGGGGATGCAGAGTTTCTTATGGGGAGGCTAAAACCTCCCACCAAGCCAGGGCTGCTTCACAAA